>NC_091699.1:84286638-84918176 GCF_041296265.1 Equus caballus
GAAAAACTCACTTCCGAGGAAGTCTGTGCACTTAAAGAAGAGATGTTTCTCAGGAAAACGATCTCCTCACCTGCAAAATGAAAACGCAGAGTCAGCAGAACCAGGACCTGCTCTCTCGGTCTGGAAACAAACCCAAGGCCTGGCGGGCTAGGACAGACTGCAAAACTGCAACAAAATAATGAAACGTTTGTGTCCTTGGTACAGAAAAAGTGGTTACAAATCAAGAAATAGAAAAACAACCCATCAGAAAAGTGGACAAAAGGTACTGGGCAATTCACAGAATAAGAAAATATAGGGGCCACCGGGGGGCACAGTGGTTAAGTTCACACGTTCTGCTTCAGTGGCCCAGGGTTCACCAGTTCGGATCCCAGGTGCGGATGTATGCACCGTTCTCATCAAGCCATGCTGTGGCAGGCGTCCACATATAAAGTAGAGGAAGATGGGAATGATGTTAGCTCAGGGCCAGGCTTCCTCAGCAAAAAGAGAAGGATTGGCGGCAGATGTTAGTTCAGGGCTAACCTTCCTCAAAAAAAAAAAAAAGAAAGAAAGAAAGAAAATATAAATTACCAATTAAACATGTGAAACACTCAACCCCACCAAAATTAACATGACAATGAGATACACTTTTTAAACTATTATATTGGTCAAAATTAAATAGATTTTTGGCATTGGTGAAGGATGGGAAATGGGCAATTTCAAATAGCCTTTTTTAAAACAATTTGGCAGCACATATCAAAACCTAAAGTCTTCAAAAATGTGGTAACCAGGACTTTTGCTACAGCATTACATGTACTATTAAAATTAGAATCAACTTAAATTTCCACCAGTTGGGTATTGATTCAAATAGTTTATGACATACCCTACAATGAAACACTCTATAGCCAATTTTTTTCTCCGTAAAATCTTGTTAGTTTGAAAGTCAAAGAAGGAATGCAGGATTTGAAAAAAATTAATATGGGGGAAACACCAGCATGGCCTATTTTCAAAATGTATCATGACATAAACAAGCGGCCCAGACACACAAAAGGCCAGAAGGAATCCAGGCTCATCCAGAGCCCCAGAAATCCCATCCTTCTACCACCTCTGCTCCTTACTTTGCCCAATCCCCCCTCATCGCCGTGTTTTGAGTATTCTTTTCTACTAAATAAACTACATTTATTAATTAATGCATCATTATTTCCTATATTTTATTAATCAAAAACATTTTGCTGACAGTTAAAGCTCCCTATAAATGTCAAATTATCAATACTGAATTCATATAATCACAGCCCAGCACATAGAAATGGGACATTCAGGTTGACCTAGTTGCTCCCATCATGAAACAGTTGATACACTTTTGAAATATTGAAATATTTCTAACCAAATGCTTCAGGACCCTAGGGGTTGGGAACGTTAGTTGGAGAACCCCTTGTCGTGCGTTCTCCAGATGGGGAAATGAGATCCAGTGTGTGGGACCCTACCCCTCCTCGAGAGGGCTAGCCCTAGGAATGCTCCCCTGGGGAGACCATTGGAGAGCTGAAAACCAGCAGGGTTTCTGGTGACACAACTCAGAGGGCAGCCATGGGGAGTAGCAGCAGGCCTCAAAACCTAACTGTGGTGTCAGATAGCTAAGAATCCAGAGCCAGCAGCTGGGAATAAATAAAGCTGGGGCAGGAGACATGATTTGTGAGTATTTTTACAAAGACTGTCAGAGCAGTGATTCTCAAAGGGGGAAATACCAGAATGAAAGGGGATGGGTGGCTATAGCTTGAAAAAGCATCATAATTTTATATTTGGAAAAAAATATAAACTATTTTTTCCCATAAAGCAAACTACCAAAAGGAAAGTTCTAGAAAATCTTGGCTGATGAGTATTTGTAGAAGAAATATTAATTCCCATACCTCCTGGAAAGAGGAGGTGAAGTTTTATGTGACTGTAAAAGGGGCAGCAGTTTTTAAATTTTTGAATTTGTAATTTGTTTTTTTGAGCCAGTTGGGGTGTGGTAGGGAATAGCAGACCCCCTGAGGAGGGGAGGAGACTATCCCAGGGGGATGTGGACAGTCACAGAATATAAGTACTAGAGACCTGCAATGGACTGAATGTTTGTGTCCCCAAAACTCCCCGTGTTGAAATCCTAACTCTTGATGTGATGATACTAGGAGGCAGGGTCTTTGGGAAGGAAATTAGGTCATGAGGGTGGAGCCGTTACGTGTGGGATTAGTTCTCCTATAAAAGGGACCCTAGAGAGCTCCCCTGACTCCTTTCACCATAAGAAGATTCAACAAGAAGTGTGCTGTCACCCAGCAGAGGATCCTCACTAGAATAAGACCATCATGGCAGCCTAATGTTGGACTTCCAGCGTCCACAACTGTGAGAAATAAATTTCTGTTGTTTATAAGCCACCTGGTCTATGGTACTTTGTTATTGCAGCCAGAACTAAGACAGGACCTTGTCTGCTTGATCCAGCTGTATGTTCAGCTCTTAAGTTAGCACTTGGCACACAGAAGAGGCTCAAGTAATATTTATTGACTGAATGCATTAATGACTGTCAAAATCAGTACTAGAAATCAAGTCTCTTTTTTCCTCAGTCAGTTCTCTAACAGGTGCTGGAATTAATCTTGCAGAAGTAAATGTAACATGTAGCTGCCTATCCCAACACCCCATTTCTTCTTCCTCCTTAAACTTCCCAGCCTCTCTTGCAGCTACATTCTGACCAGTGAGATGTAAAGGGAAGTGCTGTATGGTAGGTGCAGGAAGTCTTCATAAAACAGAGGAGGTATTCCCTTCCTCCTTCTTTCATCCTGCTGCCTGAAATGCAGACATGAAGGGCTGGAGATCAAGCAGCCATATGGACCACGGGCTGTGGACATGAAGGATGATAAACAGAAAGATGCAAGAAGCCTAGATCCCTGAGCACTGTAGTGACCACACCTGCCCTGAATTGCCTGCCTTCAGACTTCTTCTACATGAGAGAGAAATAAACCTCCATATGTTATATACCAATGGTCTTTGGGACTTTTCTATTATAGACAGAGAAAGCTAATCCTAACTGATATCGTGAGTAAACCCCCACACCCCTGGGGAAGTGGAGATCCAGTGAGAGCCTGGCACTCCAGAAATTGCCCAGTTCCACGACGTAGCAGGAGCAACCCAGCCTCGGCTCTACGTATCACCTGGACCCAGCTCCTGGGTGACCGACCCCTCTGAGCCTTGAATCAGGACCCTGTGCGTCCTGGGACAGTGCTTCCGGTAGAGATTCTCCGCCAGCGTGTTGCTTCCTTGAACCACGGTCCTCCCTTCCTTGTTCATGTAGTTCCACAGATGCAGGGCGTAGGAGTCGTTGAAGCTCGGGTCTGTGTCCCAGACTTCATAGTAGCGCCTCCACTGTCGAAAGGGGATGGGGTAAAATCTTTGGGGGTGTAAGAAGGACAGGTTCAAACACCTGAGGTCGCTCACCTCTTGGAAGTCTCCGAGTTTGCACCATACTCTCAACATCCTCGTCATCAAATGGGGACCCTGGTGGCCCCAAATGGCTGAATTGTAGTGTTCAACAAAGTTTTCCATGCACCCCCACAGGAAGGGGTGGCGGGGGAGGAATCCAAACACCCCGTTACTAGAGATCTTAGAAGACTGCGCAGCCAAAAAGTTCTCGTCAGGGATGGGCCTGATGGAGATGACGTCGGTGTCCATGTAGACGCCGCCGTACTTCCAGATGACCGCCAGGCGGCACGCATCTGAGCTGACGTAGAGCCAGTGTCTCTCTGTACTGCTGTTGACCTGCAGGAGCAAGTGCAAATCAGCCGCCAGCAGCAGGGGCAGAGGGAGGCGCTCACAGCCGAGGGCAGCCCCAGGGTAGCTGGGGAGGAGGAAGCAAGCCAGCCTCCCGAATGCCGAATTTTGCAAATTTACCAAACTCACCTCCACCCAAAAAAGTTGCCTTTAAGTAAAAAGTTTATAGCAATCAGTATCGATGGGAAGGTTTTAGCAGCTTTTAAAGATTTCATGAAATTGTTAAAAATATAATAAAAATAATTAAAGCAATGGAAGGGGAAAGAAGAACCCCGGGGGGATTTCACAATGAACTGTGTGAGTCATTTTCAGCAGGGTATACATTAACCACAAACATGAAACTCTGAAGAAAGAACTCTTAATATCCTAAAAATGCTAAAAACTATAAAGAAAAATAAGCTAGGAAACTATAGAATGGGTCAATATGTATGCTCTTTGAGAAATTGGTAAAAGAATCTTAAAATGCATGCATGCATGCCTTTGTTCACTAATTAATTTCTTTAATAACGTTCATTGAGGGGCTGCTTACTATGTGCCAAGCTCTATTATAATTACTAAGGACACAGCAGTGAACAAACAGACAAAATTCCAACTGGGAAGAGATAGTCCATAAACAAATAAGTATATAATATATTATATTGGGTGTTCATAAGGGATATGACGGGAAAAAAGTTGAGTGAAGGGGCTATTAAGGTAGCGAGGTAGAGCTCTATCTTATCTTGAGTTCCAGCAGAAACTTGAGTGAAGTGGGTGGGTGAACACTGCTGACATCTTAGAGAAGTGGGTTCTAGGTAGAGGGAACAGCCAGTTCAAGGGCCCTGAGACAGAAGCACGCTCACTCTTTACAGGAACGGGAAGGAGGCAATGTGGCCAAAACGGAGTGGTGACGGGAGAGGGATGGGAGATGAGATCAGAGAGGGCTGGGGTGGGGAGGGAGGGCAGATCACGTAGGCTGGGGTGAAGACCGAAATGATTTGTAAGGCTCAAAAGAAAGGAGTGATGTGATCTGAATTAGTCTTAAAAGGGTCACACTGGCCACTGTGTGGAAAACAGATGGTGGGTGGGGGAGGGTGGTTGGGAGGTGGCCATGGCAGAAGCAGAGAAGCAAGTTAGGAGGCTGTTGAAATAATCCAGGCAAGAGATTACGGTGGAGAAGGAGGATGATAGAGGAGGTGAGAGAAGTGGTCAGATGCTGGGTACACGATAAAGACAAAGCCCGTCCAGATTTTGATGGGCGGGACGTGGAGTGGGAGAGAGGAGTCAAGGATGGCTGCAGATGCTAAAATGTGAGCAAAACAGAAAATGACTTTTAAAAGAATAAAAATAAATCATTAGAAAATGGCATTGTTCCCAAGTGGGATGCTAAAATTTTGAATACAGAAAGCAAAATAGATTTTTCTGAATTGAAATAGGTTGATTAAAAGATTAAACAACAATCCTTGGCTTATCACAAAATGAACATTCTTTAAAATTCTGCGATGAAGCCAAATGAGAGCAGGTCAACTAATACTTTGTAGGAACCTTCCCACGAGTTGTTAACATCATCGTGCTGCATACAATTGCTGAAAACCTCATAAAAAATAATAGCTAAATTTTATGAAAAACTGTTCCAAGCTCTTTATAAGCTACGCAAATCCTCAAAGATCAGTATTATGATTAATCCCATTTTTCAAGTGAAAAACTAAAAGGACTAAGAAGTTGAATAATTTGTCCAAGGTAAGAGAGGAAGAGGATGGATTTGAACCCAGGCAGTCTGGCTCCAGAGATCCAATCATTCAAAAGAAACAAGGTTTTGGTAAAAATAAGTAAAGTTGATTATTTGGTCAATTGGTAATTGTTAATGAACAGACCCAGAGATGAAGGATATCAAAAGCCACATAGAATCAGAGGAGGAGGGAGCCCGGCTTGATATGGGCATTGAGCTACCATCAACCTAAAATACAAGAGACCCCATGGGGTGGAGCACCAGAAAGGGGATTAGGGTCTGGATGCTCATCCCCTCAGCACCCCACAGTACTCCTCCCTGGGCATCTTCAAGGCCTACAGTTGCCAAACCAGTGCAGCAAACCCAGGGGTCACCAGCAGGTGATGGCACATTGGGTCATCCCTAACAGCTGGTCCCCAGCTATCCTGAGGTGGCCTCAATGGGGCAGAGCATGCCACAGCCCAGCCCCCCAAGGGTATGCTGGTGTGACCGCTGTGGATACATGGCCTGATGTGGTCCCTGCAGGCTCGGATGGGGCAGACATTCTGTGTCCCAGGGCCCACCTTGTTCCTAAGACCCAAAATGAGGCACAGCTCAGAGCAAATCAAACTGTGCTCCACAGAACATTAGCTCCAAGGAAATATTTATGTCATGCTGAAAGAGGGTTCCATGCTCAAATAAATTTGGAAAATCCTGGGTTGAATCAAATTAAAGTTTCTTTAGTTCAGAACTACACAGAGCCTACCGTCTCCTCATGTGCGTGATTAGTCTGTGAGAAAAGGATGCGGTGTGCAACATCTCCCAAAACAATTTGAGTAGAGATTTCTTTTTCCAAGGAGCAAAACCCAGTGCAGGTAAAGTTAATGTAGCCCAGGCGTGCGGGAAACCAGGCCTGGAGCCAGCACACGCCTGTTCCTGTGCAGTCCTAGAGCGCCGTCTAGCAGGCTAGCACTGAGAGCCACAGGGACCCAGCCTGCATGTCCCCTCCACCCGGTCCCTCTTCACTGCCAGCGCCTGCCCCCCTGGCCCTCGGCCTGCTCTGCCGCTGCCCAGAGCCACACTGGTCACCACCTATTTGCTGGGAACCCTTGCTGACAACTGCAGGTGAAATCTCCACCCGGCAGGTCACTCCACCTCCTCCTGACGGGTCCCAATTTGAGATTTCAGGCTCTTCAGAGAAGAGATGGGCACACTAGGATCTAGAAATGAAACAGGGCCAAGAGCAAAACTGACCACTGCCGCCAACACACACACACTCAGGCTGTCGCTTAGTCCAGAAAATGTCTCCAGTTGACAGCAACTAGATGCAAGTGTGTCCTCCACCCAGGACAGCCTGCCTGGTCCCCAAGTGAATGAGGCAGGATGGGACCACAGCTATCCTTTTTATATATAAATATGGTAGTGGACTGAATAATGGCCACTCAAAAATACCAGGTCCTAAGTCCTGGAACCTGTAAATGTTACCTCTGGAAAAAGGGTCTTTGCAAATGTGATTAAATTAAGGATGTTGAGATTGGGAGATTATCCTGATGGGCCATAAATGCTATCACAAGTGTCCTTTAAAGAGAGAGACAGGGACCAGCTGTGGCCGAGTAGTTAAAGTTCTGCACGCTCTGTATCGGCAGCCCAGGTTCCAGAGGCCAGATCCTGGGTGTGGACCTACTCCACTCATCAGCCATGCTGTGGAGGCATCCCACATACAAAGTAGAGGGAGATTGGCACAGATGTTAGCTCAGAGCAAATCTTCCTCAGCAAAAAAAAAGAGAGAGAGAAAGAGAGGCAGAAGGAAAGTTCACACACACACACACACACACACAGAGGAAAGGGGGAGGTAAAAGTGGAGGCAGGGAGTGGAGACTCTGCCCCAGAGCCTCCCTGGGGAATGGGGCTCTGCCAGCACCTTGCTATCTGCTCCCCGTGAGACTGATTTGGGACTTCTGGCGTCCATAACTGTGAGAGAACAACTTTCTGTGGTTTTAGGTCACTAAGTTTGTGGTGATTTGTTACAGCAGCCCCAGGAAACTAATACATGTGCCTTCCTAATGGCCTC
Source organism: Equus caballus (assembly GCF_041296265.1). NCBI lineage: Eukaryota > Metazoa > Chordata > Mammalia > Perissodactyla > Equidae > Equus > Equus caballus. Next base: position 84,294,162 of record NC_091699.1, read on the forward strand.
AATTTTGCCTCTTGGCCTGCAAAGCCTAAAATATTTACCATCCGGCCCCTTACAGAGAAAGAGTTTGCTGGCATTTGGTCCAGCCTGTGATTAGAACTTAGACAGGACTTTACATGGCAAGCAAATGGTATTATTTTGATGTCAATTTTAAAATTACTTTTTATTTTTTTAATAATTTTATTTATAAAATTAACATATTCTCATCACTAAATTCACTTCTAATCCAGTCACCCTGAAACACCTACTAGCACTGCGTGTTGTGTATTTTCTTCAGGTCTTTTTTTTCCATATAGATGTGGCAGGGGCCAGGGTTGCATAGCTAAAATAATTCTAATTACGTTATAATGTAAGAGTATTTAATTCCATATTGTGTGGTAGTCTTTATAAGAAGCCATGCTTAAAGCCCACATTATGGAATCGTTGAGTGCTTGGGCTATTACTTCCTTAAGTTTTACCTTGTTGTGGGTCCTCTGTGAGAGAAATATGTAATTGAAATATTATTTCCTTATTATGCGATGTTACCAAGATGAAGATTGCAAAATTCCTAAGAGCTCCAGGAGTTTCTTGATCATATCTTAACATAACCCAATCTCACATAGCAACACTCCACCTGATCCTTCATGAATTTTCTATTTACATCATTTTCAAGTTAAATATTGCCTAGTGCCCGTTCAGGTGCAAAATAGTCCAGCATAGATGGGTTTAAAATTGTCAGTTTAAACTGACAAAATAGATGTTCTGTACACCTGGAATAGAGACTCATTCCATTAAAAATAGTCTCAGGGCTGGGGCTGGCCCCGTGGCCGAGCGGTTAAGTTCGCGCGCTCTGCTGCAGGCGGCCCAGTGTTTCGTTGGTTCAAATCCTGGGTGCGGACATGACACTGCTTATCAAACCACGCTGAGGCAGCGTCCCACATGCCACAACTAGAAGGACCCACATCGAAGAATATACAACTATGTACTGGAGGGGCTTTGGGGAGAAAAAGGAAAAAATAAAATCTTTAAAAAAAAAAAAATAGTCTCAGGGCTGATGCCATGGTGTAGCAGTCAAGTTCACACCCTCTGCTTCTGCAGCCCAGAGTTCACCAGTTTGGATCCTGGGCGTGGACCTACACACTGCTCATCAAGCCATGACGTGGCGGCATCCCACATAGAAGAACTAGAAGGACTTACAACTAAGATATACAACATACATACTAGGGCTTTGGGGAGAAAAAAAAAAGAGGAAGATTGGCAACGAATGTTAGCTCAGTGCCATTCTTCTTCACCAATAAAAAAAAAAAAAAAGAGCTGCCCACTCCATACCCTGCCTGCCCTCTAAAGAATGAAAAGAAAAAAATGGTCTCAAAAATAACCTAGATCTTAAGAAATAAGGCTGGAAACAAAAGACATCAGGCTACAGATAAGCCTGATGTCAATCTCTCCTGTTTACTTGAATCAGGACTCAACATGGTAGAAAGAAGGCAGGCAAGAGTCAAAGGATCTGGGTTCTAGTCTCATCTCCAACACTGAGTCCTTACCCTGTTTACCCATCTATCAAATGAGTAGGTTGGATTCATTTTCTATGGTCCCTCCCAACACTGACATTCTAAGATTCTCTGAGCACTTACTTGAGCGTACCATGAAGACAATGGCGTGTCTTCAAACAGCCTTTTCATATCCAAAGGGAAGAGGAAAACATTGTCTATCGCTGAGAGGAGGGAAAAGGCCGAGGCAGTGGAGTTTGGGGGCAGCTGTGTGGAATCGTTGAGACCCTTCATAAGGAACACCACAGGCTGCTCAGGGTAAATCCTGGCAGCTGACTCCACAGCACAGGAGACCAGCGGGGATGGCTCCATTCTCTCCGAGGTCTCCAGAAACACGATGCTGCGTCCCTGGCCCAGGAGGGCTTCTGGATCCTGCAGGGCCTTGGAAGGAGGCAGGCAGGAGAAGAGGCAGCTGGACTTCAGGGTGAGCTGGTAGAGGAAGCCACAGGCAAGCAGCAGGACGACCCACAGGGAGAGCTGGAGCTCCTTCAGCATGTCCTCCTCTCTCAGCCTGTTCCTTCGAATCAACACAGATAATTAAAAATGATATTCACAAAACCTGATCAAGACAGCGCACAGAAGATGATACATAAATATCACTTATAAGCTTAGATTTTTAAAAGAAGTGGTGGATTCTGTTCTCTCACTGCTACAGCCCAGGTTCGTTTTCCAGTCAGGGAACTGGACCACCCGTCTGTGGGTTGTCATACTGTGGCGGCTGGGTATTGCTGTGATGCTGAAAGCTGTGCTCTAGGTGTTTCAAATACCAACAGGGTCACCCACGGTGGACAGGCTTTAGTGGTGCTTCCAGACTAAGACAGACTAAGAAGAAGGACCTGCCCACCCATTTCCGAATAAATGGTCCATGAAGACGCTGTGAAGAGCAGCGGAGCATTGTCTGATAGAGCACCAGAAGGTGAGAGAGTGGCGCGGAAAGACCCGGCAGTCTGTACTCTTCACAGACTCTCTACAGACTCTGTACACAGAGTCGCTAGGATGGGGATTGACTCGACAGCACGAATAACAACAAAATAAAATACAATCAAATCAAGTCCTTTAATATGGAAAAGAAAAATGCATTAATTAGAGTTTATCTGAGGAATTTAAGGATGATTCAAAATACAAAAATAGTTAATTAGTTAATAGGTAAACTATTAATGAAATGCATTATCTTAACAGATTAAAGAAGAAAAGCCATATGGTCATTTTGACTCAATAGATGCCAAGAAAAGGATAAAATCTGACATCCATTCATGGTTTTTAAAAAGCACCAGGAAACTTTCTTAAGCTGACAAACGATGTCTGCCAGAACACACAGTAATCATCACACTTAATATGAAGCATTTCAAACATCCCCATTAAGACCAGGAGTATGATATAGAAGTCCATTGTCACTGTTAGTATTCAACATCGTTCTGATAAGTCTAAGCAATGCAATGAAACAAGAGACAGGTATTTCTACTATGAATATTAGAAAGGAAGAGGCAAAAATATCACAAGTTGTAGAATATAGGATTACCTACCTAGAAAATCCAAGATAATTTACTGAAAAACTAATAGAACTAAGATGAAAATTAACCAAGGAAGCAATCCGAAGGTGGGAGTTAAATAACTTGCCAAGACCACACAGGTAACCAGGAGCAGAGCAGGGACTCTAACGTGGGTCACCTGTCACCACAGCCCAGGCTCTGAGCCTTCACCTGCGGGACCTCCCTCTCCATAACTCCAGGAGAGCAGGGATCTCAGTTCTTCAGTGGTCTGTTTTTTGCATGGCATGTAACTCTTTTAGAAAATACAAAACCAACGAATCAGAGCTTACCTTCTAGCCAGAAACTTGCAGTTAGTTAATATCTGAGGTCTTAGCAATGATAAGTTTTTCCTGCTATACTTTCTGATAAACCACCACCTAATCTCCCAATTCAACACTGGGAAGGAAATCATTGGCAGATGGTCAACGCTAAACACAAGACTTTCCCAGGAAGCTCCTCCCTCTCCTAAATTACTCTAAACACAGGGACTTGGGGACAAGAAGGGATTCACATGATATTTGAGGTGACTCACACACTAATCCTGCCTGTTCACGGATCTATCAGGAGGGTTATAAAGCAATGATTTCACACCTGGAGAAAATTGTGTCATAGTACAACCCTAGAACCAACAGAATGTGCCCCTGAGAGACTTAGCTTCAATCAAAATCATAGCAAAGACTTGGGGAGGTTTCTTCACCAGACAACCCTGTAAGTTAGTCCAAATGTTGCGCAAGGTTTGATTAAAAGAAAAGAAAATCCATCACCACAAATAAGCAGCGGACAAAACCCAGTAGTTCAAAGGCCTGGTGATCTGGAACAAGAACTGATTCCCCAGTGTCCATTACAGTGGCTTCAGGAAGGGTCCTTTTGCCCCAAGTTCCCCCTTGTGGGGTATGAGTTTCCTCCCAGTCTCACAAGGTCAGCTTCATCGCCCTCCACTGATGTGGCAGTCCCTACATCTCCCAGGGTAGCATTCTCCTGTGGTCTGCTCCTCATTGCTCCTTACATGAGCACTTAGTAATTCTCTTTGGAGCCATCCTCTGCTCAGGGAACCACCTAACTTCAGTCCAGAGCCTTCTTTTGTCCATAAACAGGTATCCCGGTTCCCCCTGGATGTTCTTGTGTGAACAGAGAGTTCCCCTCCTGAGCAACTTTGGATCCTGACATAGCAAGTCCTACATCAAGGGAATTAAACCTTCCCACTCATTGATGGTATTGGGGGAAGTCATCGAGAAGACATGACCACTGGTTGACACTTGAGCTGGACCCAGGCAATTGGAGGCTCCCCATCTCCTCCCACGTCCTAGGAATGTGCGTTCCGTTTGCCTTCCCCATTCCCAGACGCCACCCCAAGGATACAGCCTTGACATAGAAATGTGGTGTTGAGACCATCTGGATGGCATATGTGACTAAGCCCTGTTAAGGCCTCTATATAAACTTGTCAGATTTGGCAAGTGGGTGAGTACATTGTCTTGCAGCCAGCCAAGAGAAACCATGTAAGTTCCCTTGCTTATTAAACTTGCCACCTACCAATCTGGAGTGCTCTGCCTGTTTGTTCTGTCCCTCCCTGCCCTCCACATTCGGGGGCCAGTTTCAGATTACAACTGAGAAGCTCCCAAGAAGGTTGGGAAGCAACAGATGGCTTCTCGTTTTCTACGTGGCTGAGGCTGCCCAAGAATAGCTCATAGGGTCTCACACACCTCTTCCTTTCAGAGCTGAATTTCTTCTCTGGACCTCATCAGTTCTAGGCTCAGGTACCTTGGCATCATTCCAAAGTCCCCTGTCGTTGTATAGATTGGTTGTTCTTTCATTACAGAGGCGAGGGGAGGCAGTGTTCTGCCCTTGCACTGGGGTAACTGGAGCGCTCCCTTTGTGGGAGGGGTACCCTCCTCATGCCTGCGTCTAAGGTGGGTCACGTGCTCTGGTGCCTTCCAACTGCTGGCACAGTGGCCAAAACCACTGAACAAGTGGTCAAGGCAGAGAACAGTGAAATAGTTGGTGGTCTTTGTCACAGGGATGAAAGGGAGCATTCGTGATGCAGTGAAACCCCAAGCACAAGAAGTAGGACCTGTCTGACCAAGAACCAAGTAGAGGGTAGGATGGAAAGAGCACTGAGTTTGGAGTCATGCCTCTACCCATGCAGGCTGAGGGCACCAGAGCAAGTCCCTAAGCTGCCTGGATCTTCAGCTCCTTTGTAGAGTGCAAAAATAACTGAGCCCAGGCTCGTGGTGAGGATGAAAGGACCCTGTAAACCAAAGAAGCAGTTCACACTTTCCACCCAGGAAAAGAGGAGAAAAATGGAACACTATTACTGTAGATGGTATTTGGACTCCCTGACGACAAACATTAAGTTGTTGTTGTTGTTGTTGTTGTTGTTGTTGTCGCTGTTTTCAGATGAATGATATCTGTTTCCCAGTGAACTTTCAAAAAGGGAATACTCAGCCACATGTGAGAGTTGATGAGATATGCGCAGAAGCCAGTAGTCAGTCACTGATCCCTAGGGCATTTTTAGGACCACAACTGATGTCCTTCCCAAGTCTTTCCGAGGAGGCCTTCTGTCATCTGGGCCACTCTGCCAGGAGCTTCCCAGGATGCCCAGATCCATCCCTTGAGCCTTCCCTCTGGTGTGATGAGCAGAACTGAATTTCCTTCCTTCTGCTCCCCTTTCTGCCTTGTCTACTGGGTGCCACACTAACTCTCTCTCTGTGTGGGCAGATCCCACAGCAGCACCTCCTAACCTGGACTCCATGGATCCCCAGAGGCTCCAAGGATGGGCCACAGCTTGTATCAGTACCTTCACTCTGGATGCTCCTTACCCACAGCTTCTCCTACCTATCACCTAAGGAGTGTCCCTGCTCTTTGACCCTCTGTGACATTAACTCTGTTCAAAATTCCTCCAAACATCTTCACCACACAATCTCAGGCCTTCTCCAACCAGCCAAGCAACTCCTAGGAACCCACTGTAGGTATCTGAGTAGTGATTTATCTTTAAGCAATGGATGGATCTGAATACATTGGTGACAGTCACATATGCATCCAGATACTGTCTACTTTCTTAGGAGTTTCTGCCTGTTGTGAGAGAGATCTTACCTCCTCCTTTGTAATGTAGGTCAGACTTGGTCAATCCAATGGATTAGGGTTGTTGTCGCTGAGTGATGAGGCCTTAGGAAATGTAGATTGATGTAGCCGCAAATAAATGAACAGGATGGCAAAAAACTCCGAATCTAGTGTTCTTTCTATTTTACAATGCTGTTCTTCAGATATTTGTAGCTAGTGCAAAGGAAATGCAACACAGGAAGGTAAACCACAGAACCAGAGCAGAAATTTCCCCAGCTCTCCAGCCCTATGGATAACCTCTGATAACCTCAACTGCAGGCAGCTCAGTGTTTGGGCCTAGACTCCCTCTGCTATAAAGGATTTACTGTGTCAAGACGGAAAAGTTAAAGGAATTGTTAACAAGAAATGTTTGTTGAGTTGAATTACACGTGAAAAGCACACCCCTTAGTTCTGTAGCTTCTTTGAACTCCAGTTTATTGCAAAAAGGAAATACTCAAGCCAACAATACTTGTCTTATTTACTTTGGAGGCTTTAGAACCACAGTTCCGGTGATAACCTCAACTGCAGGCAGCTCAGTGTTTGGTCCTAGGCTCCCTCGGCTATAAAGGATTTACTGTGTCAAGACGGAAAAGTTAAAGGAATTGTTAACAAGAAATGTTTGTTGAGTTGAATTACACGTGAAAAGCACACCCTTTAGTTCTGTAGCTTCTTTGAATTCCAGTTTATTGCAAAAAGGAAATACTCAAGCCAACAATACTTGTCTTCTTTACTTTGGAGGCTTTAGAACCACAGTTCCGGTTTTTAACGTATTTATTAAGCGAGTGGGACCGATAAACGTGTTAAAGCATTCAGCTATTAACAAGGCAAAACCAATACTCAGAGTGATATCTTATCAACATTGTCAATTCCTTTCACCGCTGCTCTGAAGCAGGAACAAAGACTGGAGTATTGGGTTTGCATGAATGGAGAGGAGATGGCTTGGACAGAGGCAGGTCGCTGCAGACGGAGAAATCACCAGAGCTTAACACTGGGGGACCCATGGGAGAACCATGGAAGCGCATTAAGGAGTGACATTATCAACAGCAAGTCTTGAAGCAAATTTTTTACTAAAAATCAGTGAATTTGTGCCAGAGTAAAATCCCCTCATCCCATGTCAATATTTTAGAGTTCTGTATTTCTAAGAAAATGGTTCTAGCCTTGCGTTTCTGGAGATAATGCTTTTCGTTCTCCACTTGGCCATACCCATCAAACATGCTCCTGCTTATAAAACCTTGCAGAGCTATCAAGAATGTGTTCCTCAGTTTGTTCTAGAAATTGCTATGCTTACTCATGTAATTTCCCCCCTTTTTAAATTTACTGGTAGATAAAAGAAGGACTCAGGGGTTAGGGCAGGAAGATAAGGGAGAATAATCATTCTCAGTGAAGCAGTTGTGCCCCAGACACCGCTCCTTCCGGCTGGAGAACAGGATCTGCCAGAAGCCTATGGAAAACAGTGGAACCAGCCAGAGAGTGGAGGGCTGTCTGAGGGGCTTTGCATTAAGTTCTATAATAAGTCAGGGTTTAGTTTCCCCTTCCTGTAAGGAATTGGAACCATCTTAGAGCCACCTATGCCAAGTGTCCACATGACACGGGACCTTTATAAAGACTGAGTGGCTGTGAGAATGAGCACTTCCCCGTATGGTGAAAGAAACTGTTATGGACTGAAAGTTTATGTCGTTCCCCCACCACCACCACCACCACCACCAAAATTCTTATGTCAAAGCCCTAACCCCAGTGTGATGGTATTTGGAAGTGGGATGTTTCAGAGATAATTGGGTTTAGATGATGTCAGGAGAGTGGGACCCTTCTAAGAAGAGGAAGACAGAGAGATCTCTGTCTCTCCAGGAGCATGCATCTCACAAGGAAAGGTGATGTGAGGACACAGCAAGAAGGGGCTGTCTGCCAGGAAAGAGGGTCCTCACCAGAAACCCAGCTGCGTCTTGATCTTGGACTTCCCAGCCTCCAGAACCGTGACCAATAAATATCTGTTGATTAAGCCACCAGTCTTCGGTATTTTGTAATAGCAGCGCAAGCTGACTAAGATAGAAACCCCACCGCAGAGAACCCCACGGTTCTCTCTCATCTCCTTCCATATGTTTTCATGAGAGTCTGTTTTCGAGCCCTGGATGAGGTTGGAGCTGCTCTTCAGATTTAGAGAGTTGAGACCAAGCCTCCAGTGGATTAGAGGCAATTTCATCTGCAAGAGAAACCTGTTACAGGTGGAGCTGTCCTCCTTGCCTGCGATCTCTCAACCTTCCCTTCCTTCTGTCCTTCCACACACCCCTCAATCTATCCTCTTGTTACCTCTTTTCTCTTCAAACTGAGATCCCTGGTCTCCCTTATCGCAGTGCCTGACAATCACTGTGCACCCAGTACCCAAGTCAGAAATCAGGGAGTCATTCTTGACTCTTCTTTCTCTTTACTCCCCACATGCAAGCTATGTTAGTTTAGGTCCTCTAAGAAACAGACACCAAGATGAGATTACCTGTGCAAGGATTTTATTAGGGGAAATGCCTGTGTGAGAAAATAGGAAGGGAGCTGCGTAAGACTGGGACAGCTGTCAGCCTCACAGTGCACATCTGAGAGAAGCTTGGGTGGCAGTGTCCTAGGCTGCCTTGCTCAGGCTAGCCTTGTCTAAGGAAGGTTCAGCAAAGTCATCAAGGAGTCCTCAAACCAAAGCCAGCCACTAGAGGAGTCCTGTGTCTCCCAGGAACGGGTCTACCTCAGTATTCTTGCTACCCACAGTCATTACTAGGAGGAGCCCAGGGGAGGGATGGCCTCAGCACAATTCAGCGATGCAGTAGCTGGGCCATTGGTCAGTATGCTCACTCAAGTTGAAGGTCTGTGAGGCACATTGTCATGGCCATCACAGTGCATCCCTTGAGCTGCATGGACCTAATTCTCCACATAGTTTTGGAGAGTAGGGCTTCCATGGTTCCCACGGACCTTTCATCCCAAGAGGAAACTAATAAGGAGGTTAAAAGGATGAACTACAGCCCCTGTCACAATAGTTGATCTCAGGGCCGCAATTCATTCACTCCCTCTTCCAATATCCATTCTGAGTTCACCTCGCCCTCAGAGGTCACCTCATCAGGTGTTGGTAGCACAGCTGGTTGTTTAACTCATCTCCCTGAAATTCCTGAACCCTGGGAATCACACCCTTTCTCAGTTCAGGGTTGCCACACAGGTCTGTTCCCAGTTATAACAGGGCAAGGAGGTACCAGGAGGCCCCACAGTGGATCTCCTAGGTTCCATGCATATGCCTCCCTGCTGCTATTGTGTAAAAGCCGTCTGACCTCCTCCTGTTGATAAGGGTCAATTACCTGTGCCAGTGTAACTGCTCCTTTTACTTGCTGGTCCCTGGGCACAAGGAATCCAATGTGGCCTGTGGCAATTCGTAATTCAATAAGACTCTTGCAGTATCACCTGGCAAAAATCTGCTCTAGTTGGGATCAGAACCTCCCACACTGACAGCCCCAGGAGGAAGGGAGGGTGTTGCTATCAGGATAGGGCACGTGGAGGGACTTCTGGGGTGAATGGCAAAGTTCTAGCCACCTGGTGACCTGGGTGGTAGCTACAAGGGTGTTCACCTTAGAATAATTCAGTAACTATACGTTTGCTTTGTGGGGTGTTCTCATTCTGTGTTTTATTTTATTTTCCAATTTTATTTTATAAAAAGACATAAAGATCCAGTGATTACAGACTCCTTAATAGTAACTCAGAGACTTACTCAAAAAGCAAAGTTATTAATTCCCTATTACATAAGAACTCCTATAAATCAGTAATAAATTAAACTTCAATCTAGTAAAAAATTAGGCAAAAGCTATGACCAGGCAGTCCACAGTAAAAGAAATACAAATAGATTTAAATATAGGGAAGACATTGAACCTTATACATCAGATAACTAAAGCTGCCCTGAGATACGATTTTTCATCTCCCAGGTGAGCAAATGCCTATAAAGTTTAATCATATAAGGTGTTGGAAAAGGTGTGGGGAAACAATCACTGTCACACATTGCTGGGAACATAAATTCGTACAACCTCTGCAAAGGACAGTTAAGCTATACTTATCAAAATTATAAACCAATATACCCTGTGTCTAGCAATCCTATTACCAGAAGTTTATCCTAGAGATCTAGTTGCAATGAGCAAAATGACATATATTTTCATTCTCATTGTTTTTATTTCCAAACAATTAGAAACAACATAATGTCCATCAGAAGGGCCAGGCTTAATAAATTAAGATTACATCCATTGGATTACATTATACATTACAATGGATCCATTATACATTACAATGAAATGATATGCACCCATTAAAAAACAAGGAAGATTTTTATATGTGGACATAGAATGACCTCCAAGATACATACTTTAAGTGAAAAAAAGCACGGTAAAAAAGAGAATGTGTGGATTACTACTATCTTTCTCAAAAGAGAGGATATAAAGAGAAATTCTACTGATAATGTTGGTTGACTCTAGGCAGAGGAACTGAGTGACTGGGAGACGGAGATGGGAGAGAGATCTTCATAGCGTGCACCTTGTACTATTGGAATTCTTCATTACGTGAATATGTAAGCAATTCAAAAAATAAAATTTAAAAGACAACAATTGAGTATCCCCACAATGACTGATGAACACAGACTTATGAAGAGAGTTCAGAAGTTTGATAAAATTACTAATGAAGAATTCAAGAAATCACCAGGAACTTCCCACTTTGGATTCAAGAAGTCAATATGTAGGGAAGTCCAAAATGGACAGAGGAAAGCGATGGAAATCCTTTGGAATCCTGTGATATTTTTCCCTCGCCTTTCCTCTCCACATTCTCCGTGTTAAAAATAAAGATAGCGGTGGGCATGTCTCTCTACTTGCTAGATGGGATGCTGCCCAGTTCATGAATCTCTGAATAAAGCCAATTAGATCTTCTAAATAAATAAATAAAGATTGTGGTGACATCAATATTTCACAATGTTCTTTCTTGTTACCACACTTTTAAAGATTGATTTTGAATCTACTTTGTAGTTTCACTACTATAATTTATATTAAAATTTAACTTTCCAGATTTGTTAAATTACCAGGATGGAGTCAATGTTCTCTCTCAGGAGGTTTGAGGTAATTTGTAGTTGTTGATTTGGCAAGAATTAACACCTTTACAATGTTAACCTATCACATCCAGAATCGTGGGCTATTTCCTCATTTATTTAAATATTAAATTCTTTCCTTTAATACAGTTTTAAATTTTCTCCATTGAAGTCTTAGGCATTCTCTAGTAAGTTGATTTCCAGAAATGCTATCATTTTTGTCATTGCCTTCTATCATTTTTTCTTACTGGTTATTACTGTTTTAGAAAAAATGCTACTGACTTTTAGAGATCTTTTTGTATCTGGTAAACTTTTGTTGATCTTGTTTATTTGTACAAATCTTTTTATTTTGCTTTTTCCCTTTTTATATAGATGATCTACATATAAATGGTCTGCAAATAATGATGATTCCTTTCCAACCCTTCTATCTCTTATTTTCTTTTCTTATTTTATAGCTTTGCCCAAGACCTCCAGTAAGCATTACATGAAATAATACCTGTGAATCAAATGTCCCTTTATTTTCTCTTATATTACCACATTCATCTCATTTGTCACACTGTTATAGTTGGAATTTCACAGTCATTGATGTGATTTTTTCATTAATTTCCCTCCTTGTACTATAAACTCCATGAAGACTAGGATTATACCTGGTTTTTCTCACAATTCGATCCCTGGAATAGTGCCTGAGACCTAGTCATCTCAATAACTATTTCTTTTTTTTTTTAAGACTTTATTTTTTTTCCTTTTTCTCTCCAAAGCCCCCCAGTACATAGTTGTATATTCTTAGCTGTGGGTCCTTCTAGTTGTGGCATGTGGGATGCCGCCTCATCGTGGCTTGATGAGCCGTACCATGTCCACGCCCAGGATTCGAACTGTCGAAACACTGGGCCGCTTGTAGCGGAGCATGCGAACTTAACCACTTGGCCATGGGCCGGCCCCTCAATAACTATTTCTTGAATGAATAAGTGAGTGCCCTAAGCTGATGAAGAAGTATTAAAGAAAATCATAGACGAGGGCTCTACCTCTCTTACCCTGCTTTTTCTTCTCCTATCCTAACTACAAGCTCCTTAACACTCGGGGGCTTGTGTCTCAGTCAGGGTATTTTGGTTGCAAGAACCAAAACTCACGCTGGGTAAATTAAACAAGAGGGGTATTAACTGAAAGGAGATAAGGAGATGGGGAGTTGGGGATTAGAAGATGAAAGGAAAGCTGAAATATTAGGCTAAGAAAAGAGCAATTCTGAGGGTGTAGAATAGATAGTAGAAATTCCTCACCAGTTTTGTCAGGATACTGCCACTGGAACTAAGGAGCACCAGTCATTTTCATCTTTTTATCTCTCTGATCAGGATTCGTATTCCAGGGAAGGGGCAGCCAAGTGGTATAACCTAAGTCTCATGACTGCCCTCGGACAGGTGAGAGCGGGACACCCGTGTAGTGGAGGTGATTCCTAAAGAATCTAGTACCAGAAAAAGGAATGGATGCTTGCAGGCCAAAACTCAATCACCTCTACAATTCATAATTTTGGGTTTCCACCATTTTAAAGGTTTACCTGCAATATCACCATTTCAGAAACTAGGATAAACTAGAAACGAATGAAAAGACTTGGGGAGGGAGTAACAGGGTGAAGAGTTTCAAATGGGAGCCAGACATCTCTGAGAGTACCTTTGTACATAGTTCTGCCTTTCGAAACATGTGCTATACACATTCAAAATTAAAAGAAAAAAAAGCAAGACGAGGAAGCAAACTTGTTTCTTACACATAAAATATATACTGCTCTCTACCTTGCTTTTTTTACTGACTATAACCTGAAACTCACTCCGTATCAGTTCATGGGAATCTCCTATTCTTTTTTTAAGGGTAGAACTCAATGGTTGTTAGCACAGTCACAGAGTGGTGTAACCATCACTATAATCTACTTTTAGAACATTTCATCACCCCAAAAAGAAACTCTGTATCCATGACCAGTCATTATCTTCATTGTGCCCACTCCCTTCTCCCGGCCCTAGGCAACCAATTATCTACTTTCTGTCTCTATGGATTTGTCTGTTTTTGAACATTTCATTTAAATGGGAATCGTACATATGGTTTTCTGTGTCTGGCTTCTTTCTCTTAGCGTGATGTTTTTAAGGTCGATCCATGTTGTAGCATGTGTCAGTACTTCATTCCTTTTTATTGCTGAATAACATTCCATTGTGTGAATCTACATCTTATCTATCCATTCGTTGGTTGATGGACATTTATTTCTACTTTTTGGCTATCATGAATAATGCTCCTATAAACATGCATGTAAAAGTTTTTGTGTCCCATGTTCTTTTTTAACGCTGCGTATTACTCCATTGGGTGTTTGTCAACTAATCCTCTCCTGGTAGAAATCTAGATCTTTTTTAATCTTTTGCTATTACAAGTAAAGCTACAATGAGTATTCTTGTGCTTATGCTTTCTTTTATTCCTGGAGATGTTTCTTAGGACCTATCCCTAGAAGTGGAACTACTGGGTCTGTATAATGAGTTCTTCATCTTTTGCAAAGAACGAGCCCACTGATTGTGACAAGTTGCAAAATATTCTTCCAGTTTATTGTTTCTCTTAATATTCTTTATGGTGTTTTGTTTTGCCATGCAAAAGTTATCTAACTTTTATATATAGTCAAAATGCATCAGTCTTTTACTGTGTCTGGATTTTGAGATGGTTACAAAGGCTTTGCTCACTTCCTGGTTATAAGGAAACGTACCCATGTTTTCATCTGGTATTTATATGGTTTCATCCTTCACATTTAGATTTCTGATCTATTTGGAGTTAATTTTTCTGTGTGTGTGTGTGTATATATATATATATGTATATAAATATATATTTAAAACTTGTTTCTTTCTATTTGGATATCCAGAGGTCCAACCCTGTTTATTAAAAATGTCCTCTTTTTCTTGAGTGGTTTGAGATACCACTTAAATCATATATGAAAATTTCATGTTTGGGCCTATTTCTGGTCTTTCTGCTCCATTGGTCTGTCCATTCATGCACCAATCCTACATTGTTGTAATTATAGAGGCTATATAGTACGTTTTGATAGTTAATATGGCCAGCATACCTCCATTGTTCATTTTGGGGACTTTCCTGTCTGTACTAACTTATTTCTCCACATGAACTTTAAAATCAACTTATATAGCTCCAGAAAGACAAATGTATTGACATTTTGATTGGGATCATGTTAAAGTTATATATTAACTTGGGAAGAATTGCAGCTTTAAAATGTTGAGTCTATCTATCCAAGAATAAGAGATGTTTTTCCATTCGTTCAAGTCTACTTTTGTATTTTTAGGTGTATTTTAACCTATAATGGGTTTGCACATTTCTTGTTAGGTATTTCTTTTGGTGTTGTTTATACCATGTCACTCACTAGTAATGGTGTATGTGAAAACTACTGGTTTGTATATTAATTTTATATCTTCTCATTTACTACATTACTTATGTACTTACTTTACTGTATTAGTTTTAATTTTGATTTCCTTGTATTTTCCACCTAAACTATCAGGTCATCTGTTGACAGATGCATCTTCCTTTGCAGTTCTGACTCCCCTCATTGTTTTCTTTTGTCTGATTGTTTTGCTCTTTCCACCAATAAAACATTAAAATGTAATGGAAGTAGTGGGTATCGTCATTTCTTGGCTTTGACGGGAATGCTTATAGTGTTTCCCTGTTAAACAAGATGCTAGATTTCATTCTTTTAATCAGAATTGGACACTGAATTTTGCCACAGGTCTTTTCATCATCCATGGAGAAAATCATAATGTTTGTCCTTAGATCTATTAATACGTGAATTATTTGAACAGACTTCCTAATATTGACCCAACTTTGAATCAGTCATGCTATATCATCTAAAAATGTGCTATAGATTGTTCGCTAATATTTCATTTAGAACTTCTGCATCAATATTCATATGTGAGATTGGTTTGTAGGTTTTTTTGCAATCTTTATCAGCTTTAGGAATCAATGCTATACTTGCTTCATAAAAAGAACTTGTAAACTTTCCTTTATTTTCTACGTTTTGGAACAGTTTATGTAACATTAAGGATTGTCTGGCCTTTAAAATGTTTGGTAGTCTCCTTCTTTTGCTTGAGGAAGATTGTCACTGAGCTAACATCTGTGCCAATCTTCCTCTATCTTATGTGGGACGCTGCCACAGTGTGACCTGATGAACGGTGCTAGGTCCACACCCAAGCTCCAAACCTGTGAACCATGGGTCACCAAAGTGGAGCGCGCAAACTTAGCCACTATGCCACTGGGCTAGTCCCTTGTGGGAATAATCATTTGACAACTTTCTCTATTCTTTCTACAGAAATTGTTTTTACTTTCCATCTCTACTAGGAAGAATTTCAGTAAATTCTATTTTCCTAGGAAATTAATCCTCCATTTATCAAATTTATTTATACCAAGTTATGTAGAGTAATCTTATGTTTGTTTGTTTGAATAACCCATTTCAGTGACTATTTCTCTCTTTTATTCATTCCTTGGTATTTGTGCTTTCTTTCTTGATTGGGTAAACTAGAGGATTTGCTTTTTTGAGAACCAGCATTTATTAACTCTATTATGTATTTTATATCTAATTACTTTCTGCTTTTATCTTTATCAAGAATTTCTAGGAAAAGACACTAAATGTCAGAAACTATGAGATTCAATTAAATCAGGAATGAGGGAAATCCATAGCTTTTAAATACTTTACATAAATAATGAGAATAAAAATAAGTGAATATTCAACCCAAAAAAGAAAGTAAGCAAAAAATAGAAGGCAATAAAGATAAAAACCCAAAGTCCTAGACCTTTTTCAAATCAAATGCAGACAAGATGGAAGCCAACTGCTACATCATCCTCGACTGGCTCCTGGATCTGGACTGCTGTGGGATGATGAGATCCCGGAACAGCCCTCGGATTCCATGACTCCTGATCCAAACTACAAGGCAATGATCCCCTTGGGTGGCACGGGCATTTTAACCAGAGACAGAACAGAGGTGTAGTTTTCCTACATGGGCCTTCAAATGTACTTTAAGATTAGCAACCCATTATGCAGCACAAGGGGCAGAATTTGTGCAACTCAACGCAGGCTAGTGACCAATACTAACAGGAACTATGTCAAAAATGACCTGTACACAGTTACTATAACCACATTAAAATTAAAGCTAAACCTAAAATATAATAAGCCAAAGTCAACAGGGTTATATTAATCTCAGCAATTAAGCATAAAATTTTAAGTTTACCAATGTTAGTTTTTAAAGTAATTTACTTACTGAAATCTTATGTACCATCTTCAATTTCAATTATGTTTGACAGACATTAAGAGCTGACTGTGAAAAGTATTTATAATGAATGTAAAGAACACATACATAATTATATATACAATAATGACTTAACTTTTTAAAACAAATATAAATATACCATATTTTATTCACCAAAATATTTACAGTAGTAGTAACTCCCCAAAGGCAAAAATCCCTGTCTTACTCATCTTTACAGTGCCACCTTATAGAAAAGTGCCTGGCACAAAGTAGGTGTTCAATGTTTGCTGAAAAAATGAAAGTAATATGTCTTCCCAAAAAAGGTACTCAATCAAGTAACTATATGAAATTTTAATATGTTCACACCTGAAACATACAAAGGCCTAAAGACAAAGTCCATACCTAACTAAAATTCTCTTATGTAACTTCATTATTACAAAGGTAAGTCTTGAGTCAAAAATCTAACTGTAAAAAATATAGTCTTAAAAATCACATATCTACATACAAAGACAAGGAAACTGCCTCATGCTGCGTCATCATCATCCACTGCAGCATAGATGGCTTGATTCCTCCTCTTAATTTTCTTTCTTGGTTCAGGTTCATGTTCATCACTCAGCCTCTTCAGTGTCACCTCTGGTAAGTCCTTTCCATCTCCTGAGTCCACAGCCTCACCAGGTTTCCCCTCTCTGCCAAGTGGGGAACCCAACGTATCATCAGAAGATACAGCCATGGAACCTGGCAAGATCCTGACATCAGAGAAGCTTCCAGAAAAGTCAGAAGCTTGATCAGAAGAAGGTTCCACAGATGGTGTATTCATGTCACTATGTGCACTTACAAGACTGTCTTCATCTTCCTCTTCTTCATCCAACATTATCTCATCTGGATTAATAGAGGACAGGGCAGACGTGTCTGTGTTGTATTCACTAGGGTCTTCTCCAGAGTTATTACTCTCCACGTCATCCTGCTCTTCGTATTCACCACACAACTGCTGTTCTTCCTTAGCCTTCTGAAGCCTGACATTAATGTCAGTGATGCCAAGTTGGGCACAAAATTCAGTAGTCTGAGGATTGATTCTATGAACCAACTGCACTTGTGTCTGTGGCTTGCTTGGGTCATAACAAGCAGCCGTCACACTAAAGTTACATGGAACTTTGAGGTCATGATTCAGTTTTTCCAACACTTGGTTCATAGCTTCTTCTGTGGCAGTATAATCCCACCTATAAAAGTCGAAAACACCAGCCTTTTATATTTTATCAGCCTCAGACAACAAATGATGAAATCTAACTATGGACTTCAGGGACAAGGATAAAAAATAGACCATACATCAAAATTCCATTTAGTAAAATAATAGTTAATTTAGTAAAGGACCACTTTGAAATAAAAAAAATTCTTAGAAAAAGCTGTCCTTAACTCACACCCTAAAACAAGTATAAACTATTTTAATGTGTGAACCAAATCTCCACCATGTTATAGTTTTAGGCACACTTATTTATGTATACACTTATTTGGGTTGGTGCTCAACGGTCCATTTTCTTATAGATCTTGAATTGTTCTTACACTCATTTAACACTAATTCTTTTGATACAAAACTTTTTAAAAAGTGGGGGGAACAAAAACTGCATGCAATGGGGGGACAAGTCCTAAATAAGGTCAGACTTACCTTGTATGCAGGCCATTATTTTCAGGCATATTCCACAGGCGCCCAGTCACATTAATAAGATCGTTGGTAGCCCTGAGAATAGTGAGCCATTCAATATCATACTCCAAGTAATCAGGAGCACTTGGGTCGTGCTCTATCTCTATTACCTACAGAAGAAATTGGGCATTTTAAGAAATACATATCTACTTTTAATATTCTAAGAATTTCAATATAACAATAAAATTTAAAAGGAATTTAATTTAGTAGCCTAAAAACATTAATGTAACTTAAATATTCTCAAAGAGTTCTCAGAATACATAAATTACAAAAAGCACAAATTAATAATTTAGGAAAGGAAAATTAATAATTGTTTTTAATCATTGGAAGAGTAAAACTACATTGCAAAGTTATTTCGTTTTCTTTTTACCTGAAGAAAGTCTCTATGTGGTAGACATTTGTCCAAGGCTAAAAATTTGGTTTTTTTGCCAGTCTGTCCTTTATCCTTGGCCTAGACAATATGAACCATGATTTAAGAAAGAATGTTAAAACATCACAGTTAATTCATACACTGAATAGGATGGAAGTGATCTTTGTTACACATACCCCTAAGTTGTGTGTCAAAGGGACAACTGTTACTTTTCCAAAACAAGTTAGTTCTATAACCACTTGTGCAATGACGGGCAAGGCACTTAAACTCTCTGGGCTTCAATTTCCTTACAAAAGTCAAAGCAGAAACTAACAATGATCACTAAATCAAAGCATATAGCACACATGAATCCTAGCATAAAACACAAGGATTAAAGATAACAGAAGAGCTTAAAAGTCCTAAATAGTTCTCAAGTAAGTTGGCAGAGCTAAAATTAGACAACTTTTGGAAGAAATTATAGAAGAAAATCTTCATAACCTTGGGTTAGGCAAAGATTTCTTAGATACAGCACCAAACGTAGATGCACTATATCCAGAGAATGAAATACTATTCAACAATAAAAATGAAAGAAATGCTGATACATGCTACAACATGAATGAACCTCAAAAACAAGAAAATGAAAGAAACCAGATGCCAAAGACTATGTTTTATGATTCCATTTATATGACGTGTTCAGAAAAGGCAAGTCCATGGAGACACGAAGCAGACGAGTAGTTGCCTTGAGCTGAGGGTGGGAACAAGCGTTGACAACAAACCCACACAAAGGATCTTGTGGGGTGATGGAAACGTTCTAAAAATGGATTATGTGATGCTTGACAACTCTGGAAATTTACTGAAAATCACTGAATTGTACACTTAAACGGATGAATTTTATGTAACTTATACACCAATAAAGCTATTTTTTAAAAAGTGAATTGGCAGAAAGAAATTCACTGGGGTGAAGGGTGTCACAAACATGAAAGTCACACTGGAAGCAGTAAAAATGTGACTCGCTGAAAACAGTACAGCACATGGAGGAAAAAAGACAAGGAAGCAAGCTATGGGACGTCCTGCTGAGGACCAGGTACCAGTTCAGTGCGGGTGAGGTACCAGGAGAGATGGAGGCACAGAGATTACAGGCAGATCTTGGCAACAGGGCCAAGATCTGAGGAAAGGTGATCTTTGGTGTTGCTGAAGGGCTGAAAGAGAACACGAGCAAAGTCAGAGGAGGTTGAGGAGCCAAAAAAAGGGGAGCAAATATATCATCAATGCAGAAGTACAGGCCCCTGAGGTTGACAGCAGAAGATGGACTGGGAGAAAAGTAGCGAATCAGATGTTTCAATAAAATCCAAGAGCACAATAGGCCCCAAGAGACAGAAGAGAGTAACACAGCTGCGGAAAAGGGGACTGATACAAACAGACGACTTGCACTTCAGCAGTGGCCCAGAGGAAAAGGAAGAGAGTAGCTTCACCTCCTTCTCCCAGTGCAACTGGGGAGTGAGAACAAGGCCACAACAGAAAGGGCCTGCAGGAATGTTTTCACACGGAACCTTGCAAACCGTGTTTGAGGACCATCGTTCCAGCGTACCTCTACCACAGAAGACTGTTCGGTCAAGTAAGTTTGGGAGGCACTGCACACCACATCCCACTCTTGGAGGGAGGCGCTGCCCTTCAGCACATTAAAGACTCTCAGAAATTCTACAGAAGCCTCTGGGAAAAAATCTCTAACTTTGTTAACCCAGCATTTTCTGAACGTTCTCCCTTTGGAATGCTTTATGGGAAAGTAAGAGGTCAGTCAGAATCAGAAGTGAAAGGAAGAACTGCGTATTTCCATAAAAGCCTAATTATAAATATACATTTATTCTCTACCTTCCATCAAGCACCATCATCCATGCAGTTACAAGGAAAACTCTGGGCGTCATCCTAGACACTCTCCTCCCTCTGTCACCAAATCCTGATGATCCTGCTCCCAAAATCTCCCTAGAACCTGCTTTGTTCTGTGTTCCCTCTTTCCCTTAGTTAGAACCTCATCTTTTGCTCAAACAGCCTCCTCTACCTCCCATTTCTACATGACTCCAGTCCACACACGAAACTGCTGCCAACCTAACCTTTCTAAAAGGAAAATCCAATTTCATCACTCTCCAACTTCCCCATCACATTCTGGTTAAAACCCAAACCCCAGAGCGTGGCGCAGAAGGCAGTATGATCTTGTTCCAGCTTCACCGTTCCCCACGCCTCAGCCACAGGACTAGCTGCAGTTCCCCAAACACAACACGCTCCCAGACCTCCAGCCTTTGCACACAGTGGTCCTTCCACCTAGATTACCCTTATAATCCACTTCTTCCTGGCACCATCAATTCCTTTGGAAAACATTCTCTATCGCTTCTTCTCCCTGTCCACATCCCCATCTCACCATAGTCTGGCTTACGCGCTCCCACGGTATCCTACCACTTTTTATCACAAACTTATTGCATTATTTTATAATTGATTGCTTGTCCTTTCCCTGCATTGGATATTGAGCCACTCAAAAATGGAAAGTTATCTTTGGTTTCTTTCTCTAACTTTACAACTCTGCCAACATTGCCTAGCCCACAGATGTTCAGTAAGTGTTAAGCGAAGAACAAATATTTTGTTTTCTACCTGATGCTGCATCAAGGCTGCAAATTTCACATGAAGGTGTGCAGAAAACCAATAAGCAGGTTTTAAGTGCTCTAAAAGTTCTGAGGCTGCAGGACTTCCTAATGTGTTATTTTCCACTTCTTGTCGGAAAAAAGATTTAGTCTTAAGAAGTTGCTTCTTATTTCCATAATGATATATACTTCTTGGCCAATCATGAGATAAGAATATGTCCATAGGCTGCTTCAGCTTTAATGGAGAAAGAAAAGAAAGAAAACTCCTAAAACAGATTAACCGAAAGCAATCCCCTCCCTTCTCTCCACCACCACACAACCATTTACCCATTGAGGTCTCTAGATTTCTGTGTAATTCACTCTAAGAACACTTTATTTAAGGAAGTCACAGAAATACCAAGCTACTCACTCACCTAGGCAAAGAGAAACTGCTTTCTCTCTGCCTCACAAATCATCCTTGTTTTCTGTGGCAAGGCAGGTGCACAGAGAAACATTTTGATTAAGACTGTCAGTCAGGTACGGTCTTTGGCACTGGGTTTCTAATATATATAATAACCATTGTTCTCTTCCCTTTTGGTAAAGAAACTACTATTTTAAGATCCAAAGACACCAGATTTCGTGAGACTTCTAACGTGATTAACACAGTAAACTCAAAGATATATTCCATTTTTTTTCCTAATGGACTCATACAGTATACACCAAAAAACCTTCTGTTTACTACATAAATTATATCAGAGGTATTTAAAGTGACGGGTGTCCTCATGGAGAGGACACAAAATATACTCCATACTTTGGTCATCCTCAGCACCTTTAAGTAATCTGGAACAAATACTTGGAAAACTACAGCAAAATAAAATAACTGTTCAAAACAATAGAAAACAGAAGATAGATACGACTAACCACTGAATAACTGGTATGGGCAATAGGTGCAAGGCAAATTCAGAGAAGAGTTATGACTTTAAACTAGAATACTGGTTGGGAAGTGGACTCTAAACTGGGTCTTCAGAGGAGGAAGCTGGTATGTAAGCTGGGTAAGACTTTGACGGGCGAGAGGGAAAAAGCCTTCCAGGTAAGGAACTCTTATGAATAAGGCACGAAAGAAATGCCCAAGAGCATCCTGATGCTCCTGGAGAGGCTGTACAGCACAGTGGGAAGGGCCTGGGTCCAGGCAGGCAGGCTCTACAATCAACTACCTGGGAAGTCCAGGGCAGGTTACTGACCTACCTGAGCCTTGGCCTCTCATCTTTAATGTGATGAAGTTAGAGTAATACTTACCCCACAGAATCTGAGTGGCGATTCTATGAATTATCGTGTGTGAAAATTGCTTAGCCGAGTGTCAAGCATGAGTGGTGGGCTCTCAAACCAAAACCTAATTTCATCCACTCTCCAATTAAGCCAGTGTTTTCAATACCACCTTCACAATTTTCCCATATCCTCCACCATCATTACCGTTGTTTATTTTCTACTTAATTACCATTATTTAAAATATTTTAATATTTTCTTTAAAGTATCACTTTATTCCAGTATATATTCTTTAACTTTACCCTAAATAATAATATCTGAAATCATGGATTAAATGTTTTATTTTATCATTACTTACTGAAATAAATTTACAACCATTAAAATAAAGAAAAATTCATCTACAAACTTCCTAAAACCAACTTGAGATCCAAATTTCAGAAATACTGAATTAAGCTCTTGATCATTTTGGTATAGAATTACTTAAAACTTTTCTCCAGTGTGCTGTAATGTACTTTTTACATACCTGTTTTAATTTATAGACTTCAATATTTCTCACATGATATATACTCCTTATTGTAGCTGGAGTATAAGGGGGGCACTCAAAATGACCTTGAATTGAAGAAGAGAAATAAGCTATATTCAACTCTTAAATACTGCAAATACAAATACATACACACACTTCTCCAAGACCAATGTTTGTCAGCAATGCTTTTGGTTATTAAAAATTTTATTAAAAAACACTGCTATGAATATGCTGGTATTTTCTACTAATAAGTGATCACAACCTATAAATCTAAATAATTGGGGGACTTATGCTTTTTAAAAATAAATTACATTTAATTTGGAGTACATTATTTATTCACTTGGTTTAAAACTTAAAAGATACCATCAGAAAGGTACAGAGTAACAAGTGTTCCTCCTGTCAAGTAGACCAGTGGACGCCCAGGGCTGGCGGGGAGCAGGCGTTAACTGCAAATAGGCATAAAACTTTCAAGGGTGACAGAAATGTCCTAAATTTGAATGGTGGGAAAGGGTGCATAACTCTACAAGTTTACTAAAATCTCTGAATTGTGTACTTACAATGGTATATAAATTCAACTCAGTAAAGGAAGGGAGTCCTCCTACTCCTGTCCCCCAGCCCTCAGGACCTTGCCTAGGGGCAACCGCCATTAACCAGGCTTCAGTATTTGATTCCAGGGATACAGCTATGCACACAAAACACGTATTTCTTTATCCTCTCTTTTTTTACACAAATGGCAGTATACTTCATATATGTCCTGTCTTTTTTTTTCACTTAACTTACTGTGGAGTTCTTTTCATATTAGTTACACATAGAGCTTCCTCTTTTTTCTTTTTTTCTCTTTTTTAACGGCTTCAAAGGATTTCATTGTATAGTCATATCATGATATCTTTAACTAGTTCCTACTTTTTGCTATTACAAACAAGGCTGAAATAAATAAAGTTGTATATATCATTTTGCACTTGTAAATTCCTGGAAGCAGAACTCCTGGGTCCGAGTATCTTGATAGTATCCACAGATATTACCAACTGTCCCACAAAGAGTGGTTTCATTTGTGCCCACGTCTGTCATGTAGGACACAGCCTATTTTTGCTCCCCACGCCAACAGTCTAGAATCACGGGGAGCGGGGCAGCAGGGGACAGACCCCTGACTTAAGAGTTACATTGAGGATATAAGTTTTAGCTGCCAATTTAATTTATGAAATTTTGAAATCAATGTTAATCCAAGCTATTCCTTTAACTTGAAAATCAAGGTATAATTCATTCAGCTATACTGGAATGAATAAGTACAGTGTGGTATACTTATACAATAAAATACTATTCACAAATTTAAATGAATAGATTAGAGGTACAAGTATCAACTCGGATTTCAAAAACATGTTAAACAAAGAAGCAAGTTGCAGAAAGATACAGGCAAAATGATACATTTATATGAAGTTTAAGACATGCTACATAATACGTTGTTCAAAGCTCTTACATACATGGTAGTGATATAAAATAATTAAGTGAATGATAAACACCAAATTCAAAACAGTGATTTCGTGGTGAGGAAAGGGAGAGATAAAGGGGAGGACTGGGATTCAGGACAGATAAACATTAAGCTTCCATTATATCTACACTGTTTTATTTCTTAAAAATCAAAACTAAAAATGGCAAAATTCCATAAAACCAGATGGCGGATACACAGATAACAAGCTCTAGTGTTCTCTGTATTTTCATAGGTATAAAATATTTTACAATAAAAAATTAAGAATAAAATATTTCATAGAAAAAATCCAACGAAAAGTCAAATTTTATATTATGCTTTAAGTGACTCTGCGGCACGCAAGTTCTAAAGTTTAAAAACAATTCTCAGAACAACAATACCTTTTCGATAGTCATGAGATTTAAAAATACCAGAGATTCCACCAATTCTTACGCCTCGGTATTTTACCACACCAGCCAAACCTGAAAAATTACACAGTTATATAAAATTACTACAGGCAAAAGTCATCTCTTTACTAACTGAATGAGCAGTTTAGAGGACTGGAATTCCATGCAGTCCTAAAATTATCTGAAAATTAACTATCATGATGAAGGTTACTCTTTTACATAGTAACATGCCAACAACATCTAAGGTAGACTAGGGGAGGAAGGCCTCGGAGCAGATCAGCCAAGAGACTAAGCAAAAAGGAAGGAACCAATGAGACAGAGTGTATTAAGAGGGAAAGAGATATCATTTGGTACCTAATGGAATATGGGGAGGGGGCACATAAGGGAAAATGTCCTATGATGGATTTATGTGTCATAAATCTGTAAGTCAAGAAGCATAAGATATAAAGAATCTGCAGTTTCTATATTTCATTTCTGACTGATCATTTTCAGACCATTTCATCTTTTCACAACACTGCAGTTGTCAAAAGATGATCCATCAGTAATGACATAAAGAAATTAAATTTCTAAAGTTATGATTTCATCATCAGGAAAACTTGTAGGGGCTGGCTCCGTGGCCGAGTGGTTAAGTTTGCACACTCTGCTTTGGAGGCCCAGGGTTTCTCCAGTTCAGATCCTGAGCACAGACATGGCACGGCTCATCAAGCCATGCTGAGGCGGCGTCCCACATAGCACAACCAGAGGCACTCACAACTAGAATATACAACTATGTACTGGGGGGCTTTGGGGAGAAGAAGAAAGAAATAAAGAAGATTGGCAACAGTTGTTACCAATCTTTAAGAAAAAAAGAAAGAAAAACTTGTAAAACGTTCTAGAAAAAAATATACACTTAAATAAAGAGATGAAGGGACTGTATAGTTTAAAGGGCCTAAAATACAACCTAAATCTAATCAGGTCTATAAATCTAAATGTATATTATAAGAAATGCAGAGCATGTAAGGAACATGTTAAATAACACAAGAAATTCCAATGAGCAAAATTCAGAATGCAAGAAATTCTACAAGACAAATTTTCCCATTTTCTTCACCAAATAAACACAATGAGGAAAAAAGAAAGAAAGGGGATGGTGATAGTCTAATAGGCTTCAGATTCATGACAATCAAATGAAATGTGTCGACCTTGTCTGGATCCCATGTGAACAAATCATTTGTAAAACAGACATCTTTGTAATAATCAGAGAAACCTGAACATGAACTATGCAACAGATAATAAGGAATTACTGTTACTTTAGTTAGAGACAATAATGGTACTACAATTGTGGTATTTTTAAAAATCCTCATCACTTAAAAATATGTACTTAAGTATTTACAGGCAAAATAATCTGAAGACAGGGATTTGCTTTAAAATATTATTCACCTTCTTCCACAAAAAAGTTTAGGAGAGAGTGAGTTGAAGTCGGGATGGTAGAATAATAATACTTGTTGAAGACACTTCATAGGTCTAGGGATTCATTATACTATTCTCTACTTTTCTGTATGTTTGACAATTTCCATTACAAAAATTTAAGTTTTGTTTTCTAAGTTAATAAAAAGAGTAGGAAAAAATAAAGGCATTGCAATACAGTGTACAAGGTCTTTGCAGTTATATTAACTTTTGCTGAAAACACAAGATGAACCATGGACATATTTTCATGAGTAATTACCTAAATTAACTATTTTAATTACATTTTCATGATTAACTAATGAAGAGACATTACAAAAACATCATACATCTCAAGACCCTGCCCAACTGGTATACAAATCCTGACAGGCTCTTCCATCCCATCAAACCAAGAAATCATCCAGGAACACATACCTAAATAATAAATGTTTGGCGCCACCCAGCCACCATAAGGTAACTCTTGCAAATGATTCGAGGCTTCATGGTTTCCTCCAATGAAGATTGTGAGAACTGGGGCCTTTTTCTCTCCAGAATAATATCTAGAACATAAAAGAAAAGTTGTCAGCTGGCATAACAGTAATTAGGAAGAGAGAAAAGCAATTAGGCGCGCCTAGACAATAAGGCATAGCCGAAAAGCAAAATAAGGTCCGCAGGCAAAATCCGAGCTCATCCTAAAAAGTTAAAAAGCTCTTTCTAAACGGATTGCCCAGGATCCATCCTTGTCTTTAAGAATGAAGAGCTGCCACCTTGAGTTTCAAGAGAGTGTACGTTCAATGAGGTCGAGAACTTCGTCGAGTTCACGGCTATATGTAACCTCAGCTTCTAGAACCAGGACTAGCACACGGCAGGCGTCCAATAAAACTCCTGGATCATGAAATGAACTAGTCCCAGAGACCTATCAAGCACAAGGCAGATTAACCTGTCAGTTTCTTCCTCCAGGTTTTCCCCTCAGGCTCCGATCTCTTCCGAAACAGATAAGAGTGGAAAGAAGGAAAGTGACATCTACTAAGGGTCAGTTCCTAGAGACACAAGCTGAACAAAGACAGGAACTAAGGGAGACAGCTCGTCCGTGGCAGGGGGGATTCGAACCTAGTCCGGGTTCTCTCCGCACCGCCGGGTCCGGGGCCCGGGCCGCGCCCCTCACCTGTAGAAGGTCTGCATGTGGCGGTACTTGGCCGGCACGGCCATGCAGCGCAGGTCGGCCTCGTTGCGCACAGCCTGGAAGTCGCCGCAGCACAGCAGAAGGTCTATCTGCCCCGGGCCGCGCCGCTCCGCCAGCGCCAGCGTCTCGTAGATCTTGTCCAGCTCGCCGTGGCAGCAGCCGGCCACGGCCACCCGCATCCTGCCGGCCCGAGGCGGGGAGAGCTGCCCGCGAGCCCCAGACCAGAGCCAGCCCAGGCCGGACAGCGAACACCAGACAGATCTCAGCTCCCGCCAACATTAACAGAGCCACGGCCTCGTTCAGACTCCCGCAATATAACTCACTTCCGGTTCCCAAGTCTCGCGAGAGAGGGATCAGGAAGGGCAAGGATTCACTAGGATTCCGGGGAGCTTTCCCATGGACTCGTGGGCTCTGCCTGTTTTCACGGCTGAGTCCTCGCAGCCTGACAAATGATAAAAATCAAAACCAGAACAGTGAATAAAATCCCCAAGAATTGGAGTTTGTTTTGGTAAAGTTAAACCAAGCTAAACAAGTGAGCAGGTGCGATTGGCTAATTCCCTAGGAGGAACCTCTCACAGCAAAGATAATTGCCTGGTAGTGGGTTAGAAATTAAACAAAAGATTTTTTAAAAGACACCCCAAGATAAAAATAATTTTAAAATACAGCTTTAAAACTCACTGAGGATTTTTAAAACTATGCCCCCCGAAGAGTTTCTAAAATTATCAGGTATATTTTTTAAAGGGGCCGGAACTCTTCATTTTCCTGCCAAACGGTTGTTTGCATAACTAGACTGCAGGCTCAATGAAAGTAGATGAATGTCTCGAAAACGTCCTGAGGGAAAAGGACCAAAATGACGGTTGAAGAATGAGTGGCCGAGACAGAAACGAACCAGTAAATAAAACACCTCCGGATAATTTAATCAAGGAAAGTAATCTAATCTAAATAATGCAGAGAATAATAAATCCATCTCTCCTCATTTTTTAAAAAACTAGATAAAAAATATTCTAGGAGCAAAGACACCAAAATTAATTCGAAATGAAACAGAAGATGTGAACGGAACAATGACAATAAGAAGACACAGAAAAAGTTGTCAAAGACATAAATCCATTGAAAGACATTTTACCCAGAGTGATTTATGGGCAATTCCTTTCAAATTTACAAGGAAGATAGATATCAAGAGGGTAGAAAAAGATGGAAATCTAAATTTTCAGTTATTTTTTAATATTTTATTTTCCTTCTGCATTGGATTTTTGAAATATATAAGAACAGATGCTTTTTACAACATTGCTAAATTTGACTTTTTCCACTTGATTTTTAATCTACAGCAGTTGTCTTTCTCTGGATCTTTTTTTCCCTCCATGTAAAAAATTTTAATTGAGGGGCCAGCCCCCTGGCTGAGTGGTTAAATTCTTGTGCTCTGCTTCCATGGCCCAGGGTTCTGGGTGTGGACATGGCATCGCTCATCAAGCCATGCTAAGGCGGTGTCCCACATAGCACAACCAGAAAGACCTACAACTAGAAAACTAGAATATACAACTATGCACTGGGGGGCCTGGGGAGAAAAAGAAGAGGGAAAAAAAAGAAGACTGGCAACAGAAGTTAGCTCAGGTGCCAATCTTTTAAAAAAATTTTTTTAATTGAGGTCTAACTTAAAGTAACATGAAGAAATCAAATCTTACGTGCACATTTTGATGCATTTTTACATTTGTAATCACCCATCTAACCACCACCCATATGAAGATATAAAATATTTCCAGCATTCCAAAAGACTCCTTTGTGCTTCCTCCCTAGCCCCTGACCCCAAAAGAAAAGCATTGTTCTAAGCTCTATCACCATAGATCAGCTTTGGTTGTTTTTAAACTTCATATAAATGTCAGTATATATTATGTACTCTTTTGTGTCTGGCTTCTTTCACTTAATGTCTGTGAGATCCATCCATGCTGTTTCATTGTGCTGTGTGGCATTCCATTGTGTGAACATACTACAGTTTATTGATCTATTTTCCTGTTGACGGACATTTGGATTATTTCTAATTAGGGACTATTATGAATAAAACCACCATGTACATTCTTGTAAAATCTTTTGGTGGACATAGCACTTACTTCCCTTGGCTTATGCCCAGGAATGGAATCTCTCGGTAATAGAGTAGGTATATGCTTAGCTTTAATTGATAGTGTCAGTTTCCAAAGTGGTTGTGCTAATTTACACTTTTCTAAGTAACATAGGAGCATTCCTATTATTTCATACGCTCAACAACCCTCGATATTATCTGTCTGTTAAATTTTAGTCATTTTCTTAGGTGTGCAGAGCTATCTCTTTGTGATTTCCATGTAGATTTTACAACAAAATTTTAATATATCAGTCAATTTGAATTTTCGTCTTTTGTGGTTGACAGGAAACAATAGCTTAATGCCATTACATTCAAAAACTAGTGGTCAAAGAAGGAAATGGAAGATTATGAATAGAGATGAACAAGTGCGTCATGGCTAGCTCCTAACTCTATTCCCAGCCCACACCCCATTTCCCAAGGCCATACTAGTGAGTCAACAAACTTGAGAATTCTCACTGACTTTCTCAAATCCAGAGAGAATCAAACTAAATAGAAAGCCTCACCTTCTTTCCCATTCTGAATGAGGAGAAATGGGAAGGTTGTTGGAGACAAATGGATTGTGTGAACAATGAAGAGAATTCTCTTTGCAAATATGAAGGGCCACACACTGAACACGTAGGTGCTCTTAAAATGTGTGTGTGTGGTCCCATGGGGAAAACAAACAGCTCTCAGATCTAGTGGGAAAGAACTTCCCTGATTCTATCAGAGAAAAGATAGTATTCAGATAAAGGCACCCAATAATGAGCAAGATGAAAAAAGAAACCACGTGTCAACTATGGAAACATGCTAAAAAGAGCATAATCTGGGATGAGGCTGAGCAGCTGTTAATCAAAACTTGTTAGGTATGACCAGACCTTGTTTTCTAAATACTATCCTCCTCTAAAAGAAATCAAGTCTGCTTATTGAAGTGGTTAATTCCAGGGCAGAGAAAGTACAAAATGAGCCTGGATCATTTTGTGCCAGAAAGCTAGGAAGTGCTCAAAGAATCTGGGACATCAAAAGAATGCCAAGTGAAGGTTTTTCCACTGGCCAACTCTGAAACAATTTCAGCATCAAAATGCATAATCATAGTAACAGATTATAGCCCATTGAATTAAGTAGGAATCTATTATTCCATACTGATATAAATAAATAAATAATGGGGAAAGAGAGAGCTCGTATTTACACAAGAATGCCGACTGATAAATATAGAAAGAAAGTTGGAGTTAGAAATTACCATTTTACCACCATCATCATCATAATTGTATCAAGCAAGAGTCTTCAATAAATGCTAAAACTATTGGGTAAAACATTGAAGACTAATAAGATAGTTACACAGTCTCAGTGGTACTGAGCAATGGGCTTGCTCTGCTCACTGAGATCTGAGCCAGTTAATCACAATGAGTTAGAGATCGAGAAAGGAAGTTTAGATTAGCCAGCAAATCGGAAGACAGGTGACTAATGTCTCAAAAACCCATCTTCAAGGATTACAGAATCTTGAGGCAGTTATATAGGGAAAATGGGTAGTAAGGAGGGGGTTTCCTTCAGTCATGACCAACTCCAGGGTCTTTTATTGTTCCATTCTTCTGTCAGCTGTGATGGAATACCTTGTAGGTGTGTTTCCTGCCTGTGGTCAGCCTGTTCCTGGAGAGAAACTCATAGAACAAAGTTTTAATTTATCAAGTTATTGGGGGAGTACATATGTAATCAGGAGGCCATCAATTAGGAGAGCATGTGAATTTTTTAGAGTACATGTGTGCAGAGCAGTGAGTAGTCACACAGAGGAGGGGCTGGGGCCATTTATCGAAACAAGATGGCCTCACTTTTGCTGACTTACATCAATATATCTATTATTTGAGACTACTTATATACTCTCAAAGTATCTTTCCAAAAGATACTTGCTATATACTTACTATAAAGATACTTACTATATACTTACTATAACAGAGAAACCTGGCAGACACCAGTTTAACAGAGTAATCAAAGTTAATCTCATTAGGAATGGACAAATTCACATCATGTACCTCCTGATATGACATACGTTACTTCCATGGTCTGCCTGCCAAAAGTGAATAACCTGAATCTAATCTTGAAAAACAGCACAGCAGACAAGTTGAAATTGAGAAAGATTTTGAAAAATAACTGGCCTGTCTTTTTTAAAGAATATGATGGTCATGAAATACAAGAACAGACTGAGAAAGATTAAAAATTAAAGGAGAATGAAGATTCATGATAAATGAATGCAATGTAGTGCCATAAAAAACATAGTTAGGGCAATTGGCAAAATCCGAATAAGGTCTGCAAATTAGTATTGTATCAGTGTTAATTTCCTGATTTTGATAATTTTACTATGGTTAGATAAGGGAATTCCTTGTTTTTAGGAAACATACACTGAAATAGTTAGGGGTAAAGAAGGATCATTTCTACAACTTACTCTCAAAAAATATATAGATAGATCTTTATTTTCTGCCCATCCATGTATTGCAGGGGCTAAAAACCAAGAAACTACATTTCTTAGACTCCCTTGCCAGCTGAGGTCTGAATTAGGTTTTCTGAATGAGAAACACCTGTGTGAGATTAGAAGGTAAAAGAAAGGTAAAAGCTGTTTCTCTTCTCTTCGGACTCTGGCAGTGGGGGTGGCAGCTCAGCACCCCAGGCTCCTTTGGTGGTGGTGAACTTCCTGTTGTTCCTGATCTCAAGGAAAATACTCTCTCCCTGTTTGCATCTTTAGTCCTTTCAACAATTTTGTAGTCTTTTTGCTTAAAATACCTAGAATGGGTTTTGTTTTCTTGGATGTTGTACCAGCCAAGATGTCATGCAAGTAAAAGGCAACAAGCAGATGTTTTCAACTCTAAAAGAACTCCAGGGAGGGTCCAGCCCGGTGGCACAGCGGTTAAGTGTGCACGTTCTGCTTTGGCAGCCCTGAGTTCGCCAGTTCGGATCCCTGGGGCGGACATGGCACCTCTTGACAAGCCATGCTGTGGTAGGCGTCCCACATATAAAGTGGAGGAAGATGGACATGGATGTTAGCTCAGGGCCAGCCTTCCTCAGCAAAAAGAGGAGGATTGGTGGTATTTAGCTCGGGAATAAAAATAAAGGACACAGGAAGGAAGGACTGTGTTTAAAAGATGGGTAGTTAAAAAGAGAGCAGAGTAAGGGGATGGGAATGGGTGTGGTGGGGAAAGGTACTTAGTGCATATACCGTGGCTGGAAGACCATGTTGATAGGGTGACATATTGAGCAGAAACCTTCATGAAATAAGGGAATGAGCTATGGAGATGTCTGGGCAACAAGTTTCAAGTCAGTTTATAAATAAAATGTTATAAACATCAGGAAAAACATCTATCCTTGCGATCTGTATTTTATCATTGAACTAGGTCATTAGGGCACCTACACCACCTGATGGCAGCACACTCTTAACCACAGGGAAACTTTAAGGAGAGAGCAGTCTGTGGAGGTAAAACTAAGTCAAAGAGAGGCAACCATCTCAGAGGCATAAAAGAGTTCTGAAGGATAAAAGAGTTGTGTCGTGTCTCTAGCCTCTGAATCTTAAACTTGTCAGACATATCATTGGACTTTCTGATTTCATCAGAAAAAAAAAAAGCAACATCTCTTGTTTATAGATTTGATGACTTCCAGATTCCATTCCTGTATTGCAAATGGTGAAAAGTTTGGATTTACTTTGCCTAACTTTTTACCTTCACTTCTCTATTTTCTTTTTTTTTTTTTTTTTTTTTTTTTAAAGATTTTATTTTTTCCTTTTTCTCCCCAAAGCCCCTCCAGTACACAGTTGTATATTCTTCGTTGTGGGTCCTTCTAGTTGTGGCATGTGGGACGCCGCCTCAGCGTGGTTTGATGAGCAGTGCCATGTCCGCGCCCAGGATTCGAACCAACGAAACACTGGGCCGCCTGCAGCGGAGCACGCGAACTTAACCACTCGGCCACGGGGCCAGCCCTCACTTCTCTATTTTCAAACCCATCTGCCTAACGTGGTCACCATTGTTGCGGCGGGGGGGGAGTGGTTTCTTGTTATTACCCAGGCAATCCAGAAGATGGTATCCATCTGAAGACCTTCTGATTTTCTTGTGTCTCTTTTCCTATAAATAATTGGGGCTCTTGTCCTAGCATTGATTGATTTTGGAGGATCTGACAGGGTTTTACATCAAAATACAGAGAAATGGTGCCTTAATTGTTCAATTAGACAAATGTTTACAGACAAGCCAGGCTCTTGTGGAGTAGCACACAGGGCTTTGCCTGGTCCATTCCTGTCGACACTTCAGGTCAGAGCTTGGGTGCCACCTCCACCAGCAGGACTTCCTATGACTTCAGTCCTGGTGAGGTTCCCCTCCTAGATGCTCCTTTAGCCCCATACCCTGTCACTTAGCATCCTGCATTCTAATGACTTGTTCTCTTGTCTGTCTTCACCCTTTTCTGGAAAACTCTGCAAGAGCACGGAATGTATCTATCTGGTTCACAATTGTAATACCACTCCTGGGCACAGTGCCTGGCACATAGTAGGTACTTAGTATATATATTTTGTTGAATGAATAAATTTCCAGAATTCTTGGTCCTCTTTTTTTATTATTATTCTCTAAACGAGTTCCTTTTTCACTATTAAAGAAAAAACAGGGGCCGGCCCCGTGACCGAGTGGTTAAGTTTGTGGGCTCAGCTTCAGCGGCCCAGGGTTTCACCGGTTTGGATCCTGGGCGTGGACATGGCACCGCTCATCAGGCCATGCTGAGGCAGCGTCCCACATAGCACAACCACAGGCACTCACAACTAGAATATACAACTATGTAGTGGGGGGCTTTGGGGAGAAGGAAAAAAAAAAGAAGATTGGCAACAGATGTTAGCTCAGGTGCCAATCTTTTTAAAAAAAAAGGAAAGGAAAAAACAATTGCTTAATCCACAGTGACTCAATTTTTACATTTAAATTCTTCACTGTGTATTTCCTAAGAACAAGGGCATTCTCTTCATAACAACAGTACAATTATCAAAAGCAGGACAATAACAATGGCACCTCATCAATAGATTTTGTTCAAATTTTGCCAACTTTCCCACTGTAGTCCTTTGTAGCAAGAGGGAGAAATTTTTTTTTCCTTGTCCAAGATTCAATCCTAGATAACAAACTGCATTTAGTTGTCATGTCACTTTAGTTTCCTTTAATCTAGGGCACTTCTTCAGCTTTTCTTTGTCTTTCGTGACAATTTAGAAAGATGTAGGTGTGTTATTTTGTAGACTGTCTCTCAGGGTTTGTTTGATGTTTCCTCATGATTATACTCCTGCATTTTTGGCAAGAATACTACAGAAGTGATGTTGTGTGCTTCTCAGTGCATCATATTGTGGCATCTAATTATCCCATTCGTGGTGATATTAACTATAATCACTTGAATAAAGTGATGTCTACCAAGTTTCTACTATCATTAGTAACTTGTGGGGAGATGCTTTAAGACTGCATAAATATCATGTTTCTCATCATATTTTCATCCATTAGTTTTAACACTCATTGATGATTCTTGCCCCAAACAATTATAATTTACATGGTTGTCAAGCGGTGGCTTTCAAATTCCATCATTTCTTCTATATCTGTAAGTTAGGATTCCATCATAACAGTAATTGAGATATACAAAGAGCATTTTCTTTTTTTACTGTAGTTTCTAATAAAAGACTTTTTCAACATCTTACTACTTCCACTTTATGCATATACCTATTTTACACCCTCCAAATGCCTGATGAATTAATGATGCATTATTTCATCGCATTGCCCTCGTAGACTTTCCTTAAATGGCTGATTGCTTAAATGACTGCTCAGTAGTCCCATGTGGGAGAGTCTGTCAGGTCCCAGAGGACTGAGAGCTCTGAGAAGGACTTTCAAACAGGGAAGACTGAGCGCAAATTGTTTTAGCCTCTTACTCCCTGAGCAACCTTAAGCAAATTATTGAGCCTCTCAGAGTCTCACTTTTATTCCTGTCTACTTAAAGGCAGGAGCCACACCTTTATTCTGCTTTGAATCCCTTGTACGATGTGTGCCCAAGTAAATCCGCAGTTAGTGTCTGTCGAACTGAACTCTCTCTCTTCTGCACCATTATTAGTCCATTTTCCCTTTATGTTTTATTTAAAGAATCTCATTTGTTTTCAAATATTTTTAAAGATTCTTCTAAATTCCTTTTGGGGCTGTTCAGTTCTTGGTTTACATCTTTCTACACTTTAAGCTTCCCTCTTTGTACCTAGGTATGTTTCAACTTTCAAAAATACAGCTTTGTTTGTCTATCCTGGCAATTCCACTGACATATTTACAAATACTTCTCAGATTTCTTTTTGGCTACTCAGTTTCTATTATGCATTTATGCATTTCTACTTTTTCTTTTATTAAACTCACACTTTGTTGTCATTATTTTTTCAGAAATTAATACTCCTCTGAGATAAGAGTCAAGGGAGGATGAAGAGAAATTTCTTTCCTGTTTGCAGGGAGTCAGTGGGTACTTCCCTCTCCCTAACACAGCGCCAAAGTTAACAGTTTTATTGTTGCTGTTCCGTGGAGGCTGAATCAAAATTTCTTATTACCTCTCAATTTCTACTCATTACTTAGATTTGGGAGGGTACCCAAGGTTATTTAGCAGCAAAATTTGAACTAGAAATGAGATCCTTGATCCCCAGGCTTAGGGGTTTGCTGATCAATGCTTCCTTCCTGTAAAATGGCCATGTCAGTCTTCTGGAAATAAAACAGGAAAGCCTGGGTAGCAGAGGTGCTGGGTGCCCTGAGTCACATTCCCCAGCCCCTCCCACTCTAATTTCAGCCACAGCTGTAATGATGGTTCTGCTGCAAGCTCAGATTCCTGCTGCCTGTATTCCTTTATCCCACC
Source organism: Equus caballus (assembly GCF_041296265.1). NCBI lineage: Eukaryota > Metazoa > Chordata > Mammalia > Perissodactyla > Equidae > Equus > Equus caballus. Next base: position 84,330,521 of record NC_091699.1, read on the forward strand.
CCAAAAGTGAGCCTATGGATTCTGCTTTTCTACATCAGGTTAAGGAAGCCCTCTCTGTTCCATGCACAAGAACAATCCAGGAGGGTGGAGAGTTAACAGCCCCCTGGGAAACCCTCAACAAATACAAACCCTCAACTTAGGTGGCTAAATGCTCCAACCTCAAGATGGATATCCAGGGGGGCATTCTGTATGTTTCTACAAGGTCCTCAAGGAATAAGCAGTGATTTCAATAATGGACCCTATATTGACTTTTTCTTCTTTCTTTTCTCACTCTCCCTGATGCATCAGTTCTGTTTCTTGCAAACATCGTCCAAATAAACTACCTGCACACAAATCATTGTCCCAGGATCTGCCTTTGGGGGTAGCCAAACTAAGCCAAAAATTCATTCAACAAACATTCACTAAGTGACTATTCTATGCTAGGCAATGAGATAAAAGACCTAGAAGATAAAATTCTTAGGTTTGCCCTGAGGTATATAATGGGGAGACAAACAAGTAAACAATTACAAAAAAAATTACAATATATTGTTGGAGATGCTATGTTAGTGGCAAGGACAGAGTGATGCATGAAGATGTGGGGCAGAGGTCACCTAACCTATACTTGGGGGAGGGGCTTCCTGGAGGTTGGGTTGCTTGAGCTAACGGACAAAGTGCGGATCAAATGCAGCTATAACAACTCTAGATCATACAAATGTCAACTGAAAATTCAATTGATATCTCTGTATGTTCCGTGTAAGTGCTCTGCTCTGCTCTGTTCTGGTACGCAGTACATGACACTATTTTAGGTGATACATGCACGGACATTTAACTTTTTGTAGTTATGTTAATAGGCACTAGAATAAAAATAAGGAGCATAATAAACTTGATTTTACAGTGTTATGGTTTAGGATGAGGCTAAAATTATCTAATGAGTTGAAATTGGCTTTAAAGAAAAATATTGAGTAAATAATAATACCTGGGTGCAGATTGGCAAAGATTGTGTGGGTGGCACGAGGACTACTGAAATTTGGGAAAGTGTGTTATAACAGAAGGAAAACCTAAAATGAAATTCCTACTTTCCAGAAACTCAACAGTTTGTTAGGGAACACAGACCCATAAGGAAGGATGATTAGTGCTACAATAAATTTAGAAACCAAGCACAGGGGGAAGATAGGAAAGCAGTGAGGAGCAAAGTGAAGAGAGGCCACAGGCTACAAGATCAGTCAGAAGGCTATTGCTGTAGTCCAGGGGAGAGGGAATAGCCTGAATAGGGAGTGGCTGTAGAAACAGAAGGAAGATAAGTAATGTCATAGGCTCATTGCAACAATCCTGTGAAAACTTACTTGTTGCGAGCAGCAAGAAAATGAAAGCTGTCTAGCCAAGTTGGGGCAGTTTTGTCCACATACACACATACAAATGGAGTGGGAAAACTGAATTAATCAGTCAGAAAATATAATTAGAAGCATAGTTCTATACGGCTTCAGTTATCAGGGCGTTTTAGTGTAAATTATTCAGATATTTGCCCCCATTTTTTTCTACTTGACTCAGAGGCTGGAGAAACGCTAGCACATATATAACGCCGTCTACGTTCCAGGAATGTTCTAACAGCTTTACATTCTCCATCCTCAAGACCCTTATTTTACAGAAGAGAAAACGGAAGCGTAAGGAGGTTAAGTAACTTGCCGGAAGTAATACAGCTCATAACTGAAGTAGCAAGAATTAAAGGAGCCTTCTGGCTCCTGAGTATCTATTCTTAACACTACACCAGAATAAATGAGTCGGGCAGATAATGCTGATGCAGGTCACACTTCAGCGTTGCATCGTGAAACGCTCTTATTGGCGGCAGAAGACCTGGTTCTGAGATGCTAGTTTCTCCATCTGTAAAATGGAGATAATGACGCTAGGACTTTGATGCAAAGAAGGCGTGAGGTAATGAATGTGAAAGTGAACTTCAAATTATGTATGTGACGCCACATACTCGTTTTTCGGAACATGAATAAGCTAACTCATAAATTGCAATGAATCAATCGGTGAAACTAGCAGCGTCGGAGCGAGACCCGGCCCGTGTGGGTCCGCCCACCGCGAGCGGCAGGTGGGGCCGACAGATCTTCTCTGCGCATGCGGAAACTGCTGCCCGCTCCCACCTCTGATCCAGACTGGGAGTAGCTGCTGTTTCTGAGAGGACGATTCGTAAGGAGGCCCCTGGCGCGGTTTCCCTCTGCTCCCTCCTGCGGGCCCTGGCCGTACTTCAGCGGTATCTAGAGCGTGGTCTGTTCTCGTCCCCCTGCCTGACTTTCTGCAGAGGTGTCTGTCGTTGGCCCGACAGTTCGCTGTCGAAAGTGTCGGCCCCCGCGCCGGCGCCGGCGGCGGCCGGTGGGAAGGCTCAAGATGGCGTGCCTGTTGGAGACCCCAATCCGAATGAGCGTCCTCTCGGTGAGTGACCCGCCGCAGCCGCCCGCCCGCCCGGGAGCTCGGGTCCGGCCCGCAGCGCTCACCCAAACGCGGCGTACCTCCTGGGCCCCACCCCTTGGGGTGGCCCCCGGCTCACCTTTGGGCCGGGGTGTGAGAGAGGGTGGGCAGGCGGGATAGACGGGATCCCGGCCGAGCCAGAGACGTCTCCAACTCCGGCGCTGCCGCCGCTGCCGGGGCTCAGGACGGCGTCCGGGCAGCTGGCCCGGCGGCGCGGCTCGAGCCTCGCCGGGCGCTTCCCTGAGCCTTCCTCTGAGCGCTGCCGCTTTCCGCGGCCGAGCGCTGCGCCCGCGGAGGGCAGCCGCCGGCCTGGGGGCAGCGCCCGCTCGGCCCCCGCGGCTGTGGCGAGAAGAGCTGCGGGGTCTTCGGCCCCCACGGCATCGCGGCGGCCGGGCCAGGTCTGTGCGGCTTCTGTCGCGTCCCAGCACCGGCTACGGGCTGGACTTGGCGAGAGCTGCTTGCTTCTTGGCAGCGGGGCTTTCGTATCAGCTGCAGCGTCTCTGAGTGTGTGTAGCTATTTAAGCCCCTTTCTCCGTTCGGCTCTGGAGGTCGCAGCTCTGAGGCTAAAGGAACCTCTGCCTGGCCTTCTTTTTTCCTTTAAAGGAGAGTCAAACGTTGGGGGAAAAAAAAAAAGATCAGATTTTCCTACTATTGAAAGGAGGGAACGTATTGACGTGCCGGCAAGTAATACCTAGGTTTTTTGTTGTTTGTTTTAAGAGATTTTAAAAAATAAAAGCACGACTTCCACCTTCCCTGTGTTGCTCTTTAGAGAACCAGGACCAGGCGTGAAAGTTACTGAGAGAGAACTTCAAAGGGTTTTGCTACCAATTAGAGCTGTCCAACTCTGAGAATAGTCAGTTTACCGATGATCTGTTTACTGTTGTTGGAAACAAGCAGACAAAGACTGGGTGACGATCTTTTAGACTTGTTGTGAGAGTCACTGATGTTGAGAGGGCAGTTGGATTATAAATGACTTGTCAGGTTCCTGGAGTCGGACTTCAGTTGGTTTCTTTTCTCTTCCCTGGCTTCTTCCGCAAACACACCTATCTGGAAGCACCTAGGACAATTCCTTAAGACTCAGGGTTAGAGCGTTGTGGCGTACTGCAACCTTGATAATTTAACTTGGGGGGGGGGGGGGCTGTCAACGAACTTGTCCCCTGATCCACTCGAGTAGTCCTTTTTCTTATTCTAAACTGCAAATGGGGAAATACTGTTGACATAAGTATTGAATCCGATTACCCCATTACTCCACCTCTGAGTGTAGTACCCAGGAAAGTTTGGTGGGAGAGCAGGCCAGTGACTTTTCCCTCATTATGTTTTTTTTTTTTAAAGTATGTGTTGACTGTTCTCAGTTCCCTTTAATTATCTAGTTTATCCTTCGTTTCACCTGAAGCTTCTTTGCTTTCTGTACATTGTCCACTAGTATAGTGCATACAATTGAAATTTTCATTTATCTTACTCCCTCAGTAAATAATATTTCCTGTTTAATTTTGTTCAAAAAACTAAAGTATTTCCTACTTCTGGTGGGGATTTGTTTTAGCTTTAGTCTCATTGGGGGCTTGCATTTTTTTTTTTAAGTTTTCACAGTCCCAAAGTCTGGTCTGTCAGTTCTTCAGTTCTAGAGCCTTGGGAAACCAGAGCTTTGGATAAATGATTTAAACTGCTTAAATTCACTGATTCTGCTAATTTAAAGTGAAGCCTGTACCTGTCAAAGTACTACTCACAACACCACTTTTCCAAATACAAAGTCCAAGTGGAACAGGAAATATTAATCAGAAGTTATCTTGAAAATAATTGATTCCTTTAATAGGCTACTTATTGTGCCCCAGTAGCACAACACCCTGTAATGTATGCTTCAGGGAATGCGAAGATGAGATCAGACATGCCCTCAGCGAGCTCGCAGTCTGAAGGACTCCATAGCTTGATAAACATAATTCAAGCAAGAGGCAAATCAAAAGGTTTTAAAGGATTTCCATTTAAGGCCCCTTATACCTTCTCCCCTCTGAGAGATCTCATCTACTCTTATAACCTTAACTGTGACTTAATGTACACATTACTTTGCCAGCCTTGACTTTTCTCCATCTAATTGTGTTAATGTTACCCATCACTTCCAACAAAGCGCATTCCTTCTCTTAATAGAAGGACTTAGTCATGACTTCCCATTTTTATTAAAGGTGCTATCTTTCACTGATCGCTCACTGTTAAACCTCTTGAATCATCTCTTGACTCTTCCCTCTTTTCGTGACCCTATATCTAATCAGTCTTGAAGTTCTGTTGGCTCTTCATTCTTAACGTTTCTCACATCTGTCTGTTCCCATGGCCACCCTCTCATTCAGGACCTTATCATTTTGTGCCTGCATTACCACAGTGTCCTTGCAGTTTTTACTGCCCCTGGTGTCTTAGCCTCTCAGTTCAAGTCTGTTCTCCACTTTAATTTTTCCATAGAACACATTGGACACACTGCTTCCCTGGTTCAGTTCTTTAGTGGGTTCCTATTACCAAAGGGCTGACATTTATGTTCAGCTTTGGATATAAGATTCTTTATCCGCTGCGTGAACCTTCTATGCCATATAAACTAAGTTTCTCAAGCTCTTGGGTTCTTCCAAACCCCATAACTCACATTATCTGCCCACTCATTTGTACGTATAAATTATAGGCTTTGTATGGATTTATTTATGTAATGTTCTTTGAGCTTCCGTCATTTGCCAGGCATAGCACTGGGTTTGGGAATACAGTGGTAGCTACACAGACCTGTCTCTGACCTTTTGGAGATTTTAGTATAATAGGGAAAATAGATATCAAATCTTCACACAGTTCTTTGTGAATGATGATTGGTGTTATGAGTGAAAAATACAGAGTGCTATACAAGCATGTAATAAGGGAACGTGATCTAATATGGAGGATGGTGAGGATGATATGGAGGATGAAGAAGTGACAACGATCTGAGGATTCAAGGATGAGAGTAAGACCTAGCTAGAAAAACAGAAGAGCATTCCAGGCAAAGGGAACTGCATTTGCAGAGGTCCTGAGGCCTTTAATAATTATTCTGTCTTACTTTTTTAGAGAGTAAATTAATTCAGAGGTAAGCGCTTGCCCTTTTCTTCTTAATCTCACTACTATTTATAGCACTGTGTCTTGCATATACTAGGTACTCAGTAAATGCTTGAACTATCTATTTTGGGGACTTGGACAAACTCTCCAACTATCTTTCTAGGCTCCACCATGATCACCCCTATCCCTCTTTGGTTTGCATTTAGCATTATGTCACCCTTTCAACAAATTTATAAATTCTCCCATATTTCCCCAACTTTTGGATGATTTTACATTGATTTCATTTTTTAAAAACTTATATTTTGGAATAATTATAGATTCATAAGAAGTTGCAAAGATAGTACAGAGAGATCCCAGTGTACAGTTCAGCCAGTTCCCCCCATTGGTTACATTTTATATAACTATAGTACAATATCAAAACCAGGAAATTGATATTGGTATAAGTATGTGTATAGTTCTGTATCATTTGTGTAACCACTACCACAGTCAAAATACAGAACTAGTCTGTCACCACAAAGATCTCTCTCATGCTACCTCTTTATAGTCGCATCTACCTACTCCCCCTCCTGTACTATCTCTAGCCCTTCGCAGCCACTAATCTCTTCTACATCTTTATAATTTTGTCATTTTCTATAATGTTATGTAAATGGAGTCATACAGTATGTGACCTTTTGAGATTGGCTTTTGTCACTCAACATAATGCCCTTGAGAGAGCCATCCAAGTTGTTTTGTGTATCAATAGTTTATTCCTTTTTATTGCTAAGTAGTATTCCATGGTATGGATGTACCGCAGGTTGTTGAACCATTCACCTATTAGAGGTTTTGCTTGTTTCCAGTTTTTGGCTATTACAGCCTGCTGTGAATGATTATGTACACGTTTTTTGTGGACATAACTTCTCTTATCTCTGAGATAAATACCCAGGAATGCTATTGCTAGGTTGTGTGGTAAATGTATGATTAGTTCTTAAAGAAACTGACAGACTTTTCTGGAGTGGTTGTACCATTTTACATTCCCACCAGTAATATATGAGAGATCCAGTTTCTCTGCACCCTCACCAGCATTTAATATTGTCATTATTTTTTCTTTTAGGCATTCTAACAGATGTATAGTGATATCTCATCATGGTATTAATTTGCATTTCCCTAAGGATTAGTAATGTCAAAAATATTTTCATTACTTATTTACCATCCACATTTTATTGAAATATGAATGAAATATTTTCATGAAATATTTCTTCATATCCTTTTGCCCACTTGTTAGTAGGACTATTTGTTTTTTGACTGTTGAGTTTTGAAAACTCTTTATATGATCTGGATATGAGTCTTTTGTCAGATAGATGCTTTGCAAATATTTTATCCTGGTATGTAGTTTATTTTTTCATCCTCTTAACCATAGGTTAAAAAATGAACTTTGATCTCAACTTCCTATCTTACACAAAAGTCATTCAAAATGGATCATAGATTTAATTGTAAAACAAAATAAAACTTTTAGAAAAAACAGAAGAAAATCTGCAGAATCTTGGGCTTGGTGAAGAATTAGACATAACACCAAAAGCACGACCTGTTTTTAAAAAATTGATAATTGTACTTAATCAAAATGAAAATTTATGCTTTGTGAGAGACCCTGTTAAGAGGATGATTGCGTTTTACTTTGGTCACTTTGTTATGATTTGAGAGAGGGAAGGTAATAAAACACTTTTGAATCATATTGTAGGCTGATATAGACACTAAGACACTTATTAATTTTAATTGCCTCCATTACAATCTTTTCTCAGTGCCGTTAGGCCTTTTTGACAAGCAGGTGTTAAAATTGTGTAGGATATTCCAAATCTGGATGTCCCTTGATTTTGTTCTGTTCTTGATAATTATAAGCATTTTCTTGGCCTTAAGCTGTGTATTGATTTGCTCTTTTACATGGACAACTGACAATAGTTAGAAAAAAAATTTTTGTGAAGTTAAGCCCAACTAATCCTATAAGCATGAATTTGGCTTCTCTTGGTTTTTAGTAATAAATGCAAAGTAAAATCTGGTCACTGTATTTTAAGGTTTGCCATTGGTTTACTCTACAAAGCACTAATAAGCACACAGTATGTCAGGAGGTGGTCCTAAAAGAAATTAATCAATATGAACTTCCTAATCTTTACTGGCAGTGTGTAAAGAATGGGAGATGTTTTCAGACATCTTGCTGTCTCTTTAAGGAAAGATTGCCATCTGAATTCAGACAATAAATGCTCAAGAAGTCTTTTAAGCTTTACCACGAATTAGAGACACCTTCATGTGGGGTCTTCTGATTTCACTTGGAGATCTAAGCTTCCTATCTCCTCCCGTTCTCATTACAAATTTTAAAATAGTGCCAGGGGCCAGGAATTTCAGTGATTTTTGGCTTGTGTCTTTTTGATTTCTGATTTGGCAGTTGTTTTGCAGTGCCATCTGTCATGTTGGCTTCTGCCTAAAGATATGGAATTATTGACAAAGGAAAATTCCTGTTACTTTCTGGAAATTGGAGAACATCTGCCTTCACTGAGCAGTGGTGCTGTGATCCCTGGGATTGTTTAGATAGGAATGAAAGGTATTCCAAATAAGAGCTGTTTTGCAGAAACAGCTCCCACTTGTCACTTTGGTAAAAGAAAACTGTTTTGACCTCATTCCATAAAATCAGAAGAATGAAGAGTTAGCTACAGCCTCTAGTAAATTCGTAATTCAGTTATTGGGGAAGGGGGAATGATGAGACAGTGTCATGCTTTCTATTAAAAAGGAACAGTTGTGGCCCAGTGGGAAGAGTTTCCCGCCTCTAAGACTTATTAATATTTGGAGATCTTTACCACCTGGGAAATGATTATAGAACATATGATTCTTTTGCTTCAGCAGTGTTTTAAGAACTTATTAGACTTTCAAAAAGTTGTAAGTGGTGACTGATTGGATAAGGGGAAGGAGAAAAGGGAAAGTTGTCATCATGATCAAGCGTAAGATTTTTACCTTTACAACTAGGTGGTATCATCTACTGAGGTGATGAGGATTAGGAGAGGAACATGTTAGGGGAGTAAGGAGGAAAAATGGGTTTCACTTGGGGCATGCTGAGTTGGAAGTGTTTTCTGGACATCCATTTAGAGGTGTCCAATAGGCAGTTGGAAATTCTGGAGTGTTTTCTATACCACCAAGCAATTCTCCAGTTTACTGTGGACACTGGCTGGATGTCTTACAATTTAACTCAATTCTGCCACTATCTACCTGGAGATAGTGTCAGATCTCATAGATTAAGGGCTCCATTCTAACAAGACTTCCCCCACTTTGGATCCCAGTTGTAAGTCCAGGTTGTTCTTCTGTGCCTCTGACTAACCAGCTATAAATCAAAGATTCCCATGCCTCCCTCCTTGGGTTCAATCATTTGTTAGAACAGTTCACAAAGCTCAGGAAAACATTTACTTCTGTTTACCAGTTTATTGTAAAGGATATTATAAAGGATACAGATGAACAGCCAGATGAAGGTACATAAGGCAATATCTGGAAGAGTCCCAAGTGCTGGAACTTCTGTCCCTGTAGAACTGGGGTGTGCCACCCTCCCAGCACATGGATGCATTCACCAACCTGGAAGCTCATCAGATTTTATTTAAGAATTTTTATAGAGCTTTAGTCTCCAACCTCCAACTCTCTGCCTTCCCAGAGGTTGGTGAGTGGGACTGAAAATTCCAACCTTCTAATCACTTGGTCTTTCTGGTAACCGGTCCCATCCTGAGGTTAGAATTTCTAGGGACACCTTGGCCTAATCATTCATTAGCATAAACTCAGGTGTGCTCAAAACTCCTTATGAATAAGCAGAGACACTCATATCACTCAGGAAATGCCAAGGGTTTTAGGAGCTCTGTGCCAGGAACTGGGACAAAGACTAAATGTGTTTATTACACCATAGATAAAAAGGTCTAGTGCTTAAACCTGGGTGAAGATCATCATTTGGGAGTCATCAGCATATTGATCAGTGGTTTTAAACCTTTTAATGATAAGAGTCTCAACACCCTCTTCCCCAGAAAAATATGCATCTGCCTAAAGAATCGCATAATCTCAAGGGGTTGATGGAATCCCTGAAACCCACACAACAGTCTTGAGTTAACAGTGCTGTTCTTTACTCATCCCAAAGTCAGCCACAAAAACATATGTAGCAAAATTTTAAAATCATTTTGGAATGGTAAAAATTGTGCCAATAAGGTTTTAAAACTCACGTAAGGTGTCATGTAGGGGACTTGGCTCTGAAGAATCATAATCTTTTGCCCAGAGTATGCCAGTGATCTTCCACAAAGTGTTCCATATCTACAGAAAGAGCTTTGTGTAGCACATGGTGTAGCAGGCCCGGGAGGCAGACCTAGGTTAGCTAGAGATCCAAGCTAGGACAAAGTAAGGCAGTTGTGGATCTGGGCACAGGCAAAGTGGAATAGACAGAGATCACAAGTGGCCCATAATATTGGCATGATTGTCACAGGTTGCAGTGTGGATAATGGGTCAGACAGATCCTGAGTTGTAGTTTAATAGGAAAGCTAGCTAATGCACCAATTGCTGGAAGTGGTGGGCTGAGTCTGAGTCAAGCACCATGGATAGCTCCGAGGCAAGGGTGTTTACTGCCTCTAAGAATCTGAAGCAAATAAGGCCTTTTTTTTTTAAATCAGGAGGCAGCTAGTCTATCTGGACAATACTGCTTTTGATGTGTACCATAAAAGATGGTACCTAGGATCTCTAAGTCATTGCGATCTTAAAATTCATGATTGCAGTCGTGAATAATAATTTGAACTATTCTTTTGGCCCAGGACAGCACCATACCCATGTCTAAATAGCCACACTCTGTTGTGTCAGGATTGAGAACTAGGCATTTGAATGCATCCTAGTGGGTTTCCTGGGCTGTCTTATCATCTTGGGAGGCATCTAAATGAACCTCAGCCAACCTAGAGAGTATCTCAATGTTGGTAAAACTCCTCACAACCCTTGTCATTCCTACGCCGCAAAGATGGTTCTTGCTCCCTTGGACTTTCAGATTATGCTGTTTTGCACCATAGGTCCTTACTTAGTTTATTTACTCTCTCTGGAGGGATCTCTTCTTGGCCCTCAGTCTTCAGAAAGTCCCGTCCACATTGAAGAGTAAACAAATAGAATTTAATAGTGAGAAGGAACCTTAAAGATCGTCTAGACCCAAATAACTCTTTGTGATTTGTACTATACTTTAAAAGGCTAAACATTGCAGTGCTTGATTAGAAAGAAGCATGAATGCTAAATTGCTCCCAGTTCTTGTGACTACCAAAGCATGTTAATAGCAATTGTTGATATTATACAAGGGCTGTAATAATATTTTACTACATTAAAGACTCACTACAGAAAAAGTAAAGGCTACTCTTCATATCCCTTTTAATCTAACTGTGCCCTGGTTTTTCTATTATGAAATAAAAATCCTCCTTTGTGTCAATGTAAAATTATGGAATCTTTGCCTGGAAGAAACTTGCAGATAATCTTGAGTTCATCCTTGCCATTTTTTTATTGGGGAAAACTGAGCACCAAAGAGGCTGACTTGCCCACTGTCATATGCTGTTATATAAAGTGTCAGAGTCAGATTTCCAAACATCTAAATTTTAAAACATATGTGCACTGCCTTACATGTGAGAATTTCATTTTCAAACTCTATAAGCACTGATTTATTTACTGTTTATTTTAAAATATGTTCTCTCAACATGTTAAAGTCTGATTTTTCAGCCTTTATTTATTGAGAGGTCAGGATTGCCTCTTATCCAAGTAGGTTAAGTTAAAAATGATATATTTAAGTATTTCTTGATTGTGTTTGTGAAATTAAAGCATATTATATTCTATTATATGACAATCTCAGTTGTCATAAGTATGTTACATTCTACACTGATGGGATCCAGCCAAACTGTGAAGCGCCATTTTATGAACTTTAAAGCTGCAGTTTAGCTGCAGAGGCTGCAGTTTATCAAGGCTTTGGTTAATCTTCGGAGGGAGGATGATGTGAGCCTCTGCAAACACTGAAGAATGAATCCCATGACAAAAAAAATTTAAGGATAAAAATAGTTGCAAAAATGCTATGTGAAAGTATAAAGGATTTGAAAGAATTGAATGAGAATCTGAGTCCTAACAGGGCCAAAAGTTTACCAGAATACAAAAAGTAAAAAAAAAGGGGGGGGAATCCTCCAAACTCTTGGGTTTTAAGTAGCATTGGGGCATTTTCTTTCAATTTTTCTTCGTTTTGGAGGCAAGTGGGGATTTTGGAATACTACGTAGGAAGGTCATGATAGCTTTCTGCAAGGAAAAGGTTAGTCTTTTTTGTTGATGATATTATCCTTTTGGTATTGTTCCAGAGGGAGGCAGATTTTTTCCCCCTCAAAATTAGGAAAGAATTGTCTAGCAGTTAGTGTCAGAGTGAAATAAACTCTGGCAGAGAAATGCTTTGCATCACCAGAACTCTTCAAGCAAGAGTGAGGCAGTATTTAGGATTTTGTGAGGTTATCTTACCAGAACAAAGGGGGAAACATATGATTTTAAACTAAGGCACAATTTAGTAAGATACTGATTTTAAAGTATTGATTTCTGATATTCTGGACACTGGCAGCCCTAATCTCTTTAGGGACAACTGCAAACATGTCGTGTCCCTGAGCTTTAAAATGAATAATGTGAATTTGTGACTGATCTAAGCAGTAGACTTATTTGGGATTTCAGAAAATTGTGAAAGTGACAAAAGAAGTCTTTTTTTTTTTTTTTTTGGACTGAAAGTTTTGGAGGCATCAGAAAACCAGATTTTGGTTTCAAATAGTTTTTGGAATGAGGAAGAGGTTCTGGGGCTCCAGCTGACTGGAGTGGTAGCTGTTTCAGGTAGTGGTCTCTACCTCTACCAGACTTAACACCTTCCTCTTAAAATGTGTTTTGTGGAGCCTCCTTGGCTGTCCTGAAGTGAAGTTCATAGATAAGTTAACTATCCTCACAGGTAACTTTAAGAGTTGGCATAATGCCCTGGCTGTATTAAGAAAGAAAGAGCAGGAAACTAATTTATATCATTTAAATGAACAAATACTCAGGTACTTCCGTACTAGAAAGAAGTAATAAAGTAGTCATATATTTGCAAAGGTCCGTAGTTTGGCTGTGAATGTGACCACTTCGCTACAGACTGATATAGGTATGATGGAATGGTTACTTAAATACAGTAAGTGGTATTGTTTTTGATGTGACTTTCTTTCTTTCTTTTTTTTTTTTTTGAAGATTGGCACCTGAGCTAACATCTGTTGCCAATCTTTTTTTTTTCTTCTTCTTCTCCCCAAAGCCCCCCAGTACATAGTTGTATATTTTAGTTGTAGGTCCTTCTGGTTGTACCATGTGGGACACCACCTCAGCATGGCTTGATGAGCAGTGCCATGTCCGCGTCCAGATCGGAACCCGTGAAACCCTGGGTCGCTGAAGCGGAGTATGTGGACTTAACCACTCGACCACGGGGCCGGCCCTGACATGACTTGCTAAAATGAACAACTTGTGGTAAAGTTCCTAACAAGACAAAGTACAACCTTTTCTTTATTCATATGAGAATTAATTGCATTCTTGGAAAATTGATTGTATAGCAGAGTGATTCAAAACATAGTTTCTGTTTATATATAAAATAGAGTTAGAGTCTAGGCTCAGATAATTAAAAATGGGTTTCTTGCCTGTGTGACTGCATAGTGGAAAGTCTTTGGGGATGTGGGCCTGTCATCCTATGCATTGCAGAACGTCTAGCATCCTTGGTCCTTGCCCACTAGAAATCAGTAACACCTGTTGTCATTTTGACAGCCAAAATCACTTCCGTGGATTTATAAAATGTATCTTAGGGAGTATTGCTGTCCCTATTTAGAACTGCTGAGAGGCCGAGAGCATGGGACTTTCTGAATGGTAGATGTATCCTAGTTACCTCCCTTTCTCTCCTGTACTTCTCCCTCCCCCCAGCTTGTGACAGTTTTTAGTATAAGGACATGGAAATATGCTAGTAAACATTTCCCCTTGTAGCATGTATAGCCCCCTAATATTCTGTATCACTTAATTATTATGTTTATTGCTTTTTATCTTTCTCCCCTTGCTGAAACATAAGCTCTGCGGAGATAGGCTTTTCTTTTCTTTTCTTTTCTTTTTTGTTTGGGGGGGGGGGGGGTCTTTAGTCATTGCCTAGAACAGGGCCTGCATAGCTGTTTAAATATTTGTTGGCTGACTGAATTGAGTACAACTTCAGCTTGTTTTGTATTCCCAAGTGTGTACTATATCATTATAATACTAAATTCTGTTTCTCAAACACATCACATGGCTTCAGAACTTTGTTTTGTGTGTGCTGGGCTCTCCACCTGGAGTCCTTGTCTTTTTTTCCTCCCTTTTTCACCTGGCAAGTTAATATTAGTCTTTCAGATTACTCATCCTCACTGTTTAGGCATCATAGCCCATTCCACCCCTAACTTCAGTACTTCAGTTAACTGTATCAGCTTCTTTTTATCTTGTATCCACTTTCATGGTTACACTTATCTTGTGTTTCAAGTTACACTTGTAACTTACTTGCTTCTCTATCTGTTTCCTTTCTGTGCTGTGAACACCTTGAGGGTAAGAGACTCTTATCTTCTCTCTCTGTTACCACCACCTAGAATGATACCTGGTAAATTAAAGATATTCACCTGTTGAATTTCAGCCTGAAATAGGTTTTAAACTAAATCTTTATAAAGTTCAAGCGTCCTGTTTTTTTGCGTGTTTCTTTTATCTCTCCCCAAAACCAAGATTTTCCCTGACACTGCTGAATGATGAACATTATGAACAATTTTATCTTGAAGTTCCTAGTAGTTTGTGGAATAATCAGCATTAAATTTTGGTTGGCAATCACTAGTTTAAACATTCATTTCTTAGGGGTCAGAATTCTCCTTTGAGAACTGTAACATTTTAATTTCTAAAGAGCACATGAATTTAAATGAGTAAATAGATATGAAAACGCTTTGTAAACTGTAACATACTAAATAAGTGTCAGGTATCATAGAAATATTATCTCTCTACCTTTTCTTTCTGGGTTGGTTGTATGGGAAAGAGAACACTGTAAATTGATTCTTCCTTGAACTATACATTGGTATTCTAAACTGTGATCTTATATTCTCTGAGTCCATGGCAATACCTAAAGTTAGTGATAAAAACTGTACAAATGTTTATACATCTTTTAGCAGCTTTAAAAATCTCTAGTAATGAAAGTTAGATTTTTAAGTTCAGCCCTTAAGTGCATATTTATTTCTTGCTAAGTACTTAGCTTGCTCTGAGAGAAAGCTACTATCAGGTGAGGAAAAGAATCTTTGAATAATTAGGCTTTAACCGTGAATATAAATAACCAAGAGGAGCATTAGTGCACATTAGTACACTTGTTAAAGCAATTAACTTTTTTGTACAGAAATTGAATTTCCCTGAAATCAGTATTTGTGTGGTACTTTTGCAGTTTATGAGGGATTTTCCTGTATATTATCTCATTTGATCCACACTCCAAGCTATGTGGTAATATCACCATTTTATAGTTGAAGAAGCAGTCTCAAAATTTTATTTTTGCCCTAAATCACAAAGCTAGTGAGTGTTAGAACTAGGACTCAAACTCAAGTCTTCAAATGCCACATCATTTGTTCTTTCTACCACCCGGTGCCTGAGTATGTTAGAAGTAAAGAATACTGTATTATAGTGAAATATACGTAGAGCAAGACTTTAATGAAAGAAATAAAATAGTTTGATGTCTCCTTATTAACCCTTAAACTACCATTCTTCATTGTCTAATAAACTCACCATTTCACTCAAAAACTTCAGTTGAACACATTTAGTTCTCCTAATTTTTGAGTTAAGTCCTGTTCATGGCAAGTCTAAGACTTAGTAATTTGACATTCAAAATCCTTCCTAAAGAATTTTTTTTCAAAAGGCAGAATTTTAATTCACCCCACTCATGGGTAGTTTATTCAGGAGGGCAATTAGAGACTATTCTAGTGTGCCCTTAAGTTTTTCCTCTTTTCTTTTGTACAGTGGTCTCCCCTTATCCGCAGGGGATGCGTTCCACGACCCCCAGTGGAAGTCTGAAGCCATGGATAGTATCGAACCCTGTATATACAGTAGTCCTCCCTTATCCACAGTTTCACATTTTGCGGTTTCAGTTACCTGTGGTCAACTGTGGTCTGAAAATATTAAATGGAAAATTCCAGAAATAAACAGTTCATAAGTTTTAAATTGCCTACCATTCTGAGTAGTGTGATGAAATCCCACACTGCCCCACTCCCTCTTGCCTGGGATGGAAATCATCCCTTTGTCTAGTGTATCCATGCTGTACGTGCTATCCACCAGTTAGTCACTTAGTAGCCTTCTCAGTTATCAGATCAGTTGTGGCTTGTGTTCAAGTCACCCTTATTTTACGTAATAATGGCCCCAAAGCACAAGAGTAGTGATGCTGGTAATTCAGATATGTCAAAGAGAAGCCATGAAGTCCTTCCTAGAAGTGAAAAGGTGAAAGTTCTCGACTTAATAAGGAAAGAAAAATAATCATATGCTGAGGTTGATAAGATCTAAAGTAACTTTTATTACAGCATATTGTTATAATTGCTCTATTTTGTTGTTAGTTATTGTTAATTTATTACTGTGCCTACTTATAAATTAAACTTTATCATGGTTATGTATGTATAGGCAAAAAAACATAGTGTGCATGGGGTTCTGTTCTCCATGGTTTTAGGCACCCATTGGGGGTCTTGGAACGTATCCCTCTGGATAAGGGGGTCTACTGTACTATAAAAGACGAATAAAAGGTAGGTGGATTATATGGCTCAGTTTGTCTCCAACACTCTTGGTTTATGTGTAATATTCTGTAACAGTTACTAATAGTTCCCTCTTTCAATCTTAAAATTACCTTAGTTTGGTGACAAATTTGAAGGTCTGTTAGTCATCTATTATATTGTTATGTAACCAATTACCCTAAAACTTGGCTGCTTAAAACAATGTTTACTATCTCACAGTTTCTGTAGGTCAGGAATTCAGGTGTGGCTTAGCTGATGCCTCTGCCGGAAAGTCTCTCCTGAGGTGGCAGTCAGGATGTCAGCAGGAGTCATGTCTCACCAGAAGACTCAACTGAGGGAGAATCTATTTCCAGGCTCGCTCACATGGTTATTGGCAGGATTTAGTTCTATGTGGGCTCTTGGACTAAGGGCCTCAGTTCCATGCCAGGTGGGCCACTTTGCAGGGCAACTCACAGCATGGCAGCTGGCTTTTGACAGAGACAGACAGACAGACAGAACTGTGAAATGACATCTCTTCACCTCTGCTGCATTCTGTTTGCTAGAATCAAGTCACTAAGTCCAGTCTTCACTCAAGGGAGACATTGCACAGGGCTTGACTAGCAGGAGGTGGGCATCCCTGGGGGCCGTCTTAGAAGCTGCCTATCATAGATGCTCACCTAATAAAAGGGAACTTGCTTCCACATAATACTTCTCCACAATAGAAGGCGACTCATTACCCGTTTCTGTCTTTGTTTTCCTGCAAGAAGTTTGCTTCAAGCTTCTCTTCTTTTTTTAATGATCAGTACCCATTTCTACACACAGTAGATTCAGCTCTTCTCTAGTCACAAATTTGGTGTCTACAAACTTTCTGCTGAAGGGATCCATGTACATTTTTCACATAATATAATTTTGGGGGGAGTACTATTAAGCATAAACTCTAACAGGTTTTTAATGTGTACATTTGTGGTGACTTTATTGCAGCTTTGAATGTGTAAAATGAGTTCAGAGCTGGGTTTTGAGGTCTTGCTAGGTCGTTTGTTTGAAGCCTTGTGCCAAAAAGTGGAGATCGTAGTCTGACCCTGGCTAGCTCTCCTCTCCTTCATAGGCACAGACTGTACCTTGAGCTTTAGGCTGGCTGCTTGGCACATTCACTCTATTGGTTGGGAGGATGGAGGACTCACCATGTGTACAATCCCTTCTAGCTGCTGGAAGCTACAGAAAGTAATTTAAAAGGCCCTTGTTGTTTTGAGGTCAGAGTGAAGCCACATCTTGAAAGGACAGAACATCAGAAACCCTCCTAACCTTGCCTCTGTGGGCAGGAGGGAAGAAGGAACCCCAGTGCTTCTCATATTTCTGGAGTAAATAAGAAGTGCCCAGATCAACTGTCCCTAACATGTCCCAAAGTGAACTTTTGATCTTCTCTCTCAAACCGGCATCTCCCACAGTCTTCCTTATCTCATTAACTGGTGACCCAGTCTTCCTAGGTGTGCAGGCAAAAATCTTAAGTGTTATCCTTGGCTCCTCCTTTCCTTCACACCCCGAATCCAGTCTGACAGCATATCCAATTTGACAGTCATTTCAATTTCAGCATTTATCTGGAATCTGAATAAGTCTTACTACTCTTAAACTCTTGCTCTTGTTCAGGCTACCATCGTCTCTCTGAAATAACAGCATTTCACACTACTGAAATGGCCTCCTACCTAGCCTCCCTGCTTTCGTCCTCTAGCCCACTCCATACTTTTGTCTGTTCCTAAAATTGCAACCAGAGTGATCCTTTTAAAACAAGTCAGAACCTGTCTGTTTTCCCAAACCTGTCTAATGGCTTTCCAACTCATGCCATAAGATCAAAATCCTTACAGTCATCAACAAAGCTCTACTCCAGCACTGTCCAGTGGAAAAATAATGTAAGCTACATATGTACTTGTAGTTTTTCTAGCAGCCATGCTGTAAAAGTAAAAAGAAAATAGATGAAATTAATTTTAATGTAACCAATATATCAAAATATTATTTCAACATGTGATCAATATAAGGAATTAACATCAAATTATTTTACTTTTTTATATCAAGTCTTCAAAATCTGGTGTGTATTTTGCACAATTTGGATGCTAAATTTTGATCAGAAATACTTGATTGGCATTTAGGTTTCATAAAATTTACAGTTGAAAAAGTAGATTTACATACCCAAGTAGTTCTAAACATTCTTAAACATTTCCTGATAACTGAATCCAGTATTGGTTTTTAAGTTTAAATTTTAATTAAAGTTAAAAAATTTAAAATGTAATTCCTAGCCACATTTCAAATGCTCAGTCGCCATCTGAGGCTAGTGGCTATCATATTGGACAAAACAGCTCTTTACCATCTGGCCCCTCTTCACTGACCTCATCTCCTGCTGCTTTCTCCTTTGCTCGTTCTGCTCCAGCTATGATGGCCTCCTGTTCTTGTATCACAGCAGGCGCTTCCCATTTCAGAACTTTTGCATTTGCAGTTCTCTTTGCCTAAAAAGCTTTGCCCCCAGATAGGCACATGACTTACTCCTTCACCTTCTTCAGATCTTTGCTCAAATGTCACCTTGGAGAAGCTTTCCCTGACCAACCTATTTATATCTGCACCAATTACCTTCTCTCTCAAGTTCTTACATTTTCCAGGCTGCGTTTTAAAAGAAGAGTGGAGAGATAAGAGGGGGAAAGTGACCTGATCTGCAAAGGAAAGCAGTGAAATAATGAGAGTTGTCCCACGCAGACAGAAAAATAAATATGTTGGGCGAATGCACAGAGTAAAATAAGATGGAATAAATTACTATATCCCCTTAGCTTGCTACTACCTAGGCAGCTCAGAGGATCATTTTTTTGTGTACATGACTGACCCTCCTTATAGACTGAAGCTCCTTGAATGCAAGGCTCTTTCTTAACATCCTCTTGTACCTTCTTTGGCACCTGGCAAAGAACTTTGACCAAGAGGCAGTCTGAACTCTCCAGTCATGGGCCACCTATTGGTTAGCCTTTTGTATTTTACGTTCTGTGGTTGCCTCTGTACTTTCCAGACTTTTCAGTCCAGCAACTGGTATACTTGCAGGTGGTGTGTGTGTGTTGGCTTCACATGCCCTATGGCTGTGTTTATGACACTAATTCCTTCTTTCTTTCCTTGTTCATTTTCCAAAACCAACTCCTCTAAGAAGCTTTCACTGATTCTCCCAGTTCATTAACCCCTCCTCAGTGCTGCCTTTATGTGTGTATACTTCTATTTTGTATTCTAGTAGGGAGTATAAATATGTAAACACAATTACAATAGAGCATGAATTCCTGTGGGCAGGGGCCATGCCTTACTAAATTCTTTTTTTTTTTTTTTTTTGGTCTTTAATGCCTTCCTCAGTGCTTTGCATATAATAGGTACTCAGTGCTTGTTAAATTGAATGAACCAGGAACAGAACAGTAAAGAACATTGCTGTTAATAGGTGAAATTTATGTTGTTTAAGATACAAGTTTTGAGGGCTGGCCCCGTGGCTGAGTGGTTAAGTTCATGCACTCTGCTTCGGCGCCCCAGGGTTTTGCCAGTTTGAATCCTGGGTGTGGACATGGCACCGCTCATCAAGCCATGCTGAGGTGGCGTCCCACATGCCACAACTACAAGGACCCACAACTAAAAATATGCAACTATGTACTGGGGGGGTGCTTTGGGGAGAAAAAGGAAAAAAAACAAAATCTTAAAAAAAAAAACAAAGATACAAGTCTTAACCCCAAGTACCGTTTTTTAAACCTCATTGAGAGGCAAGAGATGTAGAGCTGTGGGAGAGTGTGGAGAGAAAGAGTGAAATCAAAGATCAGTCCCTAGATAGAGACTAAGGGGGTGAGATGCTCAGAAGCATTTACCGTATTGGAGAGCCAGGAAAGCCATGTGCTCAAATAGAGTGACAAAACTCATCTGTTTTTATTACAGGAGTGTTGTTTTCAGTTTTACTCTGGATTTTGCTCTTCCTATGTTGTTTGTTGATATATTTGTGTAGTTGTTTACATCCCTACTTGACATTTGACAATCTGGGTAAAGATCATCCCTCATTTGTTAACCAAGGGATTGGGACAGATAATTATTGAGTCCTTCTAACCCTATGATTCTGTTATGTTGAGGAAACCAGACCCTGTTGGTACCCATTAGGTATTGTAATGGTACGATGGTGGGCACAAGAATTTTCATCAGTTTTGTTTGTTTGCTGCCATGGTTTGTTCTTTATAAATGGAGTACGTACTAAATGTGGGAATTTGATTTGCCTATGAGGATATGCTGGTAGCAAGCTCATAATGTGAAAATATGCTTTGATTTTGGATTAACTATATTGTCAGGAAATTAGAATTTGTGCAGTTTTTCTCCAGAGTTGTTTTTGGTGACTCAGAAGCTTAAGCTGGCATTGTGTCTTGGCAGTTAACTCTTTTTCTGATCAAGAGTTCTGGGTAGATTGGAAAAGTATTTCCTCCCCTCTATAATAATTTACTGCTAATGAGTGGCAGTACATAAGCATATTCCAGCAGACTTCAGGAAGAAACAGCAAGGGACAAAAATTCTTTTTCTCTGGTTCTTAGACATACATTCTTTGTTTTAAATAATGTTAAGTATTGAAAATTAAACATAAAAGATAAACATAACCCCCCAGAAATAAGTATTACAAGAAATAACATAGCGGACAAGCCCCACAACACAAATAAAAGGAGGTAAGTGCCCTTGTTCCTTATGCACTAACTCTCCCCCTTCTGCCGAGCCTCAGCCAGTTGAGACTAGAGAATCCTGTTGGACCTGATAAATCACTCTTATTCTTAGTTGTTTTTCCCTCACAGAAAGCGTGACAACTGCTTTATTTTGGTTTTTACGTTTTGCGTGTGCCTGCCTCCTAGCAGTGCACATCCTCTGCACCAATCCGAGGGTCTTCCTCTTGACCTAGACTGCCCCTCGGAGACTGTTCCTGAGGTCCTTAGCCTTTTTCCTTGCCGAGAGCCAGCTTTTCTGCCTTTCGTGGATACTGAACAGAAGCAACAGTCCTATCTGCTATTCACATGTAGGTGATTAAGTTAATTAAGAAACTCAGCTTGCTTCTTAACACTTACTCCCAGTGCTTTTGTTGGCAAACCTTGCAGGGCTCACCACCAAGGTCCCACTGTCTAGTTATGTTTTTAGTGAGACCAGATATCTTCTTTCGTCCCCATCTTATTATTTATCTTGTCACAAGCTTTTCTCAGAATGATTTAATATAATAAGTATTTTATAGAAATTCTAATGCATCTACCTTAAGTTAGATTAAATAGCTATTTGATGTTGTGGGTGATGCTGTGAATTTGTGATTTGCATGGCTTCAGATGTCATAATTTTTCCCCCACTTTCTAGGAAGTAACAGCTAGCAGTCGCCACTATGTTGACAGGCTATTTGACCCTGATCCCCAGAAAGTTCTACAAGGTGTCATGTAAGTAGTATGTATTTAAGAGTCTATCAAAAAGTCTTGTTTGTTTTCGTGTTTGAATCTGCCAAATATTATAATTCTGAAAATGCAGGCTTATAACTTTTTTCTTTTGTTTTGGAAAGACTCCTTGACATTCATGACTTTAATATTGTACTGTAAAGAATTGTCTGTTGGGTAGTTGTTTACTGACTTGGTCAGCTTCATTTTTTTGTAGAATGCTTGTTTTTCGTTTTAAAGAATGTTTCTTTTGGAGAATGCTTTTGTGACTTTAATATCCAGCAAAAGCAAGACAATAAAATTGATGATCTTTTATAATTGGAAAGGGGTGGGAGAATAGGTCAGAAGGTTTTTTTGTTCTGTTTTTGGTTAATTCGTAGACTGTCTCTAAGGTTTGAATGTCTGAGTGATGTTTTAAATATCAGAATTTAGAAAGCAGTCATTAGAAAATTTAAGTAAACTCTTGATAACCTAAATGCCTTTCTTTTTTCCAAAATTTCCTTGTGTTTGGTGAGAGGACATATTTTTAAGCAACATACCTGAGGTGATTATGCTTTGAATAAATTAAGTGGGACAAGTATGATAAGGTTGCAAGAGATTGAAAGATGAATTCTTCAAAGAGCAGATTATCATGCTCTTGACACATTAGTTCTAAGGAATAAAGTCTAGCCTAAGACTCCTCAGAGGATTGGGAAACACACAGGGCCCACAGGCCTGAACTGTGTCCAGGGGAAGGAGGACACAAAAAAGGGTCAGGATGAGATACATCTGGGAAAGCAGTGAAGCGCGAATGAGTCCCTTTCTTCTTCTCTTACCCTGTTAGTGTTATCAGCCAAATAGTACCTTTAGTTTAACTCTCGCTCAACTATGGCAAGGCTGAGATGCTTTGTTTATGGAAGTTTCTACTGACTACAATTCTTATTCAAACCCCAACCCTCTTTTGCTGGCCACCCCCTTCCCCCCGAAAAAAGGCATTGTAGACCGGATGTCTTGGGGATGTGGATTAGTAAAGTGGAGGCAAGCTAAAAGGGAGTAAGGCTGCTTGATTATTGAAATTGAACTGGAAGGGAAGGTGAGGAGCTGGATGGAGACCCACCTGGAATACTTGACACCTTATCTTCACATCTTCTCAGTTTAGAGAAATAGGAGGTGTTCTTATTTTTTCCATTATGTTAACTTTGTTTTTGTCCCTATCACCAGGAGACTTTATAATGATTTAATTAGCCCCACTTTTAGACTAGTTTGGTTATTACCAAGAAAAGCTATATTAAATACATCGGTTAAATACGTCAGTTTGGGTTGTGCCTACACACACAAATTAGTTGAGGGGATAGGTTTAACTTAACACTCTTCCTTAGACGAGCAGACAGTTCCCGCACACAGCCAGACAGCTTTCTGTGTTTATAATCCGAGAAATCCTTAGGTGATTTAATCTAATCACCTAGATTAAAAATCACTTAAGATTCCTCAATAAATAGTTGAAAATGTCAGGCTCATTAAGTATTCATTGAATGATAGTAGAAGATGGTGTTATTATTATTTTTATTATTACTGCTACTATGGTTGTTTAGGAGAAAAGCTAAATTTGTCAGTCAAGAATTCTGTGTGAACTAGAAGGACCCACAACTAGAAATACACAACAATGTACTGGGGGGCTATGGGGAGAAAAAGGAAAAATAAAATCTTTAAAAAAAAAAGAATTCTGTGTGAAAAACTTGTATCTTGAGTTATATCTGATATGAACAGCTAATTCGAGTGTTGCTTGTCACTTTTGAAATTTTTTGTTTACCAAAGAACACTAGCTTCTTGAAAGTTGGTAAAATATACAAAAAACCATTAAAAAAATCGGGAAGAATGTGTTATAACAAACCAGCTAAGGTGTGGTTTGATAGCCTTACGCTTCTTAAAAAATTATCAAGTCTCAGACACTTAGCTGTCTGCTGAGATGGATAAGAAAGGCTTTTGAAGGGGGTGGAGGGGAAAGGGCCTGGGCTTTGGGGCTAGACAGCAGGAGGCTGAAGTCCTGGTTCGGACATTTCCTAGTGAAGTCCTTTCCTAGCTGTGTATAGGCAAGTTACTTAATTTATGTGAGCTTCAACTTCATCATCTGTAAAGTTGTTGTAAGAATTAAGTCAGAAATATGAAATTCAGTGCCTGGTATGTTGTGGATCCCTGCAAATTGGCACTTGTCATTATTGGTCCTAATTTAAAACAACTTCAAAAATAGGATGATTCTTTTCAAAGAAGAGAAAGGAAAACTCAAATAAGAAATATCAAACAGATAAAACAACTCAAACTGAAGGAGAAGAGGGAAAGGGGCTAGAATTCTTGACTCAGACAAGAGAATGAGAGTTATAACACATGCCAGTGAGTGCGATTGCTGCTATGATACTAAAATCTGTTACAGGTTCAAGGGACAGATCACCTAAAATCTTTCCACTGTATGTCAGAATAGAGCTGGCCTTATAGGGGTGTGTGTAGTCTAATTTTTTAAATCTTCCTTTTCCTCAGAAATATTTATTCTTTCTGACTTAATTCTTTCCTGAACTTTGTCACTGTCTGCAAATTAATTATACATAGTCAAGACAATGAAAAGTGAATTATATTTTTAACATTTTATTAAGTTTTAAGTAACCTTCTCTAGTAGTGGAATAATATAGTATTGATAGAAGAAAGGGGGTACCAAAATAATGTTTAGGAAGAGAGCTGACCAATTCTTTCCTTCTTATACACATTACACAACCATCATTGAGTCACACAGAGACCATTACTAGACAAAAATAGGTAGGTAGAAGGGAGCTGGTGGCCACAGAGTGTAAACAACCAAAGGCAGCCTCCTAATTTTAGGGAAGGACGAGACAGAGGCTGAAGTTTTGTATCCAAAATATCCAATTGGAAAGACGTAAAAGAACCAACCAACTAGTTTTAACTACAAGACAGCCGGAGTTTAATCATTTTTCTAGCTATATGAAGCTTGAGTTTTCTCAATAAAGATTGTGAACATATAAAACATAATATACTATCAGGAAAAACAGAATTGAAGAAATTAAAGGTGAATAATGAGTTTTCATCGTGGTCTATATAAATAAATCTACTCAGCTGAGTTAGAGACATAGCCCTACCATGGTTCCGTGGGGAACTTCTTTGTCAATAACCCATGTCATAAAAGACTCTTTTACCCAGTCAGTGAGTATGCCCTTGTTGAAAAATACTATTAAGCATCAGAACAGCTTAATTTCAATTGTTGAAGAATGAGAAGTTATCTAGAGATAATTTTTTTGTTAGTAGTACAATGTTTAGCAGAAATTTGAATGATCCTATTGCATCAAAGTTTTGGGATCAGGTCCTAAAAGAGCAAAGTTTCAAATGCATATTTGAATAGAAGACCATTAGATTTGGAGTAAGAGATGAGCAAAGAGAACAAGGACATCAGTAGCCTTTGCAACTACAACAAACAGTAGGTATATCAGGTAAACTACTGCATAGCACATTCCGAGCTTTCTCTAGTGTGGAGATCTGTGTATGACTTTAAAAAACCATTATGGGATATTTTTTGGTGAAGTTACTATGGTATTAGGTCAACCATGTTAAATCTCATAGTTGGAGAAGATTAACTGCTCAAATGTTTTTGTAGAACGTGAGTGAAAGCTGCTTAAACACTGTGGTTTTTTAACATATCTAAATTAGAGCACCTGATCTGGTTTTTACATTAGTGATTCTCCAGGGAACGATCACAGCAGGTATCCCTATGTGGCCCTATGTTTGAAAGACAAAAGATGTTGTAAGCAAATGTGGCTGGCTTTGTTGTTTCAAAGTTGAATAGAACCAGAAAACTAGACCTCACCTCTCTGGTAAACTCAGGCAGTTGTGGATAACTGTAGAATTGTTGTGTGGTTTTCACCAGGTATCCATTTCTAAAAAGTGTCTTCTGAAGTATTTTAATGTATTGATGAAATAAGTTTATTCTGGTAATGACGTCTTGATTTTCTGGTTCCAGAAAATTACGTACCTCTGGTTTCAGTAGAGTATAGACAGGTTCCATTTTCTTGCATGAACTAAAGATATGATCTCCCATTAAATGAAGCCTTTGGGTTTTGAGAAATTTTAAACTAAAGGATAAATTTTAGGATAATTCAAAAGAAACATCCCCCCAAAAATATATATTTTTATTTTTCCCCTTAATACTTTTTATTGGTTACTTTTAAAAGTGTTGATAGGTAAACGTAAACAAAGATGAGCTTCATACAAAATGAAATGGAGTGATTCTGAGTCTTACTTATTTAAAACTAGATATTCTGAGACAATTCAGTCAGAGAATTATGGCTAAAAGGGTAGTAAGATTCTCCAGAAATTATTAGATCAAATTGACATAGTCTTTACATTTAGATAGAGAAGCTGTTTGTATGTTATTAACTTTGAACGTCAAGAATAGCTGTGTATGTGTATGTATATGTGTGTATATCTTTTCATGTTAATAAACCACTCAACTGTATGCTAACGCGTTATTCCATCATGTTCTAACACATTTTTGATGTTCTTTAGAATTATTACATACATTAAAAATATTTATTAATATGCTATAAAAATATTTTGACATTTATTATGCAATTATTAAATTGCACTCTTCATTTTTGGAGAATGTAAGGTGGTTTATAATCATATATTGATAAAACAAAGAGTTAAATGCGATAGCTTCTAATTTCTGAGCCAGTATCTATAGAAATTGGAACTGTATCTGACACTACATACATTCCAAAAATCCACACCATGGGGTAATTTGTTTATAAGAATGAACTAAATTATTGCCAATTCTCAGTTCTGTTCAATTTATACATATAGAAGGTGCACAATAAATGCCTAAGTTGACCTCAAATGAAGCTCACTATAAGTTTCTCAAGTGCCTTCTGAATCAAAGCTTTATGTTAAAGATAGCTTTAGTTTGAATAATAGCTCATCATCATCCAGTTCTTTTAAAGGCAGTTTACATATGGCAATGGTAACTTTAAGTGGAATATGAGTAGATCTCAATCCCCCATCCATGCCGGATAATAGAAAGCTTATTGTGCTTCAATGTTTGGATGCTACATTCTCCAAAAAGAACATTGTAATAATTATAATTACAGGGACAGTGCAGTGAGTATGTTTGTAATTTTCCAAGTCCAAGTAATATTGTAAGTTGTTTACCATGTTGCCTTATTCTAGCTACCCACAAATATGTATTTTTCTCCTTATTTTGTGGATGTCTTATAAACAGTGAGTTTTCATAAGTAGGTCAAACTTTATACTCAGATTATAGTTTTCAATATCCAGTGTACTTTTTGGCTACTTCACACCAATTAGACCAAGTTTCAAACAAGAGCTTCTTCAGGTAAGTGAAAAGTAATACTGGTTTAAAATGAATAATTTTCTGTTTTTAGATGATACTAGGTTTTCAGTTAAAACTTATGCTATCTTGTTTAGGAATAAATATGCTCATGCCTGATTGCCTGAAACTTTGTTTCTCTAGTAGGTCTAGATCCCAATTCTTTTTCTTTCTTTCTTTCTTTTTTTTTTTTTTTTTACTTTTCCTACTGTTTTAATGGCAAAGTGCAGTATTTACTTTCTCTTTTGGTTTTGATCACCGTCATAACACTCTGATTTAGACATATCCTGTGGTAGGCACTGTACTTGTTGTTTTAGTACCTGAGCCCTTTTTCCCTACCACACTAAAAATTAATCTCTTTCAGGGCAAAGAAAGGTTAACCTCCATGTAAAAGTAGGTGCCTCTTGAGTCCATTTATTAGTGGGCAAATTTAAGATTCTAGCTAGATTTTAGCTGAAAATGTTCCCTGACAAATGCATGTTGGTAACATCTTAATATTGGCTCCTCTTCTCTCATCCTCAAAGAGTGGGTTATCCCCCAGGCTTGCTGTTTAGCTCTTCTCTCTGGATATTGTTACCTCCAAGATAATTCAGTGTATCTAAAATTAAGATAGGTCTTTGTCTTACTGAGGGATTTATTCTCCAAGCTTCTTAGTGTTCTCTGTACCCAGGCACCCAGATTTGAAGTAGTCACTCAAGATATGTCACATACCACATTTCCTGTACCTATCAAATCATCTCGTGAACTGCTTCCTCAAAATGTCCTTTGTATTAATGATTCCTATGGCTGCCACCCTAATCTGTCTCACATAACCAGATACCTGAATGGAATGATTAATTCCTTCAACAAACATTTATTGAGTGCCTACCAGGTGCTAGGCACAGTGCTAGTGTGGGAGGATGAGTAATGTAGTCACTGCTCTAGAGGATCTGAAAGTCTAATGGAGGAGACAGATAAGAGAAGAGACAGCCCGTTACAGTTTGATTGGTACGGCTATGCTAATGATAAGCACAGTGGGTGTTGGGACCACAAAGGAAGGACATCAGCCATTTAGTTGCCTCTCTTGACCTTAGTATTATCTGCATTCCAATCCATTCTGCTCTCAATTTATTTTCCTTAGCCCTGCTTCCTTCATGTCCTTTTTCTCATCAAAAACATGATTGCTCCTTAATCCATCCCCCTTTAGTTTGTCTCTTCTCCCTATCGCTTTCCTGACTTTATGTCCTATGCCACCGTAAAGGAAAACTTCTTTTCAGTCCAGGCTCCTGGTGCCGCCTCAGAAACATGCCATATTCATTTCCAGTATGGTCTTCTATGAATGGCTTTTCTTTTTGCCCTCCCCATCTACTTAGCCAAATCCTGGGCATTTTCTAAGGTTCATCTTAGTTCCTCCCATTGCCTTAGAACTTGTTAAGCTTGTCTTATTGTCTACTTTTCTCAGTCCTAGAAGCACTCAGTTTATAATATAGCACTGCTTTACCTTGTTAGTGTTATTTTTGTCTCCCTAAGGAGATTGTAAACTCTTCAGGTCAGATATCCCATTATGTGATGCTTTTATATCCTTCATAGAGTCTAGCACAGTGCTGAACTCAAAAACTAATTGTTGAATTTCAGTAGTATATAAGTAGGGCATTCCCCCCCCCACCAGCCCCAACATTAAAAGTCCTTTGATCTACTGGAAAAAGGATGTCTTTGACTGAAAGTTAGAAATACTTTTATTTTGTATAAAAATGTAAAATTGAAACACAGAAGGAAAAAGGAAATACATTTCCTGAATTCTTTTGTCTTTTTGATTGATTGTTCTGAATGCCTGATATGCTGGAAGTAATGGAAAAAATACTTGGCATAAAAGACATAGATTGAGACTGGATCTGTCATTTAATGTGAGCCTCTGAGAAAGCCCCAAACCTGAGTCTTAGCTTCCTTTTCTGTAAAATGGGGTTAATATTACTCAAGGTTGTGATGAAGATTAAATGAAATCATGGATATGGAGTGCTTTGTAAACTTTAAGGCAATATATAAACCTTGCATAGTTTTACTGTGCTCCCATCTTGTATGATAGTTGTGAGTTTGCATTTTACAAAGATCTGGATTTCTATATGGTACGTTTTGCGATCTATTAATAGTAACTTCTCTGAAAGTTCAGGTCAGACTGGCTTTCTTGCCTCTCAAGAGGAGGACAGACTTCTAGCCTAACAAAGTAATGAGTGTGCTATGCTAGAGGGCACCTAGGAAGGACACCTACCCAGACCTGGGCGTTGTCAGGGCATGCTTCCTGGAAGAAGTGACGTTGGCCTCTAAGCTCAGACCTGAAAGATGAATAAAGTTAGCCAGGGAAAAGTATGGAGGAGGGGATAAGGAGATGAGAGAATGGCTACACTCTGGGAACTGAAAGAAGCTTCATCTGGTTGCCTCTGAAATTGAATCCTACGCTGTACTTAGATCTACTAAAGATCGCTGTATGCGGTTATCATCTCTTTAGGCTTCAACTCTTTCCTGGAAATGATCTTATAGTATCCCTTTCTAGTAACAGCTGAATAGAATTTATTTGCTGGTCATTAACATCTCTTCTTCCTTATCTAGCATAGATATATTTTACTTATTAGAGCTAGCGCAAGAATTGTTTTCTTTAGACATTGGTCCATTTTATTAATTGTGTTCTCTTTAGTCTGCATCTACTCTATAACTACTGGCTGCCTCCTTCATGTCCTTTTTATGAACCATTAAGAGAACTGGACAGTTGGTTTTGGAGGGGTTTTTATTTGCTTTTGTCTATAAAAACATTTACTTTGGCATGGTTTTGGATATTTGAAATGTATTTGTAAGGTAACATGGGTACACCTCATTTCTGCTTAGTTTAGGAAGAATGAGGAGAAATCTGGGAAAATATTATGGTTGAGAGTTCCAGAATAGAGATAGCATCTAGAATGGCACCTGGCACAAAACAGACTCTCAATACATAGCTGCTGGACAAATGAATGTGCACATTTGTAGGCAGAACACAGTAAGAGAAGGGAATAAGATGAAAGTAAATGACACACTGCTAGGTTAGGGTCTATAGCTGATGATTGGGAAGTGAGTCTCTAAGAAAACAGCAGGCATCCATAAGGAGGCAGGAGCTAGATGTACAGCCCCTCACCAACTATGCGTTGCTAAATGAGGCTTTGATATCACATAATTTTATAATCATGTATCAGAACTTGGTAAAAACCTTAGTAAACTTCATTCTGTTTAGTCCCCATAAAAAATACTCCTACTTACCCCCGTAAACTATGTGGAAGATCTGAGAGATAGGTTGCAGAGAGAAGTCAGGCCTTGAAGAATAGACCTACCCTCAGGCACTGAGCTAATGGAAGAAGACTAGTCAGGTACAGTGTTTGGCTCAAGACTTGTGAAAATGCTATTCAGAAACTTGTGAGGAGAATCAGCTTTCAGCAGGTCACTACTACATCATAGCCATATTTTTCTGCCCTCATTGAAGAAGATAATTGAAGAGAAGGGTATTATAGTTATTGCCAGTGAATTTGGTTGGTATTGGAAATACATGCTGACTATAACATGTAGTTGTTGATTTTTTAAGTAACTTTTCCCCCCTCTGTTTTCCACTCCACTTTCTACAAGATTGTGGTTTGCCAACTATAGAACTTTTTCAGGATTGTAACTTTGAAGGTTGGCAAAAAATTCCTGTATATTGTAGAGCTCTGACACCTAAAAAGGGGAAGTCAAAAGAGTTGCTGGATGAGTATCTAGGGGAATTTACTCTGGGGTAGGAAAGAAATGGGTGCTAAGAACTTTGAGCTTCTATGGCAGTGGTCTTAATGCTGTCAGACATGACTTCCCCTTATAAATATTTTGAAACGCCCCCTGCTGAAATTAAATCCATAATAATATAACCTACTCACATAGATAACTCCAAAAATAATATAATGTCTTCCCTGCTTATAATATAAAGGAGAAAATTTTTAAAAAGAAGATAATTTATAATATGTAAATGCTTAGATGTGACTACATTGGAAAACGTAATGAAGTAGTATGCGTGCAGGGAGCTGCAGATGGGGGCTCATGGTGTCTGGTATCAGTGACTCAAATACCATGAGTGCCACAGTGCTGGCAATCTGATTTTCCAAAATGAAATAACTTTTAATAAAAAGTATAACCTCCCTTTTATTTACAGGGCAGATACAATACTGAAAAACATGCTTTTCTTTGAAACTATGCAAGAAATGCCGTCTATTTGTAAAGCTATGGTCAGAAATTTCCAAACACTCTCATAAACTTCTGAAATGCCCCTGGGGGGCTGTAATACCTTCTTCCCCACTTTGAGAACCACTGCTATGTAGAATCACATAGGGTTCTAGTGTTCTCTATTGAGATAGCACTACTGACCTATTTGGGTAAGTATCTTTTATTAAAGATTTTCTTAGTATCACTAGGTTTATTTTGAGCTATTTATTTTCTCTACCTGCCCTTTGGGACCAACCACGTGTTTGTGAACCAATTGGTCATTGATAGAGATACTCTTATTATGGAGTAGAGTTTTATTCCTGATGAAGCAAAGGTCTGAGTGTAGCTAGAATAAAAAATACTGGAAAATATGAGAAATATAAACTATTTTTTCTTATTTTTTAATCTCCTTAAAAGATAATTGGCTGCTTAAGCAAAAATAGTAACAATATATTATGTTGTTTCTAACTAATTTAAAAATAAGATGTATGACAGTAGCAGCACAAAGAATGGTTGGAGAAATGGAAGTATATACTTGCAAGGCTCTTACAATATACTTGAAATAGGATAGCATCCCTTGAAGATTGACTGTGATAAGTTAAAAGATGCATATTGTAGATTGTAAAGCAGCCTCTAAAAAACAACAAAACAAAACCCAAAGAAATACAGCTGATAAGACAATAAAGGAGATAAAATGGAATCATGAGAAATATTCGGTCCAAAAGAAGTCAGAAAAAGAGGAAAAAGTGAACAAAGTCATAGTCCCTGAAACAAAGTTCAGATCCATTCTGTCAGCTAGTTTCTTTCACTCCCCACTCCCAGAGCTGTGAGTGAGAAGGTGGCCTATATTTCTTTATGTTCAAAGGATTAGTGGCCTTTTTTGAAGAACTCAACTTTCTTTGTCTTGGCAGTCTTTTACCAGTACTCAGGATATCTCCCACTTCGCCCAATCCAATACTCTCCTGTTTTACAGCCCCCGGGCTCACTCAGCACCTATTGCTCTCCCTTCTCCTTGGCACTCCGGGTGAGAAAGGGTCACTGGTTACTCACTGGTTTCTGCACTTGCCAATCCAAGATGTTGCATAATAAAGATGAAGTGGAATGACTTGATCTTTGATTTTTCTGTGATGTCTCAACATACCTTACTCTTTTCTCTTCCCCTGAATTCAGAGACATGAAAAATGCTGTAATTGGAAACAACAAGCAGAAAGCCAACCTCATTGTTTTAGGAGCTGTTCCAAGGTATGTTTGCTATCATCTCCTTTCTGCTATTCATACTAAGTTTCTAATGTACTTCTCATTCTTAACCTTAAGACTCATCTTTTTTCTATATGGTCTATCCTATTTTTGAAAAGCCTCTTAATTTTTTAAATAAATACTTTGACTTATATGATGCGTCTCTAAAAAAAAATTGAAGTACCAGAGGATGAAATATGAAGTGAATGCATTAATACTTTTTATAAATTCAGGAAGATCCTTGACCCTGCAGTAAAAGAATATCTTGGGTGGACAGGCTGTGTGCACCAGCCTGGTTCTTTCTTCCCTATCTCCTTAGACCCCTGACAGTTTTTAAATGATTGGATTATAATTTCTTAGGATTCTTAAAACCCTTTTGAATTAAAAAAAAAAAAAAAAACCTGCTTGGTTTTTAATTCTGCTTTTCTTTTTTTAATTTCTAATTTTTAAAATTTGTTGTTTTTTAAGTTAACATAGAAGTTAGATTTCTTCTGATGACCTAATAAGCTTCCTTTTGGAAGAGTGGCAGTTGTATAACTTTCTCTCTGCCTTTGCTACTCAGAGCTAAGTTTTATGTGAAATTGCTATGTTTTTCACTCAGAATTTTTTTAATGTTTTGTTTTTTTCTCTTCTCTTTCTTCTTTTCTATCTGATACAAGATTAATGGTTTTATAGTTTTTATCATAACCGACCTCAAATTTATACTTTGGTAACCGTAAAGCTCTCAGCCACCTTTCTTAGGAGATTAGTGTTATATAAATATGCTTTAGGGAACATGAGGGAGATGGTCACTGGTGGTGGGTGGTTAGAGTTTGGGGAGTAGTCGTTTGGCAGGCTGGACTGGAGTGGAAATGAAGGAGCTCCTGATTCCCCGAATGGGAGAGCTGGAGAAAGAAGAGAGCTTCCCATGCTTGAAGAGCTGCATAGGACTTTGAGTACTCCCTCTAGGCTAGACCTCTGTGATCTCTGAATTACGGCTCTGGATGTTCAAGGTCCATTTCTGGTCTGAATCTAAGATCCAGCAGCACTTGGCATTGGGAGTCTTCATATCCTGAAGTGGTAGATCGCATGAACTGTGGTGCTGTTTCTACAGAGACCACTTGTGGACAACGTTCAGATATACAGTTCTGATAAACTCTGAGATGATATGATAGTTCTTTTGCTCAAAATGGAGAATATCTCTTCTAGATTTTCTGGTAGTGATTCTCTGAGCTAACACAAAGAAGCAGAATGTCAAATTGGACACATCCGAATCAGGGATCTTGTCCAGAATCATGCTTTATAAATATTTACATATTCTTTTATTAAATTAGCAGCTGATATAAACAAATGACCATTTCCTAGCACTCCATAAGCTCACCAACCATATTTTTAGTATGTGGAATGTACTGGTAGCCTTTTTCTATCACATTAATTTTAGCTAATTTACTTTGGTTAAGTTTTTTAGTCTCTTCTGTTTATCAAGTTCCTTCTTTTTAGATTATTGTACTTGCTTCAGCAAGAAACCTCAAGCACAGAGCTGAAAACTGAATGTGCAGTGGTATTGGGAAGTCTTGCTATGGGTACTGAAAACAATGTCAAGTCTCTACTAGATTGCCATATTATCCCTGCCTTACTGCAAGGTATGTAGGGATGTCATTTTTGTACAAGTAAAAATTAGAATCAGTTTGCAGTGTTTTAAATACTAGTTGAAAGGATGAGTCTCAAATCTGTTTTCTATTAATAGGACTACTATCCCCAGACCTGAAGTTCATTGAAGCTTGCCTCCGATGCCTGCGTACCATCTTCACCAGCCCCGTCACTCCAGAGGAGCTACTGTATACAGTGAGTTTTAGATGTTTTTGAGTCATCACTTACAGTTCACTAACAGCGTACTTCTAATTTGCTTATTAGCATCTCGAAACTCATCATAACTGTGTTATGTTATAGAAAAGTCTCAAGAAGTATTTGAGTTCTTGCTGATTGGCAAATATCACATGTTCTAGGCTTTGTAAAGAAGTGAAAGTCTCAGATCTTGAGGAATTTATAAGCTGTTTTTTTTTTTTTTTAAAAAAAAAAGACCCATTTTGATCTCTTAATATATACAAATTAAGCCAGTATATTTACTGCCAAATGAGTGATAGAGAGTTCCACTCACTCTGGGTTAAATCCAGCAGAGAAAGCTTTCTAGAGAGGCTAGAATTTGACCTGGTTCTTGAATAACGGATAAGATTTAGAGAAGTGGAAACAAAAGAGACCAGTCTAGGAAAGATTTATGTAAGAGAAAATATGCAGGACGGTTGGCAGAATAATCTGTTATAGGAAGGGTATCAGTGTTAGTTTCAACTGGAAAGATGAATGAGAACCAGTTTGCAAGAGGCTTACTTGTCAGGCTGCAAGCAGAAAATACATGTGAGAGAATCCAAAGATCTTTGGAGTCATTCAGTGGTTTTCAAAAACCTCAGGGATTAGAAGGGGATATTATTATCTATTGATTGCTTGGCACTTCCTTAATGAAAATTATCCAGGCCAATATTTTCAAACACTCTTATCCACAGTCCACAGTAAGAAATATATTTTCCGTTGCCACACTATGAGTATATGTGAATTTGTGTGTGTGTGTTTGTGAGAGAGAGAGAATCCTGAGACAGTCTTCACAAAACAGTTCCACAAATGTTATGCCCTCTGGTTTCTATTCTATCCTTTTTCATTAAGAAAAAGAAATTCTGGTAGTGATTCTCTGAGCTAACGCAAAGAATCAGAATGTCAAATTGGACACATCTGAATCAGGGATCTTGTCCAGAATCATGCTTTATAAATATTTCAAGAATATAAGCAATCAAGAGGTGTAGGCAAAGCAAGCAGGGAGAGCGGACATGTCATGTGGCTGTGTAGTCCATCCTTCCCAAATCAGACACACACTCCTCTGGCGCATAATGATACAGAAGGTCTGTAAGTGAGGTCTATGGGTCACCTCACACAGCAAGGAGGCTCTAAATTAGGAAACGTCTCAATGTTATACCTCAGGGACATTCTTTACATCTCAGCGATATTCTTCAGGGAGCCATGCCTCATACATTCCTAGATTGTTTACTACAGTGGTTCTCAAACTTGAGCATGCACCAGAAATACCTGGAGGGTTTGTTAAACACAGATTGCTGGACCTTACCTCCAGAGTTTCTGATGCAGTAAGTCTAGGGTGGGGCCTGAGAATTTGCATTTCTAATAAGTTTCCAGGTAACTCAGATGCTACTGGTCCATGGACCACTCTTTGAGAGCCACCAGTTTACGGTAAGCAGTCCTAAATGGTGAACATCCTCCTCAAAGCATTCCACAGAGAAGGACTCTCCTCCTAGTAAATATCAGTCTGTTTCCTGAAGATCCTGTTGTTATGTTTAAAAGAGATTAAGCCACTCACTTGTCTTCTTTACTCTAGAAGTCTCTCCCCAACCCTAGCCCAGTAATAGGGGGAGAAATTGATCTTGGCTAGCTGTTTTAACTCCTTCTTCTCACTCTAAACTGATTTCATCACTCACTAATGGATCATGGTGCAAAATTTGGAAAACTCTGATCTATGCCAACTTAACTTTTTTACATGAGAAAAATTAAGACCCAGGGACATTAAGTGACTTTCACAGTGAGAATGTCTAAATTATGAAACATCTCAATTTTATGCCTCAGAGACAATGGAGAATCCGTGAAAGGTGTTGGACAGGATAATGACAGAGAGTAGCATTTCAGTGTAATTACCTGACGGCTGTGAGTTGGATTGTATAGAGGCCAGCTGCCATCGCAGCTCAGGCACTAAACCAAAGACAGGGCAGTCGAGTTGGAAGAAGGCAAGATGTGTAGCTGAAATCCTGTTTATCAGATGGGTGGCTTTGGGCAAATTATGTAACTGTTCTTTGCCTTCTTTAATCAATTGTAAACTGCAGATATATAACACAATTGGCAGAAAGCGGGCAGGTGTGAAGAAAAGGGACAGGGTCTGTTGTGACAGGAAAACAGAGTGAGAGAGCAATGAGGAAAGGAAAGAGGTGAAAGTAGCTTTAGGAGCCTAATAGGCTTATTTATCTTCCTCTCGATTGCTTGGTCTCTCTGAGCTGCTACCTACTTCCGTCTTCTGCCAATGGAACCACTGTCCCCCCAACCCCGTAAAACACATCTGTACTTGATATTCTCATCTTCTCTCCTCCTTTTCTTTCTAGGCATATAGTACCTGACTTTCTTTGAGGTTTTCTAAGTTTTTCATTTTGTTTTTAAACTGCTTGTGACAACACAGAGGGTTATATTAACAAGCAGGAGGAAAAGATTCTGTATGTAGGGAATCAACAGCCTTCTCTTTTCCTACTTAGCTTTTTTATATCTTGGACATTCTTCTCTTTCTAAGGGAAACCCCGAATCTTGTTCATCCCAACAGTGGTATTCTTTTAAGTTTCCTTCCTTGCCCTCTGTTGTCTTTTGTCGAAGTGTGGTCTATGGACCAGCAGCATCAGCCTCATTTGGGAGCTACTTAGAATGCAGAGTCTTAGGTCCTACTCCAAACCTACAGAATCAGAATCGGTACATAAAGAATATCCTCTGCGAATTTACGTGCACATTCAAACTTGAGAATCATAGCTCTAGGACTCGTGACAGCGTTAGGCTAGGAGGCTTGAGCTAAGTTTCCTTTTCCGTCTGTGGTTCAGGCCAAATCTTCTTTCGACTTTTAATTCCTTTTGCACTCTAAGAAAAAGGAGGTTCTTGGAGAGCCCTGCAGCATGTTGGGTAGATTCTTCTCTCTTCTGTACCATGATGTATGTTGCTAAGTGTCAGCAATAGGCAGTACACTACAAGTGAGAAGTTGTTACTATATGAATTGTCTGGTCAAGATTGAAATTAGCTAACC
This sequence comes from Equus caballus, assembly GCF_041296265.1. NCBI lineage: Eukaryota > Metazoa > Chordata > Mammalia > Perissodactyla > Equidae > Equus > Equus caballus. Next base: position 84,367,913 of record NC_091699.1, read on the forward strand.
ACAGTCATTATGAGAGATTTTTACTAGTTACTGATGTTTACAATAACGTCTCAGAGATCAGAATTGTCAAGTTTTATTTTTATACAATAATTCCTCCTTATAACAACATTTTGGTCGACGACAGATCGCATATACAACTGTGGTCCCATAAGATTAGTACCATACAGCCTAGGTATGTAGCAGGCTATAACCATCTAGGTTTGTGGAAGTACACTCTATGATGTTAGCATACCCATGAAATCGCTTAATGACGCATTTCTTAGAACATAACCCCATCATTAAGTGACACACGACTATATTATTGTGTATCTTATTAGTTTCCTCACGTTTTGGTTTCAGAACAGATTTCTGTCAGGTTTTATTGAGTGATTTTGTTTTGTGGTGAGGATATAGCCTGTTTATGGGAGAGAAATTGAGAATTTTCTGTTGTTGTGTTTTATCGAGGATGAACATTGAACCCCCTCTCCTTGTCCTTCACCTGGACAGTTTTGATGGCCATGTTGCTTTTGTTTTGCTGTGTTCCTTAAAGAGACTTGATTTACTGTGATTAAGATAAGAGGCTTGCATATATACCTACTCATGGAAACAGTTTGTTAGATGTCCTTACTGTACCTGAGTTCCTTACTGCTGTGTTCTCCTTCCCTTGGACTCCAGGATGCCACGGTGATACCGCACCTCATGGCGCTCCTCAGCAGGTCCCGCTACACCCAGGAGTACATCTGTCAGATCTTCTCACACTGCTGTAAAGTAAGAGCCAGAATAAATGTTCTCTATAATGTAAAATTTTATATGCCCTTGGGAAATGTGCCTTCTTTGTGTATCCTCATAGAGATAATCTATAAATATATAAGCAGTCCTATATATATATTTCCCCTGCCCTTTTTTTTTTGACACAAATGGTAACTCACCCTACATACTGTTTTGCACCTTGGATTTTTCACTTAACATATCTTGAAGGGTATTCCGTATCAGAACATAAGGAGCTCCATCATTCCTTTTTTTATAAACAGCCGTATAGTATTTTACTGTATAGATGTACAATAATTTATTTAACCAGTCCTCTATTGTTGGACATTTAGCTTGTTTCCAGTCTTATATTACAAAACAATGCTGCAACAAATACCTCATATGTAAGACATTTTATAAGAAACAGAATTGCTGAGTCAGAGTGTGCATTTGTAATGTGACCACATCTTGTCCCTATAGGGGTTGTACCATTTTATCCTGCTACCAGCAGTGTGTGATCATGACTCTTTCCCCACACCCTCAGTTTCCACGTTGCTGGAAATTGCTTTAAGTGATCTCCTATAAGGAGAAATGAGAGATTTGTCTTTGCTCTTTGTTGCAAAGATGTAATCTTTGTAATAATTCTGTTATTAAAAGGGCCCGAACTTAAACTGAAGAGTGCCATGAAGTACTATTTATTTTGCTTCATAGTTTACGTATTAGTGTACTCTTTTGGTAACCACGGGTGATTATTTGAGGTCTTTCATAATTGCTACACATTTGCTAACTTCTGACCAAATTATTGTTTATCTTCTGATGATTCTGTAGCTTTTTCAGGACAGCGTTACTGAACTACCTATCGTGTATAATACGAATACAAAGTGAGGAGTTTGGGGAACTACAGAACAGAAGGGAAAGAGAAGTGAACACCTACGTACTAAACTAGGAAGATCACAGATCTATGAGATTAGAACAGTTTCCCAAATAAATGAAAATTGTCACTTGGTTCCAGGAAAAGTATCTATAGATTATAATTTAAAAGTTTAAACCCCTCACATCCTAGCTGATTACCACAGCCTATTCAATTCTATTTAAGACATTTATAATTTAAGATTTTTCTCAAAAATCCTTGAAGTTTCTCTTCCTGCATTGCTTTGACAAGCGTGTAAACCAGCTCACAGGACCAGGGATGTCAAACAATCCCTTAATCTTTTGAGATGGGCAAAGAAAGGCTTTGAGAAAATGACAACTTTGTTGCAATGCATTCGCTAAAAATGAGCTGAACCAATAGGATCTAGAATTTTCCAACAATGAAATGATGTCTTATGGCCAGCCCTGGCAGATGGGTAGAGAAGGATACTCCAGAACTTTATGTCTCATTAAAAATCTTTTAGCATCTATACCTGAGTTCTTGAGAACACAGCATCTGCTGGTCATAACCACAGTAATCCCCAAAGGGCACTGAAAGTTGGACCTGCAAGTATAACTACTTCATGTCAAATTATGAGAAGTTTGAATTATCCCATTCCTGAAGTTACCCAAATAGCTTTTAGAATTACTCATAGAAACTTCTCAACCCTTTTAGGCTTGCTCATCTGAAACTTCTCAGTGCTGTTTTAGCTGAAATCATAGATAAAGGAATACCATTAAATCACTAGTTCTTTTGCTGGAGGGAAACTTTGCTGAGCAAGAATGTGCAGTCACCCTCGTGCCAGTAACAGAACCGAAGATCTTATCAGAGAAAATCACCTTAACTCAGCTTTCTTTTAGCCTGATAATTAGCATTTACTATTGTAATTAAATGATTAAATTTAAGTGTTCTGAGATATAACTAGACTTCAGGAAACATTATAGCATTTATAAACCCCAGTGACAATAGTAATAACCTAAAATACAATATTTATTTCTCTGCTGATACTCAAACATCATGTATCTTTGAAAATAACTGATCTGATGGTCTCTGTATTGTGATTAATTATAAAAACCTTTTATTTTCATGTTGTTCACTTTTACGTATAGGCCCAAAATAAGATTCATAATAGAATTTTAAAACTCATTCACAAATTTGCATATACTGGTATCACTGTTAAGTAAATTTACATAGTTTCAGGAGGGGAGACAAAAAGAGGAGAGATTACTAAAGCATTTGTGTTATAAGCTAATCAGAATTATATCTTTAAAATCTCTCCCTGACTTAGTAAGCAGCAAAAAAGGCTAGTAATAAAGTTAATTGGAATTCTAGCTTCTAAATTGTTGCCACTTCTCCAGCAGTGACTCAGATTTCTGAGACCTGTATTTTGGAGTTCAAGATCATGAGGGCTTCCACTCTGTGGATGTAGCCTCACTAACCCCAGGTCCATGCAGGTCAGTTTGGAGAGACTAAAGAGAGATGTGATAATTAAATGACAGCTCCTTCTCTCTAGTTGGTTCAGCCACTGATTCCTTTCTTGCAATTGTTTTTACACAATCCTGTATGTGACCACAGACAGGAAGAAGAGCTTCTTTTGTAACAAATGTTTACTGCAATCTTTGGGGCAAAGAATTTGAGGGATTAAAAAGTACAACATTGGTAAGCAGTGGGGAATAGTTAAGTTTGGAAAGTTGTTGATCTTTTCACCATTATTTATATATTGATCTTTACAGCATCAGTAAAGACATTCCATAAGTGATCTAGCTCTTAGGGGAAAAAAGATGTATGCACATGGATATTCATTGAAGTGATGTTTGTAATTGTAAAAGGCTGAAAACAGTCTAAATGTCTATAGGGTACTGGTTAAAGTATGGACATTGATACAATGGAATAAGACCAAAGAAGAAATGAGAAAGCTCCTTATGTACTGATAGGAATGATCTCTGAGATACATTATAAAGGAAATAAAAGGTTTAGAGCAATATGTATATACACACACACACATACGTATATATGCATACATGTAAAATGCATTTATAGTATATGTAGTATTTATATATAGTATTTTATATGTATACAGTATTTGTATATATAAACCTTTTGTGTGTATATATATAATATTCTGCCATTTGTGTTAAAATAAGGGAAAGAATATACTTATATATTTGTGTATGTATAAAATATTTTGAAGAATATAAAATAGTCTATTAGTATTAGATTACCTCAAAGCCAGGGAGCAAATTGCTTGAATGCAGAGAAGGAAGAACAGTGAGGTACAAGGAATGGAGGCAGCACCCTGCCTACTCAGTTATTCCCACTGAGCACTGCTGGTATTTAAATTGGGATGTTAAAATTCATATGGAGGGCAAAAACCCTTAGTATGGTGACGTGTCTGCTGAGGCTAATTTAGGCTTATCTTCACAATTTATTCTAGTTACCTACTTGTTACTAGGTAAGAAAAAAATGGATCAGATTCTTAGGAGACCCTTCTTTTCCTTGACTCCCCCATTACGGTCTCCACCATTATCTTCATAATGAATACGCCAGAGATGCCTATGTTTCAAATGAGACAATTGGAGTACAGCATTTAGAGCAATGCCAGCAAATAGCAAGGACCCAGTCAGTAGGACCTGTAACTATAACTGCAGATGCATGGATGAGGATGAGATAGGAAGACAGCACACTTAAGCCTGTGTCCTGAGAATGTCAGTATTTTCAGTTATAAAACCAAGTTTATACTGTTCTGGATGGATATGTAGTGATAAATATGTCAAGCAGTTATACTCGGAATTTATCCTCATACCCTAAGTTACTACACTGAGATGCAGCCTTAATAATGTTCAACAAAACATTGTTTATAATAGTGAACCATTAGAAACAACGTAAAATATGTAATGAGGATTTGCCTGAGTCAACTGTGGAATATTATATAGTGATCAAAAATAAGAAATTAGAAGTTAGTTTAAAAAGTGTAGAAATTAAGAGAGAAATTGCTGAAGTTTTTTTTAAAGGACCTTTTTAATAGTATATAAAATGTTTAGGGGATTTTTACCCATAAAATAGAATATTGGCTGTTTTATTATTCAGAAGTGTCAGTGCTAATCTCCGCACTTCAAATGATATTTTGGTCCAAGAAAGAATAAGCCTCTGCAAGATAGTTGTTACTTGGCTAAATAGTGGGTTGGAAAAATTGGTTTGAGAGCTCTTTTTCTAGACTATTAATGGGCTGGTGAACCTAGACAGGTAGCCTACCTTTCGGTGCTACAGTTTTCTCTTCTGAATAATGATAAGCATGAGATACCATCCTTGTCCTGGTTTTAATTGACTTTCCATTATTTAAGTGGATGGGTGGGACATAAAATGAATAAGAACTGTGGCAAATTTGAAGCCTTGCATTTACCTTGAGCTTCTGCTACTTTGAAGATCTTCAGTAAATTGATTAGTAGAAAACAGTTGATGAAAAATAAAACACCTGAATTTTCCTATTTCTTTACCTTCCTCCTCTAAGAAGTGATAATTTTAAGAGGAAAAGCGAGATAGAAATGAAAACAGATTGTTCAGGGGCCAGCCTAGTGGTATAGTGGTTAAGTTCATGTGCTCTGTTTTGGCGGCCTGGGGTTCACAGCTTTGGATCTTGGGCATGGTCCTACACACCACTCATCAAGCCATGCTGTGGTGGCGTCCCACATACAAAATGGAGGAAGATTGGCACAGATGTTAGCTCAGCAACAATCTTCCTCACAAAAAAAACAAAAAAACAAAAAAGAACACCCTGTTCACTTGTCAGTTACGGAGTGTTGTGGTTCCCACCATCCGTTGCTCAGACTTCTCTGATGTGTTGAGATAGCCTAGGCTCTGGTCCAGGTCCCCTTGCAGTTAATTAGTTTTAGAGTTCTTCTGGCTAGCTCATCAGTCTTAAGTTGTAAGAATGACTCCACTCTTTGCTGTGGGCACAGGGTAAGGGCATGCACATGAAATGCAGAATTCATAGTGGTTCTGTTGCTGTGATGGTGTGCTGTTTAAGATTGCAAAGAGCCTGTGTCCAGATAGCTTCTGTGCCCCCTTTCTTGTTTTGGGGAGGTAAAGAGGCAGCAGTTCTACAGAACTGGGATGAAGTAAGATATGGTAGCCCCTTACAGGACTGAAAACAGTCTACCCTGCTTTTTTATGATGGGTTTATGCGAGAGAAGGGTAACTGAGAATTCTACCTTGTAGTGAATGTGATTTTCTACATTTAAGTAAGTGTTTTATTGGAATGAATCCTTACTCTTCTTAATGCATTATTATATTCTCTTTTCTTCCAGGGTCCAGATCATCAAACAATTTTATTTAACCATGGTGCAGTTCAGAATATTGCTCACCTACTAACCTCAGTATCTTACAAAGTAAGATATTAAAAATTATGGCCGGATTTTTATACTTTATTTTTGGTTTCTAGCATCTTGCTCTAGAAAGAGGCCCACATATTTTATTGCTTCTCTGATAAGTATTACAATCAAGACTAGTATTTTATCAGTAAAATGTTGTGGGGCATTGTTTTATCTACAGAATGCTCTTTTTTTAAAAAAAAAAAAGCTACCTTTGCCTTTCCATTTTTTCAGGATATGGTTGTGGCATGAATTGCTATTGCTTTTCACCTGTTATTGTCAACAGTCTCTTCTGGTTAGGTCTCAGTGCCAAAGCTGTAGGCGAGGTGATGCTTTGAAGTATGTTGGAGCAAGGGCTTGCTGTATCAGGAAAGACTTTGGATTTCATATTTGAAACCTTTATTTAGCCACAGTGACTCCAGCTTACAGCATATACCCACATGTACAACAACACTTAAAATGTGTTCTTGGGGCCAGCTCCATGGCGTAGTGGTTAAGTTCAGCATGCTCTGCTTCAGCAGCCTGGGTTTATGGGTTCAGATTCCAGGCATGGACCTACACCACTTGTCAGCCATGCTATGGCATCAACCCACATATAAATTGGAGGAAGATTGGCACAGGTGTTAGCTCAGGGCTAATCTTCCTCAGGAAAAAAAATGCTTTTGTATTTTAAGTTTAAAAGTCAAGGGTTTTCAGACTTGTTAATTAAATTTACTATCTTTTATGTATAGGTAAGTAGCGTCATAGTATATTATCAGGCATTTAGCTAAAACTTCTGTCATTTCATTATTGTCCAACTAGCAAGTTGTAGCAAATATTGGGATATTGTTGTTCTTGTGTAACATTAGAGCTGGGTATGCTGGGCGTTTCCTGTAGAGCAGAGAAGCAGTGATTTTTGTCTTCTATCCTCTTGCACTGATCCCAGTGTACTCTTTTGGTCCTTAGCTTTATTGCAGGTAGGGCCTCCTAATATTTATGTTTTCCCTACCTCAGACGTCGAAAGTTCAGTTGTGGTAAAGAGCTCACAAGGATAGGAACGGGGAATGGAACCAGCTTGAAACAAGCCAGAGGCAAGGGAAGGAATCATGTACTGAGAGCCACTCCCTCTGCTCTGTACCACGCAGAGGCTGGAACCAGTCAGTACTTGCACATCAACAAACAGTTGTTGGGATGGCTATATACTGTCCTTCTTCTCTGTCCTCTAGCTTCATTAATTTCCCCTGCTGTTCTACTATTTTTCCTTTTCATTTCAGCGCTAGACTTCCTTATCTACTATAAGAAGGAAAAAGTTTTTGGTAACATTACTCTTTGTCAAGGTTTGCTCCATTGTCAGAGTGTCATTAACATATTCTAAGTTCTGCCTGTGGGCACACGCTAGTGCTGCAGACCGTTGCCCAGGTGAGGGACAGGGCTGCTCCACACCTCAGCTACCTATTGGGCCAGTCTCAGGTCCACATGACATCATCTACAGACTCAGGCTTGGAAGTGAAAACTGAGCAGAAAGAACGGAGAATCACAGCTCTCATAGGAGCTCCTGCAGATTGTAAAATATGTTGTATGTGGTCAAGCGTTTGGGCCCTTGGTATCATCCTGGACCAGTCAACCAGTTTTGAGAATTAGTGGCACAATTCATGGGTGTTTTAAAAGTGAAATTAGAAAAAAAAAGTGAAATTAGTTTAGTCCTTTTCAAACTTTCGTTGTAACTTTGTCTCCTTTCCTTCTGTTCTCTTTGCCTGGCATCACCATCCCATACACAACTGCAAGAGTGGTCTCTTTTTTTTTTTGGTCTTCCCTTCAGTTCTCTGGTTTGTGGTTTGGGAAGAAGTGCCCCGCTTGAAAGGCAGTTGGTAATTAATTAAGTTCCCTTTGCCTTACCAACATTATATTTTGTACAGTGTTCTTTTAAATTTGATTAGAGATTTTTTCTATTTCAACTTTAGTTGCTACTTCATGGTGTTTCTTTTCTGCTACTTCAAAATTAATTTTAACTTTTTATGATTTTAACTTCTGTACTTTTCACATAAACAAGTATTATTTGTATTCCCTTGAGTCCTTCCTTTAGTACTTTAAGCAGATTTAAATAGTTATTTCTTCAGAAGAGCTTAGATTCTGAGATGTTAAAATTCATATTTGCAAAGTTAAAATAAATGCTTTGTTCATTTGTTCATTTATTTTTACAGGTTCGAATGCAAGCACTGAAATGCTTCTCAGTTTTAGCTTTTGAAAACCCCCAGGTATCAATGACCCTGGTAAATGGTAGGCTGGAACTTTCAGTGGCACCTACATGATTTAATTTATGAACTTTGTAGATTTAAAGAATTCCTTAATTCTTGTTGTTTGTTTTATTTCTAGTTTTGGTTGATGGAGAATTGTTACCACAAATTTTTGTGAAGATGTTGCAGAGAGATAAGCCTATTGAGATGCAGCTCACATCAGCAAAATGGTAAAAGTCAAGACAATGTGGGAAGACAGTGCTTGATCAGTATCTTAGAGTATTTTTGGACAGCCCAATTAGCTCACTTCCAACCCCCATCTTGTTTTGTGATTTTGAAATTCAAAAGTCATGATTGACTCACATTTTCTTAAATGAATGTGAGTTTTTTACTCAGTTTACTACTAGTAGCATGCAGAACAGGAACTCTCATATAACATCTAAGACTGTCTGTAGAAAATTATTTTATTACATTCCCTTCGTGTTATATTTCAGTTGAAATTATACCGAATTAGATCAGATTTAACCCACATCTAATATGCTAAATATTAAGCCAGGAAAATATAAAGATATAGAAACATAGAATGAGAATTAGCTGAAGTTGATAACCAAACCATGATTTCAGAGAATGTGACTTCCTCATCTTTTAGAAAAACAAAACGGAATCCCCGCAGAGATGTGACAGCTTATAAGAGAGTTATGTAAAGTTCTTATTAGCACAGTTCCTGGCTCATACAAGCATTCAACACACGTTAGTTCTGTAATTATCAATACATTAGCAGATGGGGTGAGCTCCTGTTGTGTAGGGTTCTGTGCTAAATGGATTGGTTAGTTTCAGGATTTAGGAAGCTGTGGCTCTCTGATATTTTGGCAAGAATGAGGAATTTCAAGTGAATTACTCAACACACCATTAATTGTTTTTTATTTGTTTATATTGTATTTTTTGTTTGCTTTTTGTCTTAACTTCAAAACTGAGTGTTTGCCTCTTTGTTAGTAAGGTAATGCTCTCATGGAACTGGTTTCAAAAACAAATTGGAATATCCCAATTTAACTTCATTTAAACTTAGATACTTTATATTTTATTTTTAATGTTTTTTTCCTTTTTATTATGGAAAATTTCAAACACAAAAAAGTATAGAGAAAAGTATAAAGGACTCCAAGGTGCATAGCACCTAGCTTCAAAATTTATCTACTCATTAGGCCATTTATTTTTAAAACAACTTTGTCAGTATTTCTTTTTAAATATCTGGCTTATATATATATATCAGTTAGTTGTCTTTGACTATTAAGTTAACAGAACCTCAGATAAAGGAATGTCAAAACCTTCTCCCTCCAAATAAGTAAGAGTAGTTGTCCTTTTTTCCCCATAAAATCTTAAAGAGAGATAATTTTTCTTTTAAAGCTTTAAAACACAAGCAAAAATTTACTTTCTGCCATCTTATTCCAGTTTAACTTACATGTGTAGAGCTGGAGCAATTCGGACAGATGACAACTGTATTGTGTTAAAGGTGAGCTAATTCTCTCTAAAAACTTGTGAAAATTACCCAGTCATATAAGTGTTGAATAGAAATGTTGGTATTCCTATTTCTTTTTATACATTTATCACTGTGGTATGTGTGCATAGGATAAAATAATATTAGAACACCATACTTTTATTTTCAGTGGGTTGCCATATAGTTTTAAAAAATTGGTTTTCAATGTGTTTTGAAAGTCAAAGTGAAATAATTCTTTCCTTGTCACACCTTTTCATTTTTATGGTAATTGGGAGGATGTAGAAATTGTAAAACTATGTGAAATTCAAGTGAAATAGAAAATATATTTTAATCCTTGATTTTCATTAAGTTTGCAACACAGTGTTTGTAGGCAAGCAGTGCGCTATCTTTGCAGGTGAAGACTTTATATCACCCTCATGGCAGATAATTGAAAGGCATACTGAGAAAGAATAAGTAAATAACATGAAAACAATCATGATCATTGTGATATGTCAAATGCAATTAGAACTCAGAAAAACCCAGATAAGAGAGTAGCCTAGGGGCTGGCCTGGTGGCCCAGCTGTTAAGTGTGTGTGTTCTGCTTCGGAGGCCCAGGGTTTGTGGGTTCGGATCCCGGGTGCGGACATGGCACCACTTGGCAAGCTATGCTGTGGTAGGTGTCCCACATGTAAAGTAGAGGAAGATGGGCACTGTGTTAGCTCAAGGCCAGTCTTCCTCAGCAAAAAGAGGAGGTTTAGCAGCAGATGTTAGCTCAGGGCTAATCTTCCTCAAAAAAAAAAGTAACCTAAAAGTTCTAAGACCTGGATTCTGGTTTTAGCACTCCCACCACTGACTGACTTGGTAACCTTAGGCACATCCCTTATTCTTTTGGTGCCTCAGACTCTCAATTATGAAAATGCAGGCAGTAATTCCTGCTCATCTCTTCCACGGTGTTATTGTGAGGATAAGAATACATTAAATATATTTAACACATCTTATTAGCTATAAAAATATATATATAAATTGATTGTGTGTCATTTTATGAATGTGAGAGCTATCATTATCAGTGTTCAAAGTGAACCTAAGGATAAAAGAGCATTGAGAAGACTAGTGTTTGCTTTAGTCTTTGGTGAAGCAAGTCAGTTAATTTAGTGAGATCTGAGGACCCCCTAAGTAGACAACACTGCATAGAATACTGAGGGCTTCCATGCACATGACCTTGGTTTATTAACTCAACTGCTCTATTGGTAATCTAGGTTAACAGTATCTTCTTCGTGTAGTAGTTGTGAGCATTAAATTCAATAATCCATGAATTTATGGTATTGATAAATGTTAGTAACTGTCCAAAGGAAAATAAGAACAAAGCTTTCCTCTCAGAAGCCTAGGGTTGTATTGTAAAGCTCAACAAGCCTGATAGGAAATCAGTAGTGAACAATAAAGTGCAAGTCTTTGGTAAAGATACAATAAGAACTTGGAAAAGAGCAAAGCACAGTTGACTACAGTAGTTGAGGAAGGCTTCCTATAATTATAACATTTCAATTTCTACTTCCACATTATCTTTTTAAAGTGGATTCATCAGCCTTAGAAATAGTAAATAAATGGGATAGTTTTATTGAGAACCTAATGTGGATAAATTACCAAGACAATACCAAGATTTTTGAGGGACCTCAGAAGTAAAATTGGTCTAGTAGGTATCACAGTCATTCCAGGGAGTTCTTCAGAAAACCTAGGAACTCTGATTGATGCATTTCACCCACACTATAGGAGAACTGGTGGAATCTGAGTTATGGTAAGATCACTGAATTTTTAAAGCTGTATTTTGTTTTTGGAACTGTACAAACAAAAGAAGTCATCCCAGCCATATTACTCACAAAGGAAAAGTTAGCATACTGTTTCTAAGACAGAATCATTCCTGATTAAACTGCTGAATGTCTTTTAGGTAAATAAATATGTAGATGGGGCAGAAGCATCAGACGTGATTTCTTAGGGATCCTTAAATGTCTTTTATAAGGTTGTACAATAAAGCTTCAGTCTTATTGATCACAAAAGGCTAATTAGAGTTTGTATTAATCTGCTTTGATTGTATGATTAGAATTTAGTGTGCCAGCATAAATGATTAATATGCACTGAATTTTATTTTTACATTCCAAAAACACCTTTCATTCTCTGAATGTCTTTATTGAAACATTTGATCACAAACATGACTCTCAAGAAAAACCATTGAGTTGATTCAGTCACTGTATGCTCTCCATCAAGCTTTTGCCTTTACCAAAAAACAAATAATTAATATCACTGCCTTCTAGACGTTGCCTTGTTTGGTTCGAATGTGCAGTAAGGAGAGATTACTAGAAGAGAGAGTTGAAGGAGCTGAGACCCTTGCCTATCTGATTGAACCAGATGTTGAGCTACAGAGAATCGCTAGCATCACTGATCACCTCATTGCCATGCTTGCTGATTATTTCAAGTATCCCAGCTCAGTGAGTGCCATCACTGATATTAAAAGGGTATGTTCTCTTTTCCTTTTCAGCAGTTCAAGAGGGGGATTTTTAAAAAGTTTTTCCTACTGTTCAAAACTTTGAACCAATTGATAACTACAGTTCAGAGCCTTTTTAAATAAAAGAATTTTTTTCCTCTGATAATATAGATGATGTTGCTTTATGAATCCAATTTGTTTCATGTTTATTGTCAAATTTTTTACTAAGGAGATAATCGAGAAAAAAGAAAGTTGCACCTTGAATTCCCAACTAAAACTTTAAAATAGTGGGATTATATCAACATCATCTAATGCTCTTCAAGGTCTCAGAATCACCTCTGTTGCTGTATTCTCCTTTTTAGGTCAAGGGTCACCTCGAGCAGCCTGTTTCACTCTCCACCACTGTCTTTCTCTTCTGCTACCTTTTCTTCCAACTACTGCCATCTTCTTCTCTTTCCTTTTTGCAGTTTCATACTGTGCTTTGGGCCTGCTAGTGACAGCTAAAGTGCTATTTAACCTCTAGTTTGAGACCACCGAGGACCAAATTGTGCTAACTATTTCTCAAAATAGAAGTTCCTTAGAATAGGTAGATATTTTGAGTTTGTTCTTATCAGCCTGTTTGTCATATCCATTTTTCTAAGCATAAGAGATAAATATTATGTTAGAGAAAGCTTCAAGGAGGTCATGATAGAGAGAGCATTGCCTCCTAATTAGTAACCAGTACTGTTCCATGAATGTGACTTTATTTTTGATGCCAGTAGTCCCAATGGAAAATTTTTTTAAACTATTCTCTTGACCTCTCCCATGCCCCTGAGTTCCAGAAAATTTCATCTATCAGGCAACTGTTCATTTGACATTTAACATTGAAAATAAAACAAACTGTTAAGGCTATCTTTTCTCTGTCTTAGGAAGGGCCTAAAATAGCCTTTACTGATATTTGTATTAATAATGTACACCACCCTTTACATATTAAAGTTATGTGTCTGCTCTTTTTTCGGTAGTAGTGTTTTTCCAGTAGTGGCAATGGATTATTTTGAACTAACTGCTTTCTCTCTGGCTACTTGCTCACACTGGACACAGTATCTCATTGGTACAAAGATACATGAGCAAGTCCTAACTATGGCCTCATGGACACCCTTAGCTAACCATCCTAGCAAGGCAAATAGAACGCTCTGATGGACATGAGAGTGAGCAAACATAGTTAATAGGAACTTCTAGCCTATGCATGTGCAAATCATTTAATTAGTATGTAGAAGATTATCCCTTCTGTTTGGGATTTTCCATTTTATTTCCATCACAGTAAAACTAGAATAATAATAATTTTCAAAAATTATCTCCTAGTGCCAAACTTGAATATTAATTTGTTTTGTCATCTTTAAGTCTGATGATGGATTATCCACTGATTTCTGACCATGAAAGTATAGATACTAGACCTGTAGAGAGAAATTCTTACATATTAATGAATGTGTGATTTTCATGGTATCTTAGTCCAAATCAGTATTCTAATATATATTATGACTAGAAAGTAGTTAAGACTTTAATAATAGATATTTTAGAACTCACACATCAAAATGAGTGTTGAATATTGAGAGGTTCCTTCCATAATCCATTGGTGCCTGCTTTGGTCAAAATATTTTTGTAACTACTCTTAAGAATTGCCTTGAGAACCACCCCAAATGAGTTTCAGTTTTTTATTATGGTGTTTTTGTTGTTGTTGTTGTTTTTGTTACTGTAAATGTTGCAACCCAGCAGGATTTCCCCATATTCACATACCACAATCTGACACAATGTGACAATTAACTGAAGACTCTCTTAGTTCATGAAGATATATCGTTGTCCAGGTTTTCTAGCTAATAGGCCACTTAGCTCTTTAGGAAATAGGCCACTTAGCTCTTTAGGAAATTTCAAAAGAGGATCTCAGAATGTTGTGAACAACAGCAACATTTTTGCCTAAGGGGGAACCTTTCCAAGGCAATTCATTTGGAGAAAGTAGCAATCATTTGGATGAATAAGTTATATCTCTTAGTTATAAAATTATTTACATTATTGATAGGGCTTTTATATTCACTGGTTCATAGTCTGTCATTGAAAGTGTCCTGAGAACATGCTTCTATTTAATTTTTATGGTAGTCTGGTGATAAATCAGGTATATGGAAGAATTGATAACCTAGAAAGCCAGTTATGCATATGGAAAGATAGCATTAATTGTTTCGTACCACTAAGTAATTTAAATAAATTTATCAAAAAAAACCCAAACATAAATCTCAGGTAATTGTAATAGATAGTGCATTGTTTGATAGGGATTTTCACAAGGTTTCCCTTTTTCTAAAAGCTATATAAATGCTGAAATTAGGCTAGCACTACTCAATGTTTAGGAGAACCTCCTAAAGACGTTGCATTGCGGCAGCACTCAAGTTATCAGCTGTATCCTGGGGCTAGAAAGGCCTGAGTGTGCCTTGGTTTTGAAGAGAGCGTTTCAAAGAGCTGCTGCAAGCAAGCGTCAGTAACACTAAAGCTACCATCTAGGAACACTGAATTTTTAGGGGTCAAGGGTTCACAAAGGTTTTTCCTATACTATAGTGTCAAATGTTGTGGTGGTCACTTTTAGATAGAAGCAGACTGCATGCCTTTCAGGTCGTTCTGACACAAGCACAGCAAGGTCTCAGTCAAATGTGAGCAGAACCCAAAAATAATCAGGAATTCAGTGAAAGCACTAATATGTTATAGTTAAGTTTTTTTCTTCAACTCTTCTCAGTTTTGTTGAAGATTTAATTTGTGGATTAAGTTGGAACATATCTTTTTTCCCCTCCCATAGCTTGATCACGACTTAAAACACGCTCACGAACTCCGCCAGGCTGCATTCAAGCTCTATGCCTCTCTCGGAGCAAATGATGAAGACATCCGGAAGAAGGTGAGTCTGGGAGAGGGGCGTCCCCCAGTCCTGACAGCCAGCAGGCAGGGAGTGACGTCAACCTGAAAGTCGTGGTGAAGAGCACTAACAGTGACTGTTTGAATATAATAAAGCAGAGTGACTAAAGGCATAATTGAAGAATGAATGGGACCCGGATTTGGGGGGTTGTTTGTTTGTTTTTAGAACATAGAGTGGCATGGCCGTGCTGGAATGACAAATAACTGGCGTGCTTTTTTGTGTCATTAATATGGATTATTATGTTGCACATTTTTGCATGTGTTGATAAAAATCAATTCTAGCACTGTGAAGCTTCAGACACCTTGAAAGACCTAACAGTAGAATTGTAAATGTTATTTATGGAAATACTTTCCAATGCCATTGAGAAATTCAAATCTCTATTGTATATTGTTCTTTGATATGTGGCTAGTTATGTTTTGATTTTTTTGCTACTGTGCAAGTTTGATGTGAATAAAATCTTTGTGGAATAATGATTTTATGTTTAGTGAGTGGTCATCTGAATTTTCCAGCTCCCGAAAAATGTGTCACTGGTATAGCACCTTATGTTACTACAGCCTAGTCCAACACTGAACTCGTTCGTGTTC
Organism: Equus caballus; assembly: GCF_041296265.1. Classification (NCBI taxonomy): domain Eukaryota; kingdom Metazoa; phylum Chordata; class Mammalia; order Perissodactyla; family Equidae; genus Equus; species Equus caballus. Next base: position 84,383,586 of record NC_091699.1, read on the forward strand.
TTTATCAGAATAGTTCTGAGTAGGGAGTAAAGTGAGTAAGCTCTGACCTGGCTCCTTCCACAAACCAAAAGGCTAGATGGAGCTTACCACTCAAATAATATATAATCTAATAAATTTTACACAAAGCTTTTAGGAACATCAGTAAATTAATCCACATGTTCTGTCTCAATGAGCCATAGCAGAAAGAGCAAACTGGGCATTATTTACTAAACATGGCAATTTACTAAATCTCCCCATCTATATTGGTATTTTAAGGAACCATGTAAGAGAAATCACATGGGAATTTACCAAGATTCAGAGAACTACTTTGGGCTTGTAGAGAGAGAAGTATGGAGTAACTGTAGGTTTATTGAAATAAATTGAAAAGGAACCATTCTTGAAGAAAATTGAAATAATAACAGTAAGATTAGATATATGAGTAGCTTTGATTTAAAATTAGTGCAAAGAACACAACTAAGCTGAATGTTTTCTGTGTACCTCAATTTAGTTCCGTTAACAAGATGTTTTTGACTTGAAGTGTTTTTAGTAAATATCTATGAAAATCCTTTTTGACACCTCTAAGCTTTCATTTGTAAACTGTTCCTTCAAGGCAAACGTGCTAGTGATATGATATTCCCTATGTCTAAGCATGCTTTATGGATGTTGATGCCGATGTGTTTCATTAAATTTAGGTACATGGTATATTGCAAGGGAGGAGACTTTTATGGCAGCTTATATAGATAAAACATTTTAAAAATTGACATGGACTGTAAAACTTAAATACATAATGATTTGATTTTGGATGATTATTAGGGCCCATTGGAAAGAGAAGGAATATTTTACCCATTCTTTTAGCTTAAGGAGGCCATGCCATGGACCGAAAGGGAGATAGATAGATAGACCATAACGGGGGGAAATAGGATGTCCATTTGTACTTATTTGTACTTTTTTGTTAATAAACTATTGTTTTGGAATTAATGACTTAATTTGTGATATCATGTTCTAGAAGTACTTGCAACATGAGTCTGATGATCAGCAGTCTATTAAAACTTGTATTCATAATGTGTATAATTTCCTGGTAAGGCTTTTAATCCTGATAATTTATGTAGAAAGATGACAAATAAAGAATAAGTTATAATTATTATAGTTTTTTTGTGTGGTGAAGAAAAGATACTGTGACTTTCTTATGTAATGGGGATTTTTTATAGAGTTTTTAGGAAGATATTTCATTTCTGGGAAATTAAGTGTTTGAATAATTTGTAGTTCATAGCAACTACTGAAGAGAGAAATTGTAAAATGGAAAATATAAAGTCATTTTGTGATAAAATCTGCATGAAAATTGTTCTTAGGAGTGGAGAATCCTTATTTTCAGTGTATAAAAAATGATAAACGATAACTCTTCTTTTGAATGCGCTTATTTCTATTCCACTTTTGTTGAAATAATATTTGGATAGATTTTTATTTACTTTCTCCATGAAATATTTATTTACCTTTTACATTTATGCCTTATGGACTTTGTATTCCTTTTTTTGTGTAGATTCTTGAAGTACAATGTTTATTGTTTTATTTTTTTAATGCAATATATATGCTTGCCAAGGTGGAATTTCAGCTTACTGAGTTAATGAGTAGAGAATCTCTGAAAGAAATTTCAAGGACTATAGACTTATCTCCCCCTCCCACCAAAACAACAGCAACAAAATGGCTTTTTCTTTGTTTCAGGATAAAAATGTGAAATGTTCAGTTAGTCTGCGTTTTAAGTTGAAAATGGGAATGTAATTCAATAAATACAGGAAATAACATATATCACATTACCCTATTATGGCCAGTTAAGGAAATGGAGAATGAAGAAGAGAAAACCAGAGCAAAGAGGTAGAGATGATGAGAGGTATACACAGCAGTAAAGGAGAAAGATACAGGCCTTCTCTCTTCATAGAATTATGTCTGTCTCTCTCTCTCGTTGCTTCTAAAGGCCTGCTGTATTTCATTTCTTGATACTTCTCTCTGGGCCAGACAAAATTCAGCCGAAGACTGAATATGATCTGTAGGTCAAGAGATTTCCCACTCCTGCTTCGGAGCAGTGTTGGTGTATTCCCATTAAAAGAAACCAACTGTCTAACAATCTGTGGAACCTAATAAGCACTCAATAAATATTTGTTGAAAAATAGAGAAATGAAAATGCAGAAATCATACACAGAGTGACATTTCCATTAATATACCTGGATATTTCTGTATCTTTTTGTGCAGAGCAAAGTTGGTGTCCTAATTCCTAACTTTGCATCCTTTATCACCGTGTGATGTATTTATAAATTTCCTGATTTCCTGTTGGGTCCTGTCATAGAGTGAAAGAAGGTAGAAAGAGTTCTGCAGGTGAGAGTGGAAAACGTTAACGTTGGCTATGACACAAAGAGGCAGAAGAAGCCCAAGAAAAGATGAAGGACCACTGAACTTGACCACATGTGGTCTAGCCATAATAAACTTAGAATAATTCAAGGATTTTGGTTAGGGAAAGCAAGGGCAGGGGCAGGAATTGAGAGCTCAGTGGAAGAAGGGTCCAGAGTCCATTAGCAGTAACTGCACTGACAACAATGCCAGGTAAAAATTGGCTATTCTCTTTGCCCAGGGAAAGTCCAGTTTCTAAGGATGGCCTTTACTATATATTAATGCTGCCTACAAAGCGTAAGTTCAGTTAATGAGATACTAAAAAAGAAAGAAGATACCTAACAAGTAATTTCAAGTCCTGGCATCCCCAGCCAAAGCGCCAGTCAGTGGTTAAGTCAAACAGAGGCAGCAGTGGCAAACAATCCTGGGACTGTGAAGCCAATTCTTTTATAACAAAGAATTGCTCTTATGGAGACCATCGCTTGATTAGTACCTATTGATCATCAATTAGGTTGGAAATTTAAAAGGGTTGTCTCTTTCTTACTCTCTTCAAGGAACTCTAGTAGAATTTATCAGAAATAGAAAGTGTAAATTGAGGAAAATTAGAAGTAGTCAGTATAAATTAAAATGGAAGGAAATTAATAAATTTAACAAGAGGTTGTTTTTATTTTTGATAAAAATAAAACACAATACAAATGTTAAAATGTAGTACTTATTGTAGCCTTTGCTCCTTTGAGGTATCTGACTAATGGAGCCTTTCAGAAAGCTTTTCTCTTGGATTTCAAGTGCTTATATTTTAGCTGGAGATCTCTTTTTAAGGAACTAGAATGTAAGCTCCATGAGGGCAGGAATTGTTTATGTTTTGTTCATCACTGTATTCCTTGTATCTTCAATACTACCAGGTGCATAGATGGCACTTAATAAATATTTGAAGAATGAATGAATGAAAAAAATGAATGAATGGACAAACAAATGCATGAATGAACCATATTGCAAAATTGCATTATTAAGTACCCTTAATTGAGTTATATATGGGCCTCCCTACATTGAGAACTTTTGTAACTTTACTAGCAATTCTGTGGGTATGTGAAGAGAGGAAATTTAAAATAGGGGAAATCTACCTCTGATCATATAGGCAAGAGGGTTCATTATATTTAGCGTAGAGAAAATACAGGAAATTCCCACTTTTCAAGAGGCAGACAATCCCGAGGGCATGTCTTCTACTCACTTTGATATAGATCAAAGAGAACATGTTTTATGGTATATTACTTGTTTAATTTTGAGTTAATTTTTACCATTATTTCTTAGTGTTTTTCCTTTCTAAATGTATGATTTAAAAAAATGTGTATCATTCACAAGTTTGAATCTGGACCAATTTTTTTTCCTAGGGATAATAGTATGGTTGGTTTATAGATATTAGCCTGAGCCTCAGGAATCAACCTATTCTGTAAAGTGATATACACCTGTATAAAATATTATCTTCCCAATTAATGAATGTCAGATTTTTAAGGCCAGTAATTTAATTCAATTCTACATAGATTGATCAAACTACCTGCAATGTGTGAGCATTGTCCAGTGGGTGGAGGGAGTGGGGAAAGCAGTGAGGGGAAGTAAAGAGCAATAAGATACAGCCTTAAAACTCAGCATTTATAACGAAACTTCAGTAAGTCAGAGAAAAGTAAGGAATGGCCAATAAGAATTTGCTAGGGATTCAAAGAATTACTTGGAATCAACTAAAATGAACAAGGTGATATTAGTGGAGCTATCCTTGTATCAATTTGGAAATTAATAGTTTAATGTTTCATTTTCTAAAGGCTTTTTATATTTTCAAGAATTGAGGGGCCGTTCTGGCGACATAGTGGTTGGGTTCACATGCTTCACTCTGGCGGCCCAGGGTTCGCAGGTTCGGATCCTGAGCACGGACTTACACACCACTCGTCAAGCCATGCTGTGGCAGCATCCCACATACAAAATGGAGGAAGATTGGCACAGACGTTAGCTCAGGAACAATCTTCCTCAAGCAAAAAAAAAAGAGGAAGATTGGCAACAGATGTTAGCTCAGGGCCAAGCTTCCTCATTAAAAAGAAATTGAAAACATGAAATCTTAAGTTTTTGTTCCTTGTGGGGGAAAAAAAATCATCCAATCGCAGTGGTTTTACATGACATATAGGAAGAACGTAGCTGAGAGTGGGATGTTTTTGCTTTTTAATTGAACAATTTTTTTGAGAAATATAGGCACAGAAAGATAAAAGAAAAGGAAAACAAAGAAGAAGGAGGAGTTGTCTTCTACCCTCTTTCCTAGCAAAGGAATTTGTAACTGCAGGGTCATTGTTAAGATGAGATAGAATGTATTTAAAATATTTAGCATGGTGCCTGTAGGTGCTCCGTAAATGGAAGCATATATTAGAATATGTTAAGTGACTTCATTGGAAGATTAAAAATAAATATAGATTTTACATGCATTGGGAGAAAAGCTGAACAATGTTGGGGTGTAAATTAAAAAGGTTTGCAATGCAGACAGTGATTTTATGCTGTAAATTTCCAGAATTGTTAGTTATTCATTCTGGTAAAAGTAAATTTATACTTCAGAAGCATAGGCTTTTTCTTTAGTTTTCTTATTAATGACAAGATGTCTTCTTACTGTTATAATTGTGTTTTAAAATACTGGTTTTCAGACTTTTTGTTGATGTAGCATGCCCTCTGAAGCACCAAATATAATTTTGTTTTTCTTGGAGTTAAATAGAATATAAATCAATAATTGGTTAAAATCATAGGTAATAGATGTTTTGAGAAAAGTAAGGAGGCGAAATTCTATCTAACTTTGGTCTTCTAAGTGTTACCTTCCTTGGTTGCCATAGACGTCATTTCTCCAAAGGGACATCCTTCATATGAAACCATATCCCAAATATATATGTTCAAATTTGGACAAATGTAAATTCTTATTTTTAAAGTTATAAGACTTTAAAGTACCTTTGTAAATTTAGGTCAGTTTTTAAAAATATCTTTTTGCTATCTCAAAATCTTGCTAAACATTTCACTTTGAACATTTTCATCATTTGTTGTAGCTTGCTTTTATTGCTAGTTGATCTTCTGGGTAACAGTATAAGTATACCATGAATTTATGTTTTTAAATATTTTGCAAAAGTTCAGTAATTCTAAATGGTCATTTAAAAGGCACAGTGTCAAAATTCTGTATTTGTCTCTGTCATGATATGAGGCAGAGGAATTATTTCTAAGCCTTAGCCTACGTACCGAAACAAACGTCTTGAACATTGTGAAGGTTTTCGATGGTACCACAAAAGTAGCACCCTTCAGGATTTGGCTCTGCTACTGAATGGCAACACATTCATTTGGAATTCAGAATTCCTTGACTTAATCTGTGGTCAAAGTGTTAGTTATCGTCTTAAAGCTAATCTACCAAAGAATTTTAAATGAACTCTGCAACATTCATTCATGATGGTAAGTATTCAAGAGTTAACCATGGCAGGACCAGGTTTTGCCACTTGCCCACAGTATTGAGACCCTTGGCTTCAGCAAACTGAAAGAAGCAAACCTGGGAGCGATAATGCCATATACACAATAGAGGTATTTATATAATCAAGTAAGGAATTGTTGTTTCAGAGTTTCATTAAATGGAGACATGAAATTGAGTGTTACACTATTAGTTGTGGTATTACAGTTACATAAACCATTGCATTACAGTTCATTTTCTTTTTTTTAAAGTATGAAGTATACACTGGTTATTTTGTTAGTTGTTTATGCTCTATTTCATACAGATGTCTTATAAACCAAGAAATGGGCTAAAATATAATCTTTATTTAGATCTGTAGAGCTAAAATTAGTGACTTAAGTTGGATTTTCAAGAATGTTCTATCTGGGAATGAATGAAATGTTTGGAATGATAGAATATTTGTGAAGTATTAGACCTTGAGAAAATTGAGTTTGTGTTCGAGGACCATTGCTACACTCGTCTGTGATTAAAATGCTAGCACGAGAGTCAGAAAACTACACCCTTTGGCTATTTATTACCTGTATAATAATTCTTTACCCTATGAGCTAAGAATGGTTTTTGCATTTTTAAATGGGGAAAAAAAACAAAAAGTAAAAAAATGTTTCCTGACGTGAAAAGTAAGTTCAAATTTGTGTCCATGAAGGTTTTTTCTTTATTTTTTCAGCTTTATTGAGATATAATAGACAAAATGCCCATAAAGTTTTATTGGAATACAGCCATGTTCATTTGTTTATGTGTTGCCTATGGTTGTTCTGCACAATAATGGTAGCTGGAATAGTTGGCGACAGAATTGTATGGCCCACAAAGCCTAAACTGTTTACCGTCTAGCCCTTTACAGAAAAGTTTTCCCGCCCTGTGCTAATTCTGCATAGCCAAATAGAAATGATCATAAGCCAGTTTAGCGAAAAACTCTACTTCTCATTTGCCTCTTTGTACTGGACTGTAGAAAGAAATAGGGCACTATCAAAGCCAGGGCAGGGAGAGGTCAGTTGTCTGACTTTCTGAAAGAGGCATTATCAAGTGACATTGTCATTGTTACTGGATACATTCCTACATGCTGATTCCCTTATTTGAATGATTTTGGCCTGTGTTGGACCCCAGACAAATTGGATGTTAACTATGGCTTTTGGTTATGGTAGGAAATGTTACTAGATTCTGTGTATTGGTTAGCAAAGTTGCATGAATAAAATTCTTTACCATGCCAAAGAGAAAAATTAAGATTAGTTCACTTATTAAGAAAATATCTATTCAGCCTTTGCTACATACAAAGCATTGTGTTAGATGGTAGGGGAATATGCAAAAATCATATAATTCAGGCACTTAACATCAAGAGATAATCTGTTTTGGAAACTGAATTTAACATAACTAGTAGCATTTATTGAGCACTTAACCATGTGCTCGGCACTGTGCTAAGCATTAGTACATTGTCTCCCTAAAACCTCATTCAACCCTGTGAGATAGCTGTTGCAGGTCAGGAAACAAGCAATTTGACCAAAGCCACCCAGCTAGTGAGTGAGAGCACCTACGTCATATCCCAGTGTCTCTGACTCCAAAGTGTATGCCGTTAACCATTACATTGCTTTACTCATGTAGAATTAAATACCATTACTAGAGCCAAATTATGATATAGAATGGCAAGAGATTTCACAGGACAATGTGTGATAGTCTGAAATGATTGCAAAAGAGAACTATGAATTGAGAGAACGTAATAGTTTGTATTAGCTGGTTGCAAAGCATCAGATTCAGAAAACATGTCTTTTCGTTCACATAGTTCTTGGTACAAATTGGGTCATGAGATGCTTTAATTACATCAGTTTATTCATCTGGCATTTGTGATATACCTCCTGTGTGCCCAGGGACGAAGCAGAAAACTGGTGTGTACCTTGTGGGAGCTTACAATTTATTGTAGTTAAGAAGATGAGACAGTAATTTGCTAGGTAATAATTCTAGGGCCTCGTGTGTATAAAAAGTCTTATCTACATTGAAATCCAGTTTTGCCGTGATAGATACACCCAGATATGATGTGATTGTAATTGAAATAGCCTATTATGAATGAGTCTGGAAAAGTCCATCTCCTATAAAGTTTAGTTGAAAGAATTCTCACTTTCTTCCAAAATGTTAAAATCAGTTATTTCAGAAGTTTTGACCCACAGAATAAGGGATCTCTGTATCTGTGTCTCTTTTACATCAGTTGAAAATGTTTTTCTAAGGGCACCGTCTAGATGTGATTCCATTGTGAGCTATTATTCTAGAAAGGAAGCATCCAGAGTTAATGATGTCATAGAGGTACTATCTCTGTGTTTTATTTTGTAGACGGCTTCCTTATGGAGTAGATTTAAACTTGAGGTAACATTTTGAAATCCTGAGGCCTTCTTTTAATAGTTATTCCCTTGTCAGGCTATAATGTTTGTAACTAGAATATAATCTGTAAAAGCAGTACCTGGCATACAGTAGGTGCTATGCTTGTATTTATTGAGTAAATTGTGTGTGTCTGGACATTAAAATTCAGCCAGCTAACCTGTAGGATAATTAAGACTGTTGCATGCATGACTATGTATTTATAAAGGGGCAGGGGCTGAGCAGGACCACTGTGTTGCAGGGAAAGCGCATCGTTCAGATCCCTGGGATGGAAAACAGTAAGAGATAGAGGGGATGGTTCTAGTTCTCTTGTTTGAATAGTCCTTTATAATGGTTCTGTTTATGTGTTAAAATAAAAGAGTCTAATTCAGTGGCTGTTTAGGTTCGATTCTGCCATTGAGCTAATGATTGAACTTTAAAAATTGAACTCTTATATAGAGAAATATTTTTTTATAGAGGAAGAGTTATTCTATTTTTAGACATTATAAGTATTTCTGACACAGTGTGTTTATGTTTTTGGTTTTAGGAGAAGGAGAAGTTGGGCCAAGAGAGAGCTCCCACTTTTTACCAAAGCGTAGAAAAGTTTAGGACTTTGAGTATTTCTTTTAAACATTTAATGTAAGTGGAAGTTTCCCATTTATTAAGATTGAAAGGTCCTGAGGTAGAAATTGCAAAATAAAGAGGCTTAAAAGCAAGAATGAAATATAGAAGGTTAAGAATGGGCCCACAATAAGAAGGCCTCCTCTTTGTGCTCCGCTCCTAAAGTGAAATGATATTGCTCCCAGGCTCAGTCAGGCCCAGGAGAGACTAGATGTTAATTTAGTTCAGTGCCTTCAAGAGAAAGGACCAAAAAGAGGCCTCAACTCTAAAGAAGTTTTGCCTTTTGGTTCTCTGGTTGAGAGGAGATGCCCTGTTTTCCCCTACCCTCTGCCTCCCAGGATGGTGGAGCTAGAGAAATTTGGTATGACTGTGTAAGTGGATAACAATGAAAGAGTGAGAGAAGGGAAGAAATATTTTGTAAAGTGTTTACTGAGACTCCAGAAAATAATATGTTGATCAGTGATCTATTCTAAGAGAAACTGTATCTTTCAGGAAAAAAGAGCCTTTGGTAAAAACTACCCTGTATTTAAAAAATAAATAAGGGAAATGTCAGAAAATCTTATATTGGAGCAGTGGGCAAATATTACATAGAAATAGGCTGTGGTTGGGAAAGTCTGCAGTTCTCATTCAGAACAGATGGAGCTTGTGGCCTGAGAACAGTAGAATATTAGTTCCATTTGGTTAGTATCTGCTGGAGCTAGATCCTGATTCTAGAACGGAGATCAGATCATTCATCAGGGAACTGAATTGAAAAGTCAGCAGAACTTACTCTTTTGGTTTCTTCACAGTTTTTTCTTGGCTTATCTTTTATTCATTGGCTTGCATCCCCTCTAGCCTTTGGCATTTGTAACCCCAACCCAAGCTGAGTCATTGATTTGTCATTTTCTCTCTTGCAGGCCCTGCGAATTGCATCTTTTTTTTCCTTGTCAGTTCAGTTTATTAAGGATGACCTCTCTTGCCTCTTATACTGATCTTTATTGGTCTAGGATGTCAGTGTGTAGTCTGTAGTTCCCACAGCACTAACTTTTGAAAACTTTTGAAAGTTCTTCTCTTCTTTCCCAGTTTCCAAAGTCAGATCTCATTTAGTTATTAAAGCTAAACTAAAAACTCATCCTTACGGCACAGTGAGTGGAAAGGACCTCACTCTGGAAGCAGCTATTTTAAGCAGTGAAACCCCAGGTCTGCCCAAGTTTACCTAGAAAACCAGGACCGGTGACTTAGTCTTTCTGAACTTCAGAGACTTCCCTGATCACCTAAAGAAGTTAGTTGAGTTTACTTCCAAGACCCCTTCAGATTTTGACATTATTCAACCAAATTAAGTCATAAATTTGTTTAATTCTTTCAGGTAGTTATATCTGCCACCATTAATGACATGAAGAAGAATACAGTAAGAGAATTGGTTTCTCAATTAAACCTGTTTAGGAACAAGCCCTGCAGCTGTCCTTGCTTGGTTCATGGAAGGCCATGTGCTGTTGAGGTTTTTTTGTTTTGCTTTGTTTTAATAAAGGGGAAATGGCATAAGGATGTACTCAGGAATTATAAATATTAGGTGCTCAAGAATTTCCATGATGTGCATGGTCTCATGTCCTTTAGTTAAGTATTCTGTGGCAAAATCAGTATGTCACTTCCTGAAACCTAGGAAAAGTTTGGTTTTCCATTTTTAAGAATGATCCCTTGCCAGGGCCTACTGATTCTATTTAGTCCACTGGAGAAGCTGGTTGTACTTGCTTGTCTCACTCTGGTGTCTACCATATTCACTCATAACCTGCCTCCTTCCTCCCCAGCCTCTACCCCATTTCTAAAACCAGTCTCTTGACTGCACTGACCTCAGACCTTGTGTTCATAGGGCTCATCTCCTTAAAAAAAAGATAAGTTAGATAAGAGGCTAGACCTTAAATAAGTAGCCCCTAGTGGGGAAGACTCAAGTGTGTGCCCTGGGACTCATCTACATTGACACTTATGAGACTAAAGCATTGCCACCCACATCCCGCAGGTTGTCTCAATTGTAGATCCTTTTTCCTTGCCAGACCTACTCTTTCTTTCCTGACCTTCTTGTGCTGCACCCTGCTTGGCTGCTTAGTCCCTGCTGCTTTAACTAGACTTTCTGGATTTGATACCTTATCCACTTAGATCTTAGATGGCTGCCTCTTCTGACATCTAATTCCAAGTGTTCACTCTTTTTGGCCAGTTTTGTCTTATTATCCTCTATTAGAACTCCTGGGAACCTTTCACAAAAGCCCATTTGGAATTAAATTATATTTTCCTGTCCATTATGCACATTAGCATACATAATTTGTTAACAGAATGCCCATTTTGCCATTCAACTCCCTTGACTCCGTGCCCACCCACTTTGAATTGTCTGAGAAGTTTGGTGACACCACTAAGAATCTACCTAGTGCCAGTTTCCACATGCTCTGCTTGACCTGGTTTGATCACTGTTCAAAATCCAAGCTGAAATTTCTAGTACCTAAAAAAATGCTTCATCTTGGATCATGCTGGAAGAATAGTTGGATCTTGTTTTTTTGAAGACCATATGTCTTCCGGTTCTTCCAGACTCTTCCAGTTCTTCATATGCTCTGAGGCAAAGGTGATGCATGACTTGACCACAACTGAGTTATGGGTCCACTAGACCTCATGGAGGGCTGAGGAATTGACTTATAAGCCAAGGCCATCTTCTTCTTGTTAACATTACCATGTGTGTAATGAACTTCTGCCCTAGGATTATCTGGGTTTTGCATTTTCTCCATGACCCTCTAGCTGACTGCCCCTTTCTCCCACAGGCCATCTTCTGTCTCAGTGACAGGGGCCTCAGATCCTGCTCCAGTGTATCCTCATCTACCCCTGCAAGAGCTGCAATGTCAGAGACAAAAAGCTTAGCAAAAGCATGTAGTCATGAAGACTAAAGACACCAGCAGAGAGGTGCACGTCACCTGGTGCAATGACCTAAAACTGGGTCAGTTTGGGATGCAGCATTTTTTATGTGATTTAATTCTTTAGTTAAATTTACAGCCCACATCTCTAGAAGAGCAGAGAAAGAGATGGTCTCCTCCACTCTGAGGGTTCAGTCCACCACTAATACTCCTGGCTGGGCACAGTGTCTGTGTAACAGTGGGCACTGTCTCTCTCTTTCTGTCTCTTTTTTTTAAGCTGATCCAACAAGCTGTACCACAGGCATATTTGCTGAGCTATGGCTAAGGAATCCCAACAAGAACCCTGAGGCAGAACAACTTACAGCTCAATTTGGCATTGCTCTTATGTTCAGGAAAGACCTAAGATCCTTTGCAGGGGGTAGGACTCGGCACCCTCCATCACTATCCAGGCTTTATAGTACAGTACTGGGGTCGTTGAAAGGCGCCATGGAGAATGTTTTCTTGCTCTTGGCTTTCCAACTCCAGATCTTTATCTGGTGCTCTGTTAGATCTTCATGTGAATCAAAGGACTGTGGCAGCAGCCACTGCCAGTTCCATCCCTGCTGACCTGAAAATTTTTTCTCTGGATTCAATTCCAAACTTTTCTCTGTCTTGTAATCACATTTCTATCCTCATTTTGGTCAATGTATTCACTATAATGCTTCCTTTATCCCTGCTCAGATGGTCTCAATGCCCTCAAGTCTACAAAACCCTGTTAGATCCCTTTTGGGTTGAAATCCTAGGTTCATATTCTGATTTTCCATTATATTCTCCTTCTTGCTTGTAGACTGATATCTTGGTGGAGAAGGTAGACCAGACACTCAAGTACAGTTGTGTGTCGCTTAACAACAGGGGCGTGTTCTGAGAAATGTGTCTTTAGGCGATTTTGTCATTGTGCGAACATCATAGAGTATACTTACACAAACCTAGATAGTATTGCCTGCTACACACGCGGGCCATACGGTAGTAATCTTCTGAGATCACTGTTGTATACACCAGTTCATCGTTGACCAGAACGTTGTTATGTATGCATAACTGTAGTGTGCTTTCTGCAACTCTAGCAGGGTTACTGAAGTCCCTCCATAACTAGGTCAATTAAAATTCCAGGCCTCCTACTGCAGACATTTTGATAGACTGTGACCTAAGAAGGGTCACCTTGTGCCTGAGGGGAAGATGCCTCCAGGTAGTCCTACTGCTTTATATGCTAACTCAGGGGAAAGATTTACCAGCCACTTATAGCTGTACTCTATCCCCAAAGTGTCAGCCACCACACCCCCAGAAAACTTAGAAGAAAGCACAAAGGTACCCTCTAATGTTACAGTAATTGGCCACTAACGTAGTTCTCCACTGTCCTCTTGCCTGAGCCTGAATATTCTTTGGTAAGGACATTAATGGCTATTTCCCAACCAATATTAAAACTCCCATGCTTGAGAATAGATGTTTTTTCTACTTATCATTTGTAGGTGCTTATTTCAGTCTCTCCCTTAAGTCCCATGGCCTTTGTCGTTCCTGAAGTGCTCTTGCTGACAGAGAATCAAGTGCTGTAGAATCATAGCACTCATTAAACAGTTAATTTCACTTGCTTATTCAAAACTGTAAATTTGGTGGGAGCAAGGGCTCTCTCCCCCACCACTGTAGCTTCAAGTTTTAAAACCTTGCCTAGCACTCAGTGGGTGCTCAGATATTTGCTTAATAAGTAAATGTGGGCATGTAAATAGGAGCTGTACCCTATTTGCCCTTCCTTGCCTTCTCCCTGATTTTGGCCCCCTATCTAACTAGCCCTGCACTGTCTCCAGTCTCTTCTAACTTACCTCCCATCCCATGTTGCTTTTGAACAACATGATAGTTTTGCCCGAACAGACTAACACAATTTTTATTTACCTGTTGATTGCAAAGGATTGGAGGTAAAATAATCATTGCAATATTCCCCCACTTTACTGAAGGCCCAAGGAGGTCAAGTAAGTTGCTCAAGATTGTAGAGCAAATCTGAATGCCTACATGATTGCTACACCTGTCCTGTCCCTTGGCAGATTTACATCTTTGGTTGAATGTGACCAGTAAACATTGTCCAGAAACCTCTTTCAAGTCTTGCCTTTGTCCAGGTTTCCTCAGCACCTGGAGCCAGTGCTAATAGTATTTCTCAATTCTTGGAGAGTAATTATGTTTCCCCATCCCCGCCACCACCACTTTATTCTCTGATAATGTAATTACACTCAATACAGACAACTGTTTCTCCCAAGTTGTCATTCTCATTCCTAAGTAAATGTCACTTCTAATTCCTAGGTAATAATTTCCCAAGCCACTAGAGAGGAGCTTTCAGGCTTCAGCATCTAACCATCTGGTGCCTGAGACTTTTGCCCCAGGTTTTAGTTTCTTTCCCATGCTGAAGGTCCTAATTTGGCCTTCTCTGTTTCAAGAACATTGACTAGTGCTTAATTGAAGTCAGCTGTCAGCCAACCAGTCTTTGACAGTTGATGTAGCACAGAAGATAGATAACTTGGAAAACACATCACTGTTACCCCAAGGAAATAGTAATAAGGTCCTAACTAGTTTATTGGAGTGAGCATGGTGATGGAATTGGATATAAGGTGTAGTGCAAAGTCACTTGATTGGGTATTCAGGAAGAGATGGAGTCAAAGTTAACAAGAATTTAGTGCTCGGGTGACTGGGAAGATGATAACACCATTAGCAGAGAGAGAGAAACAGACATAGGGAAAGAGCAGGTTTGGGGAGGGCAGATAAACTCAGTATGGGACATACTGAGTTAGAAGTTCTACCAAGCATCCAGATTGTGTTTAGTAGGCAGTTGGAAATGTGGAGCAAGAGGTCAGAAAAGAACTGTAGGACAGAATTTTAGATTAGGCAACTACCCATATGAAGCTGATTTTGAAGTGACACATTGTCGTATATGTAGAGTGAGAGATTAACAGAGCCTTGCGACACATGTCCATTTAAGAAAGAGAAGAGGTGAGAGGACTATAGTTTAAAGAGGTTAAAGTTGGGGCATTTATATCTTTTAAATAGGAGTGGAAGTGGGAGGTGGAGCAGGCTGAAGAAAAGGATCCAGTGGGATGGGGCAAAATAAAGATAGAAGAAAGAGATGTGGGAGGTACTTTCTGGATCAAGGTGGCTGTGAGCCTGAAGAACCCAACTTCAGTGTAACAAGAGTGAAGAAAATGAAAACCAGGGAGACATTTTAATAAGAAGAGGAAAGTTGAGGCAATTTGTATCCCAGAAAGAAACCATGTTTCTGCAAAAAATAAGGTGGGCACAGAGGGACTGAGGACATGAGGGAAGTAGAAAGAATTTGAAGTAGGAAGTAAACATCCCAGGGAATATGGGCGTCTCGTGAAGGTGAGTGCAAGGCTGGTGGAGCAGCAGAGAGGGTCCCACTGAAGTGGGCGGCATGCACTGAAAGACCAGGCAGCCAGGTGTGATGATTTTTCTACTGTAGTCGCAGCAGTTTGGGATCTGAAGCAGGAATGAGTGGTGGGAGGACAGTGGAAAAAGAGAATCTGTCTTCTAAGTGGAGTGTCTGAGCAGGGCATCCAGGTCAGGGAGAAAGGCAGATGAGGGTCAAAAGGAGTAGGCAGGCAGGGAGAAAGGGAGGAATTTGGGGGCTCGAAGTGATGATGGGAACAAAGGGTAGCTGGTGTAAAGGTAGGGTGAGATTATGTTTGGCTAGGGTGAGGGTAGATCAGTATGTAAGTTTCACCACCACTTTGGAGCCTACAAACACTATTGTTATGGTTCCTACCCTATAGCTAAAGTGTGGTTCTCTGTTCTCAGTAGTTGATATTCTTCTGCCCATCACTGTTAATTTCAACTCTATTTTCTTCTCTTCCCATTTGGATTGAACATCCTGAGATTTCCCACTCCCTCCTGTTCTCAGGTCAGCCTTCTAACACCCTTCATTTTAGTCTAGGTCAGTGTTCCTCAACCTTGGCTGCACATTGGACTCTACCTCAGGAGCTTTTAAAGAAAATACAGATGCCTGGGCCCCACCCCAGAAAATCTGATTAATTGGCCTGGGGTTTTTTTAAAGCTCCACAGATGATTTTCCCAAAGGAATAATGACTCCTAATGTGTTGTCCATAGAGGGAACTACCTGATGAGCAAGGACTGCTCCTATAACCAGGGCTGTAATACAAGCATGGCTCAGCATAAGGACTCTGGAGTCAGGTGCTTGGGTTCCAGTCTCAGCTCTGTGATCCCAAGCAAGATCTGTATTATCTAGAATCCTCAGTTTCCTAATATGCCGGTGGGAATAATCATAGTAATGCCCACAAAAGGGTTAAATCAGATAATGTAATGTACTTATCAGCACAACGCCTCGCACATAGACATACTCAACAAGTATTAATTGTTTTTGTTAATATTTGTGTTGTGGTGCATTAGCATTTTTTCTAATGTACTGTTTTTCCATAGGACCACATAAATTAAACTTAATTTCTTCCACACACTATTTTGTATCTATACGTTGCTTAATGAAGTAAAATTGTAGGCTATCTAGTTTTTAAATTTTAATAAAGTTTCATGATTGACATATAGAAGGACTTGATGCTACAGGGAAAGGTGGCGAGTGTTACTTTTCTAAATATTTAACTTAGTTCCAATTTGCTTGTAGCCACAGGGTAGCTCTGTCAGAACCCCACAGAGTTCATTTCATAAGGGCTGAGTGTGGGCCATGATTTTTCTAGAATCTCATCATGGCAGGAACCTGCCCATTGGTAGTTCAGTTATATCTTTTTCTCAAGACTCTTTATGCAACACCTCTCCAATACTTATGCCATGTAATTATTGTTTTAAATGTTTTTAAAACAAACATAAGCTGTCCCTTAAGCCTGTCATTCAGCCTGACAGGTCCTTAGCGGGGTGGCCCTACCTTTCTGATGAGCTGCTTGCCCTGCCTGCCGCAAAATGATTGTTCCAGAGATAAAAACTCTTGCTAAAAACATTAGACTTTTAAAGGACGTTAGCATACTTGCATTTACGAGCAGTGAAGTTTGTCATCTTCATGTTGTTATTTATGCAGCATTAACCTTTTTCTCCAGATCATTGAGACTGAAAATATGATGGACCGAATTGTGACTGGCTTGTCTGAGTCTAGTGTCAAGGTGCGGTTAGCTGCCGTCAGGTATGAGCTTTAAATGGTCTGAATACAAAATCCTTTGCCGTGTGTTTAACCTGTTCCTTTCTGGACCTTCACCGAGTAAGCGCAGAATCCAAATGTTACTCCAGAGTGTGCTCAGGTGAATTCCGTGTATAACCTTATTTAACAGAGAAGCTAGCCTGAAAAGTCCATGAAATGTTCTAAGTAGTTGAATTAACAGTGTCTGTAGATATACTTGAATTGTATATTAGTAATTGTGAAATGGCAAGCAGTGTATTTGAAAAGTAAAAGTTGTGGCTTCTTGTGAAGCTAATTTTGATTATTCTTTGTAGATGTTTGCACAGTTTATCTAGATCTGTGCAGCAGCTTCGAACCAGTTTCCAGGATCATGCTGTGTGGAAACCTTTAATGAAGGTAAGAAGAAAGGGTCAGCAAGTAACACCCATTCCCACAGAGCCTTTAGTGAGCTGAGGGAGCTGACAGCACTCTGGTCTAGGAGTCTGTCTGATTTTTGTGTGGAGTGTGTTGAACAGTTATCTCCTCAAATCTGGTGTTAGAATCATCTTTAGATCTGTAGAATATGTTTCTGAGGTCAGCATCTCATTTGTGACAGGGAAGTACATGCCTGGTTTTCTTTTCTTAAATAAAACTTCAGTTACTCTTCTGATCTTCCTGTGTGTTTAGTATTATACTTTAGACTTATGTCCAGAGTTATCTTTGTAATTGTTAGTTTTAAGAAGGAAAGGAGGGGCAGCCCCGTGGCCAAGTGGTTAAGTTCGCGTACTCTGCTTCAGTGGCCCGGGGTTTCGCTGGTTCGAATCCTGGGCGCGGACCTAGCACCAGTCATCAGGCCCTGCTGGGGCAGCGTCCCATAGCACAACCAGAGGCACTCACAACTAGAATATTCGACTGTGTACTGGGGGACTTTGGGGAGAAGAAGAAGGGAAAAAAAGAAGATTGGCAACAGATGTTAGCTCAGGTGCCAATTTTCAAAAATTGAAAACAAATTAAAAAAAGAAGGAAAGGAATCAGCCACTTACAGATATAGCCTCTTCTTAGTCTTTTGTCAATCCCTGGATATTTTTTAACACAACTCTTACCTCCTGCTTCTCTACTCCAAAATAACTTCTTTGATCTTAGGTCTTCCCTTGAGGGCCAAAAAAAAAAAGTGGTTCAGGTCAAATAAATCTGAATTGAGGCTGAGAATACGCATCAGGTTGCTGCTAATAATAGCATCCCTAATATGTTACAGAACCACAGGTCAACTTGGTCTCTGGTTCTTTTTTTTGAGTGACCATACACCTTGCATTTAATCAGCAGAATTTTTTTGTTTATGTTTTTGGTTTTTTAGTACCTAGTGTGAGAGCCTCCAGGCACAATAAATCTGCCGAAAGTTTTTGCTACAGTGCTCTTGTCCTCAGCTTAAAGCTCGAGGTTACAGTAGAGCCGTCAATGTGGAAGAAACAGGGGGAGCTTCAGGCAGGGAGAATTTGGAGTAGGCTTCGAAGGCAGGAGGATTTTCCAGGGATGGGAGCAGTATGGACAGAAACGTTCCGGTGTGTGGGCAGCGTGAGGTGCCTTCGAGACTGTAAGGGCGGATGGGGTAGGAGCACCAGGTTGTGGAGTTGGACCAGTGCTCTCTTCACTTAAGAGATTTTACTCTTGTCACTCTTTCTTGTTCTTAGATTGCACCTCTTTCATAGCATGTTACTCTTGATTTATTGATTTGGTCCGTTCAAGATTTTTTTAAAGTGCTCCCCTGTTCCCCAAAATAACTTCCAAATATTTCCTCTGGAGCCATTTCTCTGATTGCTCAGCTCAGTACCTCTTTATCATATGAATCAGAAATGGAACAGCGTCTGGTTTCTAACTGGTTCTACCTGGGAAAAGACTTGGTGAGCAATTTAGAATTTTGTGCACTTGGGTACACGTGGGTATAATTACTATGAAACTACTACTTTGTTGCACATTTAAAGTATAGTTTTAAAAGCTTGGAAGTAAGCAATGATTTATTTCAGATACTTTTAGGTTCCTCTTAGTTCAAAGACTGTTTGCATGTCTGTTGATTTTTCCTCTTTTGCTCTTCCATGTTTTTAACTGTTGGTTAGCAAACCACAGAAGAGTAGCCATTTGATTTTAGTTAAAGATTTTATTTGTGGTTATTTTTTGTTCTTATTTTGGTGAAATTCTATGTGGTCAGTGTTAGGTGTCAGTTTCTGAATTTCACGTTATATCTTACACTGCGCTGAGTAAATGCTTTTAAGAATTTCATAGAATCTCTTCTGTTTTTGTTTATAATTGTTATGTAATTTGAAAACAAAACTTGATAAGAGCACATTAATCTCTATAAAACAATAAATAATATTTTAAAAAATGAATCATATCAAACAAAGCAACTTTTTAAAGCCTTGGTAGGCACTTATTTATTTCAACCAATAGTATAGTAGTATACTTACTACTTACTACTCCAAGTAGGATAATTTTGGAAAATGATTATTTCTCCTATTTCACAAACATTCATTGAGCCCATTTTGTGCATCGCCATTTGGTTGAAACAGGCCGGGATAAATTAGACCATAGATATATAGATTATTCCTTCAAGAAGCTTAAATTTGTTAAGAGAAAAGGAGATTGGCATTTCTGCACATAGAATTTGAATAGTACGGAGAGTAATAAGCATCCTGAGAGAGGTCAGAAACAGTGGCAGTGGGTGCTTGGAGGAGGATAGAGTGACTTCTGACTGGAAGGGCCCCAAGGAGTCTTCTGGAATAGGACAGCCTTAAAGCATGAGTAGAGGGGACACCTGAGAGATATAGGAAGGGCAAGGCAAGGGGAGGGTGAAGAGGGTCTTAGGGGGGTTGTAGCAGACAGAGAGATCAGCGTGCAGAGTGTATGAGATTTGATCTTTATCAGCTAGCTAATAACTCACAGGAGAGTTAAAACGGAGTATCTTAGAAGAACTGCGTCTATTTTGTAATTCTTGCTTATTCTTAACTTGGGAACTTCAGACTTGATTTAGCTGAAGAAAGCAGATAATATATTTAACTCTCTAAATTTTTTTGTGATTATCTATTTCCAATTTGTGTAACTAGAGCCCCTTAGGACTCTTTTTGGGATCATGAGCTTGATGCTGATCTGATCCCAAATGCAGAGGATTTAGTTGAAGTGATTATTGCATGTAAGTGGTAATATTTGTGAAGTCTTCTCTCTTACAATCTAGAAAGAACAGGCTCTGATAATAGCTAATGGCAACTAACATTTGTCGTCATGCTGTCTTCTGAGCTCAGCAGGAGTCCATGGCTTTTGGTTTACTGTATACCTACTATGTGTGTGATTATAGCAATAAGTTGACCATAATAAATAAGTAAATTTTAAAAACTTTACTGATATAGTCATTACTATGTGCCAGTTACTGTTCTACAATCTTTTTATACATCCTCACAGCAACCCTATGAAGCAGGTACTATTGTTATCTCCATTTTTTCAGCCCAGGAATTCATATACCTATCTAGTGGTTCAGCTGAAATTTGCACTCAGGCAGCCTGTGTTCTTAACTACCATGCTATACTGCTTCTCTTATTATTGTGCCACATTTCATCGTAGATAGTCCTGTCCAGCAAGTGTTGTTTTCCTTAATTCCTCAATTCACAGGCTCAGAGAAGTAAAGACATGTGCTCAAGAGCACGCGTCTAGAAGTGGAGGAGAGAGGGTTGGAACCAGCACTGGGCGATTCCAGTCCTGAGAAACAGTGCCCCACATTACCCTGCCTGTGCAGTAGCTTGATCCATCCATGCTTCTGGTCAAACAGTCCTTCTAGAGACACCTCAGAAAGCCTCACACCCTACGGCAATGTTGTGGTTTCACAATTGGCCTGATTTGATGGAGTAGAATGAGCTAACTTGTCCCAGGTGGCCTTCACACTTTTCACATAGAGCACCCCTCCATGACTTGTGTCTCTGCTTTTCTGTGCAGCAACCCTCATCCTGGCAGCAGGGCTATAGTTTCTCTAGCAAGAGACGTCAGGGCCTTAGTCGGTCATAGTTACAGCACTAGGTAAAAGTTGACACGGTATCAGGTGGATCTTTCTTAATCGTCTCTCCAATATGAGAAATCAGGTTGAAAGATAAATTGTTTTTGTCCTCATTTATTCTTATGATCTCACCTCCATGTTTCCAAACCATTAAAAGTGTCCCTTTTTTCAATTCCATAGGTTTTACAAAATGCACCAGATGAAATCCTAGTGGTAGCATCTTCCATGCTATGTAATCTTCTTCTTGAATTTTCTCCAAGCAAAGAGGTTAGTATTGATTTTCTCTTCCTAGACTTTGCCTAGTCTACCAAGAGCTTAGCCAAATAATTTTCACAGTAGTTGACACTGAAATTTGGGGATTGGGTTTAAAAACTACTTCTGAATTGTTTGAAGGGGTAGACAAAATAAATGATTTTTAAATATGATTATCTTTTCCTGTTATCCCTTTTATTCTGCCTGACATGTTCCAATCATTTAATAGATCACAGCTTACAGTACTCTAAATTGCCTGCAACTGCAAATCTAAGAAATAATTACACAGGAAATAGACTATTTTCAAACTATGTTTACTAAAGAATAAATTGAGACTCAGTTTTGTAAACCAGGATTATGAGTCATTTCAAGGAGACAACAGCTGGCATTGGAAAATAATCTTTTTAATATTTAGTGTTAATGGTAGTTGTTTGGGGAAGGATTAAATGTGGAGATATTTTGGGCTGGCCCAATGGCATCGCAGTTAAGTTCGTGTGCTCTGCTTCAGCAGCCCAGGGTTTGCCAGTTCAGATCCCGGGCGTGGACCTACACACAGTTTGTCAAGCCATGCTGTGGCAGGCATCACACATATAAAGTAAAGGAAGATGGGCAGAGATGTTAGCTCAGGGCCAATGTTCCTCAGCAAAAAGAGGAGAATTGGTGGTGGATGTTAGCTCAGGGCTAATCTTCCTGAAAAGAAATGTGGAGGTATTTTTTCCCTTCCTTTATGCATTTTATAAATTATGTGAGCATGTGTTATTTTTATAATAGGGAAAACTAAAATAAACTTTAGTAAAGGAGGGGGGGAAACCTTATGGAGTTAATTTTATCATGTTAAAATACCTCTGGTCTGCCCAATCGAGAACTGAGGTTTAGACACTGTCCTTTAGTGTGCTTTTGGTCATCCCATTCTTATTGAATTTCTTTTCTACATTGCAACACCCGCAGGCTTCTCACTGGTAATTAGAAAGGTGTTAATAACAGGGTAGGGGTTCAGAGACAGTTGTTCAACAAGCGAAAATCTTGGAACAAAAGGAGAGAGACTGGTAGCTATTCTGAAGGCAGGCGAAGGCCAGATAGGACGCCAGAGCTTCCGTCTGTTCTTCTGTCCTCTGGTGGGGAGATGGGGTCTTGGTCTGATGAGGATCTAGTTGCAGTTAGTGCAACACCATTCATCATCCTGAACAGCTGTTATGATGCCTCAGCCCGGCCTTCAGAATATTTAGGGTTCAGTTAGGAAGTAACGTAGATAAGCTCAGCCATAAGATCATTAATATGATTGATTTTTTTGTATTAAAAGTAAACTAGACTAGGAGCCAGCCTGGTGTGTAGTGGTTAAGTTCACAAGCTCTGCTTCAGCGGCCTGGGGTTTACGAGTTCAGATCCCGGGCGCCGACCTACACACTGCTCAAACCATGCTATGGTGGCGTCCCACATACAAAAATAGAGGAAGACTGGCACAGATGTTAGCTCAGGGACAATCTTCCTCAGACAAAAAGAGGAAGATTGGCAACAGAGGTGAGCTCAGGGCCAGTCTTCCTCACAAATAAGTAAATAAATAAACTGGACTATAATTAATAATACTGTATTGTATATTTGAAAGTTTCAAAAAGAGGAGATCTTAGAAGTTCTCATCACAGGGAAAAAAATTTTAACTGTGTGGTGATGGATGTTAACTAGACTCTTGTGGTGATCATTTTGCAATATATACATATATTGAATCATGTTTTACACCTGAAGCTAATATGATGTTATATGTCAGTTATATCTCAATAAAAATAAATAATAAACTGGATCTTGAACTGGAAAGGAAGGAAATGCTATAAGAGCATTATTGGGCCAATTGACAAAATTGGAATATGAGCTATAGATTCATTAAAAATATTGTTTTAATGTTAACTTTTCTGAATTGAGTAACTGTTCTGTGGTTATCTAAGAGAATATCCTTGTTCTTAGGAAATAGACTTTGAATTATTAAGGGTAAAGAGGTATGATGTATGCATTCTACTTTCAAATGGTTCAGAAAAGATAAATAATGTGGATGTGGGTATATAGAATGAGAAACATAATGATAAAGCAAATATGACAAAATGTTAAAAATTGGTAAGTCTGGGAAAAGAATATATGGAAGTCCCTTGTGTTATTCTTGCTGCTCTGTAAGTTTGAACTTATTTCAAAATAAAAAGTAAAGAAAAAAGTAAACCCATTAGTACAAGTAAAGGAATGAGTACCCTTCTTGAAAATGTGGTCTTGAAAGGCACTGCCGTTTTTTTCTTGGTATGTAAATCTTAATTGCTTAAGACATTTCTTGATTCTACTTGACAAATGGTCTTTTCAGCATTCATTGGTAATGGTAAATCCATCCTCTAAGGCTTGAATTTTTTAGAAATTATCAAAACCCATTTTCAGCCAAGTATCATAAATAATTTAAGTGGTCAGGCTGAAGCATGCTATTTTAGGTGTCAAATGTGGTAGGACTAGAAAAGTACAAGGCTACTTTGCTTGTATGATTGATAAGTAGTCCTGAAAATATTTGTAAAAGATGAATTCTACAGCATGGTTGGAACAAGATGGACAATTTGGAAGGAGGATAGTTAGGTTATCTAACTTCCATTGTAAACCAGCCATATTGCTTCATAGTCACAGCGTAAGCCCAGAGTGACGGAGTCTCAGGATGGTGAGAATGAGAGTGTGGAACTAGATAATGGGATCATAAGGCTCTATGAGGAATGTACAGATGCTGAGGAGAGGCTTTCAGGACTACAAAGGAGAAGGAAATGATAGGGATTATTTTATTTTGGGGATTTGTGAGAGAATACTTGTCCTTGCCCATCTCAAGATTATTTTTATGGCCGCCTCGTTCCCTGCTTTGGGAAAGTTGCTTGGAATTGGGTAAGAGTGGGAAAGAAATCATAGGCAGAATGCCAGGGTATATATACACATTTAGTTTACAAACCTGACATTAAAGCTATGGGGCTTTTTTTCTTTCCCAATGACAGCCAATTTTAGAATCAGGAGCTGTGGAGCTGCTTTGTGGATTAACCCAAAGTGAAAATCCTGCTTTACGAGTGAATGGAATTTGGGCTTTAATGGTATGTTTCACTGTTTTATATATATCATCATTTACAAAGAAAAGAGAGCTATTATCAAAGTTAAAACTAAAGAATGTATTATTTGAAATGTCTGGAATTTTCTTTTAAAAAATCTTGCTGTTTGGCCTAGTTTTCTAATGACCTAGGACCTAGAAGACTCTGTATTCAGCTTTCAGATGTGACCATAAGCAAGTTGCTTGGCCATTGTGTGCGTCACCTCTCCTATTTTATTGCTAAGAAAAGCAGACAGGTATTGAAATTTGACTTACCTAATTTTGGGAAAACATTTTCCCCGTCATGAACATATTGCTAACTGTCTAACGCTATCTACTTGACAGAGCACTTCCATGTCTCCTTTGCTCTTTGTAACAAAATTGTGGAATAAGCTAGGGAGTGTTCATATTTTGCAGATGAGTAAACTAAGGCACAGAGTGATTAAATAACTTGCCCAAGGAAACAGAATTGGTACATAAATGCTTAATAATTTTTTAACAGTTTCTAGTAAATAATTTATAATAATCTAAATTCTAAAACTTTATAACTATGAAGTCAGAGAACCATTTTTCCTTAAGATTTATTAAAATAAAATTTATTGAAATTGAAAACAGTAATCCTACATGGACTTTTTTAAACATAATTATTATAGTTACAATTTAATTACTATGTACCACGCACTAAGCTAGATGTTTTATATTTGTTATCTCTAATTCTTGTTTTAAGTTATGTTGGTATATATCCACCTTACAGTTGGGAAGCTGAGACTCGGATGGTAAATGAATCGTCCAAGGCCTCACAGTTAAGAAGCAACGGAAATGGGTTGTGAACCTGTCCCAAGCCTACTCTTCTCCCTTTTCCATGCTGTATCTGCTGTCTTTTCACACAAACTTTGGGATAGAAATAACCATCTTCTAAGAAAGCATTGAATTCAGCAGTTTCACACTTGTTTTTCTCCTTAACTTTGCACCAGGTTTTAGCACTTTTCTTTCCTGAAACTCTTTCCCAGAACTTGACTTTTTTTTTTTTTTTTTACCACTTTCTACGTAGCCTCCTTTTCCATCCCCTTCTCAGGGGATATTTCCCCAAGTTTCGGTTCCCAGTTTCTAATTCCCTTTATACTTCAGTTTTAGGGACTTCACCTACACTCATGGTTTAAACTCCCCCTCATACAAGAGGTTACTTTGAAATACACTTATCCACATATAACTGTCCTATTTCCCAGGTCTATCACTTAAACAGCCTGTGGGACTTCATTTGAGAGCTCCCTGACGTGTACAGTTTTGACATTGAAAATTGAACTTATCCCGGGGCTGGCCCCGTGGCCGAGTGGTTAAGTTCATGCGCTCCGCTGCAGGCGGCCCAGTGTTTCGTTGGTTCGAATCCTGGGCGCGGACATGGCACTGCTCATCGGACCACGCTGAGGCAGCGTCCCACATGCCACAACTAGAAGAACCCACAACGAAGAATACACAACTATGTA
Organism: Equus caballus; assembly: GCF_041296265.1. Taxonomy (NCBI): domain Eukaryota; kingdom Metazoa; phylum Chordata; class Mammalia; order Perissodactyla; family Equidae; genus Equus; species Equus caballus. Next base: position 84,409,286 of record NC_091699.1, read on the forward strand.
CCGGGGGGGCTTTGGGGAGAAAAAGGAAAAAATAAAATCTTTAAAAAAAAAAAAAAAGAAAAGAAAATTGAACTTATCCCACTTCTCAAATCCATATTAACTATCTTATTCTATCAGTCTCCATACTACCAGCTTCTATGTTCTCTATCCACAAAATATAAAACCTTGGAATCATCTTTGGCCTGGGTCTCCTGACACCTAGCCCAGGACTCTTTGCTCTTCCATGCCACTTTGCATCATTAGGTTACTTGATCTTTCATATGTCTTAGCTCCTTAATTAATTATTGCCTGGAAGGCAATAGCCACATATTATAATAAGTCTCTAGTTTACAAGTGATTTTTGTACTAAAAGTTGATTTATGAGTTATTTGGAATTTGTCATGGTTTTTTGTTCTTTAGACATGTCATTATAGCTTCAGGTTAAGCTGGGGTAATCCATGATGTGTCCAGAAAGGAGAAAAAGGAGCACAGTAGCTACTGGCCTTCTGGGATTGCTCGTAGCTTGTATAAACCTCCTACCTCGTGGAGAGCTTCCTGTATAATATGGACCATCCATATCAACATCTAGCATAGTGTTGTGAACACATCAGGTGTTTCATGCCAGTAAAGTTAACAAAACCCACTCCTTATTTTCATGCATGGTAACGGAGTACTTTTAAGTCATTCTCAAAATGCATGGCATAGTATAGTCGTTAGTAGTCATTTTGTTATTACAGTGCACAGAAGGCAACTTGGTAATCACCACAAGGATATTCTCAAAAGTAATAGTGGATTTTGTACTTACTTGAAAAATCTTGAGACTCTCAAATGTCCATGGCAGGAAGTGGTCATATTCCTCGTAAAGGAGTATATGTAGGAGTGACAGTTGTTTTTCTCTTGACAGGCAGAATTATAGGTGCTTAACAGGAATCAGAAAAATAATATGACTTATCCTTAAGGATACTCTGCAGATTCTGTTTATACTTTGAAATTATCAGAGTTACTATTAAAATATAATTTAATAAAGCCAATGTAGACATGATTCTTGAAACTTCTTTAATCCTTTCAGAATATGGCATTTCAGGCTGAACAAAAAATAAAAGCAGATATTTTACGAAGCTTGAGTACTGAACAGCTATTCCGGTTATTATCAGATTCAGATTTGAATGTGCTGATGAAGACATTGGGACTTCTTAGAAATCTCCTCTCTACTCGGCCTGTAAGTAAAATCACCCAGGTTTCCAGATTAGCTACCCCTGCATATGCACTGCGAAACAGTGCCCACCCTCTCTGCTCCCATCAACATCTGCCCACAAGTGTAATTCAAAAACTGCTCCTTCCTGGAAGAAGCAAGCAGTTGATATCTAGACCTGTCACCTTCGGAGGTGCTTCACCATATAGTCACCTGCCCCTCCACTCCTTCACTGCCTGTCCTGTCTCCCTGTCTTTCCTCCATGATAAATGTGAACCTGCTTTGATTTGTTACTTTATTCTTACCTGGTTTGCTGGCCAGGATGGGTTGTCACATCTGCCTAAATCCCTTATCTCTGGGGCGTCTGCTTCTTTCCCTTTAGAGAATCCTTCTCAGTGCCATTCCATAGACACCTCCCTGCCCACATTTACTGGATTGACCTCTGAAGATATCACTGTGGAGAACAGTGGGTATATGTCAGAGCAGGAGAGGCTGAGCCGTGCTGTGGGGTCCCTCTCATTGTTCTCTAATCTTCCCTGAGCAGCAGTGTCAGTGGCCTTCAGGTTTTGTGAGTCTTCTTTGTACCTTTTTGGCCCAAGATAGTATTAGTAAATCTGCACCATATTTTCCATATCTCTGGCTTCCCTGTCTCCCCCATCCATTTTTTGTGCTTTCCTTTTCTTTAATATCTTTGGGCTTGAGGATACCCAGTGATGACAATTCTGTATTCTATCAGGCCAGGTCTGTGCTCTCTTTATCTTCGTCATCAAAAAAAAATTTTTTTAAGGCAAAATGCAGCTTCATAATATAATAAACACTGTTCTTTGGCATCTACTTCTGTATGCTATGGTGTTCTCTTTGAAGCAATTGTGTATTGTATTGTTTAACTTTTAGAAGCCTTCTTTTCTTTCCTATGGTCTTTTTCTTTGTTCCCCAGATGATAATTGTGGATTTCCCATTGTTTTGCAGCATATAGATAAAATAATGAGTACTCATGGAAAGCAAATTATGCAAGCCGTCACCCTTATTCTGGAAGGGGAGCATAACATTGAGGTCAAAGAGCAGGTATGTGTTCCCTTTTTTTGAGGAATATCTTCTGAGTGTGAGTCCTGAGAAAGATCCTAGTTAGGAGTCTCCTGAAATAGTCAAATCTGCAAAAGACAGGGTGCTGAGATGGAAGGTGCTATAGAGACAAGAAAAGTCTGAGGAGAAAGATCCTCCCCCACCGCTTAAACTCTTCAATAATTCTTCCTCCTGGAGTGGAAGAAAACATGACCAGAGATGATAATTTCAACCTCTGTGTCAGGCACTGTATACACTGTGACAGCCACCTGTGCCTGTTCTAGAGTGAATCCTTTCTCCAGGACTGTTTCCAGCCCTCTGTATTACCATGCTCTGAACTCGAATTCCTGCAACTCCCTAATAAAATAATCTCTTATGCTGGAGACATTTTTTGTTTCTTTACTCTTACACATTCCTGTTCTTTATTCCTATCCCATACTCCTACTTTCTGTTGTGTTTTGGTAGGGCAAGGTTAGGGTAGGCATACAAATACAGAGGCTAGGCGCCAGCCCTGTGGCCAAGTGGTTAAGTTCGCGTGCTTCACTTCGGCGGCCCAGGGTTTCACCAGTTTGGATCCTGAGCGCAGACATGGCACCACTCATTGAGCCGTGCTGAGGCAGCATCCCACATAGGACAACCAGCGGGACCTATAACTAGAATATACAACTATGTACTCAGGGGCTTTGGGGAGAAGAAGAAGAAGAAGAAAAAAGATTGGCAATAGTTGTTAGCTGAGGTGCCAATCTTTAAAAAGAAAAAAATTACAGAGGCTATGCATTCATGAGGGGACAGTTTGGGAATTACTTTTCTATATTTCCTCAGGTTTATTATAGGATTTTTAACATAGTGTATATTATATTTTGTTACAAAAAGAAACGTCACCTGTGAACTTAAATTTTTGATGCAAGATCTGAGAAAATGGTAATCTTCAACTTTCTGACATAGACATTGGCTATGTGGGTGTATTCAATTTCAAAATTCATTGAGCTTTATACTTCTATGCATGGAAGAAACTTGCCTGAGGTCATCAGTGGAGAGTTAGACCCAGAGTCTCACTAGAGGGCCCATACTCCTCATCCTCTGTGCTCCTGTGTTAGAGTAATTCAGCAGGCTTCAGAACAACAGTCCAGGATGTAAGAGTGGTAGGATCTAGGAGCTGTGATTGAATTCGTGAGCAAAAAAGGTGACAGATTTGACAAAGTGGTTTTAAGATGGACTTTTTAGGTGATTTCTCTTAAAATTCATAATAAACAACTATGTTTTTTGATGAACAAAAATTTAACACAGAAAAACTGTAATCTCATAGGCATCACTGAAATTAGGTTGAATGAGATCCACTACTGGAACACAACAATGAAGACATATTGTTCGAAATAGACTTCTACCTGGAGAGCAGAGGAATGAATTTTGTCTATAAAGACAGCTCACCTAGATAGAATTCCACCAACTTGAAAAATGAAGCAAGGTAGCAAGGTGAAGCAAGATTTAGATGAGGGCAAAACAAAAGACCAACACACAATAACATGTTTTGGCAGGACACAAATGGTACTCTCATACAGATGTTGGTGATAGTCCAGAAGTAGGCAGCTATAGGGAGGCTTAAATTGGTTATTAGCTGGAAGTTCAGTTCTCAAATGCATCTGATCAATTCTTTGTTCTTTTCTTTCTTTTTTATTGATGTATGTTAACATACAATAAGCTGCATATATTTAATTGTATACAAATGTATAATGTATATTTAAAGTATACAAATTGACATATGTTTATACCATGAAACAGTCACCATGATCAAGACAGTGAACATGTCTATCACCATCCTTAGATGGGGAACAAGACAAGTATGTCCATTCTTACCACTCCTATTCAACATCGTACTGAAATTGCTACCAAGTACAATAAGGCAAGTAAAAGAAACAAAAGCATACAGATTGGAAAGGGAGAAATTAAACTATTCCCAGACAACATGGATGTCTAAGTAGAGAATGAACTCATCAAAAAAGCTAGAACTAATCAATGAGTTAACCAAGGCCACAAGACAGAAGAATCAATTGTATTTTCGTATACTAGGATGAATAAGTAGAAATTGAGATTTTAAAAGCAGTACTGTTTACAGTGGCTCAGAAAAAATGAAATACTTATGTATAAATCTCACAAAATATGTGCAGGATCTGTATGCTGAAAACTACAAAACGTTGATAATGAAAGAAGTCCAAGACCTAAATAAATGGGGAGATATGCCATATTAAAATGTCATTATGTTTTATCCTCTGCATATGTTGTTGGGTTCAATTTACTGAAATTTTCACACATTTACTGGAATGTTTCACATCTGTATTCATGAGAGAGATTGGTGTATAGTTTTCTTGTGATGTCTTTGTCTGGTTTTGATATTGGGGTATTGCTTGCCTCAGGGAATGAGGTAGACATGTTCCCTCTTCTTCGATTTTCTGCAAGAATTTGTGAAGAATTGGTATTCTTTCTTTCTTAAATTTTGGCAGAATGTACCAGTGAAGCCATCTGGACCTAGTGTTTCTTTTGTGGAGAGGTATTTAGCTACAAATTCAATTTCTCTTATAGAAATAGGACTCTTCAAGTTATTTCTTCTTGAGTGAGGCTTGGTATTATGTGTCTTTCAAGAAATTTGTCCATTTCATCTGTATTTTCATATTTATAAACGTAACATGGTTCATAGTATTCTCTTTTAAAAATCTGTAGTATTTTTGGAGTGTCCTCTCTTTTGTTCTTTATATTGGTAGTTCCTTTTTTCCTAATCAGCCTGGCTAGAGGTTTATCAATTTTATTGATTTTCTCAAAGAAGCAGCTTTTGGTTTCATTGATTCTGCACCGGCCCCCCCCCCCCCCCCCCCCCGCCATTATTTTTCTATTCTCTATTTCAGGGGTCGGCAAACTGTTTCCACAAAGGGCAAGATAGGTATTTTAAGTTTTGTGGGCTAAACGGTCTCTGTAGCAACTACTCAGCTGTGCTGTTCAGCCTGGAAACAGCTATAGACAATATGTAAGCAAAGAGACATGGCTGTCTTCCAGTAAGACTTCATTTACCAAAACAGGCAGTGGGTTGGATTTGGCCCACCGGCCATAATTTACCAGTCCCTACTCTATCTCATTGATTTCCAGTTGTTCACATGACCCTGTGTGTGTGGGTGGGTGGGTGTGTGTGTGTAGCTTTTTATTTCTGCTCCCTAGCTCATATATTAGACTGGCCTGGCCCAAAAACTAATTGATCTCTTGAAGATTTGGCTTCTTGTCTCCATAGGAATGTTTACGTAGGGGTTGTATGGGCTTCCAAGCAGAACTGTAGCTCATTCTGCCATGCTGTACAAGCCGGAGGATGCGTGGGTGTATTCTGACACTCCAAGAAAGGGAATCACTTTCCTATCTTGCTGACCTAGTCTATTCTGAGGAATATTTCCTGAAACCCCCCCTTTTATTCTGTGTTAGTGGGTGAAAGAAGGGTGGTTCTTCCCTAGATAAAGGTGTTTGTCATTTCCTCCTCTTCCCAGGAATGCTTTGGTCATAAAGCCTTTTAAATTCTTATCCATAGTGAGAGTCCAAACCTGTTTATCCCCCTTGCTGTCCCCTCAGTCCTGAGAAATTCAAGGGTGTAATACCTGCCAAGACTTCTGAATGGCTCACCACATACCAGATCATTTGAAATATGACATCTTCCCCAGGTCATCTCTCTTCCCTTCCTGGGCCATGTGGAGGTCTCCTCATCATGATTTAAGTGCTATGGAATAAATAGTCTCCCAGGGCCTGCTCAGGACTTGGATTATCAATTGCATTTTCCATGTCTCCTGTATCCCAGAGGCAGCTGTTTTTGGTTCAAACCTCAGGACTCATTCCCTAATAATCTAGTTACCACAGTGTGTTAATCTAGGAGAAATAAGACCACATACCCTTTAAGATATCTGAGGGTTTGGACAAAGTGAGAAAACAATCTCCTCAATTAGCTATAACCTGCAAGCTTAATTAACTTAAGTCTAGCAAAGGGAAAGATTAAAGATGGAGGAAATTATCTGAATTTAGACCCCATTCCCATCTCTCATCACTTTCTTTGAATGATGCACCAGGACTCAGTGTCACTTCCTCCAGGAAGCCTTCCCTGACCCTTGCAGTATGGAACAAGCTTGCTTACTTTGTGCTTTCTCAGTTCTGTTTTTACCTCAGTCACACCACAGTGAACTGTGACTGTGTGACAGCAGTGTCAGGGAGCGTGTCTTACTCCTGTGTCCCCCTGATGCCCTGCAGAGTGCACACACATTATAGGTGCTTAGGAAGTGTTTGTTGAATTGTTCAGTCTGGCTCTGGCTCAGTGTCCCTACAGTAGTCCTTCCACCGTTCCCTTAATTCTTGCCTTCTGCTGGTCTGGCTGTGAGAATATAACAGCTGAAAGAACAGTCTCTTCCTTCCATACCAGTGTGGTGATTGTCTGCAAGATGCCCTGTCCTGCCAGCTGGCACAGGCTCCTCCAGTCCCCACGTTAGGCCAAGCTGAACTAGGCTCCTTCACACATTTTGCTCCCTTTGTGTTCCTCTAACAGGGTTCAGAAAAGTGAAGAGGTCCTAACTGCACATGGCTAGTGTAGCTGGTGGATAGGGTCCAGGCCTTCACCCAGAAGGTTATGTGCTTGGAAGCAAGTAGCATTTGAAGAGGAAGGGAAGGAAGTTGCATCACCTATGAAGTTTCCCCCTGTTTAAAGAAACCTTGTGAGTTAGTAACAAGAGCTTCTCTTAGAAACGGAGTTTTCAAGAAAATGATAAATTACGCTTTCCCTTTGATTTATGTGATAGCATGAACTCTAAGACATGGCTGCCTTTGCCCATATGGCGTGTGCCCAGAAAGAAACCACTGATATGTTTGGGTTCTTTTTTGCCTAAGGTAGGCTTTCCTTAGGTGTGGGTATTTTTGTTGGCAGTGAGGCCAGGAGGTGAAAAATCAAGACATTCATCGTGGAAGCTGTGAGAATCCATGCACTTCAGGTGGAAATTGCCCAATTTCTTAAGCGAGCTTGAGTATGGGGACTTCAGAGCTTTCCTGATTGCTGGCCTTTGTTCTTTTCCAGACACTGTGCATCCTAGCCAACATAGCAGATGGGACAACGGCAAAAGAACTTATTATGACCAATGATGACATCTTGCAGAAAATCAAGTACTACATGGTAGGCCTTTGTCCCCTTTCCCGGCTCTCCGCTAGCCGAACATTAGAAGTCAGGGACTGTGGCATTGTTAGTTCAAAACAAATTGTGCAGAGATTAAAAAAAGAAGAGACTACTCTGTAACAGATTCAAGGAACTCTCTTCCATTCTGAAGAGAAAGAAGCAACACAAGGCCTTGAGCCTTGTGCCATTTGGCAGTGTTCCCACCTGCCCCCTGGCTCAGCACCCTCATCATCTCCTGATTGCCTTCCTCTTATTCAGGGAAGACTTAGGCTCTTGGCTTTCTCTCAGCGCCCTCCAGCCTGTCTTCTCTCTCAAGTCTTCAATCCCATGTGGATAAACCCTCGAGTTCTCTGGCACCTGTTCTTTGACCTGTTTGCTTTCAAACACCATCTGCCACCTACTTCCAAAAACCTCAGCCACCAACTGCCATAATACCCTGGATCTTATCACCCAAACTGCCCATTGCCAAAATCTGGATATCAAACATCCCTCCTCTTTTCAGTTGGCCAGTGTCTTCTAGAAAAACCCTAACCATGGATGAACCTGTCTTCTCTTTGCCTACATGTCAGAGTGAACAACTGTAGAGAAAGGCACAGAACCAGGCTGAGTGGTTTCATGTTAAATTCACATTTATAGAACTCAGGTGGGCCCTCAACACTGCCTGGTCCCCTCCTGTGCTTCTCCAGTGAGCTGCTGCCCCCCTTCTCTACAAGTGTCGGTTCTTACCTTCTCCTTCTTTAGACCTCACCTCTTCTCTCCGTTTTCACACTTCGTGGTGACCTCCCTTTTTGTTTTATTAAGAGAATAGAAGCCAAAATGCTTCAATGGCTCCCTGTTACACCTTGAATAAAATCCATACTCCCCTCCCCCTTACGATGGTCTGTGAAGTCCTGCATGACCTGATTCATCTATGTTCCCCACTCATTCCCTCTTCCCTTCATTCACTACACTGAGCTCTCTCTCAGTTCCTTGAAAAGGACATGCATGTTCTTTCCTGCCTCAGGATCTCCACACAAGCTGACCCCTCTGCCTAGAGCGCTTTCTCCCCACTTCTTCATGGTGTGCCTTCTCACCTTTCAGATCTCAGTTCAACTGACACTTCCTCGTGGGCTTTTATCTGTGTGTGTTATTCTTTGTTACTGCATTGTCTTCCTATTAGAACACTTAGCTCAATTATAGTTTGCTTGTGTGCCTACTGAGTGTAAGTTCCGTGATGACAAGGACTGTATCAGTTTTGTATCCATCCAGTATAATATATCCAATTATATATCTATCACCTTTTACAGTGCCAACCCTTAATATGTGCTCAGTAAATATTTGTTGAATGAAAACCTTGCTGCTTCAACCAGGCACCCCCTTATCTATCCAATACCAGATCCATATAGTATCTCTAATCTTTTACAAGTATCTCTTGATGTCTCATGCCCATCAAGGTATACCTATTTCTCTGCTGCTGTTCAAAGCCAGACTTCTTAGAAGCATCTTCTGCATGTGCTGTCTCCTTCCTCAGCTCTAAATTCACTTTTTAATCCACTCCATCTGGCCTCCACCCCCCGTTGCTCTACTGAAACTCTTCTGGTTAAGGCCACCAATGAGCTCCGTGATGCCAAATCCAAAGCATAGTCTTCTCTCCTCATCTTACCTCACTTACAGCAGACTTCAACACAGCTGACCGTTTCCTCCTCTTGGAAACATTCTTTTCTCTTGGTTTCCATGACACCATAGTTCCCTGCTTAGCTCAGGACTCTCTTGTGTTCTCTCTTACGTGCTCTCCAGAGATCGGTGCTTCGCAAGCTTTGTTGCACAATGGAATCTCCTAGGGAGCTTTCAAAGACTGTTACCGTGTCCTCTTCCTCCCAAGATTCTGATTTAATAGGTCTGGGAGGTAGCCTGGGCATCAGGATTATTTTAAGTTTCCTGGGTGGTTCTTATGTACAGCCACAGTTGAGAACCACTGGTTTAGGGAGTCTTGTCCATTCCTGTGGCTTTTACTATCCTCTCTGTGCTGGTAACTTCTAAATGTGTACCTCCAACCTAGACCTCTCTTCTGAACTCTGGACTCGTGTATCCTCCTGCCTACTCACCATCTCCATGTAGCCATCTGAAACCTCTTGAAGTTGATCTTTAAAAATGAGTTCTTAAATAACTCTCCTAAACCTAAATTTCTGCTCTCCTGGGCTTTCCTGTCTCAGTATAGTTCCTCTGTCGTCTACCCAGTTACTCAAACCTGCGAGTCAGTCCTGATTTCTCCAGCTCTCTCACCTCACTAATCCAATTTAGCAGCAAGTCCTGTTAGCCCTGCCTCCAAAGCTGATGTGAATTCTGTTTGCTTCTTTGTGTCACCACTGCCCTCACCCTAGTCCAGGCCACAGCATTTCCTTCCTGATTGACCATAACAGCCTGCTAGACACCCCTGCACTGTCAGCTAGGGTGATCTTCTAAAAGTGTAAATCTGGTCATGTCCCTCCACTGCTTAAATCCTTCAGGGGCTTCCTACCAACTCAGAATGAAATCCAGAGTCCTTATTTGGCCTACAAGGGCCCACAGTGCCTACTGAGCCATGCCTGCTTCTCTGAACTAATGTTACTCCACTTTTCCTTCTCAGTAAGCACAGGCCATACAGCTCCTTCTTACCTCAGATCTTTCCAGAAACTTTTCCTCTCTCCCAGGACCCCTAACCCCTAGCTTTGCACAACTGGCAACTTCCTATTCTTTAAGTCTCTGCTTAAATGTTGCCTCTTTCAAAGAGATCTTTTCTGTACATTCCACCTAAATTAGGTTTCCTCCCTCCAGTTTTCTCTATCCCAGAAATTTGTTTCCTCAAAAAATATTTATTGAGTGAATAATAAGTGGACTTATACATAGTTGTACTGTATACAAGTTCATTTATTCAGTAAGTACTCATTGATGGCCTGAGGCTAGGAGCAAATAAGTTTTGTATTGTTTTGTCTTAATAGAATCCAAACTGGACATCTCCTAACAGGTCTTGGCAGGTAGAAGGAAAAAAGAATCACCAACCATAGAATTCTGTTGGAGGAAGCCACATCCATTTCCTTGTCTCTACTTAGTTAGGACATAGTCTTACATGCCAAGATAAGTCTTTCCTAGCCTTTAAGAAACTGTCGAGCGTATCATACCACTGGTATTTCCTCAGATTTACATAAATTATTTAAATATTCTGGGGACTTTTTTTTTTTTTGACCAATAGGAAAACCATCTGTAAAGATTGTTTTACCACTGGGTCTTCTTTTGTTTAAGAGAAGACACCCTATATGGATAAATGATCCAAGTTAAACAAAAAAATAAATAAGAATTGTGTTTCAGAAGAATAGGAGGCTCCTTAACAGTAGTAGAGATATTCAAGATGAATCAAGTAGAGACTCAGTCAAGTTTTGGGGGATGTTCTTATAAAAATAAGAGTAATTTGAACCAGATAATCAATAGCGGAAGAGATAAATACCAAATGCACATCCATCCAACTTATTGGCTACTAGTGACCTGAAAGTTTCCTAACAGAGACAAAGCACAGCCTAAGTCAAAGGCATAGAATTGTCTTATACCAGTATTTCTGTGTGCATGGGTTGAATGATAAATTGCAAACTACACCTACGGCCCAAGAAGTGTTTTGTTTGGCCAGCCCCAGAGGGTTTCTAAAGTTGGAATGTAAATGTCTTTTGGCAAAGCTTCAGCCCCTAGTTTTCCAGACTCCCCACCATTCCCTGTTGTCTTTAGCCCAACCCATTCACCCATTAGTATTAACTTTGTGGCCCTTCAAGACACTTGAGTTTGAGGCCCCTGCTTCAAACTTTTAGGCTATTGGGATTTCTTATGGTATGTCACAAAAAATAATCTCAAATGAGATTACCTCCATTTTTTTTCCTTTTCTGCAACAATAGGGTCATTCGCATGTCAAACTGCAGCTTGCCGCTATGTTTTGTATATCAAACCTCGTATGGAATGAAGAGGAAGGTAAGAGATTGGTGAGATTTGTTCTGAAGAAAATTATGGGAAGAAAGTCTTGCACAGAGAAGACAGCAGGTACCCGAGATCCTGGGTAGAGGCACTGCTCATTGGGCCCCAAGCACCCAATAGAGTTGCCTTGATATGAGAATCAGTGGGTCCAGCCTGAGTCGGCTGGACAGTTAACACTGAGCCCCCACCTTGAAGTCAACACTTACCAGATTACTAGGGATGTGGGTGGAGGAGACCCTAGAGAAGTAAGTGACAGTCCCTGCCCTTGAGAGAGCTGAGGAGGAGGCTGGTAAGATGCACTTGAAGGAGATGAGAGGTGAGAGCAGGTGGAAGGACAGGCCTGTCATTGTGTGCAGAGGAAGTACATATAAGGACTGGAGGCATACAAGCTTAATGGATAAGAGGATGCACTGGTGAAAAGTGAGAAATACACTTACTGGGGAAGTGGCCAGTCTGGCAGGAGGCCTCTGTAGATCAAAGATTCTCTACCTTGGCTGCATATTAGAATCTCCCTGGGAATTTTGCACGAAGGCAATTAAATAAGAATCTCTGGGGGTGGGCTCCAGGCTTAAGTATGTTTTAAAACTCCCCAGGTGATTCCAATGTATAGCCAAGGTAGCAAACAGGTGCAGGGGAGCAGTGGGTCTCAGTGCTGGGTCGGCTGCATAGAAATCCCTTGTGGAACTTTTTAAAATGCAGACTTCTGGTCTTCACCCCTGGAGATGCTGGGTCACTGGGTCTAGACGAGGTCACTGCATGAGTGAGTCACTGTAGCTCATCAGTGGGGAGGAAAGACTCCAAGAGGATTACTCTACTCAGCAGCTGTGTTCAGAGCAACGTGGAGGGAGGAGAAACTGGACTCAGCACACAGGCCTAGAGACCAAGTACTTTCCGGAAGCCAGGAAAACACAGTCACCCTCATGGAGGTCCTAGTCTAGTTGGAAGATAGAACAGAGTGGCGTGAAGTTGGAACTGCCACATGCTAACCAAGAGGCAGCAGGTAGTGCTGGAAGGTCAGGGGAGGGTGGAAGAGAATAGAAGGGGGGAAACAAGACCTGTTTGGAGGAGGAAGAGCCCGCTTGGTATGTCCAGAAAGAAGTGATGAAGCTGAGGCCCAGTGGCAGAGTGCCTTGTGCCAGGCTGAAGAATCTGACCTTGACCCTATAGTCCGTGGAGAAATTATTCCAGGAGCAGAACCCAGGATGGACTACAGGAAGGAGAATCAAGAGGCAGAGAGACCTGTTAAAATGCTGCTGGAGAATCCCAGCATGAGGGCGATCCACCTACACTGGGGGAGAGTGGAGGACGGCGGGGGTGGATGGGGTGGGGAGCGAAGGGCACTGGTAGAGCTCTAGATAGTTGATTGTAATCAAGGAGAGCAACTGCCTGGGTCGTGTTCCCAGTAACTGTTAGCTTTCACCTCTTAGGCTCACAAGAACGCCAGGATAAATTACGAGACATGGGCATCGTAGACATTCTACACAAACTGAGTCAGTCACCAGACTCAAACCTTTGTGACAAGTGAGTATCAAAGTAAAAGGGCCTTGCTTTGGGGTACATTGGATCTTTTTATGAAAGAGTTCAAATTGCTTCATAATTCACATGACCAAACTTAAAATTTTTTTAGATTCTTGAATTCCTTTTTAATTTTCTGTGAGCCAACTATGTGACATTTGAGTAAGAGATAAACTAATAATTAGCAAATTATTAAAGAGTCTCATCTTACTCTGAGTGAACATGAGCCTGGGCCATCTTGGTCGGGGTATCTGGCAGGATCCAGAGGCCACTCCCTTATATTGCCTTGATCATTAGAATAGAAATGCACGTTGCCTTTTAGAAAGCAGAAAGGATGGCCAATAATAGCATTCCTTAGAGCCAGCCCTGATGGCCTAGCAGTTAAAGTTCAGCACGCTCTGCTTTGGCAGCCCGGGTTTGATTCTTGGTCGCAGAACCACACCACTTGTCTGTCAGTTGCCATGCTGTGGCAGCAGCTCACATAGAAGAACCAGAAGAACTTACAACTATACACAATTATGTACTGGGGCTTTGGTGGGGGAAAGGAAGGGAAAAAGGAGGAAGATTGGCAACAGATGTCAGCTTAGGGCAAACCCCTGCAAACAAAAACAAAAACATTCATAAAGTTAAAATTTCACTGAGTGCCTGCCTTTTGCCAGCCTGGCCTGGCTGCTGGGGCTGTAGCAGTGACCACTAAGGAGTCCCTGTCCTCAAGGAGCTCACCATTTACTGGGAGAGGCAAGAGTCATCATCAGAGAGCCCTCTAACCTCAGAATAGCCAAAAATGCTTTCCCTCGGTGTGAACGCTCCCATATAACAGCCTTCACTTTCCAGCTCACTTCCCTGCCTAACAGTAACAGCAGCAGGGAACGCCACCTCTTTCATCCTCCGGACTCTTGAGCGGGGCTCAGAAGCACTTCCTGCTTTGACTCTGCCTTTCTCAGCCCTCATGTTCCCCCACACCCCCACTGCCACCCTAAACCCCAGCCACACCTCCCCTCTTACAGTATCACACCTTTGTGCCTTTACACATTCTGTTCTGATTTGCCATCCCAAGCCTCTCTCCTCTCAATCCCCATTCATTCAGTGGATATATATTTTTTAATACTAACCTCTATCAGGCACTGTTTTAGGCATTGGAGCTATCTTGGTGAATAAAATTGATGAAGTTCTTGCCCTTGTGGAAGTTAAATTCTAGTACAGAAGACAGACAGTAAGCAAATGAAAGTGTAATACGAGAGCAGGTAACAAGAGGTACTATGAAGAAAAAGAAAGCCAGGTGAGGGAGTGGAGAGTAAGCGAGTTTCTTGTCTTCCAGGTTAGTCAGTAAAGGCCTCTTTGAGGACGTGACATTGATCAAAGACCTGGATGCAGGGAGAGAGTCTGCGGGCAGATGTTCAGAGGAAGCGTATTCTAGGCAGGGAGGACAGTGACTTCAAGGCCCTGAGGCAGAAATGAGCTTGGCACGTTCACAAGACAGCAGGAAGACCAGTGGGGCTGGAGGGAAGTAAATGGGGGTGAGCAATAAGAAGTGGAATCAGCGAGGTGATGGGGGAGCAAGTGAAAAGCCTTGCAGGCCATAGTAAGGACTCTGGATTTTATTCAGAGGTTAGTAGGAAGTCGTGGGAGAGTTTTGAGCAGAAGGCCATCTGATTTGAATTTTGAAAGATTACCCTGGTGGCTTGTAGGGAATCGTCCGCAGGAGGGCAAGGATGGAAGCAGGGAGGCCAGTTAAAGGCATTGCAGGCGTGGAGGAAAGAGACGGCAGGTGGTAGTGGCACAGGTATGGAGGAGAAGTCAGATTCAGGATTTAATCTAAAGGTAGACCCAACAGGATTTGCTCAGGATTCGATGTAGGATGTTAAAGAGAGAAAGGAAAACTGCCTAGAGTTGTAGCCAGAGTGACTGGATAGAGGCTTGCCATTTACCAAGATGGTGAGGAGTACAAGAGAAGGTGGTTGATAGGGAGAGTCAGAGTCCTTGTGTGGGTGTGCCAGCTTTCAGATGCCTATTAGATAGCCACGGGACTTGGGAGATGAGGGCTTAGGATGTAAATGTGGATGGTATATAAAGCCCTGGAGCTGAATGAAGTCACCCAGGGAGAATAAGAGAGAAGAGAGGAGGGCTAAGGACCAAGCTCTGAGGCCCTCCAGCATTTAAGGGAAAATGAGAAAGACCCAGCAAAGGAGCAGAAGGAACAATCAACGAGGCAGGCTGAGACCCAGGCACTTAAGGTGTCCTGAAAGCAAGAGAAGAAAATGCCTGGACAATGGCCATTCATCCTTCAAAACTCAGAGCAGGTTGTCACCTCCTCCAAAAAGTCTTGCCTGATCCATTCTCCACCCTACTCCACAGGCTTAGCCTGGGACCCCTCTGCTCCCATAGCACCCGCAGAGCATACCATCCTGGGTCATGATGGCAGGTGGCTTGTCTGCCCCTCTGAAGGGAAGAGGCACTTGGTAACTGTCCTCGAGTGAGTAGCTGTGCCAGACTGGAACACACAGAGCAGGGCCCGTGCCTCCATGAAGCTTGCCATGCAGTGCGTTAAAGAAGACAAATCCCCCGGTAACTGCAGCCTGCCAAGACGATGGCTAACAGGGACTTTGTGCTTTCAGGGCAAAGATGGCACTGCAGCAGTACCTGGCGTGATGGGAGCGCCCTGGCACCTGCGAGCATCCCCTGTCCTTGTTACAGGAAGTACAGGAACTAGCCTCATTGGATTCCTTCTATTTGCACAAGTCACCTTGGACTGCAGGGAGCTGTTTTGCAAAAGCAATTTGGTAGGCTTAGATCTCAAATTCATCTTGAGAACGTTTTTTTGAGGTAGTAATTTCCTCAGAGGACTGTTGTGTTTTGTTTGGTTTTTCCTGAGCTACCTGGACTCTTTATTAGAACAATCAATCATTTTCCTTTGGACCTACAATTTTTTGCCTATGCTGCAGCCACTTTGTGAGTGAGAATGAATGTGTCTGTGCACACACAAGTGTGTGTGTATGTGTGTGCGCGCATGTGGGTCAGAATGAATGGATGTGTGTGTGTGAGGGATACCTCAAATTTTTCTTTTCTTATTTTGTGTGAAAATCTCTTTTCTACAGATTTTCCAGGGTTTAAGCATTGCTTGCTGTATAAAAAACCTTACTGAATTATATACAGTTTGAATGAAATGTTATTTTAAAAACAAAACAATTGTTAAGTGTTCCATAAAAGTTATGTTGAATTTTGGTCAGATGAATATTTGTAAGTAAAAAATATATGCATTTCTGAACCTCAACTTACATAGATTTTCTTTATAAAAAAACAAAAACAAAAAAAGAAAAAGAAAAGGTTGGCTATAGTTGGCCTGAATAACAGGCATGATATATGGTGCTGTGCAAAATAGTAAGCTAGCGTCTTACTGCCGTCAAGGTCAGCGAGTGCAGGGCCTCTTCTCAGCCTAACTCAGTCAGCTCTCAGGCTTCCAGGTCCGATGGACAGGGTGGAGTGGAGGGAGGCAGCAGACTCACCACACGTTTTTTTGAAACATCAGAGGGAAATAGGACTACTGAAGTGAAAGCCCAGCCGTGACTCCAGTGGGCTACCCTTGGCAGGAACGGAGCACCAAGAGCCTGCCGGCTGCCCTAAATCCTGTCACTGGTGTAGCAATATCTGGCAGGATTTAGAACCAGTCACGGAACCTTATGCTGAAACTAAAGTAGGTCACCGCTTCCTGGAAACAAAGTCGATCACCTTGTGCTTCCTGAAACAGCATTTATCACTGTGAAACTAAAGAACGTCCTACAGGCCCATCTGTAGAAACAAGCAAAGAACAGGATAGTTTAGAAAGCTTGTTTTTGCTTTGGCTATACACAGCAAATTCCATGCTAGTCACTCAGGACTGCTGCTCAGTGTGCTTTTGTAAAGTGAAATCGAGATTTTAGTGAGAGATACAGCAAAGATCTTTTCCTGCATGAAGCCCAAAGCGCCGAAGTTTGAGAGAAGGCAAGGGCCTCTCCCCAGGAGGACCGAAGGTGGCTTCTCACAGCGACTGCCGCTTGGCCCTTACAGCCCTCAGCTTGGCGCCCGCTCCAACTTCTGGGTCAGCTTCAAGGTGAACTCAACAGAGGCTGCTCTTGACTGTTTGAAGGTAGAACCAGCCTTCCTTTTCCTTTTGCTAAAAGGTCAAAGGGACTGTGGCCAGGAAGTGAGGTCTGCGGCCCAGAGGCTTGCCGTGAGTGCGTGCCACCAACAGGGTCCCACGCCCACCAGCCACTCCTGATGGGAGTGCTTTCGTTGCAGCCGCCCCGTCACCAACCTGCACCTTCGTTGGAAGATTTACATATGTTTGATTGCAAATGAATGTTTTAAAATGTATTTAATGCAATTTTTCCTGTTTTCAACATGACCACCCAAGATTCAAACACAGAGATTTCCAAGTTGTTATTTTTTCAGAACATCACTGACTTAAAGTCTGTCACGTCAGGGACTTGGGTTTCGTGCAGCTCTCAGAGTGCCCGTGTGAGGAAGCCAGTTTAAGGGAAATCTAGTTTACTGGGGAAGCCTCATCCAGGCCACTCATTGACATTTCTAGTCCTGAGAAAATATCCATGGTCGGCATTTGTATCCTAAAACACTATAGAGTTGGTATGTAAAAGTACCAGGTAAATATAAAGAAACCAGTAATGAATTGCTGAGACAATCTTGAACCCAGGTAGCATCAGAAAGCTGAAGGCCCAATGAAATCACACTTTCACACTTAAACTCTGTGGGTAAATCTTGCCTCTGGCTATAAACAGTTGGTCGAAGAAAAAGTGCTTTACTATAATTAACCTTTCTGATTTGAATGAAGGAAAATGTATTTATTAAAACAAAGCTGTTTGCTGCTTTACGCAGGTGCAGTGTTCAGTCAGCAAGGAAGTGGGGGGAAGGGGGCGTGGTCTTGCGTCTCCACCCAAGCTCTTAACCAAGCTTCTCGCTCTCTCTAATACTGCATTCTGTTTCTCCTTTTTGTGCCCTGATTGTAACCCAAAATTTATAAACTAGAAAAGAATGTCCAATTTAATAAGTTGCATTTTTTTCCTTAAGCACTTTATGCGGAACAATACATGTTCTTCTGGTAGTGTTTGGATAATATGATTTTAACACATGCTAATAAAAGCCAAGAAAAATCACGGCAACTTCTAAAAAGGAGTCTGTTTTCCAAATGTCTAGAACATTAGGAAACATTAGGAGGTAATGTGTACTGGCTTTTGGAACCTATGGTTCTTGGTGAATGAGAAACCAGGAAGCGACTTTGCATTTCAGCTGGGGGCCGGGGCCCTAAGATTACTCCGGCTTCCAGGGGCATCTGCAGCCGTCTGAAGACCCCTTTCTTCCTGGCCTCCTGAAGACTAGAAGACCCTTTACAAGTGGCTACTCCCAGCCACCAGGACCTCCCAAAGTTGTGTCCACCCCCTCCATCCAGTCTGCCCCCAGAAGAGGTGCGGCATCCATAAAGGGAAGAGGCAAGGATGCCAAACGGCCAGCTGCACAGCACACGCGGCTGCTCTCTCTCCGCAGGGGTGCACGGGCACTCTTCACCTGCTCACTGTGTGCTGCCTTCCTTTCCCCATCCCGAAAATATAGAAAGAGAGAAAGCCAAGGACACCTGCCCCAGAGTGTTGGGGGAGGGTAGGGAGGTGCTTGACAGGGGAGGGAACTCCCCTGCCACAGGGGAAACTGGGAAATGAGGCCCGAGAAAGGAGAGGAAAGGAGGACTGACCCCAGATCCTGATGGAGAGCCAGCAGAGAGAGGTCCCAACACCAAGTCCTGCCCCTTCGCACTGACTTTCCCTCGCTGCTGGGCGGAGAGGCACGTGTCAGTTCCCAGCACAAGGGGAGTTTTGGTCTATGACCTGGCTTCTGAGAAAGCTGAGGGAAGCCCCCTCAAGGGCCACGTCATGACCTACTGAGCCGCCTCCCCACCCTCCAGCTCTGCAGCGCCTGGCTCCTGGCCTTGGCTCTGCCAGGCAGTCAGCCCTCTCGCTGAGTGGAGGGCCAGAGCCAGTCCTTAGGAGGGAGCCACCCTCCTTGACTTCATGGGGCTGGCCTGCTCTCCACCCTTTCAGGCCCTGACACCCAGGAGCTGAGAGGCTTTAACACCCAAAATGGCACCCATCCTGCAGTCCTGGGTTTGCTCCTGTCAGAGGAAGCCAGGCCCAGGTTCTCCGCCGAGGAGTTCCATCCTCAGAGCGTGGGCTGACATTTTGGCCACTCTTAGGAGCCTTCTTTCCACCACCACCCTCCCCCGCCCACCTCCATTCCTTCTGCCGTGAACCTTCTGGACTCTGAGACAAGATATGCCCAAGCAAGTAATGGAAGAAGGGGGTGTGTCACCACCCCTGCCACTCTAGCCCCATCACTCAGTGCCCCTCCTGCTTCCCCCTCCCAGCCCTGCCGCTCCAGCTACTTCCTGGGAAGGCTTCAAGGTCATTCATTCCCAGACACCAGCGCACGTCTCCCCCTGCAGGTCCAGTTCTCCCACCTTCTCCCCTTGTTCTGCTGCTTTCAGAGGCCTTGGTCGCTCCATTTCTCTTCTCTCCAGTGATGGAAGATCCTTGGGCCCCAGCTTCTGGGGAGATCTGTCAGCTGGGCGCACCCCCGAGCAGCTCATTCAGAGCCACACAGCACCTGTGGTGTGGAAGGCCAGGCATAGGGCCCTAGTGCTCCTCCAAGGCATTTGCCAGAGGTGGGCACAGACCACTTGAGTCCCCCCTCTTGAGCCCACTCACAAAGGGAAGAACATAGCCCCATGGTGGGCTGCACGTCTCGGGGTCTGAAACAGTGGATTCAACTTCTAACCGATCTTGTCAGGGAGAGCTCCATTGAGCACATTGTTTCTCACGGGGACTGTACAGATACTGACGAGCACAGTAGGCTTGCATGTTTCCCTCCAGAGGTGACACAAAGTCATGGGAAACGCAGCCATCCACCCAGTGTCACAGGCCTTGGTCCCCACCTTCACACAGCCTGACTCATCCCTCTATCCCTAGGGCCAGCACAGGGTGCCTTATGCTCTACGCTGGCAGGAAGAGTAACGTGCCCAGGAAGAGCAGTTTTCTGGGAGCTAACTGCCCATTTAAAGAACTTCTTTGGGGCCGGCCCCGTGGCCGAGCGGTTAAGTTCGTGCACTCCGCTTCAGCAGCCCAAGGTTTCGCTGGTTCGGATCCTGGACACGGGCATGGCACCACTGATCAAGCCATGCTGAGGTGGCGTCCCACATGCCACAACCAGAAGGACCTACAACTAGAATATACAACGATGTACTAGGGGGTTTTGGGGAGAAGAAGAAAAACAACAACAAAAGAAGATTGGCAACAGATGTTAGCACAGGTGCCAATCTTTAAAAAAAAAACTTCTTCAAGTCATAAGGACAGAGTCCTCTGGAGAAAACCAGCAAATGAGAAGGAAATGGCTGACATTTGCCTTGTGATGCAGAACACAGCCTTTCC
This sequence comes from Equus caballus, assembly GCF_041296265.1. Classification (NCBI taxonomy): domain Eukaryota; kingdom Metazoa; phylum Chordata; class Mammalia; order Perissodactyla; family Equidae; genus Equus; species Equus caballus. Next base: position 84,429,651 of record NC_091699.1, read on the forward strand.
CTCGGAGAGGAAGGAGTATGCTGGGCTTAGCGAATTTACAAATAAACCCAAGAGCAGGCTGGTAAGAGAGGGCGGCTGTGCACGTTAATACCCACGGGGCTAATAACAGTTACTTTGTACTGAAAACCTCCTGTATCCCTCAAGGGCACACCGTGCAGGGGCGGCTAAACCAGGCGCTTCAGTGGAAGCCGCAGCAACCTGGCTCCCAGGAGCTCGCAGCTTTTAAAACCAGGCTTTAGCCAGAATCAGAAACCAAAGAAACAGGGCAGGGGCATGTCAAGAAAATTAGATGGATCCTGGTTCCAAATGAAACCCCAGGTGTTGCTTTATGAACGTGCCCTGCTCCGTGGAGGACCACAGATGGCAAAGCTGGCATCGTCACAGGACTGTCCTCCTGGCTGGGGCGGCAGCATGAAGATGTAAAGCCGATTTGTACCTGCCTCCACGTCACTCTGCCTGGAAGCGTCATGTCCCATCTTGTTGCACTGTTTTCAAGTTCATAGTTACCAAGTTCAGCTCGAAAACTGTTTAAATCATAAAGTAGATTTATTCTTGGGGCAACACTGACCTGGGATGACATCATATCACAGCGGAGGACAATAACTGATGTCCATTTATTTTGTAAAATCCCAGAGATAGCAAAAAAAAAAAAAGTGTTAGTATATGTTCTATATACTGTTTAATAAGTCAGGAAAGTACACACTGTTATTTTTATTGTTCATGAAAGGTAAACCAAAAAAGTATCAGTGCTCAAAGAATAAGTTCTGGTTCTGGAGGTTTCCTTCTGTGCACTGGCACTTCATCTCGGGCCCCACCTCAGTCACGGCCTTGTCCATCCACATGCTCAGGGCACCTGAGCCTCGTGGGGCCCACCACTCGCTCCTTCGGCCCCGTGGCCTGTGGGATGACAGATGTTCTGTAGGATTTCTGAAACACAGCCCTGTCCCAGTCCTCTGTCCCACACACCATCCACAAAGAAACAGGAAAAGGGCATCTAACTACCTCACAGATGATGAAGTGAGGGGTCAGGGCGGAAGGGACAGCAAAGAGAGGTCCTAGTACGCGTGTCAGGGACCAGGAATGAAAGAATGAGGAGAAGGGCAACATTTGTGGAGCACTTACTAAGCCCCAGGCACCGGGCTGAGAACCTCTCCCTCGTCTCCTCCCATCTTCACAACAGCCCTGGAGGAAGATGATTACTATGGGCTATAACGGGTCTATCCTTATCCCCGTTTCACAGATGAGGGAACTGAGGCCCAAAAAAGGTAAGTAACTTTCCCCAGGCTATTGGGCTGGTAAAGAGTGGAGCCAGGATTCAAACCCAGGGTTGTGTGTCTCCAGTGCCCTGACCCCTGCCCCTTAGCACGAAAAGTGCCGGGTACATTGAACACACACTCTGCTCCTGACAACTGAGAAGACCGGGCACCTCAAACAAATGGGCAGAGCATCAGCAATCGCACCGAGGCCGCTGCAAGTTCATGCCCGCAGGAGGCTGTGACATTCCCGGGATGTGGTCTGGGCTCAGACGCATCTGGAATTGTCCTCTTTGCTCATTATCACCTGAGGCCAAAAAGTCAGGCTCAGATGTCCCTACACTCTCACCAGTACCGGGGAGTATTCCCCAGCTGCTCCGCCCTCCTCTTCCCCAGCTGCGGCCCTGAGTTAAACCCCCTTCTTTCCAATCACTCCAAAAGCACGAAGACGGCCCATGGCCCTGCACACATAGGACATGCATCGTGGGCTCTCTCTGAGGGCAGGTCCCCAGAGGAAAGCTGGCCCTAGCAATGCCACCATGACCAGAGTGAGAGTCCCTCCCGGCGGGGGAATGGCTTTGAACGACCACAGCACACACTCGGATGTGTAAACTTGGGTCTCTGACCCACAGAGAGCCACACTCCCTGATTTCTCAACTCCCTGAACCACAGCTTGCTCTCAGCTTGGCCCTCAGCTGGCAGCGGGCCAGCGCAGGTCAGCCCGCCCTCCTGTCCCTGCTCTTAGTGGCCACATTCCAATCTGGAGGAGACCATGAAGATATCAAATATTTGGGTAAACATACTGCTTCAAACCTAAACATTTAGGTACACCTGGGTCATGACCATTTCAGATCTGCACGCAGCCATCTCCCAGGAATCCCACCGTCACGTCCTTTGCTCTTCCCAGGATGTTCAGCCCTGGCCCCTCCACCTCACCTCGGGCTCCAAGCCGACGCCGCGGCTGGCGGCAGGAGCAGCCGGCCGAGGCCTGGTTCTCCGATTTGGGGAACACGGTAAGTCACGCGCGCCGGCCGCCCTGGGTGTCTTACCCAGATTTGGAGCCTGGACCCAGCACGCTTTTCCCAAACTGTGGGGGCTGATCCGAGAGTCACAGCAAGCTCCGGCAGAGGCCCCTTCTGTGTCCCTCCGCTTCTCAGCATCCCCACCAAGGGCTTAGTGTGGGGCACACGGAGCGCAGAGGAAGTGAGGGGTGACATCTGGCCTCTGAATGGCTTCGAAGTAGGCTTCCAGAAAGTTAGTTACATTTCCCAGTGGTTTCCACAGGAAAATGCAAAGTAACTTTGCAACGAAAATACGGCTCCAGAGTAAGAATGGAGCAAAAAATGTAATGGCGATATTAAAAAGCAACACTTAGTCTATAAAAACACAGAACAGATGAGGACTGCAGCTACAGGTATGTAAGAGCCCGTCTCCCAAACAGGACCTCACTCATCTGAAGACGGGGTCACCACAGAGTTATTGTCAGCCCCGCTCACTCCCTGCAGGTTTCATGAAGGCCAGTCCGCCTTGGTGACTTACCCCGAGGGGCTTCCAGCACTTCATCTGAAAACTTAAAACCGGGGAAGAGCAGTGCCAGTTCTCGGCTGGCGTCTTCTCTGTCCTGGCTTCCATGGACCGCATTGAAGGGCATTTCTGTGCCATACTGAGCGCGGAGACTGGGAACATTAGCAAAATGTACAAGAAACGGTTGTTTCATTTGAAAAGAAATGTTTTTCTCTCTGGCAACATGGTCCCCAGCTACCGTTCAGCACCCTGCATTTCTGTGAACTGGCTTTCTCTCTGTTGAAAAAGCCAAGAACCACAGCAAGGAGGACCGTGGTTGACGTCTCGTCTGTCATGGCAGTGTTCTGGGCACGTGTCCTGGGGCTTCGTGTGTGCCACAGCCCTGCGAGGGAGCCTCCATCCTGACCCCCAGTTTAAATATGCGTGAGGCACAGCATAGGCCCAGGGGCTGCCCTTGGTGGATGTCACTATCAGGGGCTGGCACCCTGCCAGGGGCTTGGCACAGGTTTGCATAGTTAATCCCCCAGGATCCCCACAAGATAATACGCTCCCCGCGTGTCAAGCACTGTCGTAAGTGCTTCAACGTATATATACTCTTCTAACCCTCTCATCAGCGGCGGAGGCAGGCCCTATTGTAGTAGGCATTTTTCAGATGAGGACTCTGAGGCTCAGAGAGATTAAAGCACGGCCCAGGGCCAGGCAGTCAGTAAGAGAGAAGAGAGATCCTGAAGTCTGTGTTCTTAACCGTGACACTCTACGCCTCCTATCACAGGTGCTCATATCGCCTCTTTACAGACTAGAACAGACGCTCAGAGAAGGGACTTGCCTGAGTATGCGCCAACCTAAGATCGAACCCCGGGCTGCCTTTCACTGCCCAGGCTGCCTCATTCACGAATGTTCCCGGCCCCTTACAACTACAGGTACAACTGCAGTTACTTAGTCTCTTGCTAATTTCTTTCCTGTTGGCTGGACTCTGTCAGCTTCAAAGGCAACACACAGTGGGTTTGGCGTTGGCGGGGCCAGACTAAATATGCACAGGGCCAGGGAGCAGACCACTGCAGCCTAGTGTGGGGTGCAGAACAGGGTGCTCAGACCCTAGGGGGCCTCAGGACACCCTGGGGCTGGGGAGGGTGGGCAACAAGTCTACAGTGCAGATCCTAGGTCCCTCCCTGCGTCTCTGACTTGGCAGGCCTGGGTGGGGCTCCGGAATCTGCATTTCCTGGACCACACTATGGGCCCCTCTGGCTGCAGAAAGAGCAGTGAGGACTGGATCCAGCAGCAGCCTTCAGAAGAGGGCAGAGGGGGAGGAGGCAGCAAAGAGGCAGATGACAAGAGGCACTCAGTGAATGGCTGGGGACTGGATCACAGGGTGAGCATGTCAGGGCCTCCTCAAATACGTAACAAAGAGGTCAGGGTCTCTCCAAATATATAACGAAGAGGGGCTTCATGACCATCAGAGAGCCTCTGTGTTACCCATGATTCTGGGCTCAACATCGAGCGGGGCTCTCAGCTTCCCTGGGTGCAGGTTTTGAGATGGATGAAAGGACCACAGTTGCGACATCACCTGTCAGGCTGCTCCCTCCTTGCCACCTCAGGGTCACAGGGCCCCATGAGGGTTCGCCAGGCAGTAACCACGTCCTCGACACCCTCAGTCCTGGTGAGGATCAGGAGGTGGCTTGGTCCACTGCACATGTGATGTACCAGTTTCTCAAATGCCTCCTAGCACAGGGAGGGAAAACAGTGACCCAGGGCAGGGGCCGTGGGGCCTGCAGAGGGTCAGCGGGCCCATCCCCCCACAGGATGGAAGGGGGACAGTGGGCAGTCTTGCCACCAGCCAGCATGCCCGTGGAGGGCCCAGGGATGCCATGGAGGGCCCCAGGGTGGAGGGGCGGGGAGGGTGCCCAACCACACCCGGAGAACCCAGATATAAATTAAAGGCAGGAAGATGAGACTTGGAGGTGACTCGTTTGGGACTGAATGTGAGATTATAATAAATTAGGTGGGGCATCTAAAAGACCACATGCATGGCAATCATGCAGATGCTGGACAACCACGGCGTGGGATGGAGCTGAGACTTCATTTTTGCAGAGCCTGGCAACCCTTCCCCCTTCTTCCCGTAGCAGCACTGCTTTCCCTTTGGGGAGCAGCCCTTCCCCAGTTCACTTGGTCCTGGTCTGCCTGACACCACGATGCCTGTCACCCCCCAACCTCGCCGCACACACCTCCCCTGAGACGTGGGGCTCTGACCCAAGCTCGGTCAACTAGACCCTCCCTCCTGAGTAGGTGAGTCATTAGCAGAAGCAATGGTGGGTGGTTGAATCTGACTTATCCAACAGCAGCACCTCAAGTGACTGGCCTTGAGGTTTTGCTCCTAGATCCCTGCACCTGTCTTAGTTCTTCTCCCCAAGACCTTCTTTTCAACTCCTTCAGCTCTCTTCCTTCAATTCTGGAAGTTATGGAGTACCAATAAATTCCTTGTTTCATTACTTAAGTTAGAGTCACAATCTCTTCCTTGCAACCATTATGCTGAGAGCAAACTCACGGCCCACTTGCTGTTCACATCCTTCTTCTCCATCATATTCTATTTTCTCCCAAACTAATGTCAGTCTGTAAGCATGATGTTAGAGGAAGAGAAAGAAAGGAGAGTGTGTGGGACACGCGGAAGCGGACGAGCGGACCTCTCCAGCTGTGCGGTCGTAGAAAAGTCGCATTTCTGCCTCTGTCAAGGTTCTCTCTTCATCTGTTAAAATGTCGAAGCCGGCTTCCTGGATCTGTAAAATATATATATGCATATTTTGAAAGGGTAAATCAACCCCAAATTTACATTTAACGTAGTTGAAAAATAAACGATAAAGGAAAAGGCAACATTAAATCAACATATATAAATCAGTAGCATTTCTATTCTCTAACAACGAACTAACAGAAAAAGATCTCAAGAACACAATCCCATTCACAATTGCAACAAAAAAAATAAAATACCTTGGCGTAAATTTAACCAAGGAAGTGAAAGACTTATACAATGAAAACTACAAGACTTTCCTGAAAGAAATTGATGACGACATAAAGAGATGGAAAGACATTCCATGCACATGGATTGGAAGAATAAACATAGTTTAAATGTCCATACTACCTAAAGCAATCTACAGATTCAGCACTATCCCAATCAGAATCCCAATGACATTCTTTACAGAAATAGAACAAAGAATCCTAAAATTCATATGGGGCAACAAAAGACCCCGAATTTCTAAAGCAATCCTGAGAAAAAAGAACACAGCTGGAGGCATCACAATCCCTGACTTCAAAATGTACTACAAAGCAACAGTAATCAAACAGCATGGTACTGGTACAAAAACAGGTGCACAGATCAATGGAACAGAATTGAAAGCCCAGAAATAAAACCACACATCTATGGACAGCTAATCTTCGACAAAGGAGCTGAGGGCCTACAAGGGCGAAAAGAAAGTCTCTTCAACAAATGGTGCTGGGAAAACTGGACAGCCACGTGTAAAAGAATGAAAATTGACCATTCTTTTTCACCGTTCACAAAAATAAACTCAAAATGGATCAAAGACATAAAGATTAGACTTGAAACCATAAGGCTTCTAGAAGAAAATATAGGCAGTACACTCTTTGACATCAGTATCAAAAGGATCTTTTCGGACACACTGTCTTCTCAGACAAGGGAAACAATAGAAAGAATAAACAAATGGGACTTCAACAGACTAAAGAGCTTCTTCAAGGCAAGGGAAAACAGGATTGAAACAAGAAAACAACCCACTAATTGGGAAAAAATATTTACAAGTTATATATCTGACAAAGGGTTAATCTCCACAATATATAAAGAATTCACACAACTCAACAACAAAAAATCAAACAACCTGATCAAAAAATGGGCAGGGGACATGAATAGACATCTCTCCAAAGAAGATATACGGATGGCCAATAGACACATGAAAAGATGCTCATCATCACTAATCATCAGGGAAATCATCAAAACTACACTAAGATATCACCTTACACCTGTTAGAATGGCAAAAATAAGATAAAAAGTGACAAATGTTGGAGAGGTTGTGGAGAAAAAGGAACCCTCATACACTGTTGGTGGGAATGCAAACTGGTGCAGCCACTATGGAAAACAGTATGGAGATTTCTCAAAAAATTAAGAATAGAAATACCATATGACCCAGCCATCCCAATACTGGGTATTTATCCAAAGAACTTGAAATCAGCAACTCCAAAAGTCCCATGCACCCCTATGTTCATTGCAGCATTATTTACAATAGCCAAGATGTGGAAGCGACTAAGTGCCCATCAACTGATGACTGGATAAAGAAGATATGGTATATATATACAATGGAATACTACTCAGCCATAAAAAAGGACAAAATCATCCCATTCACAACAACATGGATGGACCTTGAGGGTATTATGTTAAGTGAAATAAGCCAGATAGAGAAAGACGAACTCTGTATGACTCCACTCATAGGTGGAAGTTAAACATATAGACAAAGAGAACTGATTGGTGGTTACCAGGGGAAAGCGGGGGTGGGGAGGTGGGCACAAAGGGTGAAGTGGTGTACCTACAACATGACTGACGATAACGTACAACTGAAATTTCACAAGGTTGTAAACGATCATAATCTTAATAAAAAGTAAAAAGTAAAAAAAAAAAAAAAGGCAACATTAAAAGCTGTGGCGACCCTGATCCTCATGGTATCTTTCCCAATTAGATTTAAAATTTTTAAGTTACTTAAATGGAATTTTGGCTAAAGGTCCTTAGAAGCCTTCTTTTCCCACTAGGACACTGCTGCATGAGCCCCCACGCCTGTTTTCCCACCGGGAAGACATGAGGACAGTCTGCAGGGTAAGTGTGGTCTCTCTTACCTTCATAATAATCTCATCGGCCTTGCCGTGGACCACCGCATCCGGTTTAATGATGGCCAAGGTGCAGGTCTTCTCTGCTGAAACTGCAGTCAGTGAGGGCAGTGCTGTCAGCGTCTCTGAGGCTCTCGGTAGGCCACCCGCAGGGACCAGACAGCCTCTGCACACGGCTCCCGGGGTTCCCTCGCCTGGCCTCCCGGCTGTGCCCCTGCAGACCTGGACTCTAGTGGATGCCCCGGTCTGCCTCCAGACCTCAACCTCAACCTGGCTGCAAGGGACGTTGACATGCAGGGGACATAAACCTGGGAGGAAGGGGCTGAGGAGAGGGAGGGGGGCTGGGGAGAAGATCAGAGACTACTCAGGAGCAGAAACCCAGAAGCAACTGAAAGAGTCGCCTGGATGGGGGAGAGCTGGAGCAGAGGCAGTGCAGGCCTGGCCACTATTGTCCCTTCCTGTCACACTCTTGTGATTCTTGGCCTCTGCCCGCGGTCTACTGTGTTCTCTCACGGCACTGGCTCCTTTACCAATGCTGCTTTTTAGCTTTCCTGGCGTGTGGCCAAGAATGGCTGGCCAGGCCCTGAGTCCCCACAACTTTCCAGTGCCACCACCTACAACAAACTGCAGCTTCCATCTTCCAGGGCTCAGTGCAGATTCTCCTGAGGGAAGACCGGACTGGCCAGCTCGTTATTTGGAGCCAAGGCACCAGTCATAGCCCACTGACCAGTGCACTGATTGGCCAGTGTCCACAGGTCCCGTTAGCAGTAGTGTTAAGGGAGCTGCCACTGCTCAGGCCAGTGGAAGCTGTAGAGCCCTGTGTCCAGCCCAGGAGGCCATGCCTGGTGTGGTCCTGCTTGGACGAACTTGGCCTTGGGGCGCTACCTGCACTCTCCATTGACTCTGTATTCCCCTATTTTCCCGTTCGCAGCTTTTACATCTATTGGGTTGCAATAAAATATGACAATGTCTGCATTTAAGGAGGGCTTCTTACTCTAAAAATCTCAAAACGTGCACTGCAAAGATGTGAAACATTTTCAGCAACAAACCTGTTCATTTTTCTGTGAGTACTGTTTCTAACATCCCATGTACACTTAGACTTTAAAGAGACTCACAATAAATTCTGTTATAAACTGACCAGTTAATGAGATCACCTACAGATGTGGAGGGAGAAGAGAAGAGGCCAGAGCAGGGGCCCAGAGAACTCCAGCTTGAAAGAAGAGCAAAAGAAAAGAAGGCAATGGAGGGGAGGCTGAGGAGAGACCAGAGATGTAGAAGGAAAACGAGAAAGGTCGTGAGGTCTCCGAAACCAAAAGAGCAGAGGGTTTGAGAAGGGAGACGTTGTGAACACCATCCAAGTCCACCGAAAGATGCCACAGGATACGACTGGAACCTGCCTAGTTGCCTAGTGGATTTGGCACCAAGAAGGTCTCTGGTGCCCCCATGAGCATCTGCTCAGGGAGGAGCGGGCACAGAGGCCAGACACGGCAGGTGGGGACAGGATTCAAAGGGAAGGGGTGGCCCCACGAGTGTGGACGAAGTTCAGGAAGCTTGGCTGTGCAGGAGAGAAAGGCTAAGGGCAGGGCAGGCTTTGTGATGTTTTCTAGATGGAGAGACTTGATTTGAGAGGGAATAATTGGGAGGGAAGAAAGAGGAGATAACCCAAAAAGGAGGCAAAAGTTGTTTCCTGCAGAAGCCCAATCACTGATTTCTTTTCACAGTTGACGTTTCCTTGCTCTCTAAACTGAGCCTCTTTCCTTGTTAGAATCCAACTCTAACAGTCCTCATCCACTCTCCAATAAACAGCCTTTCTACTTCGTGCAATAATAAAAATCTTCCTTCTCTTTCCAGCTCCGTTCCTGAACTTAACCCTGGTTGTCCCTGGTGTCTCAGCCACCATCAAGAGCACCTTCCCAGCAAGGGCCCTTCTGACTTCCGGCGTCTCTGCGCACTGTCAGATAAAGCTGTTCTCTTCCTATTAAAGCTTCAGGAAGAACTGTGACGCCCAGGGGTGAGGGATGCTTGGGACTCCCGGGACGAGGGCGCAGGGCTGTCGGAGGGAGGTGTTCAGTACAGCTGACTTTCTGACACTTCAGAAAAAAGGTGAAAACAGAAACTTGAGCTGTCAGCTCAAATAAGGTCTAAGGAAACACCAGCATCATGACTCTACATTATTAGTGCCACTACCCTCCACTTTATTGAATGGAGCTTCTCCTGATGCCCGGTAATTGCCATGAAAGCCACACTGGTTATGTCTGAACATGATCAGAAAGCTGTGAATGGTGCCCAAGACGCCATTAAGGGGCAGAAGGGAGAACTGACACAGTGTGTTTGAAGTCAGGTGATTGGGGACAAAACGTTTTATGATTAATCTTCCCAGAGTTCAGATTGTTCAATAAACTGATTACTCACATATTTTTTGGAAAACCCACCAAATCTGAGTCTGCTTTGCCCTTTTCCCTTCCTTGTTGGTTCTGTACTCACCCACATCCTCATCTTCACCATCGTCCTTTTCATGAGAAGAATGTTCATCTTCATCAGAAAGAGCCTCATCTTTAATCTAGTGCAGATTGGTCGTGAACAGAAAGTAATTAGCTAATTAAAATTACCACAAAGACCTTCCAAAACCTGCAGAAACCAAAAACATAAAGGTCCAAAATACAGAGGAAAAAAAAGCGTCAAGATTATCAGTCTTGGGGCCGGCCCAGTAGCGGAGCGGTTAAGTTCACACCTTCCGCTTCAGCGGTCCAGGGTTCACCAGTTTGGATCCCGGGTGCGGACATGGCACCGCTTGGCACGCCATGTTGTGGCAGGCACCCCACATATAAAGTAGAGGAAGATGGGCATGAATGTTAGCTCAGGGCCAGTCTTCCTCAGCAAAAAGAGGAGGATTCGTGGCAGATGTTAGCTCAGGGCTAATCTTCCTCAAAAAAAAAAAAGATTATCAGTCTTGGAAACTTTACAAGACCCTTGTTAGTAGTCAGATGACAGTGGGGTAAGAGCATTTGAAGACATGGAAATCCATGCTGATCTGAAGGTTTAGATTCTGCCTGTTTTCACAAACATCAAGTCAAAACTAAGGAAAGAGAAGAATGTGATAGAGAGTTGGCAAGAACACAGAGGAGGAGCTGAAATAGAAATACATAGAAGCAATTGGCTACCCAGTGCAGGGAGGTAGTGAAGAGAGAGATGATGCTCCCTGGAGAAGGCAAAAGCATTTGTGATTTTCTTTTTTGGGGGAAAATTGCCAGTTTTCTGGGGGAAATATAAAATTTCATTCTAATCCATTCTATAAAAATAGGGTTTACTATTTGGAACGTTTCAAACTTGAACAATGAACTTTGAACAATGTTAAGGCTCATTTGGCAGATGCTCAGAGAACCAGGAAGTACCTCTCTCTACCTACGGTGTGTCCATATCCAAAGGCAGCCAATTATTTGTGAAAAACTTGCAGTCTGTGTGATCATGGAAAGAATTTATCAAAATCACAAGCTATGCTGATCCGATTGCTCCTGGTAATGACAGAGCTTAACTTCTAAACGAAAGAAATGAACCCTCTGGGATCCACAAGTAGAACCGTCAGGAATGAGAGGTGACCCAGGAGAGATGTCACCCTGAGGCTGACGCCTCCTTCCCACTACTTGATTCAGAACTGTGTTTCCATTTCGGAATTCATTGTTAGGGTTCCAAAAATGCCTGTTGAGTTGAAAGGGGGGATGAAAAGGAAATGGATAAAAGAAGTTAACATACTCTGGAGGAAGGAGACGACTTCTTAAAAGAAGCTTCAAAGGGCAAACTTGTCATGGTCAGCAGGCACCCTCCTCCCAGGCCTCAGTGGGGTGCAATGCAGGGGTGGGCATTTAACCACACTTCCCACCGACGGTGCCAGAAAAAGGGTGGAGCAAGTGGAGGGGACCCTCGTGGGTTTGCTGCTTGCAGAAGTGACCTCCTTACCACCCTCCGTTCTCTGCCTTCGGCCAGCACCTTCTTTTCGGCCTCCAGCTGGTCCAGGATGGTTCTCTGCAGCAGGGGGGCGTTTGCGCCACGAACCACGGCCACCAGTTCTCCTCCCTAGAACACGGCACCAACGTACTGGGCAAACCACCGACCCCTCTTCGCGACATTAGTCTCTCTCAAGAGACACGAGAGTGTTCAAGGGCTTTGTTTAGGAGTGTGCCCAAGGTTAAGGCCATCACCCCAGGCCCACAGCCTCCAGCCACTTCTCTGCCTTCTACCCCATGCCCCTCCTTTCAAAATTTCCTCCAGGGCATTGGGAACCAGTTAAGGGAGGAACAGCACACGCTAGGTTGTGAGGGACTAAGTGTGACCGATAAAGGGCTTAGTCACTCAACAGATGTCTATCGAGCACTTCCGACACCAAGCACCCAGACAGAGGCACAGAATATAAACACCAAACATGAAAAGACCTAATTGCTCACCACCTTCAATGAATGGGGAGTGAGTGGGGAGAGAGGTGGTCATGTCAGGGAAACAATTCCAATGGAATAAGACCATTGCTTTAATAGGGATACTTGAATCGGGGCAAGAATCAGCTCCATCTGGAGTGGTCAGGGAAGGCTTCACGGTGGAGGTGGTGTTCGGGGTGACCTAAGTTTCTGCTTTAACCTTCTCAATGCATATTCTCCCAGCAGCTCACATAGAGTGGGTCCTCCTCCATTGCCATCCCGTGCTGCAGTGGACCCCCATGGGGGAGGGATGCGATGGAGCCTGCTGGCTCGGCCCATGCTCCCACACGCCGACGACAATTTATGCTTTCATCGCTACGGGCTCCAGCAAGCAAACCACTGTGGTGATGATCCCATTGCTGCAACTCAGCTCCCAGCTCGGTCTGGCGGGGTGCACGTTCATCTCGGCTCCTCCCCACTTCTCCCTCCCTCCCCCACCATGTTTCGTCCTCTAACTTCAGTCTCCCTGCTAACAGCCCAGAGCCCAAATAATGTTTCACCATGAGTTCCAGTGTGTTTTACTTGCAGTGCTGAGGGCAGGGGCCCGACGGTTTCCAAACTAAACAACTCTGGCCTGGGCGGCTAGACCCTGGTTCCCCGACCGTAGATGAGGGGCTGGACCAGTTAGGGTTTGCACAGCGATCCGTTGCCTTCAGGGCCTGGCAGTTGACCTAAACCTAGGAAGCCAGGTGTGAGACAGTGGACCTTAAGGGCTGTGCCAGTGGATGTCACACCCAAGACATTGAAATTATCTTTTCAAAGCACTGAACCACTTGGCTTTCATCAATAGTCCCTCTCATTTCTGACTTTCTGTAAACACATCATCACATTTTATGATTAAATAAAGGTGAATGCACAGCCTGTCTACCCCATAAAGGAGCATTCACGTTTGCTGGAAGTTCCCCTCCACGGGGCAGAGGATGGAAATCTGGAAACTGCTCTGAGAGGGAAACCTCAGGCAAGAGCGTGCATAAGCCCGAAGGAGCATGTGAGTGGCTCCCGCCGGTCAGGAAGGCTGCTGGAGCCCACAGTGAGTGGCAGAAGCTGTGTCTCCCTGCTCCCCTCCAGCGAGCACTGCCCGCAGGCCACCATCCCAGTCAGGGCCCTGCCTTACCATGACTTAAGGACATCTGTCTTTAGCCAAAGCAATAAAACAACAGCATCACTTGTGTGGGCCGGTGAGGCCTCATGGTGACTCCCAGAGAGGACTGATCCAGCGAGACGTGTCTACCTGAGCTCTAACCATGTGCAACCATCGCATAGTTCTGCTTCTGACAATGTACTTACTGCATAAAACAGAAAGGTCGGCTCACACCGCCCGCGGTATCTTTCGAGGACATCAAGACAGTCTGCCTCCGCCTGAAGAAGACAAGCTGTCAGCAGGACCCTGGGCACAGCGGGCCTGTGGGGGCCTGAGGGGGGATGAACCGCACAGGACAGTCCACACACACCGCACACACTACACTGTACACACACCACACACACACTACATCCACACACACACACACCACACACACACACTACATCTACACACACACACCACACACCACACACACACACTACATCCACACACACACACACACATACCACACACACCACACACACACACACACACACACATACCACACACCACACACACACTACATCCACACACACGCACCACACACACACACACACACACACTACATCTACACACACACACACATACCACACACCACACACATACCACACACACACACCACACACACACTACACTGTACACACACCACACACACACTACATCCACACACACACACACCACACACACACACTACATCTACACACACACACCACACACCACACACACCACACACCACACACACACTACATCTACACACACACACACACCACACACACACACACACACACCACACACACCACACACATACCACACACACACATACTACATCCACACACACACACACCACACACACACTACACTGTACACACACCACACACACACTACATACACACACACACACCACACACACTACATCTACACACACACACACCCCACACACCCCACACACCACACACCACACACATACCACACACACACACATACTACATCCACACACACACACCACACACACACTACACTGTACACACACCACACACACACTACATCCACACACACACACACCACACACACACACACACACACTACATCTACACACACACACACATACCACACACCACACACACACCACACACACACACACTACATCTACACACACACACACCACACACCACACACACACACTACATCTACACACACACACACATACCACACACCACACACATACCACACACACACACATACTACATCCACACACACACACCACACACACACTACACTGTACACACACCACACACACACTACATCCACACACACACACACCACACACACACACACTACATCTACACACACACACACCCCTCACACCACACACACACACTACATCTACACACACACACACATACCACACACCACACACATACCACACACACACACATACTACATCCACACACACACACCACACACACACTACACTGTACACACACCACACACACACTACATCCACACACACACACACCACACACACACACACTACATCTACACACACACACACATTCCACACACCACACACACACCACACACACACACACACTACATCTACACACACACACCACACACCACACACATACCACACACACACATACTACATCCACACACACACATACACCACACACACACTACACTGTACACACACCACACACACACTACATACACACACACACACCACACACACTACATCTACACACACACACACACCACACACCACACATACCACACACGCACACATACTACATCCACACACACACACCACACACACACTACACTGTACACACACCACACACACACTACATCCACACACACACACACCACACACACACACACACATACCACACACCACACACACACCACACACACACACACTACATCTACACACACACACACACCACACACCACACACACACACTACATCTACACACACACACACATACCACACACCACACACATACCACACACACACACATACTACATCCACACACACACATACACCACACACACACTACACTGTACACACACCACACACACACTACATCCACACACACACACACCACACACACACACACACTACATCTACACACACACACACATACCACACACACACCACACACACACACACACTACATCTACACACACACACCACACACCACACACATACCACACACACACATACTACATCCACACACACACATACACCACACACACACTACACTGTACACACACCACACACACACTACATACACACACACACACCACACACACTACATCTACACACACACACACACCACACACCACACATACCACACACCACACACATACCACACACACACACATACTACATCCACACACACACACACACCACACACACACATACTACATCTACACACACCACACACACACACATACTACATCCACACACACACACACACACCACACACACACATACTACATCCACACACACACACACCACACACACCACATACTACACACACACACCCCACACCACACCACACATACTACATCCACACACACATACTACATCCACACACACACACCACACACACCACATACCATACACACACTACATATAACACACACACACACACATACACACACAACACACACAGTGACTGCCCTACCAGGCGAAGCCCCAGCTTGCTCTCATGCTGCTCCTAATGTCTTTTCAACAGAATCTTAACAATTGTCCTGTCAACATATTGGTAAAAATTGTTGACAGTGTACTTTTTTGAAGACTAAAATCAGGAGGAAATGAGGTTTCTCTTGCTCCCCTCCCAGCTCCTGCTCCGAAACGAGGGAGCTCCGCTGTCCAGCCTCCTCCCGCTGCCGGACTGGCAACAACAGAGGTGGAAGGTGTGAGGTGTGTGTCTGGTGAACCCCATTCTGAACACGGACACAGTGTGTCCCCATCTGGGCGCTTCCTCCACACTCTACAGAAGCGTCAGCACCGACTCCCGAGGGAGGAAGTGCAGAGTCCTTGAAGGCAAACTTCAAGAAATCAGTGTATGGTGTATTTCCCACGTTCACTGTCTGTGACCCTCAGACCCATGCAGCATATCGAGTGTCTCTTGCCCACTTCTCTGGAATTTATTCCCATTTCCATACATTAATCCAAGGAAATCTTTGCTAAAAGTTCTCCTTTATGGAGCAAGGATAGAAATCTTGAAACCCTGGGCTCTGAAAGTGACACTTCAGAGTTCACAGTGTTCACGAGCCACGAAGGAGCATCCCCTCTAGGGTGACACGGATCCCTTCCCCGCGCACAGCATCAGGAGACTGCCCAAGCCCACACTGTCAGGGAGGTGGCGGTGGGGCCAGAATCTGCATCTCTGGAGAAATTATAAAGCATCATGACTGATAGCCACCCCAAAATCCACAACTGGTGTCCTTTCAATGATCTGGTAAAGGCAGCTTGCACTTCCTCTTCCTATTTTTAAATTCTTAATTTTTTTACAATGTCATGTGACACGCTGCTAAGAGAGGATCTTACTAATGCAAAATGCAGCAGGTCCAGGCCAACCTCAATCCTCATCTTCTGGAAGAGGCTCACCACGGGTTTGCAGGGGCCACACCAGCCTTGATAGACGTCGACCACTGCGTGGACAAGAAGCGCACCGTTCAGTGGGCACCGGCGCCGTCCATGGCCGGTGGAACTTATCTCTGGCCATTCTGACCCCTCCAGAGGACATCTGTCTGCAGGGGCGCTTACTGCTTAAAGGGCTTTATTATCCCCTCAGAGTACAGCGAGCATGGAAACCCAGCTCTCCCTCATTGTTATGAGCTCAGCGTTCTGAATTATAAACATAATTCAGTCAGTATGGTGGAAAATCATTTTCTTAACATGGATGCTTTACCTTAAGGAATTGTCAGGCACATTCAGGGGCAGACGTAGCACAGAGCGGCCCTCAATAAGTATTTGAATTGGACTGAAACTATCTATTCTAAAAGGAAGAAGTCCCTGTATGTGACCTGCCAGCGTACAGTCAACTCTTAGCTACCTTGATAATAAACACAGCTTTGACCTTTTCCCTGACAAATTAAAACCCACTTGCTCTGGGTAAAGGAGAGTTTTATTCACTTTACGAAATTGACATTGCTCTGCTGGAAAGTGGACCCGATAGAGACCTAGGTGGGAACTTGGGTAGCTTTTTCTTCTTTGGCCCCAGTCTGTGGAGCGTGCCAGGGCTGGGGAGAGGGAAGCCTCTCGTGGGACTGCACTAGACCATGAGGCCTGTGAGCAAGCTGGGCCGGCACATGTGCACGGATCCCCGCAGGACCCGCCTGGCCCCATCACGAAGATGCAGCAAGTGCTAGATTGCGATGTCCCAGAGGTCACATTTTAGAGGAAGGATGTCTTCAAAAAGACCTCAGCCCTCAGAGTTCCTGCCTCATCCACACAGGTGGCCTTCTGTTCGGCAGCGGGAGTGGCGTGGTATCGGCGTCATGGGGAGGTAGTGTAGACACTGTTTATAAACTCTCGGGCCTGCCAATTTTAATAGCATGCAACTTGTGATTTTACTTTTTGAAGATTCACATTTTAAGATTTTCACATCACGGGAGAACTATTAAAAAAACACGACATAAATTAGCATTATTCAAATTAACATAGACTCTGGCAGCACCATATGAACACTGTACTGTACTAATCAGGGGAGGAAGGCTTCCTCGTGGAGGGGCGACTTACACTGGGCCTTTTGGAAAATGCCACGCTTGGATGGGCAGAGAGGGAGGCTGTGGTGGGAAGCACGTGCAGGCACAGCCTGGGGCGTCCAGGGGCTGCCTGCGGGCTCACACCTGCCTGGGGATGGGCTGTGGGAAGAGGTGGCAGAGATCAGTGGAAGAGTATGGAATGTGGGTTTAAGGAGTTGCATCCTGATTTACTAGGCGATGAGGACCCTCAGCAAGGTGTAGAGAGGAGAGGGAGGTGATATTTATTAAGCTGCAAGAGGGCATCTGCGCTTTGCTTTTCTCTCAGAAAACCCCGTGAGATGGGCATCATTATCCTGCCAGAGAGACAAGGGAGCTGAAGTTCAAAGAGGTGGAGTGAGCAACCCAAGGTAAAAAAATAAAATTCTCAAGCAGCAGAACCAAGTGTGAACCCAGGTTTGTCTGAAGCCCATGCTCTTTCAACTCCCCCAGGAAAGAAGCAGGATGCACAGATTCAGCAGTCTTGGTTAGTTCAGCCAGGCAGCACAGTTTTGCAGAAAGAAAGTGAGCCGAGCTGGGTGTGGGAGGGATAAGGAAGCCAGACACGGGGGTGGCAGTGTCGATGGGAGGGGAGGAACAGGGGAATCCATGAGACTTTGAAAAGGAAGTGGAGAGAACTGGGGAGGAAAGTCGAGTGGGTGTGAAAAGGACTCCACCTTGGAGCCTGGCAGAGAGAACTGGGTGGGGCAGGGAGAGAGCATTTGGGGAGGGAGAAAAGTGAACTCGACTCTAGACACGCTGGGTCTCCAGTACCAACCGGAGAATCTAAGGCAAGTGGTCTCAGAGGCAACCAGACCCCAGCAGGGGCAGGAGAGAGGGACTGGGGCCTTAGCATCAGACAGAGGATAAAGCTCTGGGCTTCTCTAAGGACAGCAGCCTCACCGTTGAGGGAGAAAGGCATTTGGGTCAAGTAAGGAAAAAGTCCTTGAAGACTAAGAGGACCCTATATCCAGGCCCACCAAGGAGAGCAGGTTCAAGCCCCAGTGGGAAAAAATTGGGGGCCCAATTAGCAACCAATCTCTACGCAGGATTTGACTTGGTAGTTCAGCCCAGTCATTTGTATGAGCTTCCCATCTCCTCTTGCACTCCCTGGTGCCCCATGGAGTGGCGGGGACAAAGGTACACTTCACAAGGTTATGGGGGCCTGGGGACTGGAGAGGACTCCGAAAAGTTTGACTCTGAAAGACAGAAAGCAAAATAGAAAAGACACCTGAAGGAGAAGAATGGCAGGGAATACAAAAACCTGTGCAGGGGTGTGTGTGTGTGTGTGTGTGTGTGTAAACCTGAGTAGACTTCTGCATGTTTGAAGGCAGATGAAAATGAGCCAGAAGAAGGCAAGACTTCCAAGATGGTGGTTGACTTGGGAGGCAAATTTCTGCTGGCTCCAGAAAGAAGGAGGAGCATGTCTTCCTCGAGACTGCCTGACGAGAAGGGGCAGATGGGCCCCTGCTGCCTTCAGCCAACACAGTTCCCTTGCACGGCTTAGAGCAGGCTTTGACAGAGTCGACACTCTCACCAGGATCACATCAGGTGCCCGGAACACAGGCAGATTCTCAAAAAGTGATGAGGTGGTAGTTTTCTTACTGGTGGTAAAGAAATAGAAGTCATGGTGGTTTTGCCCTGGAGGCATGTTCTAGTTGCACAGACAAGACACATGGACAGAAGAGTTACGACCTGGCACCGTCAAAAAGGCTTTGTAATCCCTCAAGTAGTAGAGGGTGGCAACTCCTCACTACGCTACTGGGTCAAGGCAACCACATTTAACCAGCAGCCAGGCCCGGACAAGTCTGCTCCAGACGAGATGAACAAGACAACGCCCCTGTGTTGACAGTCTATGGGGAAAGCCATGAGGGTGCTCACCCACGCAGGGGTCCCACCAAGCTGGGTGTCTGCTGGGGGCGTTGAGACAGAGTCCCACCCCAAATGCCCTAGAGACCCCCAGGGGGAGGTGACGACACAGAGGTTCAGGAAAGACTTCGCGCAAGGAGGCTGCTTTGGAGCAGGGCCTGGGAGTGAGGAAGTACAGGGTGTGATGGGGCCATGATATTCCAGGTAGTAGGAACAACACGGATAAAAGTGAAGAAAGAGAACTTGTGGCATGTTAGGAAACAGTTTGGAGCTCAGGACACACCTCAGGGAACAGAGGGTGAAGGGGCTGGAAAGACAAACTGAGCCATGAGAGAGGGAAGGGGGAGAGGGGTTTGAATGCTGAAGTCCTTTGGTGAGGGGGGTGGCGGAGAGAGAGAAGAGCAAACACAAGCTGACGGAGCAGGTGTATTTATAGAGAGAAGACGTGAGCAGACACAGAGAAAAACAGCCCAGAGATGTCTAGAGTAGACAAAGAAGAGAGAGGAATAGTGGAGCAGCGGGGGTGGTAGGCAGCCTCTAAGGTGGGCCAGTCTCCTGGGATTTACGCCTTTGTGTGATCCCCTGCACTGGAGCGCAGGCTGGACCTAGTGACGGCTTCTAATAGAATAGGGCAAAAGATGTCACTCTTGAAATTATGTTACAAAAGACTATGACTTTCCTCTCTGTCTCTCTCTCTCGTTCTCTCCCGCCTTCCCTCTTGGCCTGCTCTGAGGGAAGAAAGTTACCATGTTGTAAAACCTTTTGGAGGAATTGATGTCTCTGGCCAACAGCTGGCAAGGACCTGAGTCCTGTCAATAGCCACATGAATGAACTTGGAAGTGACGTTCTAAGATCTGCCAAAGCCACAACACCGAGCTTGGGAGCAAATTTGAGTCTAGCTGAGCCTTGACATTCCCTGTGTGACTCTTTTTCTTTTTTTTTTAAAGACCAGCACCTGAGCTGACAACTGTTGCCAACCTTTTTTTTTTTTTTCCTGCTTCATCTCCTCAAATCCCCCTGGTACATAGTTGTACATCTTAGTTGCATGTCCTTCTAGTTGTGTCATGTGGGACGCCGCCTCAACATGGCCTGATGAGCAGTGCCATGTCCGCGCCCAGGATCCGAACCAGCAAACCCTGGGCCACCGCAGCGGAGCGTGTGGACTTAACAACTCAGCCAAGGGGTCGGCTCCCGCTGTGTGACTCTTAAACTGCAGCCTGGTGAGAGACCCTGAGCCAGAGGCGCCCAGCTAAGCAACACCTGGATTCCGGACCCACAGAAACTGGGGGATAGTAAATGGGTGTCATTTCAAACCACTAAGTTTCAGGGTAAATTGTTGCCCAGCAATAGATAACTGATACAAGGAGGATAGAGACGAGGGGGCCCAGGGACAGTGGCTGTGCTGTTTCCTAATGACTGTGCAGCCCCTGGTTCCGGGCCCTTCGGATGCCTGGCTCTCCTTCCAGCCCCTGTGTTCCAAGAGATCCCTGAATTCCTTCCACTGCTTCCCCTCTCATGCCTCAGGCCATTAGGAGAGGTTTCTGTTCCTTAACAGCAAACAACCCCTGAGTAAGACAGTCAGCTCTGAAACAAGGAAAGCCTGTTATCCAGCAGTACTGACCAGGTGCCTGAACTGAACTTATGAACATGTTCAAGCCAGATATATATATGTATGTATGTATGTATACACATGCGCGCACACATACACAAAGAAATCACCTGGTTCCTTACTTATGAAACTCAAGGATATAGGAAAATGGTGCTTACTGCAGCTTTTCTCTTCAGGGTTCAAGACATCATTTAGCAATTTTGCAAAAGAAGGATCTAAAAAATTATCTTAAATTACCAGTTAATCCTTTGGAACTGAGCATTTCCTCCCAAAGCTCCTGGGTGCTGATGTTGACCTAACATCAAAGAGAAACAAACACTGTATGACCCAGGGCACTGATGGGGAAACGAGTTGATGTATTTGCTCCAGATCTCTAGCCCTCTGTCTCTCTCTCCTTCTCCATGAAATAGTTACAGACACAGCCTAAGCTGGCCTCCTTCCCCGATCTTGTTTTCTCCTTCTCTTTCTTCCTGCCTCCATCCTCAGGAATAACCGCTATCCTAAGAAAATCTGTCATTTAAAAAAATAATGTTTTACTTATTACTTGTCCAAAACCAATATATAAAGTTGTTTTGTGTCCATAAAATGTACCTCAATAATATCATACAATAGATAACTTTTTGCAATTTGTGTTTTCACTCAACATTGTTTTGACATTTACCTATATTTATGTACAGAGAGGTATTCATTCACTTTTTCTTTTTTGTCTTTTTATGTTTTATTGAGATATAATTTACGTCCAGTGAAATACACAGAACTAAAGTGTTACAGTTCTTTGAGTTTTGACAAAAGCATACATACCCCTATTACACTACAGAACACTTCCATCACCCCAGAACATTCTACCGTGTCTCCTCTCAGCCCTTCCCCACCCCTCACCCCAGGTAAACACCGATCTGCTTTCTGTCACGATAGATTCGTTTTGTCTGTTCTAAAACTTCCTACAAATGAAACAATACAACATGTATTATTTTGTGCCGGCTTCCTTCAGTCAGCGTACTTCTGGGACTCCTCTGTGTAGTCGTGTGTCAGTAGCTTGTCCATTTTTATTCCTGAGCATGTTCCACTGTATGACGATATCATAATCTGCTTGATAGATATTTGGGTTACTTCCAGTTTGGGGCTATAAATAAAGACTTATGAACATTCTTGTTAAATCCTCTTCTATTCATGTTTTCATTTGTCTTCAGTAAGTCAATATCTGGGAGTGGAACCGCTCAGACACAGGGTAAATATCTGTTCAATTTCATAAGAAACAGCCACCACTTTTCCTAAAGTGGTTGTACCATTTTAAACTTCCATCAGCAAAGCATAAGAGTTGTGGTTGCTCCAGGTTCTCACCAAAACTTAGTGATGTCAGTCTTTTAAATTTTAGTCACACTGATGGTAACATAATGGTATCTCACTGTGGCTTTAATTTCATTTCCCTGATCACTAGGGGTGCTGAGCACTATTTCATGTGCTTTAATTTAATTTAAGCCTGCAAGTCATCTGAAATTAATTTTTGTCTATATTGTGAGGGAAGGATTGGGGTTAATTTTTTTTCCATGAAGTGATACAGTTGTTTCTGCAAACTTTGTTGAAAAGATTTATTTTACCATTAAATTGCTTTGGCATCTTTATTGAAAGCCAACTGACGGAATAGTATGGGTTTATTCTGGACTCTATTCTATCTCATTGACCTATTTAGTCTGTTCTTTTGCCAGTACCACACTATTTTGATTACTATAGCTTTATAATAAGTCTTGGACTCAGGCAGTGTCAGGTTTCCATATTTATTCTTCTTTTTCAAGATTGTTTTGGCTTTTCTAGGGCCTTTGCATTACCATATACATTTTAGAACCAGCTTGTCAATTTCTGCAAAAACTCCTGCACAGATTTTAATTGGGACTGCATTGAATCTATGGAACAATTTGGGACAAAACTGAAATCTTCCAGTTCAGGAACATGTTTCTCATCATTTATTAAATCTTCCTTAATTTTCTCAGCAATGTTTTGTAGTTTTCAGTGTATACTTTTGGCACATCTTTTGTTAAATATATCCAAACATCCACATCAGAAATAATTAACAGTTGAATTTATTGCCATCTCTTCACATTTTTCTCTTACTTAAGAAATATTCTGGTTTATGTCATAAATGAAATTCAAGGAGAGATATATATATCATATCATACATAGTACATTATTAATAATGTATATTTTTGTATAACGTTTTTAGTTTGAAACAATTTCAAACTTACAGAAAATTTGCAAGTACAGTATAAAGAACCTTTGCTTGAATTATTTGAAGGTAAATGACAAACCTGATATCCTATTATCTCTGAATACATTATCCCACATAACCGTGATACAACCATTGAAATCAGGAAATAAACACGATGCATTATGACTCTCTCATACTCAGACCCCATTCAAGTTTTACCAGTCACCCCAGTAATGTCCTGAATAGCACAGGATCTAATCAGAACCAGATGCTGAATTGATTTGTCAAGTCTCTTTGGTCTCTTCCATCTGGAACAGTTTTTCAGTCTTTCTTTGATTTTCATGACTTTGACACTTTTGAAGACTACAAGAGGGTAGAATGTCCCTCAGTTTGGGTGTGTTTGATGTTTCCTCCTGATTAGATTCAGGCTGTGCATCTTTGGATTGGTCAGAACTGGTTGGATTGGTTGGAATTGTTTGGAACTGGTTGGATTGATTAGACCTGGTTGGATTGAATGGAATTGGTTGGATTGGTTGGAACTGGTTGGA
The DNA here is from genome assembly GCF_041296265.1 of Equus caballus. Taxonomy (NCBI): domain Eukaryota; kingdom Metazoa; phylum Chordata; class Mammalia; order Perissodactyla; family Equidae; genus Equus; species Equus caballus. Next base: position 84,453,876 of record NC_091699.1, read on the forward strand.
TTGGTTGGAACTGGTTGGATTGGTTGTAATTGGTTGGAAGTAGTTGGATTGGTTGGAATTGGTTGGATTGGTTGGAATAGTTTGGAACTGGTTGGATTGGATGGAACTGGTTGGAATTGGTTAGAACTGGTTGGATTGGTTGGAATTGATTGGATTGGTTGGAATTGTTTGGAACTTGTTGGATTGGTTGGAACTAGCTGGAATTGGTTAAAACTGGTTGGATTGGTTGTAATTGGTTGGAACTGATTGGATTGGTTGGAACTGGTTGGAGTGTCAGAGAAGTGGAAGAATGTTCTTCTCACTGCATCTTGTCAGGTGACACAGTTTCGATCTGCCCCATTACGGATGATGTTCACTTTGATCACTTGATTAAGGTGGTGTCAGGCTTCTACACTGTGAAATTGTTCCTCTTCCCTTTGTAATTAATACGTTTTGTGGGGAGCTACCTTGAAACTATATAAATTAAAAGACCATGACAATTACCACTCATTCTTAGTACAGGTGTGTTAAGGTCTTTGTCCCTTTAAAAGGGCTGGAAACATGTAACATCCGCAAATCCTTTATTAAAGATCCATCTTTCAAGGAAATCATGCTTCCATACTTTTTTGTTTCAAAGGATAAAAAAGGACAAAAAACAGAAAAGCCTTCTTCTTGATGCCTTAAATGAGGTAAGAGAGCTGGACTGATGTCATCCTGGGCCCATAACTATGGTCCTGAGGAAAGCGACAGAGGATTCAGAAGAACCCCCACCCCCAGCCTCTCTCTCATAATAGTCAGTCTCAGAGGCTCAGCTGTCAGCCAGTGGCAACTCTCCGCAGTGCACCCCTGTCGTGGAGGGAGCCACATCAGCAGTGGGGCCAGGACTCTGTGGGCAGTGGAAGAATCTCACTCGGAGGAGCAGGGCGGGAGCAGAACAGAACGGGAAATAGCTGGACTTCACCAAGCCCTACATTGTAGGGAATGAATGGGGAATGTGTGGCAATTGTGTGTGTGTGAGGATTGGCCCTCAGCTAACATCCGTTGCCAATCTTCCTTTTTGCTTAAGGAAGATTGTCACTGAGCTAATATCTGTGGCAATCTTCCTCTATTTTATGTGGGATGCCACCACGGCATGGCTTGATGAGCAGTGTGTAGGTCCATGCCTGGGATCCAAACATGTGAACCCTGGGCCGCTGAAGCAGAGCCCAGGAACTCAACTACTAGCTACCGGGCCAGCCCCTCTGGCACTTTCAACCAGGCTGTCTCTTGATGTCCTGCGATTTCCATCTCAGTCACAAAAGGAATCCTAAATAGTCTTACCCAGAGAGAGGACAGAGTTCCTGGCTTGGCAGACCCTTGAGCACTGCTTTTAAGGAGCTGACCTGGTGGAGAGGCAGTGCCCACACGGACGCCTCCAGGCACACCACTGCCTCCTCCCTCAGCAAATGGGAGCACTTACTTTGAGTACCGCATTGAACTCAGGGCTCTGGGGAATATACATTTAAAAAAAATTGCTAAAAAATGTTATTACCCCCAAAGGAGATTTGGGCATAGACACACAAAAAGATAATCATATGGGGCAAAAATCTTAGAGCCACCACAGACAGCATTCAGACCATCCTAGAAGTGTCTAAAGGAGTCTCTTGCCACAACTCTGCAGGTTATGTAACATCCCTCCTGTTTTCATAAAGGGTGTGGAGGGTCCGAGAGGTTGAAGAACTCGTTCACACGGCAGTAAGTGGTAGGACCGGGTCCTTAGGATTTATTTACAGACAGAATATAGACACATGAAGTTTCATAACTCTGGACTGCTAGAACATCAATGCTTGTCTACGATGGACAAGCTATAGCCCAGAGAGTTTACATGATGTATACAAAGTCCCAGAGTTGGCTGAGAGAAGAGTCAAGAACTACATAAGGTCTTCTGACTTCCAATTCAAAGCTCTTCCCTCCCCCGCCAACCCCCTCCCAGTAAACGCAATCCTTAGACAGACATTGCTTTCTCCCTTTTTTAAATCACTAGTGTTTTGAAATTCACATGCAAATTCCTGGTGCCACGAGAACAATGAAAGGAATCAGGTGGCTCAGGACTGCTGCTGCTCTCTAGTCTCCAGGCGGTGCCTGTAGCCTGGCATTTATCCTGATGGGCCAAGTTGACTAGGAGACGTTTTAAGGTTTGCTTTAAAATGTACCCATATTACAGATCATCAGATGATCTCCTGATGACGAAGCCCTCCCTCCCAGTTCCAGCTACGCCTGCATGTTTACCATCACTGTAGAATCACCCACTAATTATTGTCCAGGACCAAGAAAAAAAGAACAGAGACACTGGCTTACGGATTCACTTGTCCCAGGCGCAAAGTAAGTAAGGCACTCCATATAACGAATGTGCAGCACATAAAATATCAAAATCTACTTTGAATAAGCGAATGATTGATGACAGCAGTGGTAGGAGAACTGGATCTCTGGAGAGCACTCAGCTACAGACGTGTGCCCAGACTCAAAAGAACCTATATCAGATTCCCACAGCAAGTGGCAATTGTATTTCAACAAAAAAGTCACATCGAATTATATTGATTCATATTTTCTCGGTTTTGTAGTTTTATTTTCTTTTAACGCATGTTTGGGTTTTACCATTACATAAGTACTCTAACCATAAAGAGCTTACACCCAATTTTATGTTTGTTTATATTTAAGTGCACAAAAAATTTGTCATCACTAGGGGTCCAAGATAAGTTTTTTTCCTTTAAGACGGAAGGTACCATATTCAAGTTTGAGAACACTGGCTGTAATAGACTGCTGGCAAACAATATCACTTTCATACTGCACTTCCCGACAATATCACTTTCATACTGCACTTCCCGCTCCACACCATCCTGCTCGTCCCCAACCCCAACCAAGTGCAGGAAGCAAGCGCCCCTAGAGGCTTACCTGCAAGGCAATTTCCTTCTTCTTGCTGCCCATGGCTCTGCAAAGAAGACAGAAGCACTGTTACCGCGGGCTCAGGCCGTTCCCCGGCCGCAGCCTCGAGGCAAACCGCTGCGTGGATCAGCAAGCCAAGAGCTTCCTCTAGACAAAGCCCCTCGTCCCTTTAAGGTGCTTATAAGTGGCAGAAAATAAACGCACAGGTGGAAAACGAACACCCCACGAGGGAGGCCGAGCCTGCAGCCCGGGGGCTTGCGGCTCGGGGGGCGGGTTTTCTGCAGATTTGCGAAGCCCCTTCCTCGCCCCAGAGCCAGCCAAGGGACGCGCGCAGAGGCCCGAGTGGGGGCTCCAGGCGACGCAGCCCGGCAGGCATCGGAGCGCCCGCCGAGGAATTAGGGTGGAAAAAGGCCACAGAACCCTGCTATCCCTACTGTTCCAATGTATTCCTGGGAAGCTGAACCACCGTGAACGATCTCTCGACAGGTACACGGACCTCAACGCGCTGTGAGAGTTTCCAACCGAGTCTGCAGTGACCTAGCCACGGTCGTCATGGCAACACAGGGCCGCACCAAATTGGCCAGGTGATAAACAAACGTACACGTAAGCCACGCCCACTCTAGACAAGGCAATAAGGCAGGAGGGAGTCCCGCCCCTTAAGTCAGAATTGGACGGTAGGAACGCTCTCATTGGCTGAAGCGTTTGTCAGTGTCTGGGGGATTTGGACCCAGCAAGCAAAGACCCGGTGCATCCATGTACTATGCAGCTGCATCCCGGAATCCCTGAGCCTCTCCTGCACCGCCGGGCTGGCCTGCACCTTTTCTACCGTTACTTAATGCATGTCGAGCAGCGGTAGGTGCAGGTTTTGAGGGATCTGAAGCGTTCTCTTTAAGATAAAGAATACAAAATTCACATTCAAAATTTAGAGATGAAAGTCAAGTGGAACAAATATAAAACACTTACAAACATGGTATGAATAGTCTACACCAATTAAAAGACAGAGATTGTCAGTGGATTAAAAAATAAGGCCCAACTGTGTGTTCTCCACAAGACCTCCACTTTAAATATAAAGACGCAGATAATTTAAAAGAGGCGGAGAAAGCTATGCCATGCTAACACTAACCCCAAAAAAAGCTAGAGTAGTTATATTAATTTCAGGCAGAGCAGACTTCAGAACAAGGAGATTCCTCAGGGATAAAGAGAGGGCATCACATAAAGCTAAAGGGGCAGTTCTCCAGGAAGGCATGACAATAATTATGTTATTAGTATTAATTAATTAATTAATACTAATATGTATTCACCTAGGAACATCAAAATACATGAGGCTAGAACTGCAAGAAAAAATAGATAAACCACTATTATAATTGAAGACTTCAACACAACTTTTTTAGTAGTGAATAGATCCAGCAGGCAGATAATGAGCAAGCATATAGTTAAACTGAACGACAACATCAACCTAATTGACATTGATACAATACTTCATCCAACGGCAGTAGAATACAGATTCTTCTCAAGTTCACATGAAACATTCACCAAGATAGACCACATTCCAGGTCTTAAACACACCTTAACAAATTTAAAAGAATAGAAATCATAGAGTATGTTCTCAGACCACAATGGAATTAAACTAGAAATCAATAACAGCTGATGAAAGAACTTGAAAGGATTTAAATAAATGGAGACATATTCTATGTCTGTGGAGAGGAAGAATCGATATTGTTAAGATGTCACTTCTTCCCAGTGTGATCTACAGATTAAACATAATGCCAAGCAAAATCCCAGCAAGCTATTTTGTGAATATCAACAACCTGATTCTAGAGTTTATATGAAAAGGTAACAGGCCGAGAATAGCCAATACGATACTGACGAAAAAGAACAACGTTGGAGAGCTGACACTATTGGACTTCAGAATTTACTATAAAGCTGCTATAAGCAAAACAGCATGGTTTTATATTTAAAGAATAGATATATAGATCAATGGAACAGACTAGAGAGTCCAGAAATAGACCTAGACAAATGTACAAAACTAATGTTTGACAGAGGGGCAAAGGAAAGTTAATGGAGAAAGGATAGTCTTTTCAAAAAATGATGCTGGAATAATTGGACATCCTTTTGCAAAAACATGACTCTGATCACAGATCTTACACTTTTCACAAAAATTAACTCAACGTGGATCATAAATGTAAATGTAAAACGCAAGACTATAAAACTTCTAAAAGGAAACATAAGAGAAAATCCAGGTGATCTTGGATTTGGCACTGACTTTTTAGACACAGCACCACAAGCATGATCCATGAAAGAAAAAATTTGTAGGTCAGACTTTATTAAAATTAAAAACTTGTGCTTTGCAAAAGACTGTTATGAGAATGCGAAGACAAGCCATAGACTGTGAGAAACTATTTCCAAAAGACATATCTGATAAAGGACTTTTATCCAAAATATACAAAACTCACAATAAGAAGACAGACAACACAATTAAAAATGGGCCAAAGATCAGAAGAAATACCTCACCAAAGAAGATACAGAGATGGAAAGTAAGCAAATGAAAGAGATGCTCTTCCTCGTTTGTCGTTAGGGAATTACAAATTAGAACAATAAGATACTTCTCACGCCTTTTAGAACGGCTAAAATAAAAAAAACCCTGAGAATGCTAAATGCTGATGAAGGTCCAAGCAACAGATGCTCTCATTTATTGCTAGCGGGAAGGCAAAATGATACAGCCATTTTGGAAGACAGTCTGGCAGTTTTTTACAAAGCTAAGTACAGTCGTACCATATGATCCAGCAATTGTGTTCCTACATATTTACCTAACTAATTTGAAAACTTATGTGTGCACAAAAGCCTGCATATAAATGTTTACAGCAGCTTTATTCATACTCACCAGAAATTGGAAGCAACCAAGATGTCCTTCAATAGGTGAATGAATAATCAAACTGTGACACCTCTATACAGGGGCGTCTGTAAGACACAGCATTGCAAACTGGGTCTGCAAGATGCGAGTGACGTTTGTTGCCACAGGGTGGTGGTTGCTCAAGCTCTTGACTGGTTGGAAATTGCCCTTAAAATTTGTTCCCAAAATAAAATTCAAATCAGATACTAAACTCCTCCTGCCAGCACAATAGAGGTTGCCTTTTTATTCTTTTGGAAAGGGTTAGATTTCTTACCACTTGATCTCTACTAAAAAATGTGGTCATATCTTTGCCAGGCTGAACCTCAGAAACAAATTTAGGGGAAGCATGTGTCCCGGTTTGCCTGAGATATCTCCACTTTACATCTGTTGTCTCATGCAATTATTAATGGCAACACTTTTACTTTCAAAAGTGAACAGTTTGGACAAAATGGAACCTAATCAGTTTTCCCCCAAATGGATCACTTTGGGTCACTCCAGCTTTTTACATCTTGATTTAATGAAATTTCCATCTTTCACATATTTTATGATATGGGTCAGTGATTCGATTGCTTTGCCCAAAGTCAGATGTCTTTTTCACAGACATCTATTTTAATTAGATCAGCCCTGAGGGAGGTGCTTTTTTGTTCGCTTGTTTTGCTTTGTTTAATGCCAAAACTTCTAACTTTAATGGTAACTGCTGTGTTTTGGAGTCTGAAAGATTGGAAAAACAAAAAACCTTATTCTTTCTCCTGCAAGTCATGTCATTGCCACAAGGTGGTGGTTTGCTCAAGGGAAACCTTCCTGTGATCCGAATTGGACACCAGGAGCATTTTCTTTATGAAAACACTTCAAAACTGGGCTGTGACTGTAAAACAAGAAAGGACCTACTCGCTTTACGAGCAAATCGCAAACCAAAGTGGGCTGTTGTTTCCCCAGCTACCTTCCAGTTTCTCATGTTGGATGGTAAGAATGTGTGCATACAGCTCTGCCTAGGCTGACGCCTCTCTGCTTCCAGATAGCCTGTTTTCTTTTTCCACAAGTAACGGCATGTCCCTACTGTGACCTGCTGTGAGGAAGGCAGCTGGAGTCACAGAACTGGGAGCTTTTGAATCTGTCAGGCTTGAGTTGGGTCCTGGACCTACTGCCTCCGACCTGTGTGAGCTTCTTACCTGGGTGAGCTCCTTCAACTTCCTCAGCGTCAGTTTCCTCCTCTTTGAAATGGGCAGTATAATACCCACCTTTCAGGAATGCTGTGGAAAGAGACAGTGTCTTTTAAAGTTTCTTGACAGGAAAGCCATTGTTGTTGTTGTTGTTGTTAAGGTATCAGGCTCTCTTTTCAGAGTAGAGGGTCATTGCTGGGAGGCCCCATCCCAAAGGTCACAATGGCCACCCCATCCCGCGCAGCCAGGTGGCGCCAGTTGGCTAGCTTCCCTCAGTCAGGGTGGAAGCGAGGAGTGTTGCTTCTGGGCCCAAGTGGTGAAGTATCAGACGTGGCCTCCTCCACCCTCTGCCCCCAGCTGCCAGCCTGAGGTGACTCTGATGGCTTTAATGACCAGACATTTTAAAATTTTGATGAAATTTGATTTATCAACTTTTTGGTCTATTTTACTGTTTTCTTTGCCCTGCCTAAGAAATCTTTTCCTAAGGAAACTTTACCTACCCCCAGGTCATGAAGATATTCCCCTTATGTTCTTCCAGGGATTTTAAAGTAGTTAGAAGAGGAATTATTTTTTAAAATTATAATGAAAGAAATTATTAAAATTTACATTTAGGCCTCTCATGCATCTCAAATTCATTTTTAACTGAAATTTTTATTGAGATATTATAGATTCATACAGTTGTAAGACTAACACGGAGATATCCTTTGTGAGTCTTGCCCAGTTTCCCCCAATGGTAACATTTTATAAAACTGTAGTATAATATGACAACCAGGACATTGACATTGGTACAATTCAGCCATCAGAGTCAGATTTCCCCAGTGTTTGTTGTACCCGTGTGTGTGCATTAAATTCTATAAAGTTTTCTCACTTGCATAGGTTCATGCATGCACCACCGTAGTCAAGATCCTGAACACAGGGATCATTACTGTTGTCCTTTATCACCACACCTACCTCTCTCTTGCATATCTCTCCTCTGATCCCTAACTTCTGGCAACCACTATTCTGTCCTTCATTTCTAAAATTTTGTCGTTAAAAAATAACATATAAATCATCTCATACAGCATGCAGCCTTTTGGTGCTGGCTTTTCTTCACTCAGCACCATTCCCTGGAGATTCATCTAAGTCGTTGCATGTATCAATGTCTTGTTCCTTTTTACTGCTGCGTATTCCACAATGTGAGTGTACCACAGTTCGGTTCACATTAATTTTTGTGTGAGATGTGAGCTAGGAATCAAGGTTCATTTTTTTTCTCCATAGGGATTTCTGGTTGTGTAAGCACCATTTGTTCAGACTTTTCTTTACTCCATTGGATTGCTTTGGCACCTTTGTCAAATTTCAACTGGTTATAAATGTGAATTTCTTTCAGGACTCTCTAGGCTATTCCACTGATCTATTTGTCTATTCTTATAAAGCGCTTCACTGTCTTGTTTTCTGTAGTTGTGTAGTGTTATGGACTGAATGTTTGTGTCCCCTCAGAATTCATATGTTGACACCCTAATCCTAATGTGATGGTATTTGGAGGTAGGGCCTTAATGTGATTATGAGGGTGAAGCCCTCGCGAATGGGATTAGAGCCTTTATAAGAAGAGGCCAGAGAGCCAGCTGCCTTTCTTTCTGCCGTGTGAAGACAGAAGGGGCAGTCAGTTGTCTGGCACCCGGAAGAGGGCCTTCACCAGAACCCAACCATGCCGGCCCCGTGATCGCTGACTCCAGCCTCCAGAACAGTGAGAAATAAATTTCTGTGGTTAAGTCACGCCATTTATGGTATTTTATTATAACAACCTGAGCGGACTAAGACATATAATAAGTCTTAAAATCAGGTCATCTAAGTCCTCAACTTTCTTTTTCTTTTTTTAATTTTTTAATTTTTTTTAAAGATTGGCACCTGAGCTAACATCTCTTGCCAATCTTCTTCCTTTTTTTTTTCCTTCTTCTCCCCAAATCCCCCCTGTCCATAGCGGTATATTCTAGTTGTAGGTCCTGGTTGTAGCATGTGGGACGCCCCCTCAGTGTGGTCTGATGAGCGGTGCCATGTCCATGCCCAGGATCCCAACTGATGAAACCCTGGGCCGCCGAAGCAGAGCGCAAAAACTTAACCACTCGACCACAGGGCCTGCCCCTGGTTTTCTTTTTCAAAATTGCTTTGGCTATTCTAAGTCTTTTGATTTTCATATAAATTTTAGGATCCTTGTTAGTATTTTTCTAAAACTCCTGTTGGAAATTTGCTTAGGACTGCATTGGATCTAAAGATGAACTTGGGGAGAACTGACATCTCAATAATATTGTCTTCCAATCCGTAACTATGGCATATCTTTCCATTTGTTTACTCTTTAATTTCAGCAATGTTTTATAGTTATTGCAAGTCATTTGTATTTTGTTTGTTAACGCTCTTATTAATGAAATTGCTTTTTGTTTTACTTCATTCCAATTATGTGCTGCCAGTACACAGAAATAGACTGATTTTTGTATATTGACTTTTTATTCTGAGGCTTGCGAAACTCACGTATTGGTTTCAGTAGTTTTTCATTGATGGTGAGGATGACTTTGGAAACACAAGCTGGTAAGCCACTAAATGGAGGCCACCTGTCTCTCCAAGCCCACCAAACTGCATTGCACCGTGTCGCATTCTCTTCACGTTGTCGAGTCAGTGAGGGTTCCCGTCAAACCGCTGATCTGCATCATGAGTCCCTGTAGGCCAGGCTGCCCAGCTACTTCCTGGGGACTCTTTTTTCAGGGAGTCTCGGGTTCCCACCGTGAACGGGACTAATGAGCCCTGTACTGCCCATCACTCAGGCTTATGAGAGTTAAAGGAGATGGCGAGGTGACATTCTGCACGACTTAGAGTGGTCTGAGCACAGCTTCCCCCTGTCAGCAGCATTTCTGCACGGCTGTCTCGTGTTTCTGCACATTTTGCAAGCAGAAGCACTGCCTGCCTTTATTCCCAACTATCTTTTCAGGAATGTTTATACAGTGAATGGCCTTGAAAGATAGAGATGGTATCTCTTCCTAAAACAAAGGGCAGGTTTGCTTACAGCCTTGGAAGATAGAGATCACGTCTCCCTCTAGAGCCAGCATACTTACTCTCCAGTGTAAAAGTTTTAGTTTCCCAAAGCTCAGGCTTCTTCTCCTGTAAAACAACCCACCGCATGTGCAGGTGTACCTGGCCCTCTTTGCATTGTCCTATGGGAACTGAGCTCCAGGAAAGCTGTGCAAAAATAATACCCTGGTTAATACGCTGGTTACTACTATTGCTCTGAGTAATAACCTATCCTTCATCTCCGACCCAGGATTTCATGTCTTCTGCCAGTATCCATCAAACTATGGAAGGGTAACTTGTTAGCTTGCAAGTAGGATAAAATCTCAGACCTTCACAGCTTCTGACACCTCCCAAGAGATAACGAGCTTTATCCCTTGATTGTTTAGGTTCCTCTGGGAGATTAGAGAGCAGGACCTATTTCCTGTCTAACCTCCCATTAGAACAGAACTCCTTGCTCATCTATTTGGGCCAAGAAAAGAAGCTTTTGAGGCAGATCTGGATCTCAGTCAAGGCTCAAAGACCTCATTACCAAAGACTCCGCTGCTCCAACGCGTCTCCTGAAGCTTCCTGCCTGACTGCCCCACACATCTGAGGGCTTAATGCTAAACGGCCTTCTGGGTTCTCTAAACTTCAATAATATTTATCTCAAAGATTTGTGCGTATTTTGGAATGCTACATGCCATCTCTATTATTTGTTTTAGAGTAAAAATAATGTTTTAAAATTCTAGTCATTGAGAACAACATTTTTCTAACTGTCTTGTTTGTTTACAGAAGCGATGCTATTGGGTTTTGGAAAACTGGGCTAAATTGAAGTGAGTAAACTCTGCATTTGAGGTTCAAAATCCAGGCCATTTTTCTTTCTCTGACTTGGTATTATAATATTTCAAATACCAAGACTCATGAAAACATGTGGCTACAAATGACGATCGTTTTCCCACTGTTTGGCAAGCCGGGGCTGGGTGGTTATCAGAAGAGATGCTCAGGATGCTGGCCTCAGCTCCAAGTTGCGCAATGTCCTTGAGGGTGTCTCCTGTCGAGAGGCCCGACCACAGTGTTCATGTGGCAGGGAACGGCTCTCACCCAAGCTCAGCTTTATCAGCTCCAGAAAATGTTCATCAAGGGATTTTTTTCAATGAAGAAAGGTGTAAATAAAAAATTAGTTTTTACACTGTGTTCAGCAGTTTAACTATTACATGCATGCATGTGGTTTTCTTCATGCTGACTCTTTTTCGAATTCACCAATCTCCTTGAATCTGTAGATTTATATCTTTTACCAGTTTTGGAAAATTTTCTGCCATTATCTCTCTGAATATTGCTTCAGTCTCATTCTCTCTGTTGTCTCCTTCCAGGACTCCAGTGACATGAACGTTAGACATTTGAATATATCCACACATCTTTTACGCTATTATCTCTTTTTCTCTCTACCTTTTAATATAAAGTCTCTGAGATTCATTTGTATTTCTTATGCTTCAGTCCTTCATTCTTATTTGTTGCAGTATAATATTCCATTGTAGGACTCAATCATAATTCATTTATTCATTCTTCAGTTAATACATATTTGGGTTGTCTCCAGTTTTTTACTATTATGACTAAAGCTGCTATAAATATTCTTATACACGTCTTTTGGTGAACATGTTTACTAATTTCTCTTAGGTATATACCTAGAAGTAGAAATGGTGAATCAGAGGTAAGTGTATGTTTAGCTTTAGCAGAATCTACTCAACAGTTTTTCAAAGACAGTTGTTCCAGTTATCAATTTATTATCTCTCAGCTCCAAATCTGTCCTTAATTATGTGCTCTGTGATAGGGGAGGTAATTATCCATCACCTGCAAACATTTCTCCTTCCCCGTCTGGCGCAATGTTAAGCTTTGTCGGTAGATAGCACTGGCAGCCGCTGCAGGAGAAAGAAGCGTCTCTTCCTGGTTCTCACGTGCTCCCTTGGCAGGTTCCTGCAGCACAGGGTTCCTGCACATGTTGCAGCCAGAAACACACACTCCATTTCCACGAGCAGCTTCCTCCAATACCCTAGAAGTCAACTTTCCAATGCATCACTGCTGTAGGATGTTTTCTGCGATTTCCACACTGTGGCACATTTCCATGCATGGCTTCCCTCAGCACCCAGGAGGAATGCTTTCCAGTGAATTCCGTCTGCATGGGACTTCAGCAAACTTCTTCATCGTCCAGTGGATCATGGCTGCACTGTCTCCAACAAGGTGTGGATCTCAGCCTGGTGGTTAGAAGGTGAGGGTCGGGACCTCATATGGGTTTGTTCCTTCCTTGGCTGGTCTGCCCCAGCCCCACAGGCTGCTCCCTGTATCTACTGTAACTATATCCTTTGGAGTTCTCTTTTCTCCTCAGTAGGTAGTCCCCTCTCATAACTAATAACTCTTTATATTAAAATTTCTTTGTCCCACTTACTGTGTGGTTTCTGTATCCTGAGTGAACTTTGGCTGATACATGGATGTACCATTTTATACCTCCAACAGCAATGTCTAAGAATTCTAGTTCCTCCCAAATCAGTTATTTTAAAGTCCTGTCTACTAACTGCAATATCTGAAGGATCTGTGTGTTTGTTCTATTGTCTGTTTTTTCTCTTGCTAGCACTCACATTTTCATGCCTCTTCACTTGACTAGTTATTTTTTACTGTGTGCAGACGTTGTATATAAGAGGCGTAGAGGATCCAGATAATGCAAATTGTCACACAGAGGGTTCCCTCTTTCCTCCATTAAACAGATGGGAGTGAGCAATGAGCATCTCAGTCCAGCAAAGGACTGAGCTGGGTTGGGGCTAGATTTCAGTTTTTGCAGGATTTATTCTATCTCTGGTTTACCCCTATTCCTCATATATGGATTTCGATTGAGAGCCTCGAAGGTCTCTGTGTCCTCAGCCATGAAAGACTGTGGAGATTCAGCTCTGCCCTTCAGAGGGTTCCAATCCAGCTGTCCAGAATCTGTCCCCACGGATGTTCAAAATCTGGCAAATGTCATGAGGCAGGAGCTGGCCTTGTGTTTAAGACAGGCTCTTTCTTCTTGAGGAGGCTTTCTTTTCTTTCCTTTTTTCTTTTTTGAGGAAGATTAACCCTGAGCTAACTGCTGCCAATCCTCCTCTTTTTGCTGAGGAAGACTGGTCCTGAGCTAACATCTGTGCCCATCTTCCTCTACTTTTTGTGGGACGCCGACCACAGCATGGCGTGCCAAGCAGTGCCATGTCCGCACCCGGGATCTGAACCGACAAACCCCAGGCCGCCGAGAAGCGTAATGTGCGAACTTAACCACTGTGCCACCGGGCTGGCCCCGAGCCTTTATTTTCTAAGCACTGTGGGACTGTGGGAAGATTTTACTCTGCTTTTTAGATGCATTGTCAGGCCCAGAACTTAGCAGATGTCATGTGGAGAAAATTGGTTGTGTTTTTAAGGCCCCCTATCTTCCAATTCGTCATTCTACTACCAGGTGGCCTCTAAAAGCTTTGCTGCTTTCCTCTTTCCTCCATTAGAGGTCTTCCTTCTGGGCAAAGTTGATCATTGGCCAGTGCCCCAAACTGGCTAATGTCCTGGGGAAGGGGAGAGGGAACAGCTGGAGAGCTTCATCTCCTTTTGTTGCGGTAGGAGCGTTGGCCAGCCACAACCTACTACATCCTGCCTAGAAGAGGAAATCTCATAGGCTTTTGAAATTCAAAGTTCTTTTCTTTTCAAACTATTGTCTCTAGCATGTGTTTCAAAACCTTAGAGTTGACTTTTCTTTCTTGACAAATTTCTGATGTAATGTCACTACCTTGAGGCTACGGGTATCAAAATATGGTTCAACGTTTTTCAAACTGTAGGTCACAACCCATTAGTGGGGCATGAAATCAATTTAGTAGGTCTTGCTAGGATTTTTGGTTTTAATTCGTTTTTTTTTTTGAGGAAGATTAGCTCTGAGCTCATATCTGCCACCAATCCTCCTCTTTTTGCTGAGGAAGACCAGCCCTGAGCTAATATCCGTGCCCATCTTCCTTTACTTTATATGTGGGACACCTGCCCCAGCATGGGCCATGTCTGCACCCAGGATCCGAACCGGTGAACCCTGGGCTGCCAGAGTGCAACGTGTGAACTTAACTGCTGCGCCACTGGCCTGACCCGCATCTTGCTAGGATGTTTTGATGAAACAGAAAAAAACAGATCCGAGTGCATCACACATAGTAAAGATAAGTCTTATTTCATGAAATTTGTGTTTCACTTGTGTGTGTTCTGGTTCGTAATGTAAAATCTGTTTGTTCCTGTGGGTTGCAACTCAAAATGTTTAACTCACTGGACTTTAGCTTAAACGGAGGAAAAGCCAAGGAGGAGAAAAACAAATGATCAGAAACAAACACATTAGTTGCATATGGACCACTTTTTGGAGAAGTTTGGCCGTGATCGGGAAGTGCATTGATTGAAAGCTGCTCTTCTGGCCCCAGAGAGCAAGAGGGAGCCCGTGTGAGGGATGAACCATAAGCATCAGAGGAGAAAATCCTGTGAAGCCTACTCCTAATGGGGCTGGGGCGCTTTGTGGGGTGGGTGGGGGGCTTTGCAGACGGGGTGCAGGGAGAGCTAAAGATGAGAAACGACTGAACTTGGATTGGGAACGGCCTTAAAAAACCTGGGAGAAGATTAAGTAGTTCTTGGTGCCACATGGTGGTCAGCCCAGGGGAACAAAGGCCTTGTACTTGGCACAGAAGAGAGGTCAGCTGAGGGGATGAACGGGCCTGGGGGTGGAGTGGGGCTCTTCTGCTAACCCATGGTGGTGCTTCAGGGTCAGCAAAAGATCCACTTCCCGCCACGGGCCTGAAGAGACTATGACTGGAATGAGTGCCGTTGTCCTCGTCACCTTCTCCCTGCTTTCCCAACACCAAACACACACATAACTGACCTGCTGTCGAGGCCAACAGACAGAGGGGAAAGGGTATAGACCCTGTGGTCACAAGAGCCAGTGTCTCAGTCTACTGGCCCCGTGGGACTAGGCTTGTGGTCTCCTTATGTCTCAAAGAGGGCGGGTAAGACCTTCTGCACACGGTGTTGGGAGCTGTGCGGACTCGTCACTGTGCCCATGTCTGGCACACCATGAATGCTCAGGAACTCAGAGATGCTTTTACCCCCCAGGGACCACACTGGGGCAGGCAGTTCTGGAAGAAAGTTGTCCCGCAATGACCTGGCTGGCTCCTGGCCCTGAAGTCCCCAAGCCCAGAGGTTTGCCCACTGGACCAGGTTGGGTCTGCTCTGGGGCCTGGTCCTCAGCAAGCCTCAGGGCCGAGAGACAAGTGCAGACACATTGCAGGGGATGAGGCCCGTCTGCTCGTGTCACTGAGCAGGGAAGTTCTACTCTGGGTCAGCCCAGCGGCTCTGATCTTCACCCTATTCCAGGAGCTAGCTCCTGGCTCTGCGGCTGGCAGTGGACCTCAGGGCCTGAAAGTTGGGCCTGAGCCCTGCCTGGGTTTTTGGCCAGGAGTCTGGCTTCTACCGTGCCCCAAACACACCTGTTCAGCTATGCGGATTGCTGGAGTTTTTGGAAAGACTTCATTCAATCATACCCTCAGTGTGTAAGGTTTGCTCCCTCTTTCTCAGCCTAGCTAACGTTATTGTCCTTTAAGCCCTGGCTCAATTATCACCTCTCCCAGAAAGCCTGCCCTGGGCCCTCGCCCCCTCCCCTCTGGGTTCCCACAGCCCTGGTGCCTCCCTCTTCCACACCACATACCCCTCGGCTGGCGGCTGGCACTCTGAGTTTGCTCAGAGGTAGTGCCTGGCACTCAGTAGGTGCTCTGGCAGTGTTGACGGAATGAATGAATGAACTAGCAACCCCAGGCCTCACTTTTCTGCTGAGTAACCCTGTTCTCTAAAGCCCCACTTGCCAGCAAGCTAGCCATGCTTTCATTCAAAGTTCAGAGCAGAGGAAGCAGCTGAAATGGGACACACGCCCCATGGTAAGACCCCAGCCACAACCGGCAGGGTGTAACCTCACCCTGAAAGAATCACAGGTACCTGTGTGTCACCACCAGCTGAGTAAGTTCCATTTACTCAGGAGACAGATTATTAAAGATTTATGTATGAAAGTGGCCTAAAGACTAATTTTTGACTCAGCTCAACTGGGGGCAACAGTCTGGCTACTGTGCCAGTCAGGGCCCAGGAGAGGACGTCTCTTGACAGAGGGGCTGACAGACAACCCGGACACACAGACCCCTGCCCACCTCCCCCAAGGCCTGTGGTAAATGGAAGGGGGAGGAAGAGGCGGGTTCCAGGGCAAGACCCAGCCAGTCAAACTGGACATCCGTCCCTCCAGGCCCCTCCTCAGCCAGTTCTTTTACTCCCTACCAGGGTGAGGGACTGGTGAGGGTGTCCAGTGCATTCCCCCTGCCACGGCGACTCCTGGGGTCCACGGAGCCCTCAGAGCAGCAGGCGGGAGTGGGGATGCAGGGGGCACAACGGTTCTCACCAACCGGCTGCCTGGGCACCTGGGTTTCCAGTTGAAACCTGCATCGGATTGGCAGCCCCAGCAGGGCATGAAGGACTCAGGGCAAAGGTCCCCTTAGGCCTGGGGTAAGGGGGGAAGCTCTCAAAATGACAAGGGAATGGGTTACCTGGACTTGTAAAGCTGATTCCAAGTCATCATTGAGGTCCACCCAGAAAAAGAACGTCCTCAAAAATGACACGGATAATCAAAATTACGAGATACCACTTCACCCCCACTAGGATGCTTATCATCAAAAAAGACAGACAAGAACAAGTGTCTGTGAGGATGTGGAGACATTGGAACTCTTATACAGTGTCGGTGGCAGTGTAAAATGGTGCAGCTGCTTTGGCAAACAGTTTGGGAGTTCCTCAAAATGTTAAACATAGGATATGACCCACAATTCTACTCCTAGGTATATACCCAAGAGAAATGAAAACGCATGTTCATACAAAGACTTGTACACAAATGTTCATAGCAGCATGATTCATTATAGGCAAAAAGTCCAAAGAAGCTGTCCACCGACTGATGAATGGATAAACAAAATGTGTACACATGCAGTGGAACAGTATTCGGTCTTGAAAAGGGAAGCGGGGCTGCTCCGCGCTGCACCATGCGTAAACCTTGAACACGTTGTGCTGAGTGAAAGAAGCTGGTCACGAAGACCACCTGTTGTGAGTCCATTTATACTAAATGTCTGCAATAAGCAAATCCATAGAGACAGAAAGTAGATTAGTGGTTTCCAGGGGCTGAAGGGAGGGGGAAATGGGGAGGGACTGCAAATGGGTAGGTTTTTGGGGTGGAGTGGGGATATGAAAATGTTCTGGAATTAGATAATGGTGATGGTTGCAGGACTTTGTGAACATACTAAAAACCACTGAATTGTACACTTTAAAAGGTAGAATTCTATGGTATGTGAATTATATCTCAATTTTTAAAAAAAAAATAAGGAAAAAATGACGCCGATGGAGAGGAGTTAGGAAACAATGAAATGGAGCGCGAGTGTCGCCTGTCCCCGTGGTATCCATCTGAACGAACTTTGGGCCCAGGATAGGCGCACCAAGAGGGCCTGGGGGAAGCGACGCCGGGGGCAGGATCCAGGAAGAAACAGGTCGCGGGATGCGAAGGGAACGCGGTTAAGGCGGCGGCCCGGGATCGCCTAGGACCAGGGAGGCGCCCGGCGGCTCAGAAGTTGGCCCAGCCGAGCGGAGATTTAAAGGTTGGAGCGCAGAGGCTCTTAAAGAGGCCCGGGCGAATTCCCATTCGGCGTCCACCTTAACGCCGGCGCCGCGGCGCCACGGGTCGGACCCGGCTAAGTGCGCGGCGCCGCGGGGGAGGCAGCGGCGCGGGCCCAGTTCCGTGGCCCGGCCCGGGGGACTCGGCGCGGGTGGCCCGGACTTGGCGGGCCGCGCGCCCGGGTGGCCGGGCGGCACGCGGGGGCGGCGGGGTCGCGGCGCCGGCCCGGCTCCCCCCGCGCCCAGGCGGCGCTCTATTTTTAGCAGGCGCTGTTGCAATATAAGGAATGCGCGGCGCGCCGGGGCTCGGGGCGCGCGCGGGCTGAGCGGTCGCTTTAAGGAGGCGCCGGGGCGGGGACGGGCGAGAGCGGCCGGCGGGCCCGCGGGCCGGGAGCCGTCAGTCCGGCTGCCGCGGGGCCGGGCGGGCGCGGCGCTGCCTCCTCGCCGGCGCGGGCATGGAGGAGGCGGCCTGAGGGCCAGAGCCGAGCGGGGCCGGAGCGCGCGGTGAGTGGTCGGCGCGGCAGGGCAGGGGAGGGGGCCCGGGCGGGTGCTTTGTTCCGGGGCGGAGGTGTGGCCGCCTCCGGGCGGGGGGTGGGGGGTGCGTTCTGGACTGGCGGTGAGTGGCCTTTTGCCCCCACCGCAGGCTCCCACGTAACGGTGTGCTATCGAGAAATCGGCCACGATCGAGACCCCAGTGGGGAGGGCCTGCCCACCGCCCAGAGAGCCCCTTTCCTGGTAACCGCCCTTGGGTTCCATGTCTGCCCTGGCGAGAACCCGCGGGGAGGTGGGCGGCTGGGCTGGGGGTGGGGGTGGGGGCGGGGGCTCTTTCTCCCCTTTTAAAATGGCGTAACAAGGGCAGGGATCCGCCGGGGGGACTTGTCAGAGTCATCAGAATAATGAAAAGCAGCCTGCTTCATAAACAACCCTGCACTGCGCCGGGGCTTGGGGCTCTGGTCGCAGCGAGGGCCCGGCTCATTCATTGACCGGACCTGGCTGGGGCGCCCCCCGTGTGTGGGGCACAGTGCCAGTTCCCACTCGGCGCGGAAGGTAGGGACGCAAATTGAGCGACAGCCCAGCGTGGTCGGGACTGGGATCAGCGAAGCGCGGTGGTTGGGGGAGCAGACAGTGTGGAAGGTCAGGGAAGGCCTCCTAGAGGAGGTGATGCCTGGGCACTGGACACCCAGTTAGACTCTGGCTGAAACGGAGGTCTGTGCTGGCCGGGGACAAAGCCGAGGCTGGAGCGGTGGACAAGGGCTGCTTCATCGGGGCCCTGATCGCGGAGCTCTGGAGTTGCCCCCCTCCCCCCACGGGCCTCCTTGGGCTAGAATGGTGCTTCCGCCTCCAGGACTCACCCTCCCTCCCGGACCTGACCAGAGATGGGGACTGACAAGGCTGGGAATTGTGGGCTCCAAAGAGTGCCCTTCCTGGCCGCGAGAGGATGAGATCTGTCTTAAGAGCTCCCTGGAGCTCTCCGTAATCAGAGCAGCCGGCAGGGCTCACAGAGACCGGGGCTGGGTGGACGTGCTGGCTCATCATTTGACAAGACTCCTCCAGAAAGGTTTTATTATTATCCTATATGCAAATGGCGAACTAGATCGGGGCTAGAAAGACTCAGTAACTTGCCCATGATCGCGTCTAGAATCCACACTTTAGACTATGCAGCTGCTCAGACCCCTCCCGAGAGGGTCTGGCTGTCCCGCGGATGGAGGCTCCGGGGGCAGATAGTGTTAAGCTTTGGCTCCATCGACATTGGCTGATTGGTTGAAGTGTGGGATGGTGAGCTGTTGGTATTAATAACTGACACGTGTCAGGGGCTTTGCAGTGAACAAAGCATGTTCTGGGACAGTTCTGAGAGTTGGTCCTGCTTCTCTTCCCGGGGTAGAAACTTGAGCTGGCCAGCATTTTGTAAAGCTCCTAATTTCCTGTAAATCGCGTGTCCCTGCTGACTGGGGCTGAAAACATTTTGGGCCCTGGTTTTCACCCTTGGGTCTGTTCTCAGCAGTCAGTTGGCTTCTCTGTCTGTGGTTAGTGGTGTCGTTCGCCCTTTCTCGGGCCAGGCGGGAGGCACCGAGCTTTGAGGCTTTGGGGTTTTCAAGGCCGCAGGGGCTGCCATCCTCTTTGGGGGGAGGGTGTTGAGTAAGATGGGTTCTCTGGTAGAAACTGCCTCCCCTCTCCGTGTCCTGGACTTTTCCTTACGGAGAGGGGGCGTCAAGGCCCTCTGCTGAACCCTCGGGAGGCAAGCGACAGTCTTCCAGGGTTGCCAGCTCTGCTCCTGCATATGGCAGCTTGCATTTTCCACTACTCATGTTTTCACCTGTGTAAGATGTTTTTGTGACGAGTATAACTGTTATTTTGTTATTAGCTCTAACCACAGGTATTTCACGCTTTCAGTTAGTCTGAGCTGCTTATAAAGTGACAGGTCCCTTATCCCACGGTTTGCTTCCTGAGCTTGAGTGCTCACCTGGACCCAGGGGGACTGCTAGGCGCTGATGAA
Source organism: Equus caballus (assembly GCF_041296265.1). Lineage (NCBI taxonomy): Eukaryota > Metazoa > Chordata > Mammalia > Perissodactyla > Equidae > Equus > Equus caballus. Next base: position 84,474,052 of record NC_091699.1, read on the forward strand.
CTGAACTCGCTCCTGGGGTGGCGGTCCTAACCTCAGTCTGAATTCCATGTTGATCAGCCTGCTGGATCAAGTGAGTTCTCAGGGAAATGTGACCTCCATTTTATATTTCACGCCTGCTCCAGTCATTGTTCTGCCGATGAAATGCCCTAATGGAGTGTGCCTCCCTGCCAGCGACAGAAAACATACTTGCTCCTGAGTGCTGTGTCCTTCATATAAACCATACTCATGGGAACTAAGTGGGAGCACATTCTTGTGCAAAGCTAGAATGTTCTCAAGTGTCCAGAGAGTGTGTTGAATGCCCGCGGCTCTGTAACTGCCAGGTCCGGGGCAGGTATCCGGCTGGCTATAAGGTACAGTTACCTTTGTCTGGGGGTGGGAAAAAGGAAGGATCTGGGTGAGCTCCCTGTGCCCTGGGGCATCTGGCAGGTCTCCATTGTCTCAAGGCTGAGCAGAGAACTCAAGCTTTGAGAGCAATTTTGTGGGTGGACTCTGAGGCCTTGCCAACCCTCGTGGTCTTGGATGATGCTACTGGGCCCTATGGTACTGGATCCTTGGGGATGCTGTTGGCTATAAATAACAAAACCCAAGTAGTAGTGGATTAAGCAGAGCTTAGATCTCCCAAAGATGCTCTCAGCTCTTGTGAAGTCTCTGTACATGGGGATGGGACATTAGTGCCACTTCCAGCAAGTTCTTGCATGGGACAGGCAGCCAAGAAGGCTGAGGGTCTGGGGTCCAGAGCAATGGTTTTTACCTTCTTGGGTCACAGCCTCTTTAACATGCCAATGGGAAGCCCAGAGAAAAGTTGCTTGGATGTACAAAGTGGGGCATACAGTTCAGGGGGCTCATGGATCTCTGAAAATGAGACCTGGATCCCAGATTAGATCCCCTGGTCAGAGCCACGTTGCTTCACTTTTGTTTACGAGGACCTACTTGGCGCTGCCCTCCCACCAGGCCAGCGTGCCGTTGTGGTAGAGATGGGTGTCAAGGGTGAAAACAGGGTGGGACCATTGTCAGTTCTCAGCCTGTGAGTTGCAGTTAGCCAGCAGATCTGTCTTATGGAACTCCTACCAAGAGAGCGGTACTTCAGCCAGCAGAGCCCACTGTGTTGAGACCGAGCTGACAGCCACATTGCACTCCTTGGTGCCTGCCGTGCACTCCATGGTGCCTGTCTCCTGTCTTCTAACACTTCTAGGTAGTGTTCCTGTTGTGTGTGATAGGGGATGAGGTTAGTCCCGCCTATTCCCGGAGTCTCCACCCCCTCGTCCTCTTTGGCCTGGCCTCCACTGTTGAGCCCCTAGGCCCTTTTAGCTGGTTGGCATGATCCAACGCAGCTTTCTGTGGCCGTCCCTCTTGTAGGAGTCATGAAGTAGCAATGTGTATTTAGCCTTTTTTTTCTTTTTGCTGAGAAAGATTAGCCCCTGAACTAACATCTGCTGCCAATCCTCCTCTTTTTTGCTTAAGAAAGCTTAGCCCTGAGCTAACATCTGTGCCAGTTGTCCTCTATATTTTTGTATTTGGGACACTTCCACAGGATGTCTGGTGAGGGGAGTAGGTCCACACCCAGGATCCAAACCTGCAAACCCAGGCCACTGAAGCAGAGTGCATGGAACTTTAAGCACTTGGCCACGGGGCCAGGCCTGTATTTAGCTTTTTAATGTCCCTATCATCGTCCTTTAGTATTCTTGTTGTTTTACTAGGTGGGGCCTGCTGAGGGCCAGATGGCCAAATGACGATGTGGGTCATCACAGGTTGCTGAGGTGACATTCTGGGTCTCAGAGGGGCATATTTCATCTAGAGAGTCTGGCATCTGGCCACCTAGATGGATAAAACATCACAGTTTGCATTTGGGTTGTATTGCTGTTGAGATTTTGGAGAGCACCAGGCGTGCGTTTGGCGGTGCAGCGTGTAATGGTGGAATAAAGGAGGGTGGGATGGAGCGCTGGGAGCTCTGAGCTCAGGATCTGGTCCTCTGACTGTCTGTGGGGCCTTGGGTGGGTCCCGTGCTGCAGGGGCCCAGGCTCCATCTCTGCCCGCCCTCAGGCTTGTCATGGGGATTAGATGCAATACACAGATGAGAAGGTGCTTGGGAGACCAGAAAGAGTCATAAGAATTAAGAGCATTATCAATATTCAGGCAGCCTTAAGATAACAGAATGTAGACCCAGAAGGAGTGCCTGGGACACCTCTAGTCTAGATTCAGACCCAGTAAAGTGTGTTTCTCCTGGTGGTGAGGGAGATGGTTTTAGGTGGGACACATGCAGCATCTTTCATTTTAATAGTTATATACTTGTTTGTATGTATTATAAAAGTACAGGCATCACAACAAACCTGGGTTTTTTTAATGAGTGGGGTTTTTTTTGTTTTTGTTTTTTGGTTTTTTTGCTGAGGAAGGTTGGCCCAGAGCTAACATCCATGCCCATCTTCCTCTACTTTATATGTGGGATGCCTGCCACAGCACGGCTTGATAAGCAGTACATGAGTCCACACTGGGGATCCTAACTGGCAAATCCCGGGCTGCCCAAGCAGAGCGTGCAAACTTAATTACTGGGCCACTGGGTCGGTCCTTTGATGGACATTTTGCTCAGATTAAGGCTAAAGAAAGATTTTGAGTTAAAAAGTATGATGATTCTAAGGTAAAGATTAAGCCAGTAATAGTTCAGTAATAGACACTATGAGCCAAATGGGCAAGTGAGCCCTGAGTCACAGCTGGGAAACTTTCAACAGGGGAGCCCCTCCAAGCAGCCTGTGGGGACCTTGTCTCCAGCTGGACGCTTCAGAGACAGGGAGCTTGCTGCCCCTCAAGTCAGTCCACTCCATTCGAGGATTCTCTCATCCTTGCAAAGTTCTTTCCTTTCTTCCTTTAGCCTGTCCCGCTGGCTCTGTCCCACATGAACCTTTGGCCTCGTGCATTTCTCCAGCACGAGGAGCAGCTCTGCTTTCTTCACCTGCTCCTTGAGTGGCATGGTTTAAAGACAGCCTCTCAGTATGTCAGCCTGCCCTTCCCTCCCTCCCTCCCTCCCATCCTTCCATCTTTCCTTCGACGAAGACTTGTGGGCTGCCTGGCTAGACACCCTATATCTGCCATCTCTAACCCTACATCAGTTTTGCTGTTAGCCTTTGACAGATGTGGACACTGAGGCTCAGAGAGGTCAACTGGGCTGCCCTCAGTCATAGCCTGAGAGGAGCAGAGCCTGGAAGGAGTCTGCCCGAGGGCTGTCTGGTCCCGAAGCACGTGTTCCTTCTGCTATACTCCGCTGCTCCCAGAGCTGGCTGAGCGAAAATGACACGTGCCGTCTCTCCTGGTGCACATGGGGCATGTCCCACGGGGGTCTGGCCAAACATCATCAGCACTGTGGTGGAGCAAGGGCCTCCTGAGAGGGGATGAGCAGCCGATGTGTGAAGACATTACGAGGCAGCAGAAGTTACGAGGTGCAGAAGCATCAGTGGGTGAAGAGCGGCAGAGAGCGAGCCTACCATGGCCTGGTCTTCCCCGCCTCTCGTTAACGTCATAGTTAACTCTGAACCCCTAAATCATTTGCGCACTTGGTATATTTTTTCATTTTGAAAAATATAAAGGGTAATATGACAAACACCATGTACCCATTACCCAAAATAAACAGATGAGACCGTCTTCTCTGCGCTCGGAAGGGCAGGACTTCTCTGCGTGTCCCTGGTCACTGGGCCTGGTGGTTTGGCCTGTCCTCAGCCTGTGGGAGCTTTTGGAGCCTTGCTCCTGAGTTTCCATGTCCTGGCTCTTTTAGGTGCGTGTCCCTGCTAATTCAATGAAAACACCCCCTGGACCTCCATCGAGCTCAGGGACAGATCCTTTTGCTGCCAATGAGTAGGCATTTTTGGATTTAACGCTTTCCAGAAAGTTTGTCCGCCGTCAAAAACCCCTGCCCTGACATTGTGGGCTCAGGCCGGGCTGCAGAGCACAGCTTAGTCACATCTGCCCAAACCAAACCGTCATTTTAATGGTAGATATATGTATTTGGAAAAAAGAGAGAGAAAACATGATTTTCTTTTTATAGTTAGATGACAGTGATTTGTTAAGCAGCTCATCCTGAACAGTCATTAATAAAATAGATTTATGTTCTAAAGTGTAGTGCTGCTTTAAAGGAAGGCAGACTGACGTACAAGGCGGTACCTTCCTGATCCCTCACTTCGCCCCTCCAGCTTTCCCTTTGCTCAGCATTCCCAGAAAGAAAGTGCCCCAGGTGCCTGGTCCTGGGTCGTCCTCCCTGCCGAGCTGAGCAGGAGGCAGAGGCAGGTCTCAGCTGCAGAGGCTGGGGCTCCCTGTGACCACAGAGACGGTTTCTCACCCACCTGTTTGCAGCCTTCTCCTTCGCACCCCCGGACTGACTCGAGCCAGTGGGAGCCTGATGTGATCCCGCGGGCGTGGAGCTGGGGCTTGAGTTAGAGCGGTTAGCAAAGCAGTGCTTTTTAAAGCTGTGCAGAAAAGATTCCCGAGCTTCTGGAAAAGCCTCCCACACCCAGGCGGATCCCATTTTTAGGGAGTCACGACTGGGGGGGGGCAAAGATTTGAACTAGTTTCATAATAGAACGTGGAGACCCAAGGGAGTCCCCAAATCCTCTTACTAAGTGATGAGAAGCAGTTGACATGTTTTCTGTCCCCGAGTTGCCAACAAAGAACAACACTGCCTGTGTCCTTTTCCCTCACTCTGCTGGAGATGCTGCAGAAGGCAGCAACGGCTGGAGCCCAGAGACCTCAGAAGGATCTGCTTTGTAGGGGTCTGTCTCGCAAGAGAAGCGATCAAAGACTTTACCAGGGAAGGCAATTAAACATATTATAAAACCAATTCCTATTTGATTATACAGAAATACATATATGTTATGTTTCCAGGCCCACATTTTTTTTTCTTCCGAATCCTGATGGTTTTGGTTATTTCTTCTTGAACTTCTCCCCTTATTTCTAACCGTATCTGCTTTGGCTCCAGCCTTAGCATCTGTCGCTTAGATGACCGCAATAGCTTTCTAACTCTTTCTCTAGCTCCAATTTTGCCGCCTCTAAATGGCATCCTATGGTTGACCAAAGTGAAGTGTCTCAAAATCCAAGTTGAGCCTTTGATTCCCCCCCTAGCTTATAGACCGTTGAATGAGTGAGGAGAAGGGACGGGTCTTACCAGCCCTTAAAATACCCTACCAAACTGGGGTGATGAAAGTGGTGTAGCCCTGGCCGAGGGATAGACTGGTTAAGGAAACGAATAGGGTACCTCCCCCAAAATGCTCTCCCGTCAAAAAAATTTTTTTATTTGAAATGATGCTGCAGGCCCACTTTTAAAAGAAAAGTTCTGGTTTAAAAAGAATCTGCTATACACAACCGTGTGTTAGGCTGCCCCTAGTTATATCAAGCACCCACATTAAAAGTAGAAGTACTTGTAGGTGTGTGGAGGTTGCTGAAGGCGTGGTGGAGCTGGGGAGGCCCACCCACTCCATAGGTGCCAACCATTTTGGGGCAGTCTAGGGACAGATTCTTGCCTCCCCAAAGCATTATATATTCATTTCAAAAGCAAAATTAATTTTAATTAAGTTTAGGGGGTTTTTTTTCCTTTTTATCCTTTAGAATTTCAGTATACCTTCTTGAAAAGTCCCCCTTTTAGATAACCCACAAATTCACCCCTTTGTATTTTGATTCCACTGGAACTGGAGGTCCCGAGGAGGAGAGAGAGGCAAACCCATCTTTCTTGGCAAGTACCGTTCTCTCACAAGTTGTCTCAACAGCCCAGAATAGCCTCTATCATGTTCTTCTTTCAATGCCTGCTTTATTGTAACCGGAGATGATGGAAAAGGGTGGAGCCACTGTCCCGAAGCCTTGAAGGCATATATTAAAAAATAGCTTGTATGAGATCTATCTTCTCAGCCATCCTTCTACCCCACGTTCCTCAGGTTGAGGCTCCTGGGGCGGCAGAGCTGGGAAGGCCTGGTGTTCCTCACACCCAAGCCCTTCTTTTCGTGCTAAGGAGCCCGGGGCCCAGGTGCCCTGTTGGCACTCCCGGGGAGCTAAGGTCAGCTGGCTTCAGAACCCTCCCACCCGCCCCCGCTCGCTGCCCCGACCCCACCCGCCCACAGTGGACAGCGGCCTGAGTCTACTTATCTGAGGCTGGGCGGGTGTTTCCTGCATGTTTGAGATTTTACAGAGGAAATCAAAATAAAGAAACAAAGCCTTTGTTTTACTTCTGGACTTAAACTGGGGTGGCTGGAGGGATGGAAAGGGGGAGCAGGAACAGGTCATTTGGCACTTCAACAAAATAACCCTTCTAGCTCAGCCTTTGACAGGCCTCTTTCTCTGTAGGGTCGCTGTGTGTGAATGGGCGAGACGGGCGGAGGGCTGGGAGAGCCTCTCCGTGTGGAAGGAGAGGCCCCACCGGCAGGGTCTCTGGCAGGGGTCTGGGCCACCAGCAGGGCTGCAGAGTGGGCAGCCAGAAGGACCTTGGGGATGTCAGTCCTCCTTTCCTTCATCAGAAGACCTGCAGGAGAGGGCAGGGGCGCGGGCTGTAGGCCCACAAGCCCCCCGATCCAAGTTCTGCCCCACCACCTGCTGTCTCTGTGACCTTGGGCGAGTCCCCACCACTGAGCCTCTTTTGCTGTGTCCCTCACAGGGAACAAGGCTGCTGTAACGCAGCTGTCCCAGCCAGGCCCATGTCCCTTTCTTCTCTAGTCCAGTTTTACTGGGTCAGGCCCTCATCCCACATATGTGGAAATGGGGGGCTCTCCCCAATATTTCTTCTTTCTTCCCAAAGGATTCTCTCCTTGTAGAAGTTTTCCACCTGTATCATTTATTTTTCTTTAAAAATTACCCAAGTGTCGATGAAAACCCTCCATATCTGCAGTATTTCTGAGGATTTCGGGGTGGGGACCATGCTCGCTGGCCGTCCGGCCTCCCAGGTCAGCTGCCACACTCTGCACTTGGCTTTCTCCTTCCCTAAGCCCCGCTAAGCCATGCCTGTTGTTATAACAGGCCTTCACCAAGGGCTTAAAGAAAGGGGGTTACCCATCGCTCAGAACAGGGCAGAAGTAAAAACTGAGGACCAGACGTCCTCGCCCTGCCTGCTCATACCCCCAGAGAATTTCTCCCGGGCTGTTTGTCTCCTCAAGTCTAGTTTACTGCCATTTTCCAGGGACCAGTTTTCCTGGACCCTTTCCCCCAGGACGTCTGAGAACTCCATGTTTCCATTACTTTTGATTGCAGAGCAGTAATGACATGTATCCTCCACGAGGCTGTGGGCCTGTCTTTTGATGCCTGAAAAGAGCCAGTAGGGAGCTCGTCTGAGCCAGTTACGACCCGCAAGGCCAGCACCTCTACCTGCAGTAAGACCCAGCAGAAGGATGGATTATCACTGTCCTTGGTACTAGACAGTTGGAATTCTTGAGTTAGGCCTTCTTTCCCAAGGACCCGAGCAAACCCAAGTGTTCATTGGTTTTCCCTCCTGTTAGAACCTCTTGCAGCATAGCTGTGAGGATTGGCGCTGACGTAGATCCATGGATCCAGTGCCGTCTTTGTGTCGGGCATGTGCTGGGCACTGGAGATATAGTAGAAGATAAAACAAGGCGGGCCTGCCCTCCTGGCGCTGACAGTCCAGTAGGGGAGACACAGTACGTCATAAACCATTAAGCAGTTGACCCCCAGCATGCCAAGTGCTGGCCAGACAGACAGCAGGGCACTTCGGAAGGGCCTGACAGCAATCTCACCTAGTCTGAGGGCCAGCGGGGATGGTCAGGGAAATGTATGTAAAGTGCTTACTTAGCATGTGGTCAGGACTTCATAATAAGCAGGCATGATAACTATCAACCGTGGCCGCAGGACTCGGACTGATTCCTCTTCTGGCTGGGATCCACCGCTACCGTTCACCAACAGTAGTTTTGCACCAAGAGGTTTATAATTTTTCCAAGGTCACACAGCTAGTAAGTGACACAACTGGGATTCAGAACTGGGCCCGTCAGATTCATTTCCTTGCTGCTAACTTCTGCTCTGCCTCCCACTGTGCCCGGTGGGGAGTGTCCACATCAGACGGACTATGGGGTGGGCTGTAGCACTGCAGCTGCCCCCTTTCTCTGCTCCCCTGAAACAAGCCAGGGCGCGTTGCGGGTTATGATCATTCCTCCAGCCATCAGAAATAAAACTGGCTTCCTTGTTGAACGCTGGCATGGCCAAGCCACAGGAGCAGTAACACTTCAGTGCAGCTGAGTGGCGGGGTCTCCCTATGAGCAGGCTGTGCTGAGAGCTTCTCAGGCTGAAGGAGGGGATGCAGAGCGAGCACCCACCCCCCACACTCCCCCTGCCATGAGGGCTTTGGGGCACCCTGGAAAACATAGCTCTGTGGCCCCTGCTGCCCAGTTTAGGGGAGTGGGCATTGGCGCGTGTTCCTACAACGTGCTGCTGCTGCTGATAATAGCAATAATAACAGCAGCCCTTTCTGTGCCGGGCCCTGTTGTAAACACTTGCGTATATTCACTCATTCTGTCCTCAAAACAACGCTGGGAGGTGGATCTGTTATTAACAGGTGAGGAAACGGAGGCACAAAGTGAGTTGAGCAATGTGCCAGAGGTCACACGCCTAGCAGAGGGGCAAAAGCTTTGTTTCATGACTTTTTATGAAAGTGCTGTATCTAGGAAAAGGAGAGGTGGGAGGCTGGACCCCTGGCCAACAGTGGCTTCTGGACAGGTCCTGCCCCTTGGGAATGGAGCAGGTCTGCCAGCTCTGCCTGCCGCCCCTCTCTGCCGGCCAGGACTAGCTGTCCCGCCTGGCCAGGCCGGTTAGGAGAGCAGGGAAAAGGCAGCAGCTCTCTAGAGCCTGGGGGAGCTGGGGAAAGCGGCCTCCTGCTTTTCTTTCCAGTTGAGTGGGCTTGAGCTCCGGAGTTTGGAAGGGTCCCCGAGACATCATCCCACCGACCCTCCAGCTCTGGTCCCACCCTCTGGGCCAGCAGCCCGACCCTCCTCCCTCCCTTGTCCTGCTTCACAGCCTCTGCCCAGGAAAATCCCCCACCTCCCCCGCCGCTCATCTCCATGCCCGCCTCGTTTTCAGGAAGTTTCCCTCAGATTTTGCTCCAGCCTGACTCTCTACAGCCTGGCTACTCTTTTAAAACAGAGACTGGAGTGCCTCTCACCACCTTAAAGAACAGCTTAGACCCTGTTTCTTCGCATTTTTGGTCAAACATAAAATATTTCACATTTTTCATTAATGGTGTTTAACGTTTTGAATATAAATGATGGAAACAAATCAAAGCAACAGTCGTTTTTGAATGTGCCTTTCTGCCCTCGTCCTCCCTGGGATCAGCCCACTCCTGGGGTGGGCTGCGTGCCCTCCCCCCAAAGACTGGAGAGTCCCCAGGTGAGTGACACTGGCTGCTGCCCTCCACAGTGTCACTGCCACCCGCTGTGATCTCACACCTCCGTGCAGCCAAAGCCAGGCCAGGCCGGGGCAGCGCCTGGAGTCATCTGCCTTGCAGTGGCCGTACCACTTGATGTGTGAGGCGTGCCAGGGTGGCAGCAGGTGCCCTTGTGGGCTGGGGCCACCCAGGGGTCACTTGTTTGGCTTATATAATGTGTAAAACTTTTTCATTGGTAGCCAACATTTAAAAAGTCAGTTTCACATAAAAATTCAGATCTCTGGCTACTCTTTAACGGTGTAGACTGTCTGGCCAGCCTGTTGCAGAGATGCTCATGTTGCCACAGTCAGAGTAAGAGTTGTCTCCTATTTACCACAGGCCCCACTGCTCCTTATTGCCTGTGCCTGCCCCCTTCTCTCATTTATCAACCTAGTCTCTGCCAACACACGAGTTTGGGATGTCTATTTGTTTCCCGAGTCCCTCTTCCTGAACTACAGGATGAAGCAGTTGAGATGGGTCAGCCAGGACTTGGAGGGCTGGGGTTTGGCCATTGTCAGCCCTGGCAGGAAGTGTCCATCTCATAGGCAGGGGCTGCTGGCGCAGAGGGATGCCTGCCCCGGGCTCAGGCCTTCCTTTTGCTGTCTTCACCGCCCCTGCCCTTCTCCTGGGCCGCTTACCTCCTGCGCTGGTGTGAGGCCATGGATGGGCAGCTCTGGGCTGGGACAGCCCTGAGGGACAGCTGTGAAGTTGTGCTCTGTTTAGCTCCCCACCCCCCACTCGGGAGAAAGACAGCATGAGGGGATTTGCCTTGCTGCCGTCAGAAGGCTCAGGGGCAGGGTATGGCCTCCCCAGCATAGGAGGCAGGTGCAGCCAGGGAGCTGGGCACTGGGAGCTGCAGGCAGCTCGGTGTTTGGGGAGTAGGGGTGGCAGGGAAGGACCCCCTCCTTCTTGACCGCTCTCCGGGGCTGGTGTCCACTGGGACTCCTCACATGGTGTCTCCCTTATGAGGGCCACCACCCCACTCCTCTGGGACCCATGTGGCCTATGGGCATGGCACCTACACCACCTCTGCCCTCCACTCCGTCCGAGCCAAAATCTGGGTCTGCTCCCAGTGTCAAGCCTATGCTTTGGAAATGTGGACAGCAGACACCAGGAGCGTCTCTGTGCAGAAAGCCAGGGCGCCAGGGGGACCCTGAGATAAAGAGACGAGGTCCAGCCCTCAGCCCCCTGCCCCACCCTAGCAGGGGGAATGTGACCGGAACGTGACTCCCAGGTCCTAGATCTGAAGGGAGAAGAGGCAGAATGGCCATGTGGCTGAGCTGGGAGCTTTGTGGTCGCACTCGCGGATGGAGATATGTGGCCTTGGACAAGCCACAGAGCCTCCGTGACCTCAGGGTTCCTCATCACTGGCAGCGGCTAAACAATGCCTTCTCGGTGAGGTGGCTGTGAGGAGTCAGTGGAATAATGGCTGCAAAGCACTCTGGCTGCCACCTGCCACCTGGCCAGCACGTGTCAGTGCAATCATGGTGGCTGCGTGGAAGGAGGCCTGGGGAGGGGTCACTTCAGGAGGCTGTTCCTTCTGGAGGGGTACTGTTTTCACAGGCGGAGGAAAGGTGAAAAGGCAGTGCAGGCAGAGAACATTCGTTGGCAGACTCTGCGGTACCCTGCGGGGGGCTCCAGCCGGGAGGAATCCGGTGCCCTCCTGTCCTCAAGGCACCGAATCAGCAGGAGCAGAGGCTGCCTGAGGGCGCCAGGGTGCTGGGGGCAGCTCCAGGAGGGCCTGGAGTGCCGTGGTCAGCGGGGAGAGCTTCAGGTACCTGTGGGCGGTTTTCCTGGAGGAGCAGTATCCCAGGGGTTGGTTGTGGGGCCGTAAGGCTGGAGCGGTGGCAGGGCAGTGCCTGTGGAGGGGCCCAGGCAGAGGGCAGGCCAAGCCACCGAGGTGATGTGCAAGCAGGCCTTGGCCTCGGATTTGAGCTAAAGGGATGTTTGAGCTGTTGGGAGAGGAAGAGGGAGAGAAGGCCAGGACAGAAAAGTGGGAAAAGGGGTCTGGAGGGAGGGGGTTGAGGAGTGGTGATGGGCGAGTGGGGAGGTTGGGGAGTGGGAAGGCTGGGAGTAGGGGTGGTGTGGGGAGTGGTGGGGGGCTGGGGGATTGGGGAGTGGCGCTGGCTGAGTCTGGTTTGTGAAGGGTGAGTCTGAGCAGCCCGAGGAGGAGCTGTGAGGAGGTGAGGGGCTCACAGGAGCCCCTCCCCTGGGTAAGGGCTGAGGGGATAGCTGAATCGGAATGGGGAGAGGGATAGGATGGGGCCTGCCAAGCTCTGGGGAGTCTGAAGGCCCTCAGTTTGGGGAACCCTAGTGTCCAGAAGCTGACCCTTCCCGGTGGGGTGACGCCCGCCTGACTTTCCCGGGGGCTGTGCAGATCCCTGTCGGAGGCAGAGAAGTTCTCCTCCACGGCTGCGGTGAGACTGCCCCAGCACTAGGGAAATATTAATAGGCCCCCAGGACTGAGAATAAGAACTTAAACATAAAGCCACTTCCTCCTTTGCCCCTAGCTGCCACTGAAGGAGGCCAGGAGGCAGGACGCTGCCCCTCACCCCGGGTCCACTCCCACCCTCCCTGTGGTGGGGGCCTGGCGACCTGGCTTGGGGAGGGGATTGCGTTCACTCCCACCCTCTCTGTGGTAGTGGGACATGGCGACCCAGTCCTCTGAGGCGGTGAGGGCCAGGTGGCCAAGGGGCACGTTGTTCTGAAGGGTGGTGTGGCCCCCGAGACACAGGGCCCTGTTTAACCCCTGGGTTCTGAGGGCCTCAGACCCACCAGGCCCCTGGACGCCGGGTGTTGAGTGGGACAGAGTTTCAGTTGTCAGATTCCAGCTTCTCCCTTTCCCAAGCTGTGTCCTTGTCAAATGCTTCAACGTCTCTGACTCTATCTCCCGCTGGTAAAGTGGGGAAACTAAATGCCACCGCACATGGTCCTGCCTTCAGGCCTTTGTGGCCGTGCCAGCCCTGCCTGCGTGACCTTTCTGCTCCCACCTGACCCTGCAGCCCTTTCCCCCTTCTCTGAGCTTCCGGAGTACTTAGTGCGAGTTGTCCGATCCCACTGGGCTTTTCTGGCTGGTTTACCTCAGTGTGCTCACCAGAGAGAGTGGTGGGCCTGTTGGGTGGGGCAGCCGTCCAGCGAGCCTGCATGGTGCTCCGGGGGCTTCCAGGGCCTGCAGGGCCCCTGGGCTCTCGCCTGCCTCACCTGCAGCCAGGCGCTTGTTCCTTCGTCCCTGAGTGCTGTTAAGCAGCCACTGCGGGCCAGGCTCCGTGCTTAGTGCTAGGGATGCAAAGATAAAGATGCCTGGTTGTCAGGGAGCTGACAGCAGCCTCCTCCCCACGCGCTTACCACCCCCACCCCTTCCCCCACTGCACAGGTCACACATTCTGTGCTCCAGCCACATCACAGTGCCAGCAGCAGCTGGTGCCTCCTTGGTTTTTCGCACCTCCATGCTTTATACCTTTGCAGCTTCTGGTCCTGACCTAGGATACACTTGTCTCTACTGTTCACCTTAGCTAGTACCTGCTTGGCCTCCAAGGCTCCCTTTTGGCATTGCCTCTACCAGGAATCCTCCCGCAGTGTCCCCAGGCTGGGTGAGATGCCCCCACTCCTCCTGCACTCCCACTTGGCCTTGTACACTATAACCCTCTGTCTGCCCCTCCCACGCACCCACACTGTGAGCCCCAAGGCCAGGGGCTGAGGCTCCTTCATCTCAGTTATCCCCAGCTTCCAGGACCAGGCACACCGTAGGTTCTGAGAGCATTTACTGGATGTGCGAGTGTCCTGGAGTCTGAGTGTATGTGTGTATTGGGGGAAGGATGGTCAACACTGGTGGCTTGTCCATTTTACCCCTTCTGGATCATTCTCCCCTTGGCTCAGGTAAAACTGGGCCCTTTCTCATGTTGTGTGTCCTGTTAGGCTTTTCTTTCCAAGGACATATCTACCAAACCAGTAGGTACCAAGAGAGGGGCTAGGTTTTATGATGGAGAGCACTTCTGGATTAAAGCCCAGAGGGGAAACCGTATTCACTGCTGAGTCCTCAGCAGTTTGGAATCTTCTGCAGTCTATTCAGTGAACAAGCATCTCCTAAACATTTGGGGAAATGTCTTTGAGGGGCTTAAACCTCATCCTTCATTGGGTCAGCAAGCATTTCGGGGCTTGCTGGTCTCCACAGCATTGCTCTAAGAATGACAGTGGCAGGCTGAGGTGTGGATGTTGCCCTCCAGGGCAGAATGGGGAGCTGAGGCCAGCATGTAGATCAGGTGAGAGCACAGCAAGGCGGGAGTGGTGAGGGGCTGAGTTCTGTTGACCTGTTACCTGTGGGACCAGTTTGCAGGACATGAGCTCAGGAAGGAGTCTGGAAAGGCAGGAGGGCTTCCTGCAGGAGGAGAGATGTGGGAGGGACTTGGAAGGATGCTGATGATGGTAACAACTTGATGTTGGTCAAGTACTCACTATGGGCCAGGCACTGGGCCAAGAAAATAAATGTAGTCTGTCACAACCACCATGAGGCCAATGCTGCCACTTTTATAGAAGAGAAAACAAGGGACAGAGGTAGGTAAGTTGCCTAAGGTTGCAGGCTGAGTCCGTAGCTCAAGCTCCTTGGTGAGCGGTTCCCGGTGAGGGGCCAGCCCCAAGATAGGCAGGAAGCAGCTGGTGTGTAGGAACACAAGGACACAGGCTGGGGCTGGGGCAGGGACCGGCACAGTGGAGAGGGTACCACACAGAGGTGCTGGAAAATGAGAGTCTCAAAGCCACCTGGTGCTCCCATGATGCTGGGTAGCTGCCTGATCCCCCAGCTTCCTCCCTGGCCCTCAGGCCAGGAGTACCTGGCAATACCACACCTGTGTCCTGTTTGGCAGACTGTCCCAGTCGGGATGGGGGCGTGTCTGTTCCCAGTGACCAGTATTTGCCCTGGGTGCCTCTAGGGCCCTGACCTGCTCAGCTGCCCCTCCCACAGGAGCAGCCATCTGGCCCTGGAGCCCTCCCTAACACCACTCCCTGGCTCACTGCTGACCTCTACCCAGCTCTCCTGGATCTGCTGCCTCTGGCCTGGCCTGACTCTGCACCCACTCACCACTCTGCCAGCCACGAGAGGATGCCTCGTATGACGGGCTGGCTGCGGGCTCTGGAGCCACACTGCATGGTTTCAGGTTCTGGCACTGCTGCTTTCTAGCTGGGTGACCTTAGGAAAGTTATTTTACTTCTTTGTGTCTCAGTTTCTTCAACTGTAAAATGAGGATAATCAAAGTCATACCTCATAGGGTTGTTGTGAGAATCCAATGAGTTAATTTGGTAAAATCTTCCAGTAGCATCAGACGCATCACTTAGGTTGATTAAGTGCCCCTATTGTTTTGAACGTGATCACTGTTGTAATTATTACAGCAGGTGGTTTCTGCACAGCCGCTCTGGGACTCACAGTGCTGGGTCATAGATGGCTAAGCTCCAGGCCCTGTCAGGAGGCGCTCCCACACCAGTGGGTAAGACCCAAGTGTTAACAGTTGTGATATAAGGAAGCACGTGGCACTGGGGGGTCGTGAGCAAGGCCAAGGGCACTGCGTCCCTCACTTGGCTTACTGCAAGCGTTGGGCTTTGCCTGGATCTCTGGACTCCTGTCTGATCATTTCTGCCCTGCTGCCAGCAGTCCAGGTGTGATCCTGGCAGAGGAGTTTGGATTTGATGGGGTAGAAAAGCAGGGGCTGGTGTATTAACCAAAGACTTGGGAAATAGAGTTCTCCAGAGATAACCAGGCAGGTTCCCCCAAAGGTCCTGAGCCCTCCGATGGAACAGCATGGCTAGTAGGTGGGATGTTTTGGAGGGGACCAGAAGAGTAGTGGGTTACAGCTAGGGTGGCAAACAAGCTTTCGCTCTGGACCAGTCACTTGGCTCTGACTGCCAAGGTGCTGCATTGAAAAGGCAGGGAAGAGGACCATGATATGATGTCTGCCATGGCTCCGGGAGTGGAAGGGGCAGCGCCCATGCCCCATATTCACCCTCTAGACCTGATGATGTTTAAGGTCCTTTACAGCATAGCATAACATGGTTGGGTGGGTGGTTAAGTCTTAATAATGGAGTGAGCTGAGCACTGGTTTCTTCCTGGAGGGAGGGAGTGTTGCAGTGACAATTTGGGGCTTGGATTAGCAAAGATGTGAGGCAGATGGCGGGAGCAAAGTCTTGGGGAGGGGAGAGTGAAGCCTTAAGGGATGCCAAGTGCCGAGACCCCTGGCGGGGCTATGCACCATTTATGCACAGCCTGCAAATCAGCAGCCCTGGGGAAGCTGCCCATTTCTGGGAATTGTGCAGAAGGGAAGGGCAGCTCCTGGAATGCGGAGCCATTTCCTCCACATGGGCTGGGTCACTCCCCCCAATGTATCCTCATCCCCCTGAGCTGGGCACACCCAGACATCACAGAGATGAAGTTAGCTTCCCAGGGGTGACTCAGCTCAGTGTGAATGAAAGTCCATTCACTTTCCCAAGAGCTCCATTAATAGTGAATGTGTCCCCCTCTTCCAGCCTTATTTACCAGACAGCTTGAAGTTCAACTGATGGGGTTGGGGGAATCTTTAAATAATTAGTATGGACATAGAGAAGCAAGAAGCAGTGAAAACTAAACCTTCAGTAAAGTTGGCAGCATCTTTGGGAGAGGCTCTGGGTTGGCCACTGCCCCAGCTCCAAGAATCCGTGGTCCTATAATCAGGCCTAGGACAGCAGCCACAAGGATGAAGAGTGCCCTGTGGGTTAGTGAATCACAGTGACAGTCAAAGAAAATCCCTGTGATGCTGCAAAACTAATTGCCAAAAGGATTCAAGGCAGTGTGGGCTGGTGGTTCCAAGCATGACCTGTGGCATCTGACTGATCCACTGCAGATGCGCACTAAATGGTGGGCTTGTTACTGCCATGTAGTGTCTCCTGGGGACCATTTGTTCTGGCCAGGACCACATGACACTGCTTTGGAAGTGGTGTTGCCTGAGGGAATGGGGTGGATGCAGAGGCCAGGGAGCACATGGACCCCTTGACAGTGTCTGCGGCCAAAGCCATTTCTTTTACTTATGCCTACTTAGAAAAATGGGCAGTGTTTGGGGCTCTTCTTTTGGGAAACAAGCTCTGTCTGTAGAGTCCCTAGAAACTTGGGACCTTGGGAGAAGGGGGCAGATATGCCTCTTAGGGGGCTGCTGGGGCCCTCTGCCATCCTGGGCATTTCTCTCTGTTACTGGATTGGGTCCCACAGCAGCCCTATGCAGCGCAGGGGTTGTTAGGACCTGGATGGGGCAGTCGGGTGTCCAGATCCGTGGGGTCTACCAGGATGGGGGGAGACCAGGGGCCCGTATCAGTGCAGATGTGCCCTTGCTGGGTGGGCCTTCAGTTTGCTCTCACTGAGGCTCCTGGAAGTTAAGAAACGTGCTCCAGTCACACAGGGAGTCCATACCAGAGACTGAGAGGAGCTGGAGCTGCCTGGCTGCAGTCGAAGGCTATTATTGACCCCACCCTCAAATGTCCCCCCACCCCAGATCCAAGGGGGTCTTTGCACAAGACTGTTCCCAAGAGGTCTCAGACACCCCCACCCCCACCCCAAGCATACTTTGAAAATTGCTGGGTGAAAAGGTTATTCTGGGGACATCGGTCCACCCAGCCTCCCCACCTCCAGGCATGAGCCTGCCCTGTCAGAAGGGCAGGCATCAACCCTGCTTATCGGCCCCAGGGAGGGCTGGGTGAGTGGAAGCCTGCACTGGAGCAGCATCCAGTAGTCAGTCAGTGAATAAACCTGAGCCTCCCATGTGTTGGCCCCTGTCTGGCCCTGTGAGAGGCAAGGGAGGGAGGAGACGTGGCTCTTGTCCTCGTGGAGCTGCCTGGGGAAGCGAATCTGTCATTCAGGAAACAACTTCAAACCTCAAAGGCAAGATAGTGCTAACTGTGGGGCGAGAAAAGGAGCAAAGGCAGCCAAAACAGCTTACTCCTCAGCTTAAAGATGCCTAAAGTTTTCGTTTACACGTTAGTAAAATTGTTGAGGCAGCGATCTTCCTTTTGGGAAGAAGTTTGCAGCATGAGCGAGGGTTTGGGTTGCCTGTGGACTGGGAGGGGCTCTGGGAGCGGTGGTTGCCATGGGAACCAGCCTCCACCGCCTCGCGGCCTGCGGCTCCGGTTCCAAAAGTTGGTTTCTGAGTGGAGGAGCTGTGGGGAACCTCAGAGCCATTTCCCGTGGAAACAACGTTCTAAGTGGGGGTGACGTTCCGCACAGGCCCGTTTAATCGGTCTGCGCTGGGGCTGAGGTGGCGGCGGGCTTCCAGTGGGGGAGGGGAGGAGGCTGGGAGGGTGCGTGTGTCCGTCTGCCTGCCTCTTCTGGGAACAAAGTAAACAAGGCGAGAGAACAAACATTTGAGCGCCTTCTCTAAACTGGGCAGTTTTCGTTCGTTTTATTTTCATGCTTAGAGCAGTCCTGCAAAGGCTGATTCTCTAACCAGCCCCGGCTTACGAATTAGAAACTGAGGCTGTGACCCGTCCCTTGCCCAGGGTCACTCAGTTCGTCTGTAGGAGAGTGTCCGGCCCAGAAAATTGGTGGGGAGACTTTAAAGAAAACTTAAGTCCACCTTATCCCACCCTCCCACCTCCAAGGGGCCGTCCATGACCCCCAAATGGTGAAGAAGCCTATTTTGTAGGAGTGTGGTGCACGCCCCTTGGCATTTTGACTGCCCTTCCCATTTACAAAGACATCATTTAGTCAAGGATTATTCTGGGGGAGGTTGAAGACTGGAAAAACATGCCCATGAGGAGAAGATCTGGTGAGAGCCTTTATGAATTCGGGGGTGTTCTGGACTTTGTCCTGCCTTTGCAATATCTTTTTTTCCTAGGCTCACACTTGCTTCCAGAAGGGTCTTATCTGTGTGATTGGCCTGACTTAGTGGAGTGAGGGAGAACTCCCAAACCCTGGCTGGGAGAGTTGTCCCTTAGCCCTCGGCATGGGGAGGGCTGGCGCTGTGGCTATAGGTTGTTTGACGGTTGGTCAGAAAAGCTCGTATTGAGCCTCTGGTTCCTTCAAGTGTGTCTGCTCCTGGCTGATGCTGCGCCAGGCTTTGGTGATACAGAGAGGGACAGGGTGCAGTCCCTGCCTTTTTGTGCACAGTAAGTGTAGAAGATTTCAAGCGTGATGCTGGCCTTGGCACCAGGAAGTGTGGGGCACGGGGTAGCAGGTGATGCCTCCCAGGGATGTGATTCCTGGACCAGGGCCTGACCTGTGGAGAGGTGCATGCTCTCCCAGGGCCCCCGGGGTGTGCAGAGGACTCAGTGTGACCACAAGGCACACCGGGAGAACGCAAAGCTGGTCAGGTGAGAGAGGAGAGTGTGAGAGGCTGCAGCACGGGTACCGCTGGGGAGGTCAGCCATGGCATCCTGTGACTGCCCTGAGTGTCCAGTGAAGGAGCCCAGACTTGACCAGTCAGCTATGGGCGGCACTAAAGGGTTTTTCACCACCAGAGGCCCAGTCCAATTTTTGTGTTAACACAGGGTTAGAAGTTTTGCATTCTAACCCCATTCCATTGAGTCTTGAGTTGGGAGGGAACCCCGAGCTGGCTCCCCATGGGCTCTTGGGGCCTCAAGCGCTGAGTGCAGGGCACTGTGAGAGGAAGGGGCCCTCGTCAGACTGTTTCCTGCCAGCTGCCTTGCTTGGCAAGTTTTAGCAAGTCCGCAGGTGATCCTGCTGTGGGTGGTCTGAGCACCGGCTCAAAGATTCAGTTCACGTCCTCTATCATATTTCTTATCTTGTTTTATTTTCAGAAGAAAATCAAGAGAAACAATTTTCTTTCCCAGTACCTTCCCACCCACTTAGTATTTTTTATTCGTGTCACTGCCAGCAGAGAATGGAAGGGAATTTTAAAAACAGCCTCTTTCACAGGCAAACAAGCTCACCCTGGCTCAGCATCATTGGCCACCCCAGGCCAGGCCAGCGGTTAAGGAGGGGCAGCTAGGAGCTGACACCACGCTCCCCTGACCTGAGAGGCAGAGAGAGGGAGCTGGCCCATACCCTGCCTCCTCATTCCTGTGTCCCTCCACCTCCCCTCCGGGCCCTTTGGACCACATCTCTGTCACATGGGAGAGCTCAGTTCACTGAAGCCTCAGCTTATCCTCATCTTTGTAGGGAAGTTGGGGAACCAGATGCTGGGGCTGCAGCTGGCGCCTGGGCCTTCTATCCCATACCAAAGGAGCTTAAATCCACTCAAAGGAGAAGGAACATTTAAATATTGTTAAGCTTTTCCAATATACAAATATAATACATGCTTGATGTAGGAAATTGAAAAACTGAGAAAGTGCTCCCAAATCTGCCTCAGAGACGGAGATATACCAATCCTCTCCATACCTAGAACCACATCTAGGCGTGTAGATTCACGGATGGGTAACTTCATGGAAGTACAATCGTATGCACTTGCTGTTTTGTAGACTGTCTGGGGTTTTTTGTACATAATACAAAGTTTTTCTAGGTTAGTGAATATCATCCTTTTTAATGGCTGCATCATATTGCATTGTATGGATAAACTTTTTCTTTGACTTTTCCCCCCAACATTTAAATTATTTCTGTTTTTTCCCTTGTCTGAGTATCTCCTTAGAATAAATTCTCATGTGTGGTGCAGCTTCGAGAGTGGGAATGTCCATTTAAAATTTTTCTAGATTGATGCAGTGTATTTTCAGTCCACTTTGGACAGATGTACACTCTCACCCGCAGTGTATACAAGCGCCTACTTCCCCACACTGCAGGGAAGTCCTAAATGTCAACATCAAGCTTCAGTAACTGGGAAAGATTATGCAAGGACTCTCGCCTGTAGCCCCATGCAAATCAGTGTGGCCACATAACCCGCATTTTTGTCTGACACCCTTTCTGTTGAAATCTAGAATTGGGGACTCTTTTAGAGCTGAAAATAACTGTAAAAATCCAGCCCTTTAATCTGATAGGTAAGGAAACTTTGGTTCAGAGAGGTGAGTGACCTTCCCAACAGCAGCCATACACACAGGCCACCCAGTCTGTTGTCCGCCCAGGCATGCTGCCTACCACCCTCCCACGAGCCCTTCCGTCCCCATCACACACTCACCATGCCTTCCCCCCTCCAAACTTGCACAGAGCTGCTTTCTTTCCTCGTTCCCTGGAGTAGGATCAAACTTTCAGTTCAGGGTCGGTGTTCACGCTACCAGGAATGCCCTACGAGGAGGTGGTATTGCTTCTCCCTGCCAGGGTCGTCAGTTAGCAGCTTCGCTCCCTGGCAACAACCCTCAAATTGTTCTTTAGGTGACTCTCGCCCCGCCTCCCCCACGGGTGTTTAGCGTTTGGTGCTGTCAACCTCCTCCTTCTGGAAACCGTGGCTTCCGTCATTATGACAGATCCTGGTTTCCCTCCATTTTTCTGAGTGCTCCTTCCATGCTCCCTGCCTCCCTCTCCTCCTTGTCACTTTGTAACACTATTTCCAAAGGTCACTCTTCACTTCTCTGCTATCGTCTCTTCACAATCAGTCTTTATCTGTTAAGGCCCTGGTCCCACCTTTCCAGCTTCTCCTAGTTACTTTAGCTCAAGGTTTCTCAACCTTGGCACTATTGACATTTTAGGATGGATAATCCTTTATTGTAGGGGGCTGTTCTGTGCATTATAGGATGTTTAGCAGCATCCCTGGCCTCTACCCACTTGAGGCTAGTAGCACCCACTTGGTTTTGTCAACGAGACATATTTCCAGACATTGCAAATATCCCTGGGGAACAGAATTGCCCCTGGTTGAGAAACACTGCCTTAGCTAGACTCAACATCGTCAAACAAAACTTAGCCCTGCTCCTCCTCGCCCTCCTCCCCGACTAAAACAGGCGTTGACTGGATGCTTCGAGATTCTAGCATGACTGAGCCTAATAAAGGGCAAGAAGACCGTAGGAAAGGAGCCAGGATCACAGAATTCGGAGAGTTGGAAGGGGCCTCAGAGACCCTGAGCTCAGGTGTGGCCCTGTTTCCCTTTAAGCTCAGACAGCCCCAAATCCTTCTCAGCACAGCAGTCCAATGACAGAGTTGACGTAAAGGCGAGCCTCCGTGCCATGCCTGCTCAGACTCAGGCCCTCGTGTTTACCTGTACAGGAATAGGGCCAAGCTGCGTAGTGGGAAAGCTTCTTTGACATGGCTTTTGGCTGTACTTGTTAAAAATCACATGGCATCAGGTACTACTCTGTCCCCAAGACCAGGCCTGGCATTTAGTTGGTATTCAGTAAATGAATAAATCATTTTAGCAGTGATTGTCTCTGGATGGTGGGACCAGGGGTGACATTTACTTCATTTTCAAAACTTTATATAATTTGGAGTATTTATGACTCTATAAGAAGGGAGGAAAACCCATGAATATTTTCCCCTAAGTCAAAGCCCCCGGCCTCATTCCATATGTCTTGCTTCTCCAGGTCTGACCTACGAGAAACATGGCAACCAGTGCCGTCCCCAGTGACAACCTCCCCACGTACAAGCTGGTGGTGGTGGGAGATGGGGGCGTGGGCAAGAGTGCCCTCACCATCCAGTTTTTCCAGAAGATCTTTGTGCCTGACTACGACCCCACCATTGAAGACTCCTACCTGAAACATACAGAGATTGACAATCAGTGGGCCATCTTGGACGGTGAGACCTGGATGGCAGGCCTGCGTGGGGATGGGGTGTTAGATCCCGGAGGTCAGGGGAAGGTGACAGGCTTCAGTGGGACGTGATGGTTTCTTTCATGTTGCCATTGTGGGATGGTTGATATAAGGCCGTGTATGTTTTCCAGGGTGAATTCTGAACAGCTTTGTGGAAACCAAAATGTGTATTCAGCAGAGGCAGGGCTAGAATCATGCCAATTCGGTGATGTCATGTTTGTTATTTCTTGCTGATCAGAAGCTCTGATTAACATTTACAGATGTCTCTAGCTAATAAAGAAGGGAAAAATAAATTGTTTCTTAATAAGCACAGTTTATTTGGTAATTGTCCCTTGGCGGGGGGAATCTTACATCTGACATTGTTTCTAATTTAGTCTAAATTGGTCTGGATGAGCAGTTCTCAAAGTGTGGTAGCCAGGCCAGCAGCATTAGCCATCACCAAGGAACTCATCAGAGATGAAAACCCTCAGGCCCTATGGATTCCAAAATTCTGAGGGTGGGGCCCAGCAATCTGTGTTTAACAAGCCCTCCAGGTGAGGCCGAAGTTAGAGAACCACTGCTCTAGATTCTTACTGATTATTACTTTCTGCTCTCTGTCGCTCTCCAACCAAGCGCGCTTAATCATTGAATGTCATTCCAGGTGGGGAGCTCTGAAAACCGCTGGGATACAAGTCCTCTGTCAGATCTGTGATTCGCAAATGTTTACCCCCAGTCTGTGGCTTGTTTTGCATTCTCTTAACAATGTCTTTCAAAGATGAGTTTTTAATTTTGATGAAGTCCAGTTTGTCAGTTTGTTCTCCTATGGACAGTGCTTTTGGTGTTGTGTCTAAGAAATCTTTCCCTAACCCAAGGTCACAAAGGTTTTTTGCTTTGTTTTCTTCTAGAAGTGTAATGGTTTTAGGTTTTATATTTAGGTTTATGATCTAAGTGAGTTAATTTTTGTACATGGTGTGAGGTATGGAGCAAAGTCCATTTTTTTTGTATGTGGATATGCAATTGTCCCAGCACTGTTTCTTGAAGAGATTACCCTTTCTCCACAGAGTTTTCTTTGTCCCTTTGATGAAAACTCATTGTCCAATATTCTGTTTGTGTGATCTCTTTGTCTGTCTTAACACCAATACCACACTGTCTTGATAACTGTAGCTTTCTGATAAATCTTGAAATCAGGTACTGTTCAATTCCCAACTTTGTTCTTTTTCAAAGTTGTTTTCACTAATCTAGGTCTTTGGCACTTCCATATCAATTTTAGAATCAGTTAAATTCTAAAATTCTAGATTTCTCTGTGTGTGTGTGAAGAAGAGTGGCCCTGAGCTAACATCTGTGCCCATCTTCCTCTACTTCTATGTGGGATGCCGCCACAGCCTGGCTTGAGCAGTGCTAGGTCCGCACCTGGGATCCAAACCTGCGAACCCTGGGCCACCAAAGTGGAGCATGCAAACTTAACCACTACACCACCAGGCCAGCCCCCCTAAAATTCTAGGTTTTGATTGAGATCGTGTTGAATCTAGGTCAGTTTGAGGAGAACTGACATCCTAACAATGTTGAGCCTTCCAACCCCTGAACACAGCCTCTCTCTCCATTTACTCGTCGTCTTTAATTCTCTCAATTGTTGTGTAGTTCTGAGTGCATAGATCTTCTACATATTTTGTCGGATTTACACTGCCTTCTTCTGTATTATAAATGGTTTTGGGTTTTTTCTTTTCATTTTTCAGTTGTTTGTTGCTAGTATATCAAAATACAATAGAATTTTGTATCTTGTAACCTGCAACCTTGCTAAACTCAGTTATTAGTTCGAGTGGGTTTTTTATAGATCCCATTGAATTTTCTGCAGAGATGATCATATCTGTGAGTAAAGATAGTTTTACTTCTTCCTTTCCAATCTGGATGGCTTCTATTTCTTTTTCTTGCCTCATTTCCCTGACTAGAGACATACTTGTCTTGCTCTTGACCATAAGGAGAAAGCTTTCAGTCTTTCACATTAAGTATGATGTTAGCTGTAGATTTTTTATAGATTCTCTTTATCAGGTTGAGGAAGTTCCTTTCTATTCCTAGTTTGCCGAGAGTTTTTGTCAGGAGTGGATTTGGATCTTCTCAAATGCTTTTTCTGTGTCTATTGAGATAATCCTATGATTTTTCTTCTTTAGTCTGTTCGTATGGTAAATTACATTGATTAATTTTTCTAATGTTAAACTAACATTGCGTCCCTGGGATAAACCCCACTTGATCATGATGTATTATCCTTTAATATATTGTTGTCTTTGATTTGGTAAAAAAAAAAAAAAATTTTTACTGAGGTCAAAATAGTTTATAACATTGTGGAATTTCAGTTGTGGATTATTATTTGTCAGTCACCATATAAGTGTGCCCCTTTACCTCTTATGCCCACCCCCAACTCCCTTGCCCTCTGGTAACCACTAATCAGTTCTCTTTGTCCATGTGTTCATTTATCTTCCACATATGAGTGAAATCATACAGTGTTTATCTTTCTCTGTCGGGCTTGTTTTGCTGAACATAATGCCCTCCAGGTCCGTCCATGTTGTTGCAAATGGGACAATTTTGTCTTTTTTATGGCTGAGTAGTATTCCATTGTATATATATACACCACATTTCTTTATCTATTTATCGGTCAGTGGGCACTTGGGTTGCTTCCGTGTCTTGGCTATTGTGAATAATGCTACAATGAACATAGGGGTACATGTCTCTTTGAATTGTTGATTTCATGTTTTTTGGATAAATACCCAGTAGTGGGATGGCTGGGTCATATGGTATTTCTATTTTTAATTTTGTGAGAAATCTCCATACTGTTTGCCATAGTGGCTGCACCAGTTTGCATTCCCACCAGCAGTGTATGACAGTTCCCTTTTCTCCACACCCTCTCCAACATTTGTTATTTTTTGTCTTGGTGATTATAGCCATTCTGACAGGTGTAAGGTGATATCTCAGTGTAGTTCTGATTTACATTTACCTGATGATTAGTGATGTTCAACATCTTTTCCTGTGCCTATTGGCCATCTGTATATCTTCTTTGGAAAAATGTTCAGATCCTCTGCCCATTTTTTGATCAGATTTTTTGTGGGTTTTTTTTGTTGAGTTGTGCAAGTTCTTTATATATTTTGGGGATTGACCCCCTGTCAGATACATGATTGCAAATATTTTCTCCCAGTTGGTGGGTTGTCTTTTTGTTGTTTTTATTTTAAGATTGGCACCTGAGCTAACAATCTGTTGCCAATCTTTTTTTCTTCTTCTTCTGCTTCCCCAAAGTACATAGTTGTATATTCTAGTTGTAGGTGCTTCTAGTTCTGCTGTGTGGGACACTGCCTCAGTAGGCCTGTTGAGCAGTGCCATGTCTGTGCCCAGGATCTGAACCAGTGAAACCCTGGGCCACCGAAGCGGAGCGTGTGAACTTAACCTGCCACAGGGCCGGCCCCTGTCTTTTCATTTTGTTCCTGGTTTCCTTTGCCTTGTAGAAGCTCTTTAGTCTGATGAAGTCCTATTTGTTTTTTCTTTTGCTTCCCTTGCCTGAGTAGACATGGTATTCAAAAAGATCCTTCTAAGACTGATGTCAAGGAGTGTGCTGCCTTTATTTTCTTCTAGGAGTTTTATGGTTCACATCTTACCTTCAAGTCTTTAAGCCATTTTGAGTTAATTTTTGTGTATGGTGAAAGATAATGGTCTACTTTCATTCTTTTGCATGTGGCTGTCCAGTTTTCCCAACACCATTTATTGAAGAGACTTTCCTTTGTCCATTGTATGTTCTTGGCTCTCTTGTCAAAGATTAACTGTCCATAGACATGTGGTTTTATTTCTGGGCTTTCAGTTCTGTTCCATTGATCTGTGTGTCTGGTTTTGTACCAGTACCATGCTGTTTTGATTACAGTAGCTTTGCAGTATATTTTGAAGCCAGAGATTGTGATGCCTACAGCTTTGTTCTTGTTTCTCAGGATTGCGTTGGCTATTCAGGGTCTTTTGTTGCCCCATCTGAATTTTAGGATTCTTTAGGATTTTAGGATTCTGTTTCCGTGAAGAATGTCATTGAGATTCTGATTGGGATTGCACTGAATCTGTAGATTGCTTTAGGTAGTATGGACATTTAAATTGTGTTTATTCTTCCAATCCAGGTGCATGGAATATCGTTGCATTTCTTTATGTCATCATCAATTTCTTTCAGTAGTGTCTTATTGTTTTCATTGATAGGTCTTTCCCCTCATTGATTAAGTTTATTCCCAGATATTTTATTCTTTTTGTTGCAATTGTAAATGGGATTTTATTCTTGAGTTCTCTTTGTGTTAGTTTGTTGTTGGAATATAGAAATGCCACTGATTTTTGTAAGTTGATTTTGTACCCTGCAACTTTGCTGTAGTTGTTGATTATTTCTGATAGTTTTCCAATGGATTCTTTAGGGTTTTGTACATATAAAATCATGTCATCTGCAAACAGCAAGAGTTTCACTTCTTCATTGCCCATTTGGATACCCTTTATTTCTTTTTCTTGCCTAATTGCTGTGGCCAAAACCGCCAGTACTATGTTGAATAAGAGTGGTGAGAGTGAGTATCTTTGTCTTGTTCCTGTTCTCAGAGGGATGGCTTTCCATTTCCGCCTGTTGAGTATGATGTTGGCTGTGGGTTGGTCATATATAGCCTTTATTATGTTGAGGTAATTTCCTTCTATACCCATTTTATTGAGAGTTTTTATCATAAATGGATGTTGGATCTTGTCAAATGCTGCTTTCTCTGCATCTATCGAGATGAGCACAATGGTTTTTATTCCTCATTTTATTAATGTGGTGTATCGCATTGATTTTATTTGCGGATGTTGAACCATCCCTGCATCCCTGGTATAAATCCCACTTGATCTTGGTGTATGATCCTTTTGATGTATTGCTGTATTCGGTTTGCCAAAATTCTGTTGAGGATTTTTGCATCTATGTTCATCAGTGATATGGGCCTGTAATTTTCCTTCTTTCCATTGTCCTTGTCTGGCTTTGGGATCAGGGTGATGTTTGCTTCGTAAAATGTGTTAGAAAATGTTCTGTCTTCTTCAATTTTTTGGAATAGTTTGAGAAGATAGGTATCAAATCTTCTTTGAATGGTAGAATTCTCCAGAGAAGCCATCTGGTCCTGGACCTTTTTTGGGGGGAGGTTTTTGATTACTGTTTCAATCTCTTTACTTGCGATTGGTCTATTCAGATTCTCTGTTTCTTCTTGATTCAGTTTTAGGAGGTTGTATGAGTCTAAGAATTGATCCATTTCTTCTAGATTGTCCAGTTCATCGGCATATAGTTTTTCATAGTATTCTCTTATAATCTTTTCTATTTCTGTGGTGTCTGTTGTAATTTCTCTTCTTTCATATCTAATTTTATTTATTTGAATCTTCTCTCTTTTTTCTTAGTGAGTCTGGCTAAGGGTTTGTCAGTTTTGTTTATCTTTTCAAAGAAGCAGCTCTTAGTTTCATTGATCCTTTCTACTGTTCTCTTGGTTTCAGTTTCATTTACTTCTGCTTTAATTTTTATTATTTCTGTCCTTCTGCTGACTTTGGGCTTTGTTTGTTTTTCTTTTTCTAATTCTGTTAGGTGTAGTTTAAGATTGCTTATTTGAGGTTTTTCTTGTTCATTAAGGTGGGCCTGTATTGCTATGAATTTCCCTCTTAGGACCACTTTTGCTGCATGCCATATGAGTTGGTATGGTGTATTTTCATTTTCATTTGTCTCCAGATATTTTTTGATTTCTCCTTTAATTTCTTCAATAATTGGTTGTTCAGTAGCATGTTGTTTAGTCTCCACATATTTGTGACTTTCCGATTTGGTAAAATTTTGTTTAGAATTTTTGCATCTATGTTCTTGAGAGGTATTGGTCTGTAGTTTTCTTGTAATGTCTGAGTAATGCTGTCTTTATAGAATGAATTGAGAAGTATGCTCTCTTCATCAGTTTTCTGGAAGAGTTTGACAAAATTGGTATTATTTCTTCCTTAAATGTTTAGTAGAATTTACCTATGAGGACATCAGAGCCTGGAGTCTTCTTTGTGGAAGGTTTTTAACTACAAATTCAATTTCCTTAACAGCTGTAGGGCTATTCAGGTTATTTATTTCTTCTTCAGTGAGCTTTGGCAGTTTGTGTCTTCCAAAAATTTGTTCATCAAAGTTATCAAATTTACTGGCATAAAGTTGTCCATAATATTCTCTTATTATCCTTTTAATATGTGTAGAATCTGTAGTGATGTTACCTCTCTCATTCCTGATATTGATAATTTGTATCTTTTTTTCCTCACTAGGCTGGCTATCGTTGATTTTTACAAAGAACCAGCTTTTTAGTCCATTGATTTTTTTTTCCCCCTTTTGGTTCCATTGATTTCCTCTCTTTTCTTTATTATTTCCTTTTGTCTGCCTACTTTAGATTTAATTTGCCCTTCTTTTTCTAACTTCTTAAAGTGGAAACTGATGTCATTGATTTGAACATTTGTTCTTTTCTAAGATATTCATTTGGTGCCATAAATTCCCCCTAACTACTCGTTTAGCTGTATCCCACAAATTTTAGTATGTTGTATTTTTATTTTCATTCAGTTCAAAATACTTTCTAATTTCCCTTTGATATCTTCTTTGACCCGTATGTTGTTTAGAAGTATGTCATTTAGTTTTCAAGTATTTTGGAATTTTCCAGAGATCTTTCTGTCATTGATTTCTATTTTAATTTCATTGTGTCAGAGAACATACAGTATATTATTTGAATTCTTTAAAACTTGCTGAGGCTTGTTTTATGCCCCAGGATATGGTCTGTCTTGGTAAATGTTCCATGTGCACATGAAAAGAATGTGTTGTTGGGTGGAGTGTTCTGTGAATGTCAGTTAGATCAAGCTGGTTGATAGTGTTGTCTGTCTTCTATGTCCTTATTGATTTTCTGTCTACTTCTTCTGTCAGTTATTGAATTTCAAAGTATAATTGAGGATTTGCATATTTTTTCCTTTTTGTTCTGACAGTTTTTGCTGCATGTATTTGAACACTCTGGTATTAAGTGCATAAATGTTTAAGATTGATACGTCCTCTTGATGAATTGACCCTTTTATTAGTGTAAAACGACGTTCTTTATCCCCCTCACCTCTTTTGTACCCATCTCTTAGGGATCATTGTCCTTCGTTCCCTGGTGTCAGTGTCTTGAAAACCAGTTTTATATATTTTATCTGTTTTTTGGTTGTTTTAGGTGAGAAGGTAAATCTGATCCCTGTTACTCCATCTTGGCCAGAACCAGAACCACATCATCACTTTAAAAAAATGCTACCTTGGATAGATACTAAAAACACTGAATTGTACTCTTTAAAGGGTGAACATTATGGTATTTGAATTATCTGTTGATTTTACTGAGCACTACCCTTCAGGGGCTTGTCTGCAGCCCTGGGACTTTGGACAGTCCCACCAGGTCCCAAGCACATGCCCACCTCAGGGACTCTGCATTTGGTGCTCTCCACCTAGAGGATGCTTCCTGCAGAAATTCATTCTCTCTGATTTAGATCTCCTCTCAAAGGTCGCTTCCTCCAAGAGGCCTTCCCTGACCAAACCGTCTGTTCCAGTACCCACCCCACCCCTGGTGTTTCTGTCCCCTGCCAAGTCTTTTTCTTTAGTCTACCTTTTCTTTGAACATGTATTTATATTAGTTCAGTATACTTATTTGTTTGAGTTTTTCTTGCTCTCACTAAACTACAGTTTCTGAGAGCAAGGCCTTCATTTTATTTACTGCTGTATCCACAGCATCTAGAACCCTGCTTGGCTCATGGCAAGTCCTCAGTAAATATTTCTGGAATGAATGAGTGAATGAGTCCTAAACAATATATGTTTGGTCAAAGTTATGATGTGCTAGATATATTATTTTCTAATTCACATTAAAATAAATACATATAACTATTAAAATTTAAAACTTACATTTATGCACTTTCTAAAACTATCTAATGTATCACCCATTTGAATATATACCGTACTTTGGGATATACTGAGTTAAAAAACGTAAATAGTTTCTTTACAGCAAGACTTTGAAGAACCTTCCATTTGCAAACATATATGTTGGTAGGACATATTATCCTTAGGGATTCCCAAAGGGAGAAGTTTTACACACCGTTCTGGACCATTCTCACAGCAAACATCCTGAAAAACATTGCACAATTCATGTTGCAGACTAACACCATGCCTGGTACATAGTTGGAGCTCAATAAATATTATTTCTCTCTACAGCCATGTAAACTTTGCTAACTTTGTTTTAAGTAACTTTGGGTATTAGGTCAGTTTCTGAGAAAAAAAGAAGTTTTCCTCAAGGGTGGTTTTTAGGAAGGTTTCGTGATAACGCTTCTAACAGTCGTGGTGGCAGAGGGGCAGCGTGGCTGCGGCGTTCCTGTATAAGCATGACTTCGTGAAGCCTGCGTTCTGAAGCTCCTGCACTCCCCTTGGGGGCTCCACCCCTAATCCTGTAGCCAGAGTCAGGCCTGACTTAGGGCCTTACCCACCAGGCCTTCCTCAGGAGATACTGGATTCCCCGTTAGCACACTTCCCTACTCAAATAGGCCTTCTATTAGGAAAAGAAGCCTTAGAACAGTACAGCTGAGTATTAATTAGTCTGGCATTTAAAAGGATGCCCCATATTTTGGGAACTTTAATCAAGGGCTGGGTGCATTTAGGCTCGAGTGTAACTCTGACCCTTCCTGGAGCTGATCTTCTCTGGGGGTGACATGCAGCCCTGGGATGGACAGGACTTTCCCTGGGCATCCAGAGCCCGGAGGTTCTGCTTCCCTGGAGGCCACGCCATCCCAGGGGCGGTGATAGGCTTCTGATGCCTTCCAGGTGCTCTGGACTCTGAGCTTTCTCTTCTTCCAGATTCAGAAAGAGCAAAAGCATGGCAGCTGAATGAGGAGGAGGAAGAGGAGGATAATTACAATGGCGATAATGATGTTAATGGGCAGTTACTGTGTGGAAGGCCCGTGCTAAGCAGTCCGCATGTGCTCTCTCTTAATCCTTACAAACACTATTGTGGTAGCCGCTATTGTTATCTGCATACAAGTAAAGCACAGAGGGATTTACACAGCCAGCAGTGATGTGAACTCCCCTTGTCTCTGTCCTTCTGGTTGGGTGGGACGGTCCTCTCCCACCTCACACAGCTGGTCCCTGTGTCTCCGGAATGGGAGTTGAAGTCCCCGGAGCAGGGATGTGACCTGGATTACCAGGATTCACAGACGCACTCCCTGCCCTTCTCACCCCTTGCCCAAGGGCCTTCAGAGGGCCCCCTGCTCCTGTCCTGATGGGACTTTCAGGTTGGAGATCCTTAAGCTTGCTCAGGAAGCCTTCTCTGGGGTTTTCACGCTGAGGAGTCTCACAGGCTGCCCACTTACTTACAAACCTGTTTCTAGTTTTCTTTCAAGGGATCTCATTGCCCTGGTCCTCCCAGAATCTAAGAGACGGGAGACAGCTGACCTCAGGGGCCAGCAGCCAGACGCGGCAGTGTCTGTGGAACCCGCGGCTTTGGAGCTTTGAGTTCCTTCCCACAAGGGTTCGGGACCCTTGTCTCACCTTCCGCTGCTAAGGGCCCAGCCCTGGGAACGTCTCCTCCTCACCGTCTGGTCCCCACCTCCCTGCTGTGGGGCTGCGTCAGCACCCCCACCTCCCGCCTCTCCGGCCCTCTCTTCCGGCCTCTTGCTTTGGATGCCGCCTCGCCCTGGCTTACAGCTGTCTGACTCGCCGCGAGCACCCCGCTTCTCAGGCTTCATCAGTCAGGAAGACCCGAGCCTTAGGCTGAGTCCTGGGGTTTTGTGTTTTTTTCTTTTTATTGGTAAAATATATATAACATAAAGCTTACCATCATAACCATTCTGAAGGGTACGGGTCCGTGGCATTAAGTACATTCACATTGTTCTCCGGCCATCTCCTCCAAAGGAGACTCTGCACCCTTAAACACTGACTCCCCTTCCCCCACCCCCAGCCTCTGGCACCACCATCCCACTTTCCGTCTCTATGATTTTGGCTCCTCTAGGTACCTCACATAAATGGAATCATACAGTATTTGTCCTTTTGTGACTGGCTTATTTCACTTAGCTCAGTATCTTCAGGGTTCATCCATGTTATAACATGTGTCAGAATTTCCTTCCTTTTTAAGACTGAATAATATTCGACTGTATGTGTATCTGTTTTGTTTATCCTTTCATCCAGCAGTGGACATTGGGGTTGTTTCCACCTTCTGGCTATCGTGACTAATGCTGCTGTGCACGTGGGTGTGCTAATGTCTGTTCCAGTCCCTGCTGTCGGTTCTATTGTCTTGGTGTTCTTGTGTGCCCACTTGTTCTTTTAGGTCAGGGTTGGAAGGCTCCTCAGCCCTCACTTTACAGCTGAGGAAGCTGTGGGGCAGCTGGAGAAGTGACTTGCCTAGGGTCAGACTCCCCTAGAGGCACAGCCAGGCCTACAGCCTCTTTCCTCTGCCAGGAACCTCCTGTTTTGTCCTGCTGCCTCCTATTTTGGCCCAGGCCTCGGGCCTGCAGGGTAGGATGTTGACCACATCCTCTGCCCACTTACAATAGGGGCAGGTGTTTCTGGGCCTTCCCACCCATGTGGCTCCTGGCCCCACCCCTGCCCCACCAGCCTCTGGAACCTTGTATCTTTCTACCATCAACAGAGAACAACAGTGGGCCCTGAGTCTCCCAATACCCCTTCCACCTAGGGGCTCTTGGGCTCAGCTCTAGCAGCCACTCTGTTCCCCTATATCCCCAGCAAGGGCTCAGTCTTTGCAAAGAGTGAGAGCCCTGGCTCTCCTCCTGCACCCTCAGAGGCTGGGACATTTCCACCCTGGCTTATGCCCAAACCTCAGACACAAGTGCTGTTGTCTTCTCAGAGGGGCCTGGACCTGGCTTTTCCCTGAACACTTGAATCCACATTTTTCCTGGGGAGAGGGAGGGGGCGGGGGGAGGACATTGGAAGGGCAGCAAGAGAAAGAGGAACATCTATTGGGAGTTTTTTTCTGTGCAAGGGCTTTACTCAGGCCTCTGTGCTCAGCAGCCCTTAGGGCAGCTTCAGAGTAGGCACTTCCCCAGGGGCCCCCACTAAGAATGGGGTACAAGCAGAGCCGGCCTGTCCTTCCACCCATCCTCCCCTTTTCCTGCCAGCAGTGATGTGGGAGAAATTTCCCTCCTTCCCTTTATGAGGGAACATGGTCACTGGCCTGAGATTATGAAATCCAGCCCTGCAGGCCTCTGCCTGACCCTCTGTCCTGGTTCCATCAGCCATGACTGCTTGAATGCTCCCAGTAACAGGGAGCTCACTGGTACCCAAGGAGCCTGGGGCAGTGCTTCCTGATAGAAAACCCTTCCTTACATTGAGGCCGCATCTGCCCCCAAACCATCGTTCACTGCTGCTGCCCTCAGAGCAGCGTCAGCTGTTACTGCTGAGCAGACTTTTCTAGAAGGCAAGACCCCATGCTAAGGGCTTTGCAGGGATTGTTTCATTTCATCCTTGTAACAATTCTGCCCAATTGAGGTTAGCATCTCTACTTCACAGGTGAGCACAGCTGCTCATCAGCCGGTATGCACCAGTGCTGCTGTACCCGTTGAAACAACGGTGAAATATTTCCGAGCCATTGGAAAATCGCTGCTGCTGCCCTGTGTCCCCGAGGGCCCTTCCCTGGAAACCCAGACCTCCTGCTCCACCGCCTGTCCGGCAGCCCTCTGATTGGTCAGGCCATGGCATGTGAGGGAACTAAGACTCAGAGAGGGGAAGTAACATGTCCAAGGTCACACAGCTGATTAGAGCCCCATTCCCTATGACCCCAAAGCAAGGCATCTTAATCTGGCTCTGTGCTCACCTGAGCCCAACTAGCCATCCTGGGAACAGAGGGACCCACCGTCAGCCAGTGCCTGGAGTCAGCTCAGCGGGGCTGAGTGATGAAGGGGTGAGGGCAGTGTGTACCCCTCCCCCTTCAAAGGCACCACACAGCCTGGGCTCCTGGCAAGCTTGTCAGCACCCCAGACCCTGGCTGGTTTCCTCCTACTCCCGTTGCAGACAATCAGGTCCTGTACTCCTGCAGTTCATTTTGGTTTTGCCCTGATTTCAGAGCTTCGTGTTGAGCACTGTTAGAAGTCACGTGACCTCTCCCGGCTGAGTGCACCAGCCCGGTTGATAAGTTCGGGATCTCACCTGTCTGCCCTTGTGTTGGGTGATGCTCCAGCTCCAGACCCGTGTAGCCACTGTCAGTCTGTTGTCTTCACTATGCCCCAGGTTGGAGTGTCGGGGGTTTCCTCTTTCCCCTGGGCACAAACAGCCTCTGGACCAAGACGGTGCACCCTCATCGGTGGGCTGTGTCCCAAATGGGATACACCCTCACAGTTGTTGCAAAGAATAAATGAAACAATACAGATGTTAAGCTCCTCAAGGAGAGAGACTGTGTCCTTTGCCCACCTTTGTCGTATCTCTGATGCCAGCCTGGAGCTGGCACCTATTAGGTGCATAGTCATTGCCTGTTGAGTGAGGAAGGGAGTGAAGTCCCTTGTGAGGGCCGTGGCCATAGTCAGCCTCAGAAGATGCTATTGTTGCTGTGATTGCTCTGATATGGTTTATATTACTATAATTGGGTGGCTTGGTGCTTTTGGAATTGGCTCCATCCCGTGTAGAGATGAGGGGTCCCCGACGCATCTGCCAGCATCTGGGGAGGTCCGGGAGTGAGGCTCGAGCCCCTGACCTGGAGCAGCTGCCTTTCCCTCAGTGATGTGTGGAGTGGCCCCTGAGTCCTGTGTGCATGAATGTGTTCAAGAATTGCTTCAGTAAATACTTTTGGGTACCTGCTGTGTGCTTGGCTCTCTGTTGGGCTCTGAGGAGGCAGCAGTTGGCAAAGTCAAGTCCCTGCTCTCATGAAGCCTGTGTTAGAGTTGGGGGACAGAGGAGTAACAAATATGTGATGTGTCAGGTGGTGGTAAATGCTGTGAAGGAGAAGAAGGCAAGCTAAAGGAAGGGGACAGTGGGGAAGGGCTTGTTATCTTGTGTAGGCTGCTCGGGGAAGGCCCTCCTGATAAGGGGATGTCAGAGCAGAGAACTGAAGGAGAAAGCTGTGCCTGTACCTGGGGGAAGAGAATCTCAGACAGGGAGAGTATCACGTGCAAAGGCCCTGAGACAGGACTGTGCTTGGCCTGTTTGGGGAATAACTAGGAGGCCAGGGTACAGAGTAAGTGACCTCTAAGAAGAGAGGTCAGAGAGCTAGCTGGGGGGCACTGATCTCCTAGGACCTTGGAGGAAAATAAGAAGCCATTGGAGGGTTTTGAGCAGAGGAGGGACCTGGTCAGACTGATGTTTTAAAAGTTGTGGAGAATAGACCACAGGGGAACCAGGGCAGAATCAGTGACCGGTTAAGAGGTTCCTCATGGTGGACTAGGGCACTGGTGACGGAGGTGGTGAGAAGGAGTTAGATTCTGGCCGTACTTTGAAGGAGGAAACAATGGGATTTGTTGGTGGAGAATATGGGATGGATGGTGGGGAGAGGGGAGAGTCTTCGGCCTGTACAACTGGTAGAATAGACTTATGCTGATCAAGATTAGGAAGACTGGTGAAAAGCAAGTTTTGGGGGGAAATCAAGAGTCTAATTTTGGACACGTTAAATCCAAGGTGCCTTTCACACATACAAATAGAAGTCAAACCGGCAGCTGGATGTCTGAGTCCGGAGTCAGGGGAGATGTGTAGGCCAGCGATGGAAATTGGGGGGTCAACATATAAAGCCACGAGATGAGAGATCACCGAGGAAGTGAAAGGTTAGAGAAGGGGCCCCAGGACTGAGCACAGGGACCCACCAATGTTTAGATAGTGGGGAAATGAGGCGACCGAGCAGGACCAGTCACTGCGGTAGGAGAAGAACCGAGAGAGCGTGACGTCCCAAGGCCGAGTGAAGAAGGCTCTTCACAAGGAGGGAACCAGCAACTGTATCAGATGCTGGGGAGTGGTCCAGTGGGGTGAGGACTGAGAAGTGCCCATTGGATTTAGTGACATGGAGCTCACAGGTGGCTTGACAAGATCAATTTTGGTCGAGTGGTCAAGAGAGAGTGGAGGAGAGGAAGAGCAGGCAGTGAGAATAGACAGGCCAAGGAGTGTGGCTGTAAAGAGGAATAGAGAAATGGACAGCAGCTGAAAGGTGTGGGGTCAAGGGGCTGGGATTTTCTTTTTAATTTAAGGGGGCTTTATTTTTGTTTTTTTTTTTAATATGAAAGAAATTATGGCATGTTTACATACTGATGGAAATGAACCAATAGAGAGAGAAATGGATGATGCCGGAGAGGGAGGGGACAACAGTAGCTGCACTGTCCTTGCGTAGGTGACAGGGTATAGGGTCCAGTGCCCCCCGGAGGGGCCAGGGCATCCACTGTTGCCAGAGGGTGGGCAGAGCCTGTGTTTCAGAGAAAGGGAGGTGGGTTTTTTTCTCATACAGTTATTAAAATTGAGATATAATTCACGTGTACAATTCTTCCTTTTAAAGTGTACAATTCAGTGGTTTATGGTAAATACACAAAGTTGTGCAATCACAAATTGCTGATTGAGCCACAAATCAGCAATCACTGGAACCACCACTAATTCCTTAACATTTTCATCCCCCTCCCAAAAAAACTCACACCCATCAGCACTCGTTCCCATTTCCCTGTCCCCCGAGTCCTGGAACCCACTGATCTACTTTCTGTCCATGGATTTGCCTATTCTGGACATTTCATATAAATGGGATCCTATAACATGCGGTCTTTGTGACGGGCTCCTTTCACTTGGCGTGCTATTTTCAACTTCATCCTGTTGTGGCGTGTGTCAGAATTGAATCCCTTTTGGGCGTGAATAATATTCTGGTATATGGATAGACCACACTTTGTTTATCCTTTCATCAGCTGCTGGCCATTTGGGCTCTTTCCCCTTTTGGGCTGTTGTGAGTAATGCTGCTGTGAGCATTCAGGCGCAGGTTTTGGCTTGGATGTGTGTTCTCCCTGCTCTTGGGTACGTACATGCCTGGGAATGGAATCGCTAGGTCGTGTAGTCACTCAGTGTTAAGCATTCTGAGAACTGCCAGACTCTTTTCTAAAGTGGCCGCACCACTTCACCCTCCTCACCTGCGGTGCATGAGGCCCTGCCGTCCCCGAGCAGGCTGATTTGGAAGCTTGTGGACTTTGGCTCCTGGCGGTCTCTGTTTCAGATCCTCAGCTTGGAGTGGAGGCTGGAGGAGAGAGGAGGCGGTGGGAAACAGTGGCCCTAGGAGTGGGGGAGTGACTGGATAGGCGTGTGTTTAGAATCCTTGGGTCCTCCAGAGGCGCTGGACATTGGTGCTCAGGGCTTTCAAGGGAAGCAGGCTGGCACAGCCGTGAGTTCTCTCCTCCCAGCCACATGTGACTGCCCAGGGGCAGGTGTGGAGCAGGTGGGGGTGGGTGTATGAAGCATAGCCTCCAGGCCATTGTCTTCCACCTCTGCATACCTGGGACCTTCTGTCTTCAGCCCTCCGTGTAGACCTGCTTCTCTTCACAGGCCTTGGGGACACTGCTGCTGGCTCTTCATTCAAAGACAGCTCGTGCCAGGA
This sequence comes from Equus caballus, assembly GCF_041296265.1. Classification (NCBI taxonomy): domain Eukaryota; kingdom Metazoa; phylum Chordata; class Mammalia; order Perissodactyla; family Equidae; genus Equus; species Equus caballus. The sequence goes on from NC_091699.1 coordinate 84,511,609, forward strand.
GCAGAGCAAGACTCGGACCCAGACTGGCCTGGGTTCAGATCCTGCCTCTACCGCTCATTAGCAGCATGGCCCTGAGCAGTTTCTTTCCCTGTAAGACGCTGGCCCCGCGAGTGGCTGTGAGGTGGAAGTGGGGCTGTAGGACCATGCTTTGCCTCCCTGTCCCTCTCCACTGCCAGGCCCTCCATCTGTCCCTGCCTGTTCCTGGGCTCCTGGTTACACACCTGAGACCCTCTGCTGCCCTTTCCCCGCTCTCTTCTTTTGCCTCCCTGAGAGCAACATTTGAGGGGGAGCAGGCTCTTGTAAGACTCCCCCAAAGCCCTGGGCTTCATGGACCTCATGAAAACCTCTCTGAAGACCTCCTCACTCTCTTCCCCCAGCTGCAGTAGTGTGGCCTCGGGAACACGGGGCTGGTGGCCAGCACTTCTCCCCGGATGTCGGCCTGAAGTCAGCGTGTTGGGAGATTGGGGCCACCGCCAGAGGGAATCTTCCCCCGTCACCAGGGAGCCAGCTGGCGCCTGCCACAGGATTCTAGCTCCCGCCCACTTAGAGAGTCCCCAGTGGCCTGGCCTTCCACACGCTGCCAGCACTTTAGAGAAGAAGAAAGCAGCCCTTTTTCTGGGAACAGAGCACAGTCAATGCACCCAGCCTGCCCCATGCACACCCTTACCCAGAAGTGGGAGTGCAAGTTAAAACAGTAAAGAGCCCTCATCACAATTGATGCTTAATGAGGCGGCTTTTTTTTTTTTCTTTTGAGTCTTTTCCTAGGCAGGGTGCAGGCTTTCCCACCTGGCTCCCCTGTAAGATAGGCATAACCACTCCTGCCTCCCACAGCGGGTCGAGACCACTCTGTGCACGAGAGAGATGTCAAAACCCCGGGCATGGGCCTTGGAGGCATGTTATCTCTAGAAATGATCACATCTGTTGTTTCATGGTCCAGAACCCTTACTTCACCCTGAAGGGTGCATGATAGAAGACAAAAAGTCAGTTTTTAGTGATTTTCCTTAAAGGTGGCGTGGGCTGTTTGAATGCAAGAACTGCTTTTCCTGTTGCATGCGTGTCATTTGTCTAGTACTTCTGCAAGCACTTTTTCAGCCCTCATTGGATGCTGAAGCTTTTGGGGGACCCAGGGAAACAAAAGCTGGGCTCCTTGCTCGGGCTTTGCCCCATGGTGGGGAGCTGAGCCAGGCCCAGAGGCACAGATGACACACGCAACGGGAAGGGTTCAGAGACGGAGGCCAGGGGCTGGGGCCCTCAGAGGAGGCGACTGCGGCCGTGCGGCGAGCGGCCAGGGTAGCCGTGTGGAGGGCACTCTGGGTGGAGATCACGGCTTGGGCAAAGGCTTAGAATGAGACAGCCAGGCTGGTTCTGGTGGCCACAACCATACCCTCTGGTTGGAGAAAAAAGACTGGACGGCTGGGCAGCTGGGCCTTGGGGAAACTGGAGTGCGCTCCTCCCCTGCGTGTGGCCTTGAACGCACCCCTTGGACTCCCTGAGCCTCAGTCTCCTCATCTGTGCTAGGGGCTGTAAAACCTTCTTTCCGAGGCTGTGAAGAGGATGAGAGGGCGTGTGTGTATAGAGCCCGGCAGCACGTGCTGCCAGCAGGAACGTGATGGGTGGGACTGCTTTCAGCCAAAGAGCTTGGACTGTACCCTGGGCTGCGGGCCAACATCAGAGCCCCCAGAGCCCATGTCAGAGTTTGCCCACCTCTGGAAGCCCTGGAGGGGGAGGAAGAGGAGGAGGAGAAGGAGGAGGGAGAGGAGGGAGGGAGGGAGAGAGAGGAAAAGGAAAGGGGGCAAGAGGAGGGGGAAGAGGGCCCACAGGGATCCAGGCTGGTGCCCCCTCCATGCTGGCTGCCCGCCTGCCTGGGCCCCCGGGCCACAGCAGCACGTGGAGCTTGGCTTCTGAAATCTGCAAGATCCAAGAGCAGCCCCCGGGTTTCCACTGAAATCCTCAGCAACACTGCTGCCCCATCAACCCAGGCGGGAGGACTGGGTAGGGCAGACGGAGGTGCCCCACACTGACCCTCTGTCTCCAGAGTCTGTTCCTCTCTTCTCCCTCCTTCCCCAGTCTGGCCGCCTCTGTCTATCTGTCCCTCTCACACATACACACACGCACACACACACACAGGCATACATACATAAATACGTACACACACACATACATACACGCTGGCAGAACACCTCTTCTCCCACAGTGACTAATACTTTCTGTCTCGGGAGTCCTCCTACCTTCATGACATCAGGCGTGGGGAACGCAGGCAGTTAAAAGCATTGCTGCCTGTTGTCCTCAGCCTCCTGAAGGAAGCCTTGGAGGCAGAGCTGCTAACAAGGGGCCTGTGACCAGCATTTCCAGGTGTATGTGTGTGGAGGGGAGGGCTGGACCCCGGACCAGACTAGGCCAGCTCAGCCCCACCTCCTCCTCCCTGGTTGCACTGTCCTCCCGGGGCCCATGGTTTGGAATTTCCAAGATGCCCTCAACTCTCCTCTCTCCCTGGGCCCCCACGGCCATTCTCTCTGGTCTGTGTTCTCAGTGCATCCGCATTCATTCCTTCCTCTCTGTCTCAAGCACGCCTGCCTGGCTCATGCTCTGATTTCTCTGCCCGAGTCCCTCCTCCACGTCTTCGTTTGCTCCTCCAGTCCCCTCCCTCCTTGATGCCAGACTCACCCTCCTCTGTCCACATCTCGCCCCTCTCTGAACCTTCAGTAGCTCCCTGTGCCCACAGGGTCCAGACATTCTACTTTAGGATCCAAGGTCCCCAGCCTCTGGGCTCTCTGTCTCCTCTTTCTCCCACTTCTTCCCCGGCTCCGACCTTTTACCCCAGCACCCAGCCTCCTCGCTGCTCTGTTCTTTCCAGCCTCCCTGCCTTTGCTGATGCTGTTTCTGTGCTTGGAAGGCCTTTCCTCCAGCCCCAACTTTTTATGTCAAATTCTAGTCTTCCTTCAGGGGCAGGATAAATGTCCCCTCTCTTGAAAACCTTCCATTATCCCTCCCAGCTGAAGGCGCCTTGTTCCCTAGATCTCAGAAAGTATGTATCACTTTCTATCCCATATTATTATTTTTCTCTAAGTATCAGCCCAGCCAGCTTCTAAGTGCCTGGATCGCGAGATGCGTCTTACTCTTTAATCACCCAAAGTACCAGGCAGAGTGGTTGGCACAGAGTAGGTGCTCAGAAAATAATTGGCAAATCGATGACTCAATACACCTCTTGGGGTCCCACATGTAGGCTGCTTCTGTCCCCCAAAGGTGGGAGGGGCCTGGCGGTTACCGCGCACCCACAAGCTATTCCTGTCCAGACTGTTACTAGGATTATACCAGGCTCCCGCAATGAACCGGAAAGTTCCTATGTTTTCTGTGCTCTGGAACAATCTGTAGATTACAAGAATAGCTTTGTGCCATCCGTGCGGCAGATTCTGTCCTTCAGTTTCATCTATAATTATTGGCCTGTTCAAGTTTTACATATTTTCTTGAGCCAACTTTGTTCATTTATATTTTCCTAACTCATCCAATTCTTCGAGAATTGAAAATTTATTGCTATCCAACTGTATATAGTTTTCTCTCATAATTACATATATATCTATATCCATAGTCATAGGCCTTTTCTCATTCCAAATGCTCATTTGTCTTTTCTTTTTTTCTCTGATAAGAATTGCAAAAGTTTTTTTTTGTAATTGGTCCTTTCAAAGAATCAGCTTTTGATTTTTTAGATACCAGCTACTTTTTCCGTCCTCCCATTTTCTTAATTTCTACATTTATTAATGATTTCTTCTTTCTTTGGTTTTTATTTTAGTTTTCATTTTCTAGCCTCTTGGTTTAAATGCTTAGTTAGTTTTCAGTCTTCCTTGTTTTCTGAAGTGCATTTAAAGGTATAATTTTCCTCCGAGTACCACTTTGGCCTCAAACCAGAGGTTTGTTTCTGTTCATTGTTGCTCAGTTCTAAATCATCATTTCTGCTTTGCTTTTCCCTTGAACTGGAGAGTTAGAGATCAGTACATACGCTTTTTAAATTTTCAAGTGGATAGTTTCTTTCATACTCATGTTTCTGTCAATTTCTGATCTTACTGCATTATAGACAAAACATGGCCTTTGTGATTTCTGCTTTCTGGAATTTATTGGAATTTTCATTTATCTCGGAATATATGGCCAATTTTTGTGACTCTTTCATGTGTGTTTGAAAATACTTATTTACTGTTTGAATGTAAAGTTTGTTCTGTCTGTCAGATTCAGTTTTTAAATTGTATCATTTAATGAAGATCATTACTTTTGAGGGCCCGCTTGTTCTGTCTGTCTCTGAGAGGCTGTGCAGTTCTCCCACAATGATTATGGGATGTGTCAATTCCTATTGTTTTTAGAAATCAGTTTTTTATGCATATATATTTTTAGGCAACATTCATAGATGCTTATGATTCGTGACTTTGGCACTTCTCAATGCTTGTACGTTTTCTCTTACAAATACTCTGGTTTGTCCTGTTTAATGTGGTAGCCTTGAGTTCTGTTTTGTGGATGCATATGGCTGGCGTATTCTTTTTTATCCCATTATTTTTCATCCTTTCTGTGTCATTTTGTGTTATATGTGTCCTTCGTAGTAGCAGAGAAACAGATTTTGTATTGAGTATCAGCTTTTAATAGGTGAATTTAACCCATCAACATTTATTGTCATGCATCATAGATTTATTTCTGCCATCTTGTTTCATGTCTACTTGTTTAGCTTTCTTATTTTTGTTTCTTTTGTTTTTCCCTTTCATTGGATTGGTCCCATTTATTTTATCCTGTTTTCTTTCCTCTAATAGTTAGGAAGTTTTGAGTTTTATTTCTAGTCTGGTGGTTATTCTATATATGTACATGTGTGTACACTTTTATTTTTTGTCAGCATCGATGTAGTCAGTATCTTTAGCGTCTTCCCAAATGAGGCAGGAACTTTGGTAGTAGCTTCCTTTTCCCCGGCCTCCACCCTCGTTTATGGATCATCAGAGATTTTGGTTCTAATCCGTCATTCATTCTATTCAAATTGTGTAACGATATTTATTTAAACTTTTATGTTTTGTTGTTTGCTTGCCATTGTTTATAATACCACTCACCTGTCTCTTTTATGGATCTGTTTTTCACTTTGCTAAAGTATATCCTCCAAGAGTTCTTTTAGAAAGCATGGGTAATATAATTTCTAAGACCTTGAACGTCTGAAATGACTATTTTTCTTTTCCAGAGGGTCCATTTTGACTTTCAACTCCCTATTGAGTTTTTTTTTTAAATTCTGGATGATCATATTTTTAAATATCCCAGATCTGTAGTTTTTGTTTTGGATAATATGTACCCTCAAAATCTGTGAGTATATTAACTACAATATTGCCTAAATGTCTTCTGCTATTCAGTTCAGGTCTTCTCATCCCCACTTCAGCCAAATCCATGCCATTTCCTTCTGTTTTCTCACTGCAGTTCTGAGTGGGGTTTATTTAGAAAAAAAGGCTCCTCTCCCTCCAGGTGAAGCTGCTCCTGGGAAATAACTGGGGACACTGCTTCAGTCTCCCCACTGGTCCTTAGCTGTGGATCTTGTTCTCTGAGCCCCTTCGTTTTACATCCAGATCAGATTCTAATGTCAGAGCTCAAAGCACCTGAAGGTCCAGAAGCCCTGCCCCTCATTTCGTACATGAAGAGAATGAGGTCCACAGGAATGAGCGAGAATAGCCGTGAGCCGCTTCTACGTCTGGGGCACATCTCGGGTCCTTGTGTCCACCAAGCCTTGCCCCTCTGACACGCTGAGTGACTCGGGAGGAGGTGCAGGGATGACAGGCTGTGGGGACAGCGTCATTCTCGGGCACTCTCTCAGGGTGCCTGCCTGAGATGTGGATTCCCAGGTGTACGGGATAGCTGACGACTCCCACACCTGTGTCTCTTGCCCCTCTTCTCTTCTTAGTTCCTGACGTAAGTCTCCAAATGCCTATTTGAAATCCCCATAGGTGTCTGAGAGGTTCTCAGAAACAGCCCCCGAACCCTGCTTGTCACCCAGTCGTCCCCCCTCAGTATATGATGCCACCGTTCATCATAAACAGCCACTGCCCTCAAAGCCGTTCTCTCTCGTCCCCTATATCGCCACATTTTCCTTCAGAATAGTAACTGGAAACAACCCTGATGATCCCATTTTAGGAAATGGAGGCACAGAGAAGCAAGCTTGGGCAGGGTCACACTCTGGGAATGAGCCAGACTCAGCCCAGGTGTCTGGCTCCAAAATCTGTAACCAGCTACTCCGCTGCCCCTAGGAAGCGGGAAAGCTGGGTCTGGTCAGAGTAGAGCAACCTAGGAGAATGGGGAGGTTAGACAGTGGGCAGGGCTTGCGGGACACTGAGGGGTTCAGACTTCATGCCCCCATAGGGCTTCAGCAGGGTGTGAGGAGGTCAGGCTTGCACGTCTGAAGGGAGACACCCGCTCCCCAGCTGTGGACATGATCTCTCTGAAACAGGCAGGGGTGAGCATTGTATCTCAGCAGGAAGGAAGCTGAAGGCAAGTGGGCTTCAGGAGTTCACAGGGTGGGGCAGTGGGAGGGCTGGATGGGGTGGGGGAAAGCCTGTGCTGAGATGGTTCTTCCCAGCACCCCTCTGCCAGCCCCAGCTTCCCCTCCCGCCACCACTGTGACAGCCCCATCCTACGCAGGGAGTGACCCTGGCTCTCTGGGGGCCACTCCTTCCCCATGGCTGCCTGTTGTCTGTCCACACAGGGCCTGAGGACCCTGCCTGGCCAGGATGGCCTCTTCAGGGCTGCCCCCAGGCACGTCCTGGTGCTCTCCCCCTCCTCCCTAGGCCCTACAAGGTGGAGGCATGGTTTCCATTTTACAGAGGAGGAAGTGGGGCTCAGAGAGTCAGGTAACTGCCCCCCGACTCCATTGTAAGGGCTGCAGCAGGGATCCAACGCCCAGGTCTGGGGACTCCGGCGGGGTTTTATAGCAGAGTCGACCACTGACTTGAAGAAGCTTTTCTCTAGACAGAGAATTAAGGCCCAGGAAGCACCATGGGTTGGAATCGGTACGTCCACAAACAAGTCCGTCAGAGCCTGGCCCTGAGGTCTCTTCCAGCACAGCCCAGGGAGCTCCAGCGGCCTCTTGTGGGGACAGCTCAGGGCTAGCCACAGTCGGGACAGCAGGAGCAGCGTGGGGGTCTGCAGGCTAGGGGAGCTCCAGGGTGGGTGGTGACAGCCCCTGAGTGGCCTCATCCCACCCCAGTTCTGGACACGGCCGGGCAGGAGGAGTTCAGCGCCATGCGGGAGCAGTACATGCGCACGGGGGACGGCTTCCTCATCGTCTACTCGGTCACAGACAAGGCCAGCTTCGAGCACGTGGACCGCTTCCACCAGCTCATCCTGCGCGTCAAGGACAGGTGAGGGCGGCGGGCCAGGGCCTCCCGACTCCTGCTCAGAGCAGGCTCCCTCTGTCTGTCTGTCTGTCTCTCCCTCTCTGAGATTTTCAGGCAAAAGCTGAGGCACTGAGGGCAGAGCTGAAGTCGGACCTGATCCCTCTGATTCCTGCCCTAGTTCTTCGGGGCCAGCTGCTTCCAAGGCCTGGAGGGGTCAGCTCCCTGCCATCTCTCCTGAACCGTCCCCACAGATGAAGCGAGAAATCAGAAGTAATATCTCTGTTTTTCAGCTCCAATTTAACCAAATTTTATTACGTTCAAAGAAAAAGTGAATTTTCTCTCCAGAAACATTTTCCAATTTGCGAGATTTACAAGCCCCTAAATAAAGTCTCATTTTTTCACTATTATTACAGTGGTCCCTCCTTACCCCCAGGGATACATTCCAAGACCCCCCAGTGGAGGCCTGAAACCACTCATGGTACCGAACCCTGTGTAGACCACGTTTTTTCCTGTACAGTAGAGCGTGGGTATGCTGGACAAAGGAATGATTCACGCCCCGGGTGGGACGGAGTAGACAGCGCGAACAGCATGCAATTTAAAACCTATGAATTGTTTATTTCTGAAATTTACCTTTTAATATTTTTGGACTGCAAATGACCAAAGGTAACTGAAACCGTGGATAATGGCAGACTGCTGTCTGTGGAGTAGTTAAATAATTGGAAGCATGTTTTAACTGATTTTTTCAGTTAATTGGATCTTAAAGAGGCAATGTAAAGAAAATAAAGGGATGAACTAACAGGAAAACAGCAAGCTTTGAGCAAATGTTAGTAAAGATGGAAAAATCCAGTCAACACCTATTCCTAAGGCAAAGGGTTAATAGCTTTGCCAGGTAAACAGATACACACTCATACATGCACACTCACACACTCACGCATGCACACACTCACACACACAAAGCTCAAGAGATAAATGTGGGTCAAGCCCGTGACTGTAGAAATCTCAAGAGAGAAAACAAATGACTCAGATGTGGGAAAATATTCAACCGTCTTTCTAATCAAAGAAGTGCAAGGAGAAATAATAATGTACCATTTCTCACCTGTCACGTTATAATATTTCTGAGGAAAATACCCAGTGCTGCCGAAGATGCTGTGAGACCCGCATTCCTTCACTTTGGGGCAGCAGTGTGACCCCGTATGTCAATGGGAATCTTTCAGGCAGACATGCCTCTCGATCCCCCTTCCTCTCCTGGGAGCTGTCCCGATTTTGCACCTACCGTGTACCGAGCACCAGCGGTGGGCCAGCCCCTGGCCCTGGTGCTCTTCACGAGCCATTGCTGATGGCGTGGTTGGTGCATCAGGGTGACCCAGATGGGAAGAAGCCGGTCTGGGAACCCAGCCCAGGCCCAGCAGCCCAGTGGCACCTTCACTGACAGTGTTGAGCAAGGGAGTTCCCGGGGGGCCCCTCACTCTCCTTGCAGCAAGCCTAAGGCTTCAAACCAAGAGAGCCAGCAGCCCCAGGGCCCCTCTCCACATCCTGGAGCCGTGGAGGGAAGGGCCTGTAAGTCAGCTCCGGGCTGACTGGGGAGGTGATGTGGGCTGTCCCGTGCCTGTGTTGTGGTTGCATGGCCTTCACCAGTGTGGGGGCAGCGAAACCTCATGAGCTGCTGTTCCTTCATTGCTCAGGGAGTCGTTTCCGATGATCCTCGTGGCCAACAAGGTCGATCTGATGCACTTGAGGAAAATCACCAGGGAGCAAGGAAAAGAAATGGCGACCAAACACAATGTAGGTTGTGTGTGTGTGTATTTGTGTGTGCGTGTGTGTTGGAGGGTCAGGGGATGTTAGAGTCGATAGCCGTCACTCCTGCAGTCCTGGTCTGCAGATTAGCACCTGGGCCTACTAGGGAGCGGGCTAGACTCCACAGAGAGGCCTAGCAGGCCATGTGGGATGTGGGATCTTTTGTGAAACAAGACAACAGACCAGAGAGAAAGCACCCTCTCATCAGTCAGTAGAGGCTCTGACATGAGGGCCAGGTACCTTCACAGTGGCCTGCAAGCCGTGGCGTTCAGGCCACCTCCTGGCCCCTGACATGGCAGATTCCTCGTGGGCTGTGCAGACATTGGCTTCTGTCGCCTTCTCTGAGCCAGCTGCCTTATTATGCTCAGCCTCCTCAGCATCGGCCACCGTTCACTGAGCCCTGCTCCGTGCCAGGCATTGTGCAGGGGGAGCATTTACTCCTCACAGCCACACGCTGAGGTGGGTGGTGTAATTATCCCATCTTACAATGGGTCAGACTGAGGTTTGCCCAGGCCGCCCAATGACTATCAGCAGAAATCCTAGCTTTTTTTCAGTTCACTGTGATGCCCCTTCGCCCTCTGGATGGCGCTGGGTGGGGTCACGGGCTTCTTCCCAGCCCTCCCCACACTGGCGCAGCCCGGGCCCCTGGCCTCACTGGTCAGTTGTGTGGAGGTCCACCCGGCCTGCTGGGAGCGCTGCACAGTCGCACCTTCCCTCTGCCTGCTGGGCCCCGCTGCATGAGTAGAGGGAGGGGCCCACTGCGCATCAGTTCTGCTTGTCTCTGCCCTCTGAGTTCATTCACATATTCATTCAACAGTCCTCGGCCCTGGGAGACAACACTCCCTGCCTCGTGCTGCTGACTTCTAGTGACAGGAGACAGACAATAAACAAAGCAAATTAGAGTCTGTCAGAAGGTGACATGTGCTGCAGGAAAAAGTAAATCAGGGAAGGGGGTAGAGAATGTGGAAATGGGGGGCTGCTTTTCCAACTAGGGTGGTCAGGGAAGACCTGTGGGGAAGGGTCATGCCAGTGAGGACTCATGGAGCAGAAGGAATAAACCATGTAGATATCTGGGGAAAGAATGTGCCAGCAGAGGGAATAATCAGTGCAAAGGCCCTGAGGTGGGAGTTTGAGGAACAGCAAGGAGCCAGTATGGCCAGAGCAGCAGCAGGGGTGAGTGGCAGCTATGAGGTCGGAGGTGGTTTAACGCATTATGGGGTTTTACCAAGAGTGAGAAGGGAAACCACTGGAGGGTTTGGAGCGAGGAGTGACGGATGTGGTGAGACTTAGGGCTACACAGCTTCTGTCTGGTGGCCATGTTAAGAATGGTCTGTAGGGGCCAGGGCGGAGCAGGAGGCCAGTCAGGGGCTGTGACGATAACCCAGGTGCAGGCTGACCTGGACCAGCGTGGTGCCTGTGGAGGTGGCGCCATGCTTGGGTTCTGGGTCTGTTCCTAAGAGAGCCAGCAGGATTGGTTCACAGATTGGATGTGGGGTGAGAGAAAGAGGAGGGAAGTGAGGATGACTCCAAGGTTTGGGGCAGGAGCGACTTTCAGAAGACTGCAGTGACAGTCAGCGGGCTGGGGAGACCGTGGCAGTAAGTGTGCGGGGAAGGCGAGGGGCCCAGCTTTTGACGTCTTTAGTTTGAGGAGCTGAGTGGATAATCAAGTGGAGACGTCAGACAGCAGCCAGATAGACCCGTCTGGCGGTAGCATCGGAAATTGGTAACACAGAGATAGACTTTAAAGCCATCAAACCCGAGGGAGTGAGGATAGATAGGGAAGGAGTTTGGGAGTGAGGCCGGGGACCCTTCAGTGTTGTGAGGGTGGGGAGATGAGGGGGTGCAGTCAAAGGGACTGAGGGGTCAGTGATATGCGAGGACCAGAATGGGGTGTCATGGGAGCCAAGTAAAGAAAATGCCTCAAGGAGGAGGGAGTGATCGAGATCACCAAGACAGGTGCTGCCCGGAAGTGTCTGGGTGAAGGCTGGGGACTGACCGCCGGGTTTAACGTTGGATGCAGGCTTCGTGGAGAGTGCCCACGTCCTCCCAGGTCCCAGACACCCTGCCTGAAAGGGTGTGCTAAGGGCTGTCACAACACCTTCTCGTGTCCCTCCCAGCAGCCCTGGGGGGGTGAGGATACTGCAAGGGGTAGCAGTATCCCATTCTGCAGATCAAAGGGAATGAGACACAGGAGGGTGAGTGAGTTCCAGGGGCCTCCCAGCTGGTGAATAGTGTCCCCATCCCCCCAGAACCCAGGGCCCCTGTCTCTCAGCCTACGTTTCTACTACAGTGAATGCTGCTGCCTCCCTTATCATTTGACAAATGACTCCATGAGCTACTATCCTAATTTTAGAGCTTGTACGGCAAGTTCCTCTTAGCTGACCAGGGCAGGTCACCCTGACCTGATGCAGGAAGCTGGCATTTCCTAGCCCGTTGGTGGGGATAAATGGTGCTACCATTTTATTGCAGGTTTTCCCCTGGTTTAAGTCTTGTTGCTGCTGAAATCCTGGAATTCTAGGGACCCAGATAATGCACATCAGCGTTTCTTCAGTGGCAGAGGCAGGACCCCCAGAAGGAAGGTGGAGGGTGTCTGGGGACCCAGGGGATATTGCAGTGTACTTCTAAGTGATGCAGTGGGACGGCCAGCAGCAGGGGGCTGAGGCCCCTGAAAGCTGGGACAGACTGAGCTGGCAGGATTATGGGATGCGAAGGGGCTCCAGGTAGGTCCCAGCCGCAGCTACAGGTGCCTGCCCGCTTCCCTTCCCGGCTCGCACAGGGAAGAGCGTTGTCCCCGCCTCACAGGGTCTCAGAGGACTCCAGCTGCTGGGCACTCCCAGGCACCTGCCTCACCTGGGAGAGCCTCCAAAGCTGACCTCGGCACCCCCACCTGTCCTGGGGGAGGCCAGGCAGGAGGTGGAATCCGGTTCAAATCTTGATTCTCTGCTGGCTGCTGTGTGGCCTTGGGCGAGTATGTCACTACTCTGAGCTCAGTTTCCCCAGCTGCAAAATGGAGATACTTGCTTACCCCTGAGGGTTAACATGAGGATTAAGCGAGGTCAGGATATAGAGACCTGGGAGGCCAAACAGCTCACACTCATCTTGGTTAAACAGCCACAGTCTCGGTGGAGCAGCCCACAGTGGGACCGCCTACAGCGGAGGGCGGTTTCCTTTCCGTGTTATCCAAGGCTCGGATATTTGTGAATGACTGGTTCAGGGGTCTGAGCCACGCATGCCCTTTGTGCTCTGCCGTGGGTGTCTGGTCAGCTGCAACAAGACCCTGCTTGAAGCCACAGCAGCGTGTGAACATCTGATCTCCCGTGATGAGAATCCATCAGTGGGAAGACACTGACTTTATTATGAGTTCTGGGCAATGGTTTACAACATGCTCCTCTAAATAATAACCCAGCTCCCCAGACATTTAAAGTCGACTGTTTTTATTGTCTTCACTGTGCTTTTCTTTTTCAAATGTATTATAATGAAACGGCTTTATCTTGTAATCAGGAAAAAGTTACGGAAAATACCCAAATTCTCCAGTCTCCTCCCAGATGGCTTACCTCCACCTCCCCTGGGGAGGCCCTGCGTGTTGTGTGAACTCCACTGTCTCCACCAGTGTGTGTGTGGGGGAGCGAGCCCTTCCTGCCTTTGTGGGGTCCCTGTTACAGGAGAGGACGAGCGCTCAGGACTGTGTCCTGACCCCATGGAGACTTCCTTCTCCTCCCTGTGCCAGCCCAAGCCTTGGTGTAGACGGGGCCCTTGCAACCCATCCTGCAGGATCATCTTCCACATCTCCCAACGTACAGCTGCCTTCTAGCCAGGCGATGATTCCACAGCATTAAACGTGCAGACACGAGCCTTCCGTACACATGGCTCAGCTCCCAGGCTCAGAGGTGCAGAGCAAACAAGAGCTGGGCCAGGCAGGCTTGTTTTGGGGGTGGGAGGCACAGACCGGCCAGGGGTCGCCAGCGTGCAAGTGCTGCCCATGGCATGGCCTCGCCACAGCCTTTCCCACCCGAGTCCCTCTGGAGGGCCCGGGAGGAGGGGCAGCATCACCCCAAGGTCGAGAGATAGACCTTGGAACGAAAAGTGAAGAGAAGCAGCACGTATTTTAGTTTGATAAATGAAACAGTCTTTAGTCTTCAAGTGTATAAAAAGATCATTTCTGTTCTATTTTTAGGGAGCTATTAAATATCTCTGTGACTAGAGAACAAGAGAGATTGGAAAAGCTGTCAGGAAAACTTTCCAACCTTAGAGAGCAAGAAGCCGCCGACGGGCTGGAGGCTGAGGAGCCAGGGTCCTGGGGAGCTTTAAAGCACACGGCCCCCTGGGCGTGGCATTTGGGGACGGGGCTCTGTGGAGCTCAGTGCTGCTCTTACCCAGCTGAGCTTTGCCTTTCAGATTCCGTACATAGAAACCAGTGCCAAGGACCCACCTCTCAACGTCGACAAAGCCTTCCATGACCTTGTTAGAGTCATTAGGTGAGCCGGCCCCCCCCCACCACCCCCCCGCCCAAAATGGTCTCTGCAGCAGGACAGGCGCTGGGAGTTGCAGGGACACACGCTCCTTGTTCCCAGGCAGAGGTGGTGGCTCTGGGCTGTTTTGGATTTCTCTACCTCCATCCATATCGTCCTGCCCTCCACTGACCTTTGCCCTCCCCGCTACCTGTGGGTGAAGCCAGCACACCAGCTACACAGAAGCGCCTTCCTGCCCAAGTGCAGCCCAGCCCCCTCTCCAGCCTCCCCTGGTCCTGCAGCGCAGGCTCCCTGGGGGCAGCGCCCCCATCCCCCTCACCCCCCCGTGCTTTCCCAACACCGCAGCCGTCAACACGGGGAAAAGCAGGTCCAGTCCTCCCTTCCCCGCCCTGCTGTCAGAGCGCCCTTTGACATCCACTTGAACAGCCCACACTGATTCCCACGGCGCATGTGTCTCTCCTTTCCAGCCCCCACCCCGCGCGGTCAGTCTCCAGGCTGGTCAGAAATCCCAGGCCACAGCCCCGGGATGTTCCTTTGCGTGGTCAGGGTCTGAACCTTGATCACCTCGTGCTCAGGTGACTGGAACAGCCTCCTGGCCCGTCTCCCTGTCACCACCTTTCCCGTTTCCAAAATCTCCAACATTCAGAGCAGCCCACCCAGCAGTTCGCAAACACCCAGCGCTGAGTGTGTTGCCTTAGGCTGCTGACCTCCAGGGCCACTGGGTGGTGGTGAAACCACATATAGGTTCTGACCCGACCTTTGTGACCCGACCCACGCCTCCCCCCGGCCCCCAGGGCACACACGCACACGCTCCACAGCCGCCTCCTCTCCTCATTCCCGGCATGGGCGTGTGCTTAGCCGGCGTTCGGCACTCCTGAAGTGATTGTCACGTGGGCACTTTGCCTCCAGTTAGGATGTGCCACCGCTGGGAGGTTGCAAAGTCTTGGTTACAGACCTGTAATTCCAAGGGCAGGTTTTAGACATGAGAAACATTCACAGAAAACATGTAAAATGCTTTTGTACTCAGTTGACCTGTTATTTGATCTAAAATATGAAACATGGAAATAGAGGCCAACACTATGTAGCATAATATAGCTTACGACTTAAATAAATGTGGCCACAGCCTGATGTCAGGATTTCTCTTCTGTGAATGACCGGTTTTTCCCTGCCCTCTCGCCCTCCCCCTTTCCTTGCCTCAGAGAGGATACCCGGCCAGGCCCTCCTCCGGTGTCTAGGAGAGCAGCATGCCCCCGCCCCGTGCCCAGAGCTGCAGACGCAGGGGCAGGGAGGGGGGCTGGGAGAAGCACAGCCCATTCTGACTTTATTTTTCTGCCTTCCATTGTCTCAAAAGGCAACAGATCCCGGAAAAAAGCCAGAAGAAGAAGAAGAAAACCAAATGGCGGGGAGACCGGGCCACTGGCACCCACAAACTGCAGTGCATGATATTGTGACGGGCCTGAGGCCCTGGGCACAGTGACTGTGAACTGGCCAGCCCTCGGGACCCCTCCACTGCCTAACCTCACTGAAAACCATTTCTAACCAGACCCTTGGCCCGAGGACTCGGCACAGGGAGGGAGGAAGGGAGGAGCTCGGGGCTGGCTTTGCCGAAAGGGCAGAGGCTTTCCCGTCTGACAAGGGACAAGGAAGTGACACTCCACAGAAGCAGCACCTGAGCCCCCCGTGGTGATCCCACCCGGTCCCCCCCTTGGTGGCTGTGTTGTTTCTTTGAACTACATCGTGTCGGTTCCATGTGGAAGTCTTACCCACGTCCAGAGTCCAGAACAAGCCATGAACAAGCTTCCCCCGCCCCCGGCCACAGTGTCTGAGCTTGGGTGTCTTTTGTAGATTTTTAAATTATTTTAGTGATTATTATTTTATTAAAAGGGTCTGTGCCCACTGCCTGGTGAAGTTTCACATCTTCAGCAGACCTCTCTGATCTCATGTCTGGAATATTGTTGTTGTTGTGTTGACTGAGTTTTTCCAGCAGTGCCAAAACTCAACTCAACGTGGAAGTGGGCTGAGGGAGAGACCGGAAGTCAATGGGGACCGGAGCTGGAGGCCTCGGGAGAAGCAGAGCTGCTCACGGCCTGTAAACTGGAGAGAAGAGACGTGTTCACCCAGAGGGTCTTCCCGTGGATGAGGATGCAGCTCTTAGGAAACAGGATTCTATTTTGCTGAGGGCAGAGGCTGGCACGATGTCCCTTCTAACGGGGGTTTTCATCATCCTGGAAACGTGTAAACTAAAGCAAGCTGGTTGGCTTTGCCGAAGCTTTTTCAGAGGTGTGGGCTCAATTCTGAGTTCTCCGCAGCCATGTAAGGGCTTCCTCAGGCCCACCTCTCCCTGCTCTCTCATCACCTGGGCTGCCTGGTGCCTCTGACACAAACACACGGACATGGGCATGGATGTGTCTCCACATCGAAGTAAGCTAGTGTGGACGCCATCCAGCAAACTCTAGTTCATGCTGAACCTTAACCAAAAGTGATCCAATCATGTTATTACTAAGACAGCAGCGAGACCTGAAGCCATCTTCCCTTGGAGTCAATCAGCTACCACTTCTCACGCCCAGTCAATGTGCAAACCCCTTGAGCATTTACCAACTGACTAATAGGTTGCCCTTCTAGCGCACACTTCTCTGAACCTCTTGGATCTTAACTATAATATATAATTGGAGGAGAAAGGAAGGTTGGGGCACTGACATGGCTCCCATACACTTGTTTCTGCAAGGGGACAGTCCCCCAGCTCCCTCATGATGCCCACCTCCCTCTCAGGTGCTGCTGGTATGAACCTAAGGCTAGAATTTTCCAGCCAGGGTGGGGCTGGAGGGGCAGCAAGAACAATAGCGCACCCCTGAGAGAAGGTCAAAAGATGAGGTGGCACGGCTAGTGGCCTTATTTTCCTTATGTTACAAACCAGGTCACTAGGCAAAGTAGAACATCCCTCAGCAGGTGGCCTGGCCACTGTTTGGAGAAAGAACTCCCAGGACAGTGAGCACCCAGCTGGACATCGGGACCCCTGATCCTTCTCCCGTTCTGGGCCTGTGCTGGGTTCCTACCTCAGCAAGCTCACCAGCACTGAGGAGCCCAGCCGAAGAGCGATGCTGCTGCAGAAGGAGACAGGTGGGACTTCTGTTAGTTGGAAATCAAACTTCTTTGGCTAAATGGCCCTTTTTTCTGACTCTAAAAGGAAGGATATCAAAGAACATTCTAGGTCAGGCACTTCAGAGCTTCCCAAGATCCTGTCATGTTAATGGGCATTTCAAACATTAACAGGACAAGGCTGTTTCAGCCCCCCTGCTCCTCTGAGCCATGTCCCCAGCAGCCCCACATGCAGTGTGATGGCAGCTATAGACCAGAGCCGAGGAAGAGGCAAGGCAGGCCGGAGGACATAAGGATGGAGCTGCTTCATGTCAAGGGAGTGGTGAGTAGGACAAGAAGCCCTGCACACAGGGGAGTGTCCACAGCCAGAGAACTTCTGCCACACACGGACCACCACCACACACCCCTACCCACTGTGGAGGCTGCCACTCCCTGAGAGCACTGTGTGGGGAGTCTCTTAGAAGCAGATCAGATGACCTGGAACAAAGCCCCTAACCATGAAGGTAACCAGACAGAGGCCTTCCAACCACTTCTGGTCCCCCCAAGCAGGGCAGTGCATCTGCCCCACCCCTGGCCCCATCTGCCAGGGCATCTGCCCTGCACTCAACCCACAGCGTAACTCCATAGTCCAGGTGGCCTTCCGCAGCCTCTGCTGTTGAGGCAACAGTCAGCCTTCATCTCCATGACATCGTTTTCACCATAGGTGAGATGGGTGAATAACACTTTTAAAAGCCAGTTCCTTGTGTTTTAGAGGACCATGGGCCCTTGTGGCAGTGACAGCTTCTAGATAGGCCAGAGTGGGATGTTTCCTGGGGCGTCCCCAGTATGTCTTCTCCATGGTCACCTGGCAGGGTTGGTCTGGGAAACCATTTGGCCACGCTACTCCATGACTGAGGATCCCACTGGGACTTGTGTCTTTGGTGACATCTTGCTGTTCCCACTGTTTTCTCAGACCACCTGAATAGTGCTACCATCATATCTGCTGGAGCATACCCTTCCTGAAACCCCCTCACTCCATACCCTTGCCACAGTGTACTCTCAGATTTCCTTCTACAGTTCTGACACCCCCCACCCCAATAGAGGGCTCTTTTTCTCCCCAGCAGGCAATCCCAGCCATCCTTCCCACCCCCACAGCCTGGGGCTATGGCCACTGACTTCCCCTGTACTTTGCCACACAGGGGACGCTTGGATGGTTTCTCTTAGGACTTTGCCCTCTACTTTCTTGCGGCGCTTGCTGTGGAGAGTGCCTAGTAGCCTAGTGTGGCCTGTCTCACTGTACCAGGAGACACGACCCACTAGCACATGGCAGCTCTACCCAGAGGCCCCTCAGACGTGGTACAGTGAATCCAGAGCCACAGACAGGTGCCCTCCGTTAGCAGCCCATTGGATTACAAAATCCCATATTGGGCTTCTTCCGAATGAAAGATACTTGAATTACTGAGCGCCTGCGAGCGCCCAGCTTCTGTTACACAGTATTAGCAGGTGGCCATTGTCGTGAAGGGAGAGTGATGCCTGAAGATCTCGAGGATGCTTGAGCCTTTTATGTAACTTTTTCTTAAGTCTTTGTGTATCTCCACTCATTAATAAAGAAAAGCAGAGGAGCGCGTGTCTGTCCTATTTCCTCTCATTCAGATGGTCCTAAAGTTTGCCCGAGACCATTGTGAGTTGTCGGTGTCGGGCCCAGAACGCCCCCTCTTACGGAGCAAACCTAAGTAAGGAGGAGACGGCTGGGGGCCGAGGGGCGTCTCCTTTCTGTGCGGATTGGAGGAGGAAGGTCGGTGAGCACAGCGTTTAGACACAGCCTCTGGATGTCAGGCAGCCCTGGATTCAGGCTCTGCCGCCGACCTTTATGTGCCTTTGAGCAAGTGATCTGCTTTAATTGTCAGTGTCCCGCCTGTGAACGGGACAGCAGTGGGCACCTGCGGAGTAGACCGAGGGCTAAAGCTCCATCTGGGAGCTCGTGGTCAGGAGCCCAGAAACGGTGCTCTTTGTAAAGGACACCTATTGGGTGGTCCGATGCTGCTTCTCAGGGGAGCTGCCCCCGCCCCCATCCACAGGACTATAGTCCTGGTACAGTGTGATTTTATTTCTCTGTTGATGGAACCTGCTGGGTACTTGACCAAGCTGAGCCTCTCAGGGTCCCTTTTTCCAGGGAATAGAGGCCTAGTCTCTCTCTTGGTACTTTTTTGGGTGACAATAGCTAAAACATGTAAACCCAGGAGCTAGAGGGTGCTTGTCACACCCCCTGGGCTGGCAGCAGAGAAGGCCAGACCGCAGGGAGGGGTGGGGGTGGCCACTCAGGCCTGGCTGCTGCCCCTTCATTCATTCCACACATACTTGTTGGGCTCCACCATGCACTAGGCATACGGTGGGGAACAGGCAGGGGGTCTTCTGACAACCAGTTCTCCTTGAGTCTGTATTCGTTTCCTGATGCTGTTTTAAAAATTACCACAAACCTAGTGGCTTAAAACAGAAGTTTGTTCTCTCTCAGTTCTCGAGTCCAGAAGTCCAAACTCAGTAACATTGGGCTGACGTCATGGTGTCGGCAGGGCTGTGCTCCCTCCAGAGGCTCTAGAGCAGAATCCGCCCCGTGCCTCTTCCAGCTGCTGGCAATCCATGGCCACATCACTCCAGTCTTCAAGGCCAGCGTCTCCAGACCTCTCTCTTCTCCATCTTCACATCACCTTCTCCTCTGTGTGTGTCAAATCTCTCTCACTTGATGCTTCCTCCTTTACTGAGAAAGTTGAAGCCAGCCGAACAGAATTTCCACAGACTCCTTCCTCCGCCTCTCCTCACCCACCAGCCTCTGCACCCACATACTCTGCCTTCCTGGCTGCTACGGGTGAACCATCCATGCTGCTGGCTAAAGCTGGTCCCTTCTCTTGCGCTCTAGAACACAGCCAGGACCTTGCTCCCGCACTTCACCCCTCTCTCTTCTGCATCATCAGTTCTCTCTCTTCTGGATCTTTCCCATCTTAAACAGGAACAAAACCTTTGACCCACCTCCTCTGCCAGATACCACTTGCTTCTCTGCTGTCTTTTGCAGGAAGCCATCTTAAAAGAGTTCTCTATCCTCACTGTCATGAATTCCTCTCATTCCTTTCTCTTTAAACTGCTCCACACAGGCTTTCAGCCACCACTGTGCCACTACCACCTTTCTCTCATGGTCACCAATGGCTTCCGTCTCACTAAAATTAGTGGTTGGTCTCAGTCTTCTCATGTGATCTTCTCATTGGTCTTCTTGCAGCATTAACAGTTGCTCACCCCCTCTTCCTTGTTAAACTTGCTTCCATTGGCTTCTAGGATGCTGCTATCTCTTGGTTTTCCTCCCTCCACATGATCATTCTCTATTCCCCTTTGCTGGTTCCTCCTCTTCCACCTAACTTGTTAACTTTGGAACACCCCAGAGCCCAGCCCTGGGGCCTCTTCTCTCCTAAACTCACTCTCCTGGTGATCTCATCCAATCTCGAGACTTCAGTGCCTTTCATGTGCTGGCGACTCCCAAAGGTCTGTCTCTAGCTCGAAACTTCCAAATCCCACTCATATTCCCAACTGCCTACCTGACACCTCCACTTGGATGTACTCAAATAGAGTGTCTCAACGTTCCTGTGTCCCAAACTGAGTTCCTGACCTTCACCTCGCTGCCTGCTTCACCCCTAGCCTTCCCCAGCTCAGTTGATGGCAGTCCACGCTTCCAGTGGCTCAGGCCAAAAGCATCGGAGTTGTCCTTAATTCCTCTTTCTCTCACACCTCACATCCAATCTGTCAGCAAATCCTGCTGACTCTACCTGCAGAATGTATCGAGAACCCGCCCATTTCTCCTCCCCTCCACTGCTACCATTCTAGCCCAAGCCGCCATCACTCATGCCTGCTTTACTCTTGTCCTCCTGCACTTCTCAATTGTATTCTCAATACAACCACCACAGAAATTTTGGGAAAATGGAAGTCAAATTATATCTCCACTCTGTTCAAACCTCCCCTCCCCAATGGCTCCCCCATCTCATTTTTAAGACATGTCAGAGTGGACAATGCCACTGAACACCTAGTAATGGGCCGATATTCGTTACCCACAAGAGAGGGAAGTCAAATATATTCATTCAGGCAACAAATACTGATGGCGCACTGAGCCCACATCAGGACAACAGAGGACGTTAAAATCCAGTCACCATGTCACAGGGTTCACAGCTTAATGGGAATGATGAACCATTAAGATCTGTGCATTAAGAGGAATCCTCGACCTGGGGGAGCTGAAGAGGGGCTCTCATAAACCTGCACCCAGTAGACGAGGAGCATGCTCACTGACTCGTGAAAATTTCAGTCACATATTGGGCCCGCTAATTCCATCTCTTTTGAAGATAAAAGGTTTCACTTTCTAAAGCATGCACCAGGTTCCCTGGTCCATTCCAGGACTATTTAAAATAAACTCCATCTCCATCTCTACACATTTCTGAAGAGGCACTGGATGAAAGTTCCCAGGTGGCACAGATGTGCATTGATATCACCCAGAAGCTTGTTGGAAATGCAGACTCTTGGGCTCTGCCTTGAACTACTCGATCAGAATCTGCATTTTAACGAGACGATTCATGGACACAGTGAAGCTTGAGTATCACACCTTAGAACTTCAACTCAGCATCAGATTGAAATCCAGCCCCGGACTCACTGTGCCTCAGGACCCAGGTCAGCCACATCCCACCAGAGGAGGCCTCATCGGCATTCATCTTGGCCTGTGGAGTTTGCTCCTCTGCCTATATCAGCTGCACAATTCTGCCTGGCAAGGCAGTCAGCTCAGACGTACCCCACAGTCTGCATGTGGTGCCCTTAGTTATGGGAAGTTTTTACCCAAAGGCATGTGGGCTCCTGGTTTGCCTCTCAAACACTCCAGCATTCTTCTTAAAATGTGGACAACTGTGTTCAATGTAAAGAATCCAAGCTGAGAGTTTACAGGCTCTGTGTTCTCCAGAGGTGGGACGTTCTATGCAAGCTGCAGACACTCTCGCCGCCTGGAACTTTCACTTTGCTGGGCTCCAACATCGTGCCAAACAGCTCATTATCATGCTAATGTGAAACTTCAAACAAAAAAACAAAGCTGAGTTCATCTCGAGCCAAGAACTGATGGATGCTTTCAGGAGAATGTGCATCCTGGCGATGATGCGGTAAACCATTAACTCTGACCCAAACCCCGCTTCCTAGTCAGTCCTGAGCCTGGCGCCTGGGCTGACGAGCAGAGGTAAAATAATTGGATACGTGGTTCTCAAAGTGTGGGCCCCAGACCAGCCACTTCAGCATCACCTTGTTAGAAATGCAAATGGCCCCATCTCAGACCTACTGAGTCAGAAATTCTGAGGGGAGGCGTAGGAATGTGTGTTTTAACAAGCCCTCCAGCAGATGCTGATGCTCCCTAAAGTTGGAGAACCACTGAATTCATGCATGCAGGTCAAAATAAAAATCCCCGCCACGTGAAGGTAAGTGGCAGCCTGTTTTGTTCTCATCTGCAGCGCAGCAGCTGGCTCTCTAGGCTGAGAGCCCAGGTCCCTCCCCTCTCCTTCCTGCAGCGGATCAACGGGGGTCCCTCCAGGCTTGGAACCCAGGCACCCCAGTATAGGGGTATTAACCTGGGCTCCATGGGGTGACAGAGGAGTGGCTGACTGCCCCCCCAAATCATATGCAAAATTGTGGGTCTACATGCATTTTCTGGGGAGACGATCACCCTTTATCCGATTCTCACTGTGTGTTACCCAGCGAAAAATGAACTGGCCGCTAACCCTGCTTCTCTGACTCCAGGCCCTTCTGGTAGTTTCACGGCTACTGAGAGTAGGAAGAGGAAATGAAAGGAGCAAAGACCCACCGACTCTTCTAAGAAGCTCTGACAAAATTCTTCACTGGTTGACACATCCCTGAACTCGCCCCCACAACATCCTGAGGGAGGGGGCCGGCCGCCCTTCTTCTCCCAGTTCCCCCTCGTGACTAAGCGTGACCCACACATGACTCACCCAGCCCCTCCCCCACCGTAGTCAGCACCACCTGCTGCTCAGGCCCCCAACACCCTGGGCCAGAACCGGCACAGGGGGAGAGGAAATTCAGGACGCTGTGACAGCCCCGGGATGACTCGGCAACCCACCACTGGGGTGGGAGCCCGGCTGGGAATCGGGGCAGAGGAGAGACGTGTGCCTGTAGCAAAGGCACTGGAAGTCCCGGCCATCATCTCGAACCTGTCACCACCTAGACCAGCGATTCCTCAAGGGGCTGCACCTTAGGATCCAAGTCACTTCGGCAGCTTGGGGAGAAAAACTCAGGGCCCAGGCCAGGCCCCAGAGAATCTGGTGCAATGGGTCTGGGGTGGGGCCCAGGTATGAGGACTTTTTAAAGCTCCCTGCGGGGTCAGGCTGTACAGCCAGGGCTGAGACCGCTTGCTGGGGTCCGTTTTATTCTGGTCCCTTGAATACTGTGGCTTCTCAGTGGTTGTAAAAGAAACCACCTCCTGGAGAAGCCAGTGTCTAAAGCCACTCAAGGACCCCGGCCCTTTGTAAATGAACTTTGACCCCAGGGATTTTTCTTTTCGTTACAGCAGGTCCTCTCTGCCTGACTTGTCAATTCTTCTGGTCACAATCTACAACGGTACCTCATTTGCTCACATCCCTTCCGTTTTTATATCCCCAGGTCCAGGGGAGGGCCTGGTGGTACAGAGTTAACACTTAATGTTTGTTGAACGAATGAATAATTGTTACAGAAATCAGCAGTGGTCTCCATGCCTTAAAACCCAAGTCAGATAGGCTCCTACCACCCTCCTCTGCCCCCAACCCCATGGCCTGTGGCATCCCAAGGCCAGCTGCAGACTCCGCAGAGTTCTTGAGGTGCTCACGGTGACCTCCACTTCTGTCGCTGTTCCACAGCCCCCCAACTCTGAAGTTCAGCTCCTGCCTCAGTCTCCACAGAAAGAGCCCACCCTCAGTAACCATCCCTGAGCTTTGCTGAGGACCTGGGGGTCCCAGGGATGGCCCCTCTGCTGTCCGGACCTCTCGATTGGCCTTCACCTCATGCCACACCGGACCCTCCACTCCTCCCCCCACGTCAGCCC
Organism: Equus caballus; assembly: GCF_041296265.1. NCBI lineage: Eukaryota > Metazoa > Chordata > Mammalia > Perissodactyla > Equidae > Equus > Equus caballus. The sequence goes on from NC_091699.1 coordinate 84,535,380, forward strand.
CCAGTCAGCTCAACACTCATCCCCCAGCTTCTCTCATCCTCGGCTGGTTTGCTTGCTTTTGCCACATCCCATAATCCCTTCCTAGAGTAAAACACGACTCCAACTTAATAAGGTGACAAAAGTTTCCAGTTTGCTCAGGACTGAGGGGTTTCCTGGGACGTGGGACTTTCAATGCTAACACTAGGACATTCCCAGGCAAACCAGGTCACCCTCCTAGTGAGAATAAAATTTTTCACTGTGTTCTGTAACAACAGTACTAATAACTATAAATTAGGTGGTAGTTGTTGAACTTGATCAAACATCATAGCCTCCTGGGAGGCTGCTTAAAACACAGGACTTTTGGATGCAGCAGATGTCGCGGGGGGGACCCTAGAATTTGCCCTTCTCACAGCTTCCCGGGGCGTGATGTTGCTGGTCTGGCAGCACACTTCGAGAACTCTCAGTTATCTAACCCCCATTACACACTCAGCACAGAGCTGGGCACGGAGTGAATGCACAACAAATAGTAGTTACCAGCAGACGTTTTGTCAAGCGCTCGCTGTAAGCCAGGCCCTGTGCTATTTATCTGTATTACCGCATTTAATCCTCATGGGCACCTGTGAGGTAGGTGCGATGGTGCTTGTTTTACAGAAAGGGAAACTGAGGCCCAGGAACAGCCAGAAGTTGCCTGAACTTGCAGCCAGTTCTCTGGCTCCACAGACTGTGCTCGGCTCACTACCACCCCCGCCCGCCCCGCTGAGGACCAGCCCGTCCCAGCGAGCTGCCCCACCCGTTTTAATTTTAACTTGTTTGAGGAAAATCTTTCAACGCGTCCCCCACATCCCCGCCTTCTTCCACGGGAGCTGAACGCAGATCCACTTCCCCTGGTGACTCAGCAGCAGCGTTGTGAACCTAGGTCGCTGTCATTTTCCGGAGCTTGTGTGCCGGGCCTCCTCCCAGGGGCCTCCAGTCCTGTCCCTCCTGCTGTCTGTCTCCAGCCTCCTCCTGAGCAAGGCCAGGCCGGGCCCGGCCAGCAGTCAGCAGAGTGAGCAGGACCCCGGAGGCCTCAAGTGCAATTTGGGGGCCTCTGATCTCCAGACCAGGAGAGCACCCCACAGCCAGGAACCCTGGGGCCCCACCTTGGCCCTACTCCCTTGAAGGCAGCCTGGAGGAGCCCTTGACTCTGGGCACTACACTGTTTTTTGTTAATATAATAAGTCTTCCCCATCCCCAGCCCCAAAGGAATCCAGACTTTTGTTCCAGCTTTGTGGCTGGCATTGCCGAGATTTCTGGTATTATTGGTGCACAGAGGCTGTGTGGGGTGGTGGTAAGAGCATGGTTGCCCGGGTCCAGCCCAGCTATGCTGCTGACTAATGACCTTAGGCAAGTTGCTTGACCTCTCTATGCCTTGATTTCCCCATTTGTCAAATTGGGTTGATGATAATGATTGTACTTCTTAGGGCTCTTGGGCTATTGTTAGGTTTGAATTAGCTATATTCTTTCAGAATAATGGCCGGCACAAGAATCGCTATTCAGATGTTAGCCAAGATCCTAGAATCAAATCAGTAAGTGGTTTTGGAGTGCCTGCTAGTAACTACAGCCACCATTTATCAAACACAGCAAGCACCAGTCATTGTGCTGTGCACGGGTCACCTCACTTAAGGCGTGGAGGAGCTGGGTGAATTGCCCAAGCACACAGCCCCAGTAAGTGGGGTGCTAGGATCCCAGTCCAGGCCAACCTGCCCCGCAGGGCCCCCTCTGCCTCCCTTGTGGGGCAGGCCCTGGGCTGGGCATCAGCGAAGAGGCTCGGCATCCCCGCATCACCACTCTCCCTTGGATGGCCAACCTGGAAGTCTCCTTCCTGCACCCCCACCCTCTGGCCACAGCTCCTGCCCTCCCGCCTCTCCCCTGTCGGCCTCACTCCCCCTGCCCCATGCTCTTCATCTGAAAGGCAGCCTCCACACCCGCTCACTCTGCCTGTTGCCCTCTCCTCTCCTGGTCCTGGGGCTGCTCTGAGCTCTGCTCTTACCCAGCTCCCCTTGTCAATCAAAACAGATTCAGCCATCATGGGAGGCTTAAAATCTTCTATCCTAAAAATTCCGCTCCTGGGACCTTTCCTAAAGAAACCATCAAAGACGCAAAAAAATGGTGAAGAAAGATGATCTTTGCATTTATAAGACAAAAAATTGGAAATGATCTAGGTGAACAATAATTGGGGAATGATTAAATAAATAATCCTCTACCTATATAATGGAGTATTTATTACCCAGCAATTAAAGATGTGTGAACCAGCATAAAAAAATTGACATTTCCTGCACTTTCACCAGACCTATATGTTATTATCTTTTTTGAAATCTTTGCTTAGTGGAAACGTGAAGAAAATGGCATCTAATTTCTATTTTATTTTCATTTCTTTGACCACCAGTAAGATTGGACTTTCTAAGATTTGTCAGTTTTTATTTCCTGTAAATTGCCTATTTACACCCTCTCTTCAATTTTCTATTGGAGATTTCATTTTTCTTACTTATTAGTTTTTATGTATTGTTTATTGACCACTTATATGTCACATTTATTGCCAAATTTTTCCCTAGCATGAGATTTCTCTTTTAATTTTATTCATGATTTTTATACTATAGACATTTCTAATTTTAAATGTTCAAAGCTATCATTTTCTCCTTTATGGTTTTTGTCTTTGGTATAACATGGTGCGTTCTCATCCAAATATCATTTTCTTCTTCTTTTTTTTCTTTTAAGATTTTATTTTTCCTTCTTCTCTCCAAAGCCCCCCGGTACATAGTTGTATACATTTAGTTGTGGGTCCTTCAAGTTGTGGCATGTGGAATGTCACCTCAGCATGGCCTAATGAGCAGTGCCATGTCCATGCCCAGGATCAGAACTGGTGAAACCCTGGGCCACCAAAGTAGAGCGCACATACTTAACCACTCGGCCACGGGGCCAGCCCCCAAATATCATTTTCTTCTAACACCTTTATATTTACACCCTTTTTCAGATAACTTCCTATCCATTAAATAATAAAATGGAGCTGTCTATACCTCAAACCATTATAGTGAAGATTAAAAGAGCTAATTTATGGAAAGCTCTAGAAATAATAACTGGCACATGGTCAGTGCTCTGTCATTATTAGCTATTAGTACTTTAAACTTTAATTCATTGGAAATTTATTCTGGAGTTAGGTGTGAAATAGGTTTTAGCTTTGTGTTAAGCCTGTCCCAACACTATTTATTCGATAATATGTCTTGTCCTCATCAAAAAGCCTGTGTCTGGAATTCGATCTGTTTGCTGACCCCAGGGTTCCAGGGGGAATTCCCTTTACAGAGCCCTGGGCTGGGGGTGAGACTGCTCCAAAACTCCCTGCTCACCCTTCACCAAGTACTCTCTCTCATGTCAAGTTCAAGGCCTCTGCCACAACAGGTTTCCCAAGGAGATAGGGTGCAGAGCCAAGACACACTCAGCCTGACGGCTGTCTCCTTCCCCAACCCAGGGTCAGCGCCTCTTGGCCTCAGTCTTTCCACAAACCTTCCCTTCACTTTGGCCTCTGGGCCAATGAACCCCCTGTTTCTCTAACCACCCTCCTCCCACAGCCCACTGAAGATGCTCCGTCAAGGTGGCCAACTGCCCCCAACACAGCAGCACCTGCAGGTAGGAGCCAGGAGAAGTAGAGGCCCTGTGTTGAGAGGTGCTCTATCCCCTGGGGGTCACCCAGCCACGCTCTCTGGCCACTGCTGGTTCCTGGGTCCAGTAAGGGCCGGAGATCCTCCGTCTGAAGCTCAAACAGTGTCAATTCCTCTCCCTTCTTATCATTCACCCCTGCGAGGAAGTTCTCCAGAAGAGACACACATTTTCTCTGGGGGGCGTGGTACCAAAGGTTAGGGAAAGAGATGGGATTTATTGACAGGGACGCCTCTTTTTTTCAGGCAAGGGGCTGAAATGCCACTTTTTGAGGGCTCCCTCTGTGCTGGGGAGGGCCTGCCGGCTGCACAGCCCTGCGGGCACGGCTGACCAGGCATTTGTGTGAATGGCGCCCCCTGGCCTTCACAGCAGACAAGGCACCTGCTTTCACCACGTTGCTTCTCACTGGGTCCCCACGAGGACATTAAACTCCCCCAGGTGAGGAAACTGAGCCCCGGAGATGTTAAATAACTCCCACAAGCCCTCACAGGGCCGAGCGGCAAAGCCAGTACTCTGTGTGTCCTCCGAGCCAACCCCAAACTGGGATCAGAGGACACTTCCTCACTAACGATGTGGCCTTGGCAAGTTATTCCGACTCTCTGGGCCCCGGTTCCCTGGTCGGAAACACGCAGCTCCTGTGAGTACTTACTTCTAGGTTGTTGTGAGGATTAAATGAGTTGGTGCATTCAAAGAGCTTGCACTCGTGTCTAACATACACGTAGAAAATTCTCAGTTCTTCGTAGTGGCTGCTTTTAGCTTCACCAGCATTATTGTCGCAGTAGCAGCAGCAGCAGTTGGTATCAATATCCCCATTTGAGCTTCCCCTGGCTGCTCCGAGAACGCCTGGAAACCCGGACCAGTGTCCCTCTCGTCCACCAGGTGGCACCATCGCAGAGCGGATGGTTCTCAGCAGCGGTTTGCGGGGAAGTCCTGCGGCTCCCGTAGGAGCCCTGGGATGTGAAAGGTCAGACCCCCTGCTGCCTGCCCCTGCTCTCACCATCCAGGTAAATGTATTCCCTGGCGACCCAGGGTCTGGGGCTCATCAAGTTCACCCTACGTATTTATTTGCCAAATTGTTCACAGAGCCAGGCTGGAGAACCTTCTCAGGAGCGGTTTGATGAACCTGGCATGTGCCCCTCTCTAGATCTAAACCTCCCCACCAGAGGCCAGGCCAGCTCCTTCTGGACACTTCACGCTGAAAGCCAAAACAAACCCCTCATGGCTGACCTCAAAGGCTCTAGGCAATGTTGACTCCATCTGCTTCGTGCTTTCCGGGTAGATACAAGGAAATGCAGGGTCCCCAAGAAGGAGTTTCAGAAAGCCTCTTCTTGGCTCCATTCTCACTGAGCTCCACACATATTCACAGCCCCACCACTACCTCACCTGGGAGACCCCAAGTCCCTGACCTCTGGCCTCTGGCCTGTTCACTCTGCAAGCAGCATTTCACAAAATGTGTGAGGACTGCCTGCCTCAGACCACAGATAGAGCTTATTAACAGGGGAGGGTCCAAAGCCCCACGTTGGGCCAGTGGTTCTCGAGGTGTGGTCCCAGGACAGCTGCTCCGCATCTCCGGGGAACTTGTAAGAAACGCAAATTCTCCCCACCCCCCACCTACTGACTCCGAAACTCTGGGGTGAGGGTATCCTCCAGGAGCTGCTGCTGCCCTGGGAAGTTTGAGACTCACTGACTTGCACTCTCCCCTCTTCTGAGGCTGCTGGACCCCTCTCCACAGACACGGCCAAATCTCTCTCTCCAGAGCCCTCATGGGTCTAATTCGTCATTTCCAAGGAACTAAAATGTTATGGTGTGGTTGGTGGGTTGCGTGGTGTGCCACTCGATGTGGTTGCGATGGTGCTCAAAGCTATCCTGGTTTTACTTTTTATCTTGATGAAAATGTGTAATGTTTTCATTACAGTTGCTTAGCAAATAGAATCTTGAGTGGTGATAGCCAACTTCACAGATTATCAGATTGCATGATCTATCTTATTTCCGACAGCTATACTATTTTTCTCCTCTGAGGCAAGGGGAGGTGCACTGGGACACTGAGGTGGCCTTGTAGTGTGAAGGGGGAGGAGATACAGGCCGTGCTCTCAGCCACCCCCACCCCCCATGATGTTAATGAGAGCCCTGCCCTGGGGAAGAGCCAGGCCTGGGATGGGAACAGCTTGGTACCTGGAGGAATGAGAGGTACAGACGCATTCTTTAGGGAGCTCAATCTCAAACAGACAAGTAAACTTTTGACAGAAAGTGTGAACAGTTCATTCCTTTCCCTCCTGGTCACATCCAAGAGGTGAATTTCATAGAACTTGGCATGGCCATCCAAATCCCCACCCCCACCCCAACACACATGTGGGAGAGAGAAAAGCTAGACTTATTTCCTGGGAAAATGGAGCTGGTGGCATCATTTAAGCAAGGCTCTGTTAATGATGCTGGAGGTTGTGAAAAAATAAAGATTTTTTTCTAATTACAAATAAACTTGTATGTTTCTCAGAAACCCTTAACCCAATTCTCATGATTCTATGAATAGAAGTGCAGTGGATTGAAGAGTGGTGCCTCAAAAGATATCCCCAAGTCCTAACTCACATACCTGTGAATGTGACTTTATGGAATTAAGGTCTTTGCAGATGTAATCAAGTTAAAGATCTCGTGATGGGATTATCCTGGATTTAGGGTGGGCCCTAAATCCAATGTCTGGTGTCCTTATAAGAGAAAGGAGATGAGATCAGAGACACACAGAGGGGGAGGCCATGTGAACATGAAGGCAGACATTGGAGTGACGCATCTACAAGCCAAGGAACTCCAAGGATTGCTGACAGCCACCAGAAGTTAGGAGAGGGGCGTAGACGCTCCCTCAGAGCCTCCGGGAGGAATCAGTCCTGTCAACACCTTGACTTCTGACTTCTGGCCTCCAGAACTGCGAGAGAATCAAGTTCTATTGTCTTAAGCCCCTAGTTTGTGGTAATTGGTTACAGCAGCCCTAAGAAACTAACACGAGACATTATGTCTACTTTACGGCAATCAAGTTGAAAGCCTAGAAGGAAAACGGATGATTTTCTGACAAAGTTTATGTTGCCAAATATGACCCAGAATGAGAGAGAAAACCCGAACAGTTCAGTAACAACAGAAAAACTTGGGAAAGTTGTTAGAGTTACCACTTTATGAAGCACCGTGCCGAGATTGTTTTACAGCCAAGTTTTACTTCCCCAATAAACAATTCTCTTGTTATTCAAACTGTATAGAGCCATATGGAGAAAAGCCCGTAAGTCATTTCATAAAGCTAGAAATACCTTAGTATCAAAGTCTGATAAATCGAGTGGAAAAAATAAATGAGAAATATCACGTATGGAAATAGATGCAAACAAAAATATATGAAGAAATCTAGCAGTGTATAAAAAGAATACTATGCCATGATCAGGAGGATTTATTCCAGCATAAGGGACATTAAAAGCAGCACTTCCTGATGTCTGAGTTTGGGCAGAAGCCCCACAGCCAAGAACAAGAGCGGAGTTGTCAAGCATCACCCTTTCTTAAGGGAGACGCCCGACCACTCCCGGAGCATTAGGACCCTCCAACCTTGAGGTTTCCTTGAGATCTGAGGAGTTGGAGTGGGGACATGTTTGGAAAGTGTTGTCAATGGGCATACCCTCCACCTGGCCTTCTAGCTCAAGTCAAAGGAGGGGCTCCTGAAGCCTGAGGGACATTGGAACCAGTAAAGACTCAAGGTCAGAGACTGTGGCTGGAGCTGTCCTTGCCTAGGAGCAGATTAGGTGAGGACTGTCTCAAGAAAGGCCTGCATTCCCAGCCTTCAGCAACGGCATGCGCATATGTCCTGTGGGCCAGAGGTGGGCCCCACGGGAGGGTGCTTAGTAGAGACTCTTCACTGGGCAAAAGGACACCCAGGCATCTGAGGTGGGCAGTCACACTGCCAACTGGAGGAGGCATTGCCTGGGTCAACGGCTCTGCAGGAGAGTGAGCCTGAGTGTTGGCCGAGCAAGCCCCTCTCAGAAACTCTAAGTGCAACTCCCCTCCAGGGCACCAACACCAGGTGACACTGTACCAAACTAATAGGACCTTGCTGCTCCTTGTCTCTGCTCTCTCCCAGAGGATCCTTGTGATGGCTAATTTTGTGTGTCAACTTGACTAGGCCACAGGGCGCCCAGATACTTGGTTAAACATTATTCTGGGTGTGTCTACGAGGGTGGTTCTGGATGAGATTAGCACTTGAATCAGTAGGCTGAGTAAAGAGGATGGCCCTCCCCAATACCAGTGGGCATCATCTAGTCCACTGAGGGCCTGAATAGAACAAAAAGACAGAGCAAGGGAGAATTCTCTCTCTCTGCCTGACTCCTTGAGCTGGGATATTGGTCTTCGGCCCTCAGATTGGGATTTACACCGTCAGCTCCCCTGGGTCTCACGCCTTCAGACTCAGGCTGAATTACAGCACAAGCCCTCCTGGGTGTCCAGCTGGCAGACCCGGATGGTGGGACCTCTCAGCCTCCATAAGCACATGAGCCAATTCTTTATAATAAATTCATATTATATCTATCTGTCTCCTATTGGTTTTATTTCTCTGGAGAACCCCGACTAATACAGCTCCCAAAAGAGCACTTAGAAAAGAGCCTGTCCTCACCACAGATTTCCCAGTCTGAGGCAGAGCTAAGGGAGAGGAGAAATTTAAACCGGGTAAAAGATTGGAGTTTAAATATTGGATTGAATAGGGCTTTTAATTACTGAAATAAAATTGTTCTTAGACTAGAAAGGATTGGAAAAGTTGAGAGCTGTCCAAGATTTCACCCAGAGCAGGGAAGCTCATGCCCAGAGGGTGGGAAGAGCTTGCTTTCTGCTTACACCTCCCTGTGTAGATATCTGTGCAATAAACCCGTGCCACCAGGAGTGCAAGTGTGGCTTGTACTAGGATAGTTTAAAAATCGTGTGCTTGAATTTGTAGATGCTGAGAAGACATTTGATAAAATTCAGTACGCATTCCCCATAGAAAACACTGATAAAATAGGAATGGAAAGAAACTACCTAAAATTTTAAAGATGACATACCCAAAACCAACAACTGATATCTATTTTCATGTTAAAAATTCAGAAAAATACAAAGAAAAACGAAATCATCACCTAGAACTAAGTTGCTGTATTTGATTACCAGTTTTTTAAAAGAAAAATTATTCCACTGCATAATATGTGTTTTTTAAAAAGCAAACAATGCAGAAAAGTGCAATAGTAAAGCTTTTTTTAAACTACCAACCAGAAACAATCATCAGTAATATTAGGTAAACATCATTCCAGGTATCTTTCAATACATATTTACAGATAGAAGTCTAGAGATACATACGTACATACACATGGGTATAAAATTTAACTTTACTTAAATTTGCATCTATGTTCATGAGCAATATTAGTCTGTAGTTCTCTTTTCCTGTAATGCCTTCCTCTGGTTTTAGTATTTAGGTAATACTGGCCTGGTAAAATGAATTGGGAAGTGTTCCATATTTCCTTTTTTTTTGTTTTTTGGCTGAGAAGATTAGCCCTGAGCCAACATGTCTTGCCAATCTTCCTCTTTTTTTGCTTGAGGAAGACTAGCCCTGAGTTAACATCTGTGCCAATCTTCCTCCATTTTATATGTAGGTCACCGCCACAGCATGGCTGATGAGTGATGTAGACCTGTGTCAGAGACGTGAACCCGTGAACCTGGGTCGCTGAAGTGGAGCATGCCAGACTTAACCACTATGCCATGGAGCCAGCCCTCATACTTCCCTATTTTTAAAAAGACTTTGTATAGGATAGATATTTTCTTTTTAAAAATGTTTCATAGAATCCATGAGTGAAGCCTCTGGCCCTGGAGGTGCCTTTGTGGGAAAGTTTAAATTACAAATTCAATTTTTGAAATTAATAGCCAAATTTTATCCATATCTTCTGTTTCTTCTGGGCTAGTTTTGGTAGTTTTTGTCTTTTAGAAAATTTGGGGGCTGGCCCCGTGGCCGAGTGGTTAAGTTCGCTAGCTCCGCTGTGGCGGCCCAGGGTTTCGCTGGTTCAGATCCTGGACGGAGACATGGCACTGCTCATCAGGCCATGTTGAGGCAGCGTCCCATATGCCACAACTAGAAGGACCTGCAACTAGAATATACAACTATGTACCAGGGGGGATTTGGGGAGATAAAGCAGAAAAAAAAAAAAAGAAAATTTGTTAATTTCATCTAGGTTGTACAATTTTTTGGCATAAAGTTGTTCATAATATTCTATTCCCTACTGTCCTTTTAATATCTGTAGAGACTGTAGTGATGTTTCATCTTTATTTCCTAATATTAATATTTTGTCGTCCCTCTTTTATTCTCGGTGAGTTTAGCTAAAAGTTTATCAATTTTATCAATATTTTCAAAGAACCAGTTTTGTTTTCATTGATTTTCACTATTTTTGGTCTATGTTCTATTTCATTAATTACTGCACTTGTCTTTATGATTTCCTTCCTTCTACTTAGTTTAGGTTTAATTTGAACTACTTTTCCCAATTTATTGAGGTAAAAACACAGGTCATTGGCTTTAGATTTTTCTCCTTTGGAGTATTAACACTTAAAGCTATGAATTTTCCTCTTAATACTACTTTAGCTGCATCTCACAAAATTTGATGTGTTGTATTTTCCTTATCATTGGATTAAAATATTTTCCAATTTTTCTTGTGATTTTTTTCTTTGATCCATGGATTATATAGAAGTGTGTTGTTTAATTTTCAAATATTTTGAGTTTTTCCAGTTATCTTATTGTTACTGAGCTCTAATTTAATTCCACTGTGGTTGGAGAATATACTCTGTATAATTTCAATCCTTTTAATTGCATGGCTTAGCATATGGTATACCATGTACACTTGAAAGTATAGTTAGGCTTTTTGTGGTGCAGTGTCCTACAAATATCAATTAAGATGAAGTGTGACTGTGTTCAGATCTTCCGTATTTTGCTGATATTATGTATAGTTCTATGAATTGTTGAGGGAGGAATGTTAAAACCTCCAATTACCATTGAAGAATTTTCATTTCTCCCTTTGCTTAATTTTTTTAATGGTAGGAAAGGAGAAAAAGTGAATAAACACAAGATGGAACAAATTGAAAACAAAGAACAATATAGCAGACTTAAACCCAAATATATCAGTTATTACATTAACTACAAAAGGTCTAAACACTACAATTAAAGGCAGATTGTCTGATTAGTTTTTTTAAATGACCCAATTTTTATATATGAGAGATACACTTATAAGAACATAGATAAGTGGAAAGTAAAAGGATACAAAGAGATACATCATACAAGCAGTAAGTGCAAGAAAGCTGGAGTGATTATATTCCTATCAGGCCAAATATACTTCAAGACAAGGAAAACTATCAGAGGTAAACAAGGACATTTTATAATAATAAAATGGTGAATTCATTAGAAAGAGACAATTATAAATGTGTGTGTGCCTAATATCAGAGCTTCAAAATACATGAAACAATACTTCACAGAACTAAGAGGAGAAAGAGACAAACCAGCCATCACAGCTGGAGATTTTAACCCTCCTCTTAGTAACTTACAGAATAACTAGACAAAAAATTAGTAAGGATGTGGAAGCTCTGAACCATACGATTAATCCTCTTGCTCTAAATAACATTTACAGACTATTATCCCAACAACTGCAGAATACACCTTCTTTTCAAGTGCACATAGGACCAAGACAGACTATATGCTGAGCCATAAAACAAGCCTCAACATATTTCTGAGGATTGAAGTCATACAAAATATATCCTCTAACCACAATGGAATTAAATAAGAAATCAATAATAAACAAACTAAAAAATCCCCAACTATGTAAAAATTAAACAGGAACTTCTAAATAATCCATGGATCAAAGAGGAAATCACAATGGAAAATAGAATAATTTTTAACTGAACAAATAAGAAAATTATAACATATTGAACATAAATGTGACATAAGAATAAATAAAATATCTGACCAGTCATAGGTGTTAATGAAATTAGATCGATAATTAAGAACTCTCCTATAGGGGGCCAGCCTGCTGGCACAGCAGTTAAGTGCTAGCAGCAGCCCAGGGTTTGCAAATATTTTTTTCCCATTCCTTAGGTTGTCTTTTCATTTTCTTGATCATTTCTTTTGCTATGCAGAAGCTTTTTAGTTCGATGTAGTCCCACTCATTTATGTTTGATTTGGTTGCTTGTGCTTTAGGTGTGATTTCCAAAAAATCATTGCCAAGACCCATGCCCAGGAATTTTTTCCTAAATTTTCTCCTAGGAGTTTCATGTCTTACATTTAAGCCTTTAGGCCATTTCAAGTTAATTTTTGTGAGTGGTGTAAGACAGGAGTCAAGTTCCATTCTTTTATGTATGAATATCCAGTTTTCCCAGCACCATTTATTGAAGAGATTGTCTTTTCTCAATTGAATATTCTTGGCTTCCGTGTCAAATATTAGTTGACCATACTTTTACCACATGTTTACTATAGCTTTATAATATAGCTTGAAATCAGGAAGTGTGAAATTATTATTATTTCAAAATTGTAGTATATCCATACAATGAAGTATTACATGGCAAGTTTTAAAATCTCATACATGCAACAACACAGATAAATATCCAAAACATTAAATTAAGCCAAAAAAGCCAGACATGAAAGTGTACATACTGTTGGATTTAATTTATATGAGGCTCAAGAACAGGCGCATCTAATCGATGGTAATAGAAATCAGAAGAGTGGTTCCCTCTGGACATGGGCTGGAAAGAAGCATGAGGAAAACGTCTGAGATAAAAATGTTCTGTATCTGGATCTGGTGACTATACAGATGTATAACTGGTAGAAATTGGTTGAGCTGTACCTTTAAGACTTGTATAGTTTACTATATGTAAATTATATTTAATAAAAATAAATATATAAATAGAAAGAGAATGCTTGTGTCAGTGTGGATTACCTGAGAGACCGGGGACCCTCCACAGTGGCACTTGGGCCACTCTTGCATCTGCCCACCCTGCGAGGATCTGTACCCTAGGAGTCACCCAGATGGGAACATGAGGGGCAGTCTCCAGCTGGGTAACAGGACTGGAATTGACAAAAGACCAAAGAAATGCAAAGGGCCTGTGAAACAGAACAATCGGTTTCTTTACTAATGTGAGCAGACTTCAGATAGCGTTCCCTGCTGATAACTAGGCCTGCTGTCTGACGTGAAAGAGAGCGTCTGCCTGCTTCTAGTTGCAGGAAGAAGAAACTCAAAAGTTAGATGACGCCCCTAAATAGTTGAGTGGAAGATGTAGGGGAAAAAACATATATTGGCAGCCAACCAAGCTAGAAAACCAAAACTAGAACGTAAGCTTCCGAAGGCCGGAGTTTTGTCTGTTTTATTCGTTGCTGTCTCTCCTGTGTCCTAAACGGTGAAGGCCCTCAGTGAGTGCTTGTTGACTGAATGAACAAAAGAGTGAAAGACAAAGTGTAAAATCTGGGAGGAAAATTACACACCAGATTGGAGAAGCCAGGCCTCTTGTTGGACAATGAGAGGAGTCAATTTTTCAGATGTTGCAAGATAAGGGGAACGATATTGTGCAAAAATCAAACAAAAATAATATCAAAACTTTCAGATCATGTTTCCACACTAAAAAAATCTCCTGAATGATTATACGTGTGTACAGTCAGAATTTGAATCTCTGACAGGTCTTAGACAATTATCCACCACGACAGTATAAAAACCTACTGGACCCCTGCAGCCTACTCTTCTCAGTTCAGGAATGAGAGTGGCAGCTTCCCTGCATACCAGTCTGACCTAAAAGAGACTTATTGGCACATATAAGGCAGACCTAACTATAGATTCTAAAATACACCTGGTCTTATTGTCTCTGAGGATATATATCTATATACGCTTTTGGAAAGACAAAACAGAACTTTTCTTATAATCAAGGAGATTCACTTATTCCACGAGTGACGACATTCATCAGGGATTAGCTTCAGCCAGTTGCTGTTTACTGGGTGGTAGAAGTGGGGGACGAGTGTGCCTGGAATAAGCGGATGGGGTCTCAGAGACGCTCTCCCCAGAGACGGGGAGAGGCCATCCATACATTAGGCTAGCTGCTGGGGAATTCCAAGGAGAAATCAAGGAAGTCTCAATGCAGTGGTCACTGTGCCGTCCTTCTGCTAAAAGTGAGAGCTAGTCTTACGCTTCCTGGCATTCTTCTGGACTGTGTGTTGGATGAGATTTCATATCATAATTTGAATGACAGATCTCATCTCTGCTTTTACTTTTACAGAAAAAAACCTTAGACCTTGTTCTCTACTGGTCTTGTGTAAAATCCATTTAGCATCTGCAGGGTAACATACGAGGAGAGAAGAGCTATCTGGAAGATTATTTTGGGTTCTGACTTTTTTCCCCCAATTTTTTGTGATTTCTTTTTTCTGTTTCAAACAATTCTACTGGTTGTTTCTTCCCCTACATATTCTACCACCTTCACGAGCACATGAATGTTATTTTGATCACTCTGTTTTAATAACCAACCATAACATAATTTCAATAATTACACATACCTCATAGGGATTTCATCGGATTGATACCGGAGAGCTTTTGAGTTTCTATTATCCCATTTTGTGAGGAAAAAAAAGAAAGAAAGAAAAAGAAGAAACTAAAACTCAAACTAGCTCTGCTTGTATGTCTTTGTCTGGGGAGAGAGAGAGGCGAGGCGGGATATCAACCAAACAGATAATCTTGCTCATACGTGGGTGCAGGATTTTAAACTCTTCTTCCTACATCTTTACACTATTTGTTAAAGCAAACATGAATTATTTTTGTAATTTCATAAACTCGAATAAAATAAATTTAACAAACAAACGAGAAACATTATGGTGTTTTTCTTAAGAAACTAAACATAGAATTACTACACGATCCAGCAATCCCACTTCCTGGGTATAGACCCAAAAGAATTGAAAGCAGGGACTTAAACAGATATTTGTACACCCATCTTTTGTTTGTTTTTGTTTTGGGGTTTTTTGTTTGTTTGTTTTGCTGAGGAAGATTCACCCTGAGCTAACATCCATGCCAATCTTCCTCTATTTTTTAGTAAGTGGGCCGCCAGCACAGCATAGCTACTAACAGAGTGGTGTAGGTCCACACCTGGGAACCAAACCTGGGCCACTGAACCGGAGCGTGCTGAACTTAACCACTAGGCCACCAGGGCTGGCCCTGTGCACCCATCTTCATAGCAGCATTATTCACAATAGCCAAAAGGTGGAAACAACCCAAGCGTCCATCAATGGGTGGTGAATGGATGAACAAAATGTGGCATACACATATGGAATATTATTCAGCCTTAAAAAGGAAGGAAATTCTGACACATGCTACAATGTGGACGAAACTTGAAGATATTGTGTTAAGTGAAATAAACCAGACACGAAAGGACACATATTCCATTTACATGAGGTACCTAGAGTAGTCAAATTCAGAGACAGAAGATAAAATGGTGGCTGCCAAGGGCTGGGGGAAGGAGAGTGAGCAGCCTGTTTAATGGGAACAGTTTCACTTTGGGATCATGGAAAAGTCCTGGAGATGGATGATGGTGCTGGTTGCACAACAATGTGGAAGTACTTAATGCCACTGAACTGAGCCCTTAAAAATGGCTAAAAGGGTAAATTTTATGTTATGTATATTTTAACACACAAAAATAAGACATCTTTGGTCTCATTTACTTTTTGTAAATAAATACTAGTGTGTAGATGTCAAGAATTGCAAGAGTGGAAGTTGGAGCCAACAAGATGGAGAAAAGGGGCGGGAAGAGAAGAGAACTGAAGGAGAAGGTGAGGCAGGACTCCCAGACCTGGCCTTCAGGCCCTATCTAAGGAGTTCTGGACCCACACCTGTGGGCAGGCAGAGGGATATGGGGTCACAGCCCCAGCCCAGGGTGGGCCTCTGGGGGAGGCCCTGCTGAGGCCTTAACAAGGTGGTCACCCCACCAGCCTCCTCCCCGTATTAGGTTGGAGGAGGAGAGAAGCAGTTAGAGCCTGACCTTTTCAGATGGCAGCAATGGCCACGCTCCTGTGCCCTGGTGGATGTGCCCAGGAACCCCAATTTGATTCAGAACAGTGAAGACCCCTATGGCCACCTTCCTCCCCTGAGGGTGTTAGAGTGTGTGGGAAGTGTGGTGGCACTGGAAGCACAGGCTGGATCTGCCAAGAGGTCATCTTGGAGTGGCAGGCAGGGGTCAAATCATGAAGAACATTGTAGGGACATGCCCCAACTCCCGCCCTTGAAATCTTCCTGCTGCCCCACCACTTCAACACACACACACACACACACACACACACACACACACACACAGACCCCTCCACCACATTTTCATGATAAGAGTGTAAAATAACCAACTTCTTAGGTGCATTCTCTGCACCCGCCCCCATCCCAGGACCACAAACAGTGCTCTACAAATGTTGTCAAATTTCATCGGCTGTTGTATAAATGGCCTGAAAAGGTTATAGGCTAAGCAGCCTATGAGTTTGCAGCTCCCTCCGTAGTTTTTTTATCAGATGACATGATTAAGAACCTATTCTTGGCTCTAACACATTCACGTATTCATTCATGTGTGTGTTCCTCCACAAACATTAACCACCTACTGCCAGGGACCAAGCTTGATAACCCAGTGGATTATCAAGACACAGAGAGAATTGCAGCCTCTTAACAGAAGAACACCTCACAGATACTCTGGTTAAACTATTCGTTTGACCAAAGGAGTCCAGAGCAGGAATGAGATCTGCACAAGCTCATACAGCAAATCACTGTTTTTAAATTTTTTTTCCAGCTTTATTGATGTATAACTGACATATAACATTGCATAAGCTTAAGGTGTACAATGTAATGATTTGATATATGTATATATTGTGATACAATCACCAAAATAAGGGTAGTTAACACATCCATCACCCCACATAGTTAGAATTTTTGAGTGTGTGGTGAAGACTTTTAAGATCTACTCTCTTTGCAGCTTTCAAAATACAATACGGTATTTTTTTTTAACTATGGTGACCATGTTGTACATTACATCCTCAGAAGTGCAATGGCCTACAAGCATATGAAAAGCAGCTCAACATTACTAATCACTAGAGAAATGCAAGGCAAAACCACAATGGGATACCACCTCACACCAATTAGGATGGCTACTATCAAAACCTCCCCCAAATAACAAGTGTTTGTGGAGAAACTGGAACCCTTGTGCACTGTTGGTGGGAATGTAAAATGGTACAGCTGTTGTGAAAAATAGTCCAGTGCTTCCTCAAAAACTTAAACACAGAATTGCCATAAAACCCAGCAATTCCACTTCTGGGTATATATGCCCCCCCCCAAAAAAAAACTGAAAGCAGGGTCTCAAGAGATATTTGTACACTCATGTTCATAACAACATTATTGACAAGAGCCAAAGGTAGAAACAACCCAATCGTCCATCAGTGGACAGATGGATGGATAAACAAAATGTGGTATATACACACAATGGAATATTACTCAGCTTTAAAAAGGAAGTTCTGACACATGCTGTCACACGGATGAACCTTGAGGACATTATGCTAAGTGAAATAAATCAGTCACAAAAAGTAAATACGGTATGATTCCACTTAGATGAGGTACCTAGAGTAGTCAAAATCATAGAGACAGTAAGTAGAATAGTGGTACCAGGGACCAGGGGGAAGGAGAAGTGGGTGGTTGGTTGATGGGTCCAGGGTTTCAGATTTGCAAGACGAAAAGAGTTCTGGAGATGGATGGTGTGGTGGTTACACAACAATATAAATGTGCTTAATACCACTGAACCGTGCACCTAACACGGCTGAGACAGTAAAGATCATGTGATGTGTAATTGATCACAGCAAATTTTTAAAAATTATACAGATAATACACAAACACATTCTTGCTGTAAAAAGTCAAACAATACAGACAAAACTAAAGTCTTCCTTGACAACTTCCCCGTCTGGATGTACAGCTTTATACACAGTCTGTCTTACTTAATCCTCTTAACCACCCTAGGATTTAAGGATTACTATGATCCCCATTTTACAGATGAGGAAACTGAACTGCAGAGAAGTTAGGGAGCTTTCCTGGAGTCAGGGACTGCTTGATGTAAACTCAGGCAAACAAATGACAAAGACTGCTCTGACCCAGTGCCCTCCCATCTCCCTTTGTATGTCCAACTCTGTGCCGGACACTGAGAACATAAGATGTATTGGACACAGCCGCCGCCCTCGAGGAATTCCGTCTGACAGAGAGGGCAGACACCAGGAAAATTCCTCTAGCCCCATATGGAGATGCAAAAGTAAAACTGATGACATATAGCAGAGGCTATTCATCTTTCTATTCCAAAGGAGAGGTGCTTTTCTGAGATAGCGTTTTTTAAAAAAGATAAAATTGTACATACACTTTTCTATTTAGGTCTCAAGTCAAATGTGACCTCCTCAGAGAGTTCTTTCCACATCACCCTGGCTAAAACAGCCCTCCACCCCAGGCTGGTCACTCTCTCCCACGCCACTTACTGCCTTGTCCTCAGAGCATTTCTCCTTACCTGCTATTTTCTTCTTTATTTGACTGTTTGTCTTCCCGACGAGATGTCAGCTCTATGAGAGTAGGGATCCTGTCTATTCTGTTCACCCTGAATCTCCTGTGCCTACAAGAGTGCCCCGCACTTGGTCAGTGGCTGTCTTAGTTTCCAAGGGCTGTGATAACAAAGTACCACAAACTGGGTGGCTTAGAACAACAGAAAATTTATTCTTTCATCACCCTGGAGATTTACTGTCTGCACTTGGAGTCTCAGACCTCCACCAGCTCTGATCATTCAGAAAGGATTAGATGGAAGCCGTGGGCTTCCCAACTGACCCCCAAGCACCCCAGCTTGCTCATCATTTCTCTTGTCATTCACCCATCGCTTGCCATGCTGGGCGCCCCAGAGATGAGCAGGACTGGCCTGGCCCCTGGAAACTCCCGGTCTGATGATGCAGGGGATGAAGATTCAACCTGACACCCGCACAGAGGGTGGGGAGTGCAGGGCAGAAGAGGGGCACAGGAGGGGCCCTGAGCTTGGTCAGGTTGGACTGGGAGCCGGGCCTACGCTTTATATATGCCAGAGGATGGGGCAGCGATGCAGAGCTGGAGGGGCCACTCGGAGGGCTTAGACACAGGGTCAGGCCCACCCTGGGGCTGGGAAGGCCTCGAATGCCCAGCTAAGAGTCTACACTGGACCGCAGATTGTGGACTGGGCGTAGGAAACAGGTTTTAGGTGATGTTTATCCACGACAAGCCATTTGTCCACATACCTCGGTGAGTCATAAACCTCTTGGGGCAGCACTTGGTCCAACCCAAGTTCTATCCGGATGTTGCGACTGCACCCTCCGCTGACGCCTACGCGGGACGTTGAGGTCCCACGGCGCCCTCTTCCAACGGGATCATTTTTGGGCCCCAGCAGGCGCCAGCCCCCGGTCGGACCCCGCCCCCTCCCGCCTGGGCCCGCCCCTGGGGGCGGAGACCTCGGGAGCTGTGGGCCTGGCGCCGAGAGGAGCGCAGCGGCGGCGCGGCCCGCGGTGCATTCCTGGGCTACGCGCTCCAGGGCGCGACGAGGACCCGGAGCGCGGAGACGGCGCAGGGGCCGGCGGGGCAGGGGCGGCGGTCCTATCCTCGCGCTTGGAGGACAGATGTGCCCAGGAGTCGGGGTGCGCCGACCAGAGCTCAGGTGAAGCTCTCGGAAAGGGCAAGACGGAGGCGAGGAGATGCCAGCGGAGGAGCCCTGCGCCCCCGGTGCCCTGGGAACCCAGCGCGAGCCCGGCGCCGAGCCGCGCCTGTCCAGCCAGCTGCTGCCCGAGCTGTACACCTTCGTGGCGCGCGTGCTGTTCTACCTGGCGCCCATCTACCTAGCCGGCTACCTGGGGCTCAGCATAACCTGGCTGTTGCTCGGCGCCCTGCTGTGGACGTGGTGGCGCAGGAACCGCCGCGGGAAGCTCGGGCGCCTGGCGGCCGCCTTCGAATTCCTGAACAACGAACGCCAGTTCATCAGCCGCGAGCTGCGCGGCCAGCACCTGCCGGCCTGGGTGAGCCGGACCGGCTAAGAGCCGGGCGGGGGTCGGAGGTGGGGCGGATGCCCTTGGAGGTTCGGAAGGAACCTGCGGTCTGCCGGGGAGCTGGGGCGCACAGACCCGAGGGAGGGCGGGAGCCCCACGACCTGCACACCCGGTGCCCCACCGCGCCCGGCGCCCAGACCCTGGAGGCGGTGGCCGTGCCCCTCACCACGGAGCCCCTCAGCCGCATTCTCACTTCTGGTCGGGCTGCTCTGGGAGCGGGGAACCTGGGTTTCACTTAAGGGCCCAGAGCCCAGGAGAAAAGTCACGGGCGGACCACACCCAGGAGAAAAACAAGGGTGTCTGGGACTCTGCGAAGTTGCTCGAGAGGGAAGCAGAGGGCATTTCTTCTACCCGCCTGTTGATTCGCAGAAAGAAGGCAGGGCGCGAAACTGATGGGCAAAGACAGCCATGGCAGAAACTGGCCCGGACAGAGGGAGGCGACCGGGCTAGAGATGGCAGGGCAGGGATGGGGCTGAGAGCGGGCAGCGGAGAGGCCCGGCTGCGCTGGGTCACGGGCTTCCCTCCCTTCCTCCCTCCGCCTGGGAGGGATGCTCAGTTACACACACACACTCTACAGCTACAGACCCATCTCCTGGTGTGGAAGGCCTGGATTCTGGTTTCTCCAACGCTTCTGGTTCTGACAATCACCTGGTCCACTTAAAAACAAGTTGTGGGCCCTACCTCACAACCCCTAGGTGGGGTTGGGGCACCCATGTGAATCTTATGATTAGGCGAGTTTGGGAAACACTGCAAGAGGGGCGTTCAGTCCAAGGCGTGGTCTCTGGGCACCTCCCCCGCTGGGTTCTTCTCTGGTACTTCCAGAAATGCTCAGGCCCACAGAGGAGAGGTCCAGAGGCCGCCAGACCCTCATTTCCTCTGGCCTGAGGCTTGTGTTCTAAATTCCAGCCAGGCCATAGGTTCCTCACTCCTGCCCATGACAGTGGCCATCAAAGTGGGGTGTGAGAAGAAAATATCAGAAAGGCCTGTTTATCTTTAAAAAAAAAAAAAAGAGAGAGAAGTTCAGCCTTACTGTATCAGTTTGTCAGAGGTGCCATATCAAAGTACCACGGACCGCGTGGCTTAAACAACACAAGTTTACCAAGACCAAGGTGTCAGCAGAGTTGCTTTCTTCTGAGTCCTCCCTCTCTCTCTGGCTTGCGGTTAGCTGACTTCCTCTTGTGTCTTTGCGTGGTCTTGCCTGCGTACATGTGTCCAAGTTTCCTTTTCTTATAAGGTCACCAGTCAGATTGGATTAGGGCTCTCCCTAATGACCTCATTTTAACGTAATCACTTCTTTAAAGGCCCTATTTTCAGAAACAGTCAGCTTCGGAGGTACTGGGTTTAAGATTTCAACATATGAATTTGGGAGATACAATTCAGCTTGCCGGCACAGCGTGGAGGCGCAGCGTGGCCAGTGTATGCGGGAGCACCGTGTGGTTTGGCCTGGCTGAAGTGTGTGATGGCGCTGTGGACAGGGGCCAAGTTGTGGCAGGCCTGATGGAGGTTGTGCCTGACTCTGAAGGTTTTGGAAGCACCCTGTAAAACACAGCATGGAGGGAGGAGTGAAGCTGGAGGAGAGAAACCAGCTGAGAAATTGATTTAAGCCAAGATGGCAGTAGCGGGGATGAGGAGGTGGGGATGAAAGGTGTGTGCGAGTGGGACTCCACACGCTTGGTGGCCTCTAGATTGGCGCAAAGGAAGGATCCAGGGGTCTCCGGGGGGCTTTCTGATTTGGGGAGCTGGACACCCATTACTGGGGTTGGGAATCCAGAAGGAGAAGCAGATCTGGGGAGGATGGTTGTCTGTGTGAGCACCTGTGAAAAGCATGCAAATAGATGTAAATGTGGGCTTTTGGACCCACTTCCTGAAGGTTTCCAAGCCTCAGGATGGTGGGGAAGGCCTGGGACCTGCTTGGGTAGATATTTTTCCGTTCTCTCTGCCTCCTGAGGAACACGTTCTGCTTATGAAGGCAGAGATATGTGGCTCTGGGTATGGTGGGGGTAGCGTGACCTTTGCCTACGATTTTGGAGCACAAGTGTCTTTATACTTAAATGCAGTTCTCAGGGTGCCTTCTTCTGGGTTTTGAGCACTCATTTCCTTCATGGAGGTAGGGCTGATGGCTTCTGACCTCCTTTAATATCAAGAAATATTTTTACAAAGTAACAGATGGCAAACCAGTAGTCAGGAACTGAAGGAAAGTTGAGGGTCACCAGGGCCTGGTATGTGCTACCACCCTCAGGCCTGCCTCGCTGTGCGGCACCCACTGGGCGGGGGGGGGGGGGGGAGATCTACAGCCCACCTGCTGCTTGTCAAGCTGAGTGCTGTTTGGAAAGTGCACCTTATTCTACTTTGCACCAAGCACCTGTGAGGGGGTAGAGAACAAGGCCAGGCTGGGCTGGAGCCAGGATGCCGTTGCGCTCCCCTGCCAGGCCATTCTTGGTCAATTCTTAGCAGCGCCTTGCTGCCCTGTTAGACTCCTCAATACCGTGCTCCAAGCTGCTGCCTCCAGGTGACCCCAGAAGTTGCTCTCCCTCGTTTGGCCTCGGTGTCCTCACCTGTAAAAGGAGGTTGTTTCTGGTCAAACTTCGACAGACCTGCTCCTCCTCTGGTTCTCTTGCATGGAAGACAGAACTTGAAGAAAGGATTCTTCTGCTTTAAAAGGGGTCACAAGGGAAGGACCTGTGGATCCCCTTGTCTGGTGAGTGTGGCCTGGCCACTCTGAACAGAGGAGCGGCTGCCACTCACTGTTTACGTGCGAATGTTCCTTGCACATTTCTAGATATATTTTTCAAGGAATTAAGAGCCTGCTCAGCCCTTGCCAGGGCTGGGGACTGTGGACAGCACAGTGATCAGAGTGGGGCCTGTGATGCTACCGGGCTGGTGAAACCCCCCCTCCGCCTCACCTGGCTGTAGGCCTTGAAAGCTCGGGCCTGCACATGGTCGTGGTGAGCTGAGTGTCTGAGAAGCCGCTTGTGCAGGGCCAGGCCCACTGGAGTGCGCAGCAGCAGCTGGTGCTGTATCTCCTCAGTTTCCCAGGCTTCCTGACTCTGCCTTTTCCTAACGTGAAACTCATTACCATGCGTCCCAGCTGCAAACGTGTCTCTGGAGCTGGATGACCGCAGAGGCTGGAGCAGGTAGGACGGAGCAGAGCACGTGGGTGAGGCTCCATCCTGTGGCCCTGGGGCTGCTCCTGGAGGTCTGGAATCCCAGCTCTGGTGCCCCAGGAGCCACTGCCCTTTGGTCTTCAGAGCCGCTCCTTCATGCTCTGGGCTCCTCAAGGCCCTTCTTGGGTAACTTCGCTGCTTCCCTGCCCCACCCCCCTCGGCATGGGCCCTCGGTTAAAGGTCTGCAGGCGGCCTCCCCGATTCGCCCACTGGTCCGGCCCTTCACTGCTCCATGCATTTTCGGGTTGTTCATCAAACACTTGACCACAGCTGGGTGGTTGGTTTGTGTATCAGAGATCTGTTTGACCCCTGCCACGGCTGGACTGGCCTGAGGAGGGAAGTTTGGTGAGAGCCTCGCCCGGCTCCATGTCAGGTGGGCTGTGTTTGGGGCAAGAGGGCCTGGGGCCAGGTAGAGAGGGGAAAGAAAACCTGGTAGTTTCGTCCGTCTGTGGTCTCAGGTCAGTCAAGGGCTTGCTCTCCTGCCCTCTGATAGCAGTCAGCTGGCAGCCTTGTAGGAACAGTTAACCCTTGTGAATCTGCCAGGGGGAGGGGGAGGGAGCTGACGTGATGTGGTGGCAGGGATGGACTTGGATCCGATGCTCGTTTACTGGGGGACCTTGAGAAGGTCCTATCTTCTCTGGGGCCCTGATTCCCCTCTGAAAATGATGAGGTTTTAGGAGATGTTCTGTAGAGTGTTTTTAGCTATAGGATCTGCCATCATGAATCAGTCCCAAATTAGTCTTTCTCTGGTGCCACGTGCCCATAGGACCCTGTTCCCCAACCTTTCCCGCCTATCCACCATCTACCTGGGGGTGCTGGCTGAGGCGAGCGCTGGGGAAGGGTGAGCCATTCACCCAAAGCAGTGAGCATTCCAAGGCTCGCAGCATCCCTGGGATGCTGGTCCCCTCCAAGCCTCCCTGCCAGCCAATCAGGCCACTGGCAGGGCCAAGTGCTTTGCTTTCCTGGGGCTGAGAGTTTGACGTTCTTTCTGTGGGTAGAGCAGCAGTCTTCTGGGGCCCAGTTCTCATGGTCTGTCCTGAACTGATCATTTGTTAATTAGGGGAAGTAAATGCACTGACAGCTGAGCTAGGCTGGGCTCTCTCAAATTAGACCACAAAGCTCAACTCTCGGAGCCAGTGACATGGAAGCTGGTTTTAAACATCAGTACTGGTTGCGGGTGGCTTGGAGTTGGGAGACTTCTTCCCTACGAGGTCCCTGCAGCCCTGTGGGGCCATTCGTATGGCTTGGAGTCAGGCTTGTCCTCAGGAAGGAAGAGGCGTGGCAGGTTTTAGCCTGCCTCTTGAGTCTCTGCCCCATGTCTTAGTGATGCTTCACGGACTTATCATGTCCTGGGCCAGGATTGAGCAATAAGGAACAGAATGTGGGCCTCCCTCCCTCCAGGCCCAGCGCGGGGAGCTCAGGCGTCCGTGTTCATTCCTGGACTCAGCAGGCAAACATCGGTGGAGGGCTTGCAGTGTGTCAGACAGTGCTGCAGCCTGGCCCTCGACATGAGTGACACACGGTCCCTGGCCTCAAGGAACCCCCGGGCTAGATGAAGATTCAGAGCCATGAGAACAGGTTCTGAGAATTGCAAGGTTCTGAGAAGGCCTAGGGGGAGGGTTCTAAGCGGGCCGGAAGTCACCCAGGAAGGCTCCTTGGATGAAGGAGCAACATCTGCTGGGTGTTGCTGGCGTGGTCAGGGGTGGGGGACTCAGGGCCCGAAGTTTTCCACAGGTTTGGTCACTTGAACTCAGTATCTCATCCTGGGGTGTCCAGGTTCTGGGACAGCAATTTATGACACCCAAACTCACAGGAGACTGCTTGCTGCCTAACTTACCAGGGACTGGCTGTCCCTGGGACACGAGTGTCTGCAGCAACCTTTTCTCCAAGCCAAGGGTCTGAGGATGTGAGTCTCTGGGAGGTCCTCTGGTGAGTGAGGAACAGGGCCAAGGGCGGGACAGCCCCGTCCCCTCCTCTGACATGGCTCTCTCTCCCGTGGGCAGAAAGGTGTGGAGAGCTGATCACCAGCTTCTCTTGGCCTCCTGGCCCAGAGCCTGGACAACAACAGAGACGGCACGTCTGTGGGAATGTCCCCAGTGCCTTTGGGGGAGCCACTGGGAGATGCGAGCTGCCCCTTGATGACCCGTGAAGGCCACAACCCAGCTACTCCGAGGAGCAGGGGACTGGGGCCTTGCCTTCCCTCTCTGCCCCTCCCACCCCTCCATTCAGACTTACCTCCCCAGGCAGGGTGCCAGGGGAGCCCTACCACCTGTATCCCAAAGTGCTCACCTGCACCTGAGGACAGAGGTGGCCCTTCTCCTCCTCTACTGCAAACGGGTGGGGGGGGGGGGCGGAGAGTTAGGATGTTTTCTGCCCGTGGGAACTATTAAAGGGACAAAGGCCCATTCTCTTACCACCCTGTCATTTCAAGGGCGGCAGGGCCAGCGCCTGCAAGCCATCTCTGTGGGAGCGCAGGGTCCCGCCCCAGGGTACCCCAAGTCATTCGTCCTCCCAATGCTCAGAGTCAAAGCCAAGGGATTTCTCTAGGACACAGGATGTTTCAAGACCCTGGAGTCACCCACTCCATTCCTTGGCCCAGGTTGTGTTTACTTTTTCAGTAACTGGTTATAAACTGCTTAAAAATCTGTTTTTTCTGGTTATAAAAGTAAAAATATTCCCACAGTAGAGTTATTTGAAAACAGCCTAAAAGTGAAAATTAGATTAAGCATTTACCATCCTCCCCCAAACCCCCAAGATACCTCATTATATTTGGGTGTACTTCCTTTGTATGGAAGGTCTATGCACACAATTTTTTAAAAACTTGTGCATTTTTTTTCCTTTTTCTCCCAAAGCCCCCTGGTACATAGCTGTATATTTTAGTTGTGGGTCCCTCTAGTTGTTGCATGTGGGATGCCGCCTCAGCATGGCCTGATGAGCAGTGCCATGTCCGCACCCAGGATTCAAACCGGCGAAACCCTGGGCTGCCAAAGCAGAGCACGCGATCCTAACCACTCGGCCATGGGGTCGGCCCCTTATTATTTTTTATGTTCTTAACATTATATTACAAACATTCTTCAAAAACACATGTTTAAGAATTATGATATCCTAAATATGAATATGCTATAAGCTGCTGACCCATTTGTCTAACATTAATTATTTCCCAGTTCGCCCTGTCCAGGCAGCTGGCCAAGGTGGATGGTGGCCCCTCTCTCTGTCTGGAATTTCTCCCTCTGATCGGCCAGTCTGGCTCCCTTGGCTTTTCGAGTCCAGGCTCAGGGCCCACAGCCCCCCGAGCAGGTCTCCATCACCCCACTTCCCGTGCTGATCACTTATTTTTAGGTCTGACTTTTCCTCCAGACTGAACGTTCTTTTAAGGCAGCGGGTGATTCTTGTTCATCTCTGTACCCTCAGCTCCTCACTCAGTGCCCAGTACGTAGTAGGCTCTCAATAAAAGTCTGTTGTGTGAATGACACAGGGGATGTCTGCTATATAAATCTTAGTCCGTGTTTCTCCAGTTCCTTGCTAGAGATTCCTGCACACTAAACCAATATGTCAAAGCTCATGAACTCTTAAAGCTTACCGTTCCTACCTCACTGCGGCCGTATCAGCATGGAGTATTATGTTTTCTGGCCTTTTACTAGTTTGATAAGCAAGAGGATAAGTTTTTTAACCTGTAGGCCTTACTAAACCTAAGTGGGTCATTGAAATCTCCAGCAACTTACCTCCCTCAGGTCTCCTTGAAAAAATGACTCTCTGGACAGCTCAGGGCAGTCCCCCACTGCTCCGAGCCCTTATTCCTCAGCAAAGGGCGACAGGTTCCTGGCACCAGTGTTCTTGTCACCGATCACTGCCTTTGGGGTTGATCTGCTCAGCTGTCCTGCTGCTGCTGGGTCCAGCTGACTTAGGCCAGTTTGCAGGCTGGGTGTTATGGAGCCTGTGGATTCTAGAACAGCGCTAGACAGAATTTCAAGTTGGCAAAGCAGTTCTTTCCCTTAAAGCACTTTTAGCAGGGTAATTTTAAGCAGATGAGTGGGCAGATGTAAAAGCAGTTTTCGTGGTTGAACGTTTACCTCTCAAGAACAGAGAAAGAGGGACAAAAGGCTGCGCTTCATGAGGAGAAAAGTGAGTGAGGGGCCTGTTTGCCAGTAGAGCAGGAACCACTGAACAGGCCCCCACAGAGCAGGGGCCTGCTTGTGTAGGACATCCCTGCAAGACGCCGGAATGACGGGTCTCCTCTCCTCTCTGAGCCTAGGGAGGGTGTTGGCAATGCCAGTGTGTGTGGGTAAGAATGCCCTTTGGGGCGGAGAAGAGCCACGAAGCTTTTTTTTTTTTTTCAGCAAAGAGGGTGTGTATCACATGTATACACACCTGTGGATGTGTCTCAGTAGTTCTGGGAATGCGTGTCTCAGGTCTTTTTGTATGTGTCTGTGTATGTGTGACTTTGTGTGTGTCTGTGTATATCTTGGTATGTATGTCTGTGTGTGTGTTTCTGTATATGTGTGTCCACGTATCTCTGTATGTCTGTGTGTCTCTTTGTATCTCTGTGTCTATGTCTCTGGACATGGCTGCTCCCATGGGAGGAGCTCCCGTTCCTGTGAGAGGGAGCCAGCAGGAGTCACCTAGTGACAGGCAGGCCCTTTAAGTGAATCCCCCTGCCTCCTCAGAGGGTCTGGTGTCCAAAAGCTCCTGTCCAGGCCTCCCACCTTCACCCCAGCCCCTGTGGGCTGGGCCCAGGCGGGGACGCAGCCATCACTCTGGCTCCATTTCCTCGCTACTGTGAATCATTTTTCCTAAAGGGTTTAAGAAAGCAAGCACATGACCACCTAAAGATGACACATCCATGTGGGCTGTGTTGGTGGCCTCTGCCAGCCTGGAATTCTGACTTAGACTTGAGTATGCTCTACAGTCTGTCTCTCCTCCTTAAGCTCTCATTACTGCCGCTCCCTTGACAATGTCACAAAACGCTGTCATTAAAATATTAGCCCACTTTGCCTGGAAGGCTTCAGCCCAAGTACAGTGACATCAGCAAGATGTGTGTTAGCTTAAGGAGGCCTCAGATGGGGGCCAGGACCCCATCTATTTAAACTTCTCCGGGGGTACTGCAGGGGGAATAGCAGGCATCTGAGAGCCTGGTGACATGACCGTGGGCCCAGGCAACTTTGGAATTTTCCAGGCCTGCTGTGGGGAAATGCCCACACCTGGAATCCATCAGTCAGGGTAGCATTCACACTTCTGCTGGGTGAACCTTGCTCTGAATTTGTCTCCGTCTGGAAGCTGATTCCCATCCATGATCTCCCTTGACTGTAGATCCAGACTGCAGATCCTGGGCAGCACAGGAACTGACAGGCTCCCTTCTCGATCAGAAGAGACCTGAGCTGCAGGAAGTGCGTCTGGACTTGACCCTGCTCCTCTGCCCCCTGGCCGCACTTCCTACTCCTATGAGGTGGCGGCTATGGGGTGGGAGGGCTCCCCTTTTAGGGGCAGGGCAGTGCCCAGAGCCTGCGGAATCATGGTATCGGAAGTGTTTTTCGCCTGCTAGCCCTTGCCTCCTCTTGCTGTCTGTGGCAGAACAGAGATTCCCTTTGTAAAAGAATTGAAGTCCATAGGCTGCTGGTAAGAATTTGATGACAAAGCAGTGTTCTCCCAGAGTGACAGCTGGAGACACAGGCTGTGACTTTGAAGCCCTAGTCCGCAGCCCCAGGGCCTGCGCAGGTCCCCCAGCCCGGGGAGCCCTGTCCACGCGTTCCTCCACACCCTGCAGCACCACGATCTGAACGACCTGGGCGGCTCGTCAAAGATGCAGGTTTCCAGGCCCCTGTCCCATCCTCCTGAATCAGGATCTCTGCGGGCCCTGACCAGGAGCCAGTCTGTATCGAGCTCTCAGGTGGTTTTCCTTCGGAAAGGTGGAGGAGCGCTGCCTGAGGCTGGTCCTTTGCGTTGCCAGGTGGTGTGGGAGTCTTTCTCCCCGCTCCCTGGTCCCGGAGACTCCCCGCCTCGGGGGAATTGGCACAAAAGCTCAGAGGTTTTAGGACGCAGTCTGGGAGCGAGCACCTGCCTTCTTTTTGTGCCTTCCCTCTGTCTACCTAGCGAGGGAGGGACACAGACAGGCTGGGATTTGGCCCCTCTGCCAGTCTCGCCGTGGAGCGCCTCCGTTGGGCGGAGCCGCACATGCACCCCACAGGCGGCGGGCCCGGCAGGTCTGTGGTCTGTCCCCGGGACAGGACGGATGGCTCGGCCAGTCAGCGGAGGCCAGGGACACAGCTGTCGACTCGGGTCCTTGCCCTTGGCCTCAGCCGCTTTGCCGTGTGATGCTCTCCTCATCTTCTATTCTCCCTTCTCAGCGGTTCTCCAAAGGGCTGAGCTGCAGGCACTGGGAGCCCCAGTAGAGAATTTGCGGGGCTTTGGGTCACACAGAACTGGACACATAGCCCAGGTGACCTTGTTCTTGGCGTGTACTTGAGGTCAAAGGTGTCAGAGTGTCTGCACCTCCGGGGTCTATAGAGCCGCCAACAACACTCACCACTTCTGGAACATTTACTCTGTGCCAGGAAGGATACTGAGGCCTCACAGGCATTGGCTTCTTTACATCGGTTTTTCAGGAACTCTGTGAAATTGGCAGTATTGTGCCCATCCTGTGGAGGAGAGAACTGAGGCATACAGAGGTGGAATTTTAAATGCACAGGGAATAGTTAGAAGAACACTAAGAAATGAACTTTAAATACTGACGTTTCAGGTGGGGGAAGGGGAGGAGAAAAGGGGCAAGCAAAGATTTGAAGGCTGGGCTCAAATCCCACGCAGGTGAGAAGATCTGGGTTCTGGTCACCTGGGTGATCTGGGCAAGTCCTAACTCATCTCTGAGCCTCTCCTCCTCTGTAAAATGGGGACAGTTGTAGATTTGCTGGTCACCTTAGGGAGTTTTAGGTGGATTGAATGAAAGTGTGGATGTCCTTTGTAAGCTGTAAAGCGTGGCCTACCAGTGAAGACTCAGGTCCCATGAATGCCATCCTCGATAAATTAGACTTTCTATGAAAGAGGAAAACACAGCGGATGTAAGGTTTTCTTACGAGGAGTGAGTGGGGAGGTGTGGAAAAGCACTCTGTGATCAGACAAACCTGGATCCCGGGCTGAGCACCAGCACTCCACAGCTGGTGATTGTAAGTAACCTCTCTGAGCCTTAGTTTTCTAATCTGTAAAATGGAGCTAATAAGGGATTAAGGTGAGTGTTAAATGACATGAGATAACATGAACTCAAAAAGATTAAAAATAGGATGGGCAACTTTGAAACAAAAGAAAGCTGGAATAGCAATTTCCATATTAGACAAAATAGAATATAATTCAGCTAAATCATAGAGACAAGGATGTTGTATCCTCCCAAAAGGAGTAATAATTAATAAGATAATATAATAATTGTGGACATATATATACTTCACAATATAGATTTGAAATATAAACCAACAACTGACAGAACTGCATGGAGAAGTGAGTAGTCAACAGTTGGGCTTGGAAACTTTAATACATTCCTTTCTGAAAATAAGGTAGACAGAGAATAAACAAGGATAATGAATATTCGAAGGGCATGATTAATAACTTGATCATACATGGAACAGTCATGGAAATTGGTCATGTACTGGCCACAAAGGAATTATCAACATATTCCAATGAATACCATCCTACAGACGGTTGAGATGATAAAGAAATGAAATTAAAAAATGATAATAAAAAGCTATAGAAATCTCACATGTCTAGATATTTTTAAGTATTGCTATTTAAGAAGTCATTGTTTAAGAGGAGGTCAAATTGGAAATTACAAAAAAATTTGAGAGCTGAATAACAATGAAAACAGTGTCAAAAATTGTAGGGGAATTTATAACTTTGAATTTATTTATCATAAAACAAGAAAAATTGAAAATGAATGATTCAACTCCAGAACTCAGAGTTCAGCTGTAAGAACATAAGAGTAATAGATTTAGATCAAAGAAATAAGGAAAGAAATAATAACTATATGGATGAAAATGAACAAAAATTTAAAAATAGAGATAAAGAGGAAAGAAAATTAACAACAACTAAAGCTAGTTCTCTGAAAAGATTAGTACAATAGGCAAAACCTTTGTCAAGATTGATCATGAAAATATAGAAAAGATGAAAATAAACAAGATGTGATGAAAAAGGTAGAAATAACTACAAATATAACATTAAAAATAACATTATAAACAACTATACATCAATACATTTGAAAACCTAGATGAACTAGATACATTTCTAGAAAAATATAAATGCCAAAATTACCACAATACAGAGATAAGTAGACTTTGAATACACCATTAAACACTAAAGAGAGAAATGGTAATTTACCACCCCAAAAAGCCTCAGGCTAAGGTGGTTTTATAGGTAAGATATGCTAAATTTCATTGATCGGATAATTCCTATATTTGCAAGTTATTTCAGAAAATAGGATAACTAAAGCTGTCCCACTCATTTTACAATTCATTGTAAAATCTTTATACTAAAAGCAGACATGAACCGTACAAGAATAAAAATTGTAGGTATCACTTTGAATCACGAGTGTATAAAACCTAAATGAAATCTCAAGCTAACTAAATATATTACACTTTAGTGGGGTTTATCCCAGGAACTAGAGAGGGTTCTGTTTTAGAAAGAAACATCAGGTAAGTTGACCGCATTAATGGAGAAAAGGGGAAAAAAAATAACATGATTATCTCAATAGATTTGAGAAAGGACTGAATATAGTTCAATACCCACTTATAATGGAAAGCTCTTAGAAATTTGTAGGAATTCAACAGAGCTTTCTCAACCTGACAGGGGCCGTCCAGCCCAAATACCATCTTTAATAACTGTAAAACCCACAAAGTAATCTAGCAAAATATGTACAAGACTTTTACAGAAAAAAGTTTATGATCCCAGATGTGAATAAAATCAAATGTGAATAAAGGGAACTATTCTGTTCATGGATGCAAAACTTAAAATTGTAAAGATGTCAGTTCTGCCAGAAATTATAAATTCAAAAATACAGTCATGCGTCGCTTAATGACAGTGATACGTTCTGAGAAATGCTTCGTTAGGCGATTTCGTCATTGTGCAAACATCCTGCAGTGGACTTACGCAAACCTACATGGTATAGCACATCTAGGCTGTGTGGTACTAATCTTCTGGGACCACCGTCACATACGCAGTCCATCGTTGACGGAAACATCATATGCGGCACGTGACTGTAACAATCAAAATCCCAGGAGGATCTTTTTGGGAAGATCGGCAAGATGATTCTAAAATTCACATGGAAGTACGAATACCTACTATTAGCTAAATCAGTTTGAAAAAGAAAAGCAAAAGAGAGGAATCGCCTCCAAGGTCGTCCTGTGAAGCCGCAGAGGTTGAAACAGTGTGGTGTGATGTGGGAGCAGGCACGTGGGCCGTGGAGTTCAACGCCAAGTGCAGAACACACCAGGTACACAGGGAAGCTGATTTATGAGGCAAGGAGCTTCAGGAGTTAGGCAAAAGATGGACTTTTTTTTTTTTTTTTTGTATGGGATGTTAGAAAATTGCCTTAGTGAGAGTGTGGAGAGCAATAAAATTGTGTGCCTATCTCACCTGCTATAAACAATTCCAGACAGATGGAAGACCTAAACACAAAAGCTAAAATATAAAGCCGATAGGTAAAACTCTAGAATAACTTTGAGAGTTTGGAGTAGGGAAAGATCCAAAAAAGACCAATTATAATGGAAAAACAGTGATTTGTCCACGTCAGGCTGAGGGAGCAGTGGGATGAGGAGATGCTCCACAGCGTCGGTCTCTGACTTCGTTCCCTGGTCCAGAACTAAGTCAGGGGTGGTCACAAAGGAGGTGGCCGGGCTCCTGAGTACCGGGTCACTGGGGAGTGACGACAGGTGCTGAGGTTCAGGCCGAGGGCAGCCTGCAGGGCGCCTAAGGCAGAAGCGGGTGACTTTACTGTCTATTTGCTTGATCTGAATTGCTGCTCTCATCAGGGGGTTCAGACTCGCTCTCTGGAGGAATCTCTGAGTGAGGAGCCTCAACCACAGACATGGGTGGCCACGGGACACCATGAAATGTACTCAGTGTGCGCCCTGGGTGTGCCGGTGCTGTCCTCACTGTCAGGGTGGGTGTGGGTCACCCTACAGCAAGGGGTGGGCTGGCCACTGATAGCTCACAACCAACCCTGACTGAACTCCAGCATCATGCCAGGAGCTTGTTAAAAGTAAATTGGAAGCCCCACCCCATACACTCTGATTCAGCAGGTGTGGGGCAGCTCAGGAATCTTCGTCGGACTGGCTCCCACGTGTGGCCAGGGTTGGCCCCGCCAAGCTTGATCACGTTTCCAGGGCCCAGCAATCAGAACCTCTCAGCTTCCGGGGTGCAGAACCGCCTGGGGGTCTGGGTGGGAGGTTGGAAGGGGTGTGCACAGAAGGTGTGTCCTGGGAGCAGGAAGGAAGTGCAGTGGTTAGGATGGAAGGAGGAGAGAGAGAGGCCAGGAGTACCAGTGAGAGCCCAGCTGTAACCAAGCTCTCCTCCGTGGGGGCCCCTCCGCCCCCCGCCCCCAGCCTTGGTACTGACCCTGTTCTGGAATGGTCAGTTCATTGCCTGCTTCCTTACCAGTCTGGGAGCTCCTTGAAGGCAAGAACCTTGTATTCAGTCATACATTCATTCATTCTACAAATATTTATTTAGACATTCATATGCCAGGGACAGGCGCCAATGGGGAACCAGGCTGAGTCAGCCCACTAGGGCTTCCAGTCTAATAAGGAGGCAGGAAGACCAAGCAGCTGTACTAGGCTGTGTTAAAGGCCACGATGGAGAACCGGCAGACACCTAACAGGGACACCTATTCCCCACCTGAGAGATCTGGAAGGACTGGCTGGAGGAAGTGAAGTCTAAGATGGCGATGGGTGGGGCAGTCGAAGGGGTGCAGAGAAGTCTGTTGCAGACCTAGGGAATGGTGTGTGCAGGTCTTTGTTGGGAACAGAAAAGGCCAAAGTGGCCGTACTGACGGGTCTCAGGGCAGAGTCTGGGGGATGAGGCCATGCTGGGAGCTGGGGCCCCTCTCAGGACCCCTGTGCAGGAGTTTTTACTTCAGTGCTGGGCAGTGGGATGGGAGCAATGGAAGGGGCTCCCCTCCACTTGCCTGGTACCCAGCTTGGGACCTGACCTGTGGTGGCTGCTGGGGACGTGTGGACCTGGCTGAACTGCACGGGCTGCGCCTAGCTCCTGCCCCGCCTCCCCCAAGATTCCTTCCTCCAACATTCCCTCTGTTCCTGAGGGCTGGGCCAGCTCCCCCTCTGGGAACCAGGCAGCACTTTCCTTCAGTACCCAGTAATGTTAAATGCTTCTTCAGGTTAGTATGGGCCACTGCCCAGAGCTGGGGAAACTGAGGCTGCGAGCATGGCATGATGTCCCAGGAGTCGGAGAAGCACTGGGCTCCTCTCACCTCTCAAGGCTGATAAAAACTCCTCCTAAGGGAACTCAATGCGTCTGTCCCCTCCTTTGGGAGTGGCTCTCCTCCTTGGCAAGTGGTCCAGGCCAGGGTCTGAGTTTGGGCCTTCAGGGCATCCCCGGAGCTGGGCCAGGGCCTGGCACCTGTGGGTGTGCACTAGGTGTGCACTGCACTAGTGTGTGAAGTGCATGGACACATGTACACAGTCCCTGGACAGTGAGCCTTCTGAGCCCCCAGAGGGAAGGGCAGGCCCTTTCTCGACCGTGGGGGTCCCTGGCCTACTGTGAGTCTGATCCCGAGTTGGCCTCGTGCTCGGGACTTGGGGCTTGGCCACCGTGGCTGTCACTACCATTATACTGATCCATGTTTTTGCCAGGCACCGTACGCTAAGAACCCCTCCATCTGTCCTAGAAAACCTTCTGGGGGGAGGTGGTGAGCAGCTCAGGAGACATATTTGGAGACCGAGACTCTTGAAGGGGAGGGGGTGAGCACGCTCAGAATCATGTCATGCAAAGGTTAGCCAACAGGATTGTCACTTCATCTTGGGGACCCCATCCCAACTGAGGGATGTGGCAGGACTCACCCAGCAGGCCCAGTGGCTGGGGGTGTGACCTGGAGGAAGCTCTGCTGTGTGACTGTGGGACCTGCCCCAGGGGCTTTCCTGCTGGGGATGCGAGAGGCTTGGGGGGCTCCTGGGAGCCCAGGAGGGGCAAGGAGAGGCCCTCACCAGCTGTCAGTGAAAATGACCTGATGCCCTTTTTGGCCTTTCAGATAAGCACTAATTACCTTCAGAGTCAGCACACTGTATATTGTTAAGTGAAAAAAAGCTTACAGAAAGGCACAGTGACCTCAGTTTCTGTGAAAACTGCACATACTTGCTTCTGGAAGAGACTGGAAGGAAATGCATCGACTTTTAAGAGCCATGATCCTGGAGTGGCTTTCTCTGATAAAATATTTGTCATTTGGCTTAGCTACATTTCCCAATTTTTCTACAGAAGCAACCATTACTTGTGTCATTAAAAGGAATAAGGGGGACGGAACCTGCAAGGAGCAAAGGCGGCTGTTCCCCTGGGGCGGCCCACGGGGGCGGTGGGGCTGACCCGCTGAAGCGGCCCCGGGCCCAGCCGGCGGCCTCCCCCGCGGGTTGCTTGCCGCCTGCCCTACCGCACGGTGCGCTCCTTGCGGATGGACGGAGGGCGGGGCGTGCGTAGGGCGCCTGTCGGCTCCATGGGGCGGCGGCAGGTCTCCAGTCTAACTTCTTTTCGGGGCTTCTGTTCCCTAGATCCACTTCCCGGACGTGGAGCGGGTCGAGTGGGCCAACAAGGTAAGGCCGGGGTGCCCTGGGGCCA
Organism: Equus caballus; assembly: GCF_041296265.1. NCBI lineage: Eukaryota > Metazoa > Chordata > Mammalia > Perissodactyla > Equidae > Equus > Equus caballus. The sequence continues at coordinate 84,571,122 of NC_091699.1, forward strand.
GCCTCGGCCTCCCCGCGGCCCTGAGCTGGGTCCCCCGCACATGGCCCTTCCCCGCTGCGGGGTGGCCTTCTGCCTGTCTCACGCTTCCCACGCTCAGGTTCTTCTCATCACCTGATAGGCTGTCTTTTCTTTATAAAGTGTTTTTGGTTTTAATTGTGAAATTACTGCATGACCACAGCAGAAAAGTTAGAAAATACAGAGAGAAAAGTCCCCCTCCAGGGCCCTCCCCCACCCCAGGCCAAGATCAGTGCTTTCTGGGGAGAGGAAGGCGGTGATGTGACAACTGCTGCCAGATTTCGCCTGATTTCCAGTCGAGATCCACAGGCACTGTGTGACCCTGGGCAGGTTGCCTAACCTCTCAGAGCTGGTTCCCTCATCTGTGCAGTGGGAATAATTATGGCCCCTGCGTCGTGGCCGTTGTGACGATTAATGGGGTAATTAATGCACCACAGTGCCTGGCATGTCGTGAAGGCTGGTGGAGCTGTCATCATCCCAATGACTGCTGTTGGGTCCTTCATGGGAACTCCCCAGGGATGTCCGATGGGGGTGGGGCCCGGGTCCGGCCCCCCCCCTTACAGCCCAGGAAGCAGAGTGGCCCCTGGCTGATCTGCCGAGCCTGGCCCTAAACCTGAAGACTCCTGCACCCCGCCCCCCAAGTCTCGTGACTCAGGACTTTTTCTAACACAAGCCTTGCCTCTGTTCTGGAAGAAGTTTACCCCGTAGCAGGGATGACAGGTATAAAAAAGGCCTTCCTGATGGTTTTTGATTTAAGGTTGGCATTCTCCCGTTACCGGAAATGTCATTGCCGAGTGGATCAAAAACCTTTCCCAGCCTCTGGGTAAAAGTCGGAGGGAGTAGGTTGCTGCTTTAAGAGGATTTCTGTGGATTAATGCGGGGCCCGGGGCCCCTGGGACAAACCTTGGGCTGTGCCCCCTAACTGGAGTTCTTCCTGCACGTTGCCAGCCAGTTCATGGTCCCCGCATGCGTGGCGTCTTTCTTGCACTAACACATAGACCCACAGTAGGGGTGATACATGGCCGTTAGGAAGAGGCTCCCTGCTGAGCTCAGGGCATGGATGGGGGAACAGCTGTGTAGACAGACCACACTAGGGCACCAAGTATGTCCCAAAGAGCTTCGTACTCAAGAGGCGCTCAGCAGGTGACAGAGCAGTGACATGGGAAGAAGGGACTGGCCCCTAGAACAGCCCTGACACCTCGCCGCCTTCAGGCTCTCCAGTTACAGGTTCAGAACCGGGGAAGGCGCATCTTTAAGTGAGGCCCAAGTCCGCGAGAAGGAAGAGCGAGAAGCCTTTACCCCAAAGAGAGCACAGTGGCCGGCTACCCGCCCTCTGCCCCTCTCTGATCCCCCTCTCTGATCCCCTCTCCATCTCTCGGCCTCCCTCCCTCTCCCGGGTCCACGCTTGGTTCCCAGACCAGCGCCTTAGGTCACTCCGCTGCAGACATCAGCTGAAGGCAGCCTTTCCTGATTGCTAGAGAAAAATTAAATCCACAGGGAATGATTTAACTTTCTCTTCTGATTTTTTTTTTTTCCTTAAACCTCTGACACCTGCTACTTGTTTTTACACCACGGTGTCGGTTCAGCTAGTTTCTGTTTTAGCTCAGAACTAAAGGGCTTCATGGTGTTAAGTTTAGTGAATGACTGTTGCATGGTGCTTTGCAAAATGGTCCCAAATCTTGGGGTCCCACTGCCTGTGCAAGAGCGAGAACCGCTGGTGTGGTTCTCCGATGCTTGACTGACAGAGGGGTGGGGGCGTGGTGGGTAGACGGGTGGGCAGGCAGGTGACGGGTACTGCAGCTCACGTGAGGGCCATGCGACCCCACCGCCGGGGCCAGGGAGTCCTGAGCAGCCGTGGGTCTGGGGTGGGGGTGGGGGGGCGCACGCCGGACCACCAAGGTTCTCTTCCTGGTCTCACAGGTCATCTCCCAGACCTGGCCCTACCTGAGCATGATCATGGAAAACAAGTTCCGGGAGAAACTGGAGCCCAAGATCCGGGAGAAGAGCGTCCACCTGAGGACCTTTGCCTTCACCAAGCTCCACTTCGGACAGAAGGTCGGTGCTCCCTGGGGAAGGCCAGCGGGACCCGCTCTGCCGTTTTTTCTCTGTCCCCGCCCCTTGCCCCAGGTCACTAACCCCACTGAAAAGATCCCACTGGACCTCACAGGTGCCAGCCCCGCCTGCCCTTCCCAGCCTCTCGGCCTCTGTAGACCCCCCACCCCTCACCCCCCAGCCCAGCCCAGCCCCCCTGCCGGTTCTCAGGAAGCCTGGCTCAGAGAACGAGGAGGAGGGGTGGAACTGACTCCACTTTTCTTAAGCAACATCTTGAAAACACGCCATGAGGGGAAGCCAGCCAGATACAAAGATGTACAAGCCACGCTCGCTGACCTCAGGCCTCCGCTGGGGAGGACACGCCTTCACGGAGTGAGACAGGGCCGCGAGCAGTGTAGACTTCTCTCCTCACCAACGGATTCTGCCGTCAGTGTGACAAGCCCACGCTAGTTCTGTGAAGATGACAGGTGGCCCAGGATAAGAGAAGTTTGTGGTTAACATACCTAACGCCATGTCCCTTTCTAGACTGAGCTTCCTGTTCTCCCCCAGCCCCAGAGTGCCCCCTCGAGATGAGTCTTATCTTGATCCCCCAGGCAGAGAGCCGCAGTAATGTCCATCACCCAGCAGATGAGAGGCGTGGCCATCTGGTTGGCTCTGGAACAAGCAGCTGTCAGAATGCGGGAGTCTGCTGAGAGCTGTCCCCAGCCCTGGGTGTGCTCAGCCCTGCCCCGCTGGCCCCAAGTGGGGGGGGTGGTCAGGCAGGCCTGAGCCCTGGAGATTCTGGTTGGTGCCCCTCAGACTCTGCCAGGACTGGCTTGTCCCAGCGTCTCTTGCTCCACTCGTTCCTTCCCTGGTTCGTTCATGTCTGACTTACTGAGCATGGCTGTGTGCGAGGCACCGTACATAGACGGATGGCCGTGCCCCTGCCTGCAGGAAGGTCACTGTCCTGTTGTAGAGGCAGACACATTAACTGGTGGATGACAATGTGGCAGTGTCTGCACGATGGTGGAGGAATGTGTGAATTCAGGACTGGAGCGTTGTGGGGCTGTGGCAGTCAGGGAAGACTTCCAGGAGGGGGTGACGTCTGGGTTGGCATTTGAAGAATTCAGCGGACAAAGCCAGCAGGCTGCAGACTGCTGTGTTGATAGCAGAGCCTGCCCGGCTGCGCTGCTCACTGGTGATGCCCATGGAATGTGGCCCTGCTGGAAAGCTCTCCCTTCCTGGCAGCATCCACAGGCCTGGTGGTGGCTGATCCTAAGGGATGATTTTTATCATGTCAGGAGAGCCTGGCTGACCAGATGCCCTGCCCTGCAGGAGAAATACCTGACTCCTGGTCCTGGCATGCAAAGCCTTCATATCCTGGCTCCTCCCACTTCCCCTCGGCTCTCACATCCCCTCCTCTCACCTCCTCTCCTTTGAGGGGGTCACAGAGGACTCCTCATGTGACCTTCCTGGGCTTGGCAAGGACCCAGTGCACTTGCCACACCCCCTTCCTTCATGCCCATGAGTGTTTCCAGCTCCCTCCTATTCCCATGTCCATGCCCAACTCTGCTCTGTGCTGTGATGACCTTGGGCCAGTGACTTAACCTCTCTGAGCTCCAGTTTCCTCATGTGTAAAAGGGAAGTGAGGTGGTTGTGAAGCATGACTGATAGTCCTGGCCTCAGGGTCGCTCTTCATGGCTGTGTGAGTAGTGCTCTGCCAGTGGAGGCCAAACGCCAGCCTGGCACCCTTCACCTAACTGTAAGCCCTGGGCCTGTCAGGCTCTGCCTGGAACAGAGCAGATGCTCAGATGGTGGTTTCCCTCCTCTCTGCGGTGGGGCCCCCAGGCGGGCAGCCTCTCCCAGGACCCGTCTCTGCAGATGGGGGTCGTGAGGCTGGCTGAGCTTTGACAGGGGCATGCAAACCAACCCCAGCCCGGGAGCAGGCTCCAGGCTGTGGGGGTTGGTCAGTGTCCCCCAGGCTTCCTCTGGCTTTTCTGGGTCTTTAACATCAAGGCCCTGGAGGCCTGGGCAGAGCCAGGGTGCTGTGTGGCCTGAAGCTTCTACAATTCTGGGGATTCCCTTAAAGAAAAAGAGTATAAAATTAAAAATGTAAAATTAGGACAAAAATTGGTACTAAATAAATATGAGAAAGAATGAGGAAATAAATCCTAGCAAGTTATACATTTTAAAAAGACATGACAAACTCTGGAAAAATTACACATAATTGTAATTAACTGCTCAACGTGTCCCTATAATACTTTTTTCCCTGCATTTTTTGCTTTGCACTTTCTGATAACCTTTTCACGTGACAATGCGTTTGTAAGTATCACCATCTATGGAGAGAATAGAAAGATAATGGAATCTTTCCTCTAGTGTGGTTGAATTTTTCTCTCTGACATTTTATGATGAAAAATTTCAAACATAGAGAAAAATTGAGAGCATTAGGCAGTGAACCATCTGGATCGTTCTGTTGTTAAAATTGCTCTGTTTGCTTTAGTGCGTATCTCTGCATCCGTTCCCCTTGTCGTTTTTTTAAATGCATTTCAAACTAAGTTGCAGACGTCAGTGAACTTCACCCCTCCCCACCTCCGTATGCATATCACTAACTCAAATTCAAGTGACATTTATTTTTTATCCTTGATGAATAATAACCACGCGCCACTCCAGTGCCACCCGACAGGAGGATAAGAGTCTGGGCAGAGGGGGGAGGAACAGGTACCTAGGAGTTCAGCCCTCCGCCCCTGAGGCTGGGACCGTGGCCCTGGGGTGGGGCACTTCAATTCCTAGGGTCGGATCCCTCAGTCAGGGACACTGCCCTCTTCCCTTGCCCTTAGGGGGCCAACTCCTGCTCATCTGTCAGAACTGTTTAAATGCCTCCTCCTCCAGGAAGGCTTCATTAACCCCCGTCCACCCCAAGCTGGGTGAGGAGGAGCTCCTGGAGGCCCCAGACCCCGATGTGGTGGCATGGGCTGCACCTCCTCGTGTGCCCTACCCCGTTGCCTCCTCTGCTGGGCTGTGAGCCATGCGGGCAGGCTCCCGGCTCAGCCTGCCCTGCTCCTTGCCTTCTCCGCAGTCCGGGGCCTGGCACCCAGCAGGTGCTCAGTCCATACCTGTGGGAGGAGGGAGAGAAAGAAGGGTACACATTCTTGGGAGGGCAGTATCAGGGTGCCAAGGACAGATGGGGCTGCGGGGTGGGTTTCTGTGTTTGTGCCTCGTCCCAGGCGTGCAGTGGTCATGCTGGTTGTTGCGGACAGAGCCCACTGCTGGGTGGGGGCAGCAGCTGTCCCCTGCTGCAAGACCCCTGCTGACCCGACCCTCTGGCATCTCTCCCAGTGCCCCAGGGTCAACGGAGTCAAGGCGCACACCAACAAGCACAACCGGAGACAGGTGGTCCTGGACTTGCAGATATGGTGAGCCCGCGTGCCCTGGGGCTGGTGTGGGGTGCAGGGGACACTGTAGGCACCGCCAGTTTGAAGATGGCGTGGCATACATACACTCTAATTTGGGGTATGAAAGCTCCTCACAGCACACATACCCCCCGCCCCAGGCTGCAGCACGAGGTCCCTGCTTGGGACAGGGAGGAGTGTCAGGAGAATGGATGGTCCAGGGGAGCCATGGCTGGCTGACCCCTCAGTCCAGGCCTGGCTTCTCCCATCAGCCCAGGCACCACATACTTTGGCACCAAGGCCCAGGCAGCAGAGCTTTCTGGGAGGCCAGGGCCAGGTCACCTGGAAGGTCAGACCAGCTGCCTCAGAGGGGATGGAGCAAGAGGGAGCAAGTGTGACAAGAAGGTGTGGGGAGGCCCAAGGAGCTCGAGGCACAGACTGTGAGAGACCAGTGGGAGAACTGGGCTCTGCGGCACTTCAGAAAAACTCAAGGATGCAAAGGCACATGAGTGACGACTTCAGTGGGCTGGGCAAGGGCTCCTCTTTGGTATGAGGTTTGTAATAGGCTTGAGTTGGAGAGAAGAGAGATTCAATCTAGGAAGTCTTCCTGGAGGTGGTGAGATTTGTATTTTAAAGGACTAAAGATCAACTCCTGAAGTTCCAGAATGTTGCCGTTCCTTTCTGATGTCTCATACTTCCTGTCCTTAGCCCAGAGGCTGGCACTGAGAGCTCATTGGGAAGACAGGAGTCAGCTCTGGGAACACCCAACCCTATTTGGGGGCTGGTCTCAAGAGTGTTGGGATGGTGATGGCTATTGGGCACTCCTGACCCCAAGGCTCTGCCACAAGATCCTTGTATGACTAGTTGGGGCATGTCAGGGTCATCCAGCCCACCCACGCAGCTCCCAATCAGCTCAGACAGCCCCTGCGGCCCCCACAAGCATTTGGGGGCCGCCCTTTCCCTCCTTTAGTCCTTTCCTTCAGTCCTTTGACAGGGTCTCCTGATCTTTACCCTCAAGGGCATCAGCCTGGGCTCCCTGTGCCCAATTGTGGCAACAGCCCCCAGCTGGACTCCAGCTCTGAGCCCTTGTTCCCCTTGCCCATCTCCACCAGCCAGCAGTGACTAGGGGAATGGCTGGACGTGAGCGGGGTGGGGGTGGCTGCCCCGTGTTCTCGGGGAAGAGACAGGAGTGGGCAGTGTGTTCACCAAGAGCCCCTCCTTTGCATCTGTGGGGTGTCATGGGGCGAGGTGTTGCCCAGAGTCACTGCCCTCTTGAGCAGAGGTGAGGATGTGCAGGGGGCACCTGGGGGCAGGGAGCTGGGGGGCTGCCTCCCAGAGTCTGGGCCTGGTCAGTGTCTGCACAGAACCCAGAAAGCCCGAGGCTGGTAGGGAGGTGATGCAGGGCTTAGGCTTGTTGGCCGGCCACCTGGGTTTGGGCTGGGTGACACTGGGCGAGTTTCCTGACCTCTCTGAGTGGTGGACCCATCCCTCCCCTCCACCTTCCTTCTCCCTTCCCGCTTTCAGCTACATCGGGGACTGCGAGATCAGTGTGGAGCTGCAGAAGATACAGGCTGGTGTGAACGGGATCCAGGTGGGTGGAGCCTGGAGGGACTGTCCCTGCTCCCCAATTCCTGCCCCAGGGTGGGGGTCAGGGCAGTGGGGAGCAGGCTGTGGATGGGGATGATGACACCAAACACAGATGCTGGTAATGAGCAGGGGACTCCAGGCCCGAGGTCCCACGGCCAGGGAGTGGTGGCTGAGCTTCACCAAACTGCTGCGCAGCCCCAAAGCGCCACCCCACGCCTGCCTGTGTGTAAAGTCCCCCCAGAGGCTTCGGCTGCCTGGGGCACGGAGAGGTTCTGTTATGGAGCGATGCAGAGCCGGTGCTTGGAAACTGAGTGGGTTGAGGAGAAGTATCTGGCGGCAGGAGTGGAGGAGCGGAGCTGGAGCTGGAAGGCACTCCTGGGTCCCTGCTGGCCGGGCCAGCCGCAAATGTGGGCAGGGCTGCAGGCCCGCGTGGCAGTGGACGGCAGTGAGGGCCAGCTCATGGCCCCTGTTTACCTGGCAAAGGGGTGGCAGCCATGTGCAGGCTTCGGTTCCCCGAGTGCGGTCCCTGCCATGACAGCAGGTGGCCTGACATTTGGGGGTGGCAGGGGCCTGAATGAGACAGCAGTGGCCTCAGTTGAGTGCAGCAGGTGCAGGAGGAAGGGAGGCCAAGGTCCCTCACCGGCCTCTGTGCCCGTGCAGTTGCAGGGCACGCTGCGGGTCATCCTGGAGCCCCTCCTGGTGGACAAGCCCTTCGTGGGAGCCGTGACCATGTTCTTCCTTCAAAAGCCGGTGAGTCCAGGGGCGAGGGCAGGACTGCCGCTCCCTGTGAGGAAGCCCTCACCCACTGGCCCAGGCGCTGGCTTTGAGCCCAAGAGTGGACACTGCTTGAGCCCCCTGGACCTGGGCACTTGCAACTCCTCGTCTCCTCAATCTAAGGCCACTTGCTCTCCCCAAGACCTGGAAACAACTCAGAGAACTGGCTTGCTGAGGTCACACAGGTAGTCTGAGGTGGTGAGGAGGCCATAGCTCAGACCTCTCTGAGTCCAGGCCGGCCTGTGCCCTGGGTGCTGGCCTACTCCTGTGGTGGTCCCGGCCCATCCTGAGCCGAGGCCTGAGCAGGCCTGGGAGGCACCTCACCTGCCTGACTCCCCTGCAGAGGGTTCTCAGCCCTGGGCTTCTGGCTCCCTCCAGCCTGACAGTCTCCCTCTGCCCCTGCAGCACCTGCAGATCAACTGGACGGGCCTGACCAACCTGCTGGATGCGCCAGGAATCAAGTAAGTGCCCTGAGAGCCGCTAGGCAGATGCTACCCATGGGGCCCTCCGGGCTGTGCAGTCAGGGCCCGGAGCTGCACCCTGGCTGTGGCCCCCTCCCCACTCCATGTGTGAGGAGTTGGGGCGGGCACCAAGGCCTCCCCCCGAGCGGAGGAATGTCGGTGTTCGGAGTGGGAGTGGGAGGCAACAGTGTTGCGTGGCCTCTGTGGGCAGGCGCTGCACCCAGAACACACACGTTGCAGGTGAGCAGGGGAGTTGTGGGTGAGAGGTGAGCAGCAGGCCTGATGACAGCATGAGTTCTGGAACCAGACCCAGCTGGACCAGGCTTCTGGCTCTGTTGCTTAGCAACTGTATCTTTGGACAAGTTACTTCACCTCTCTGGGCTCTTCCTCAATAAAAGGGGAGCCTGGCTCCTCTATCTTGGGGTCCCTGGGAAAACACCACGGTGAGTGTGGGGGTGACACAGTGGGTGTAGACACACACGAGTGTCCTCCTTTTGTCCTTACTCTACCCCCTCCCAAGTATGTGGGGAGAGGCCCATGTGGCCTCCCCTGACCATGGCATCAGATACACATGTGAGGGGGAGTGGCTGTCACAGCAGAGGCCAGTGAGGAGGAGCTGGGCTGGGAAACCCCACCTTCCTGGGGCTACCCGCAACACCGAGAGGAACAGAGAAGGACTCCAGCCACATGTGGACACCCCTCCCCAGGAGAGAGGGACAGTTGGACCAGCCAGGGTGGCTGGCTTGCCAGGCTCAGACAGCTGCTGCCCCACTTGCGAGGAGGACCACTTGCTCGCTCACTGGGGACATTCCACTGACCTCGGCCCCTGGATGCAGAGAATCCAGTCATGCATTCTTTCATTCAAAAAATATTTACTGAGCACCAGCTGTGTGCCCATGTTGTTGTAGGCCCTGTCCCTGCTCCCTTACTTGGGAGATGGAGTCAGGCAGTAAACAAAGGGAACTCTGATACGATGTCAGGGCGTGGAAGGGCCATGACAGCAACCACTTACCTATCATTTACCGTGAACTCACCGCCATAACAACCTAGGAGGCAGGCGTGATTATCCTATTTTAGAGACGAGGAAGCAAGTCCATCAAGGTTAGTGACTTACCCGAGGCCCACAGTTCGTGGTGGGTGGAGCTGAGATTCTAACACAGGCTCCAGGTCAGCACTCCCTGCTGCCTTGCCGTGATGCCTCAGAGGACAAAGCAGGACTAGGGGAGCCGGGCCGTCAAATGTAGACCCCACCGCTCCCCCTCCAGGCAGGCTGGGGCCAGGGCTGCTCTCTCCCGGGTGGGGACACCACAGCAGGCTCTGCTCCTGGGTCCAGCTCCAGAGATGGGTGGAGGCAGGTGGCCTGGGGGAGGGAGAGCCACCCTTCCACAGCTGGTGGTGCCTGCTCTCCCCAGCGAGGTGTCAGACAGCCTGCTGGAGGACCTCATTGCCGCCCACCTGGTGCTGCCCAACCGCGTGACTGTGCCCGTGAAGAAGGGGCTGGACGTGACCAACCTGCGCTTCCCTCTGCCCTGTGTGAGTACCCGCACTGGCCACCGCGCCGGGCCCAGAGTAGAGGGACAGACGAGCTGGTGGGGTAGTGTACTCCCAGATGGCAGTCCTTACTTCCGCCCTGTGAGGGGGTGGCATCCCCATTTTATAGGGCCAAGACTGAGTCTCGGGAAGGTTGAATGACTTGCCCAAGGTCACCCTCTAGGGAGGGGCAAAGTCCAGGTGGCATTCCTCCCTGGGTCTTCGTCCGCCCATGTGGCCTGTGTTGGGGACTATGGGCAGTCACTTTCCCCCCAGGAACCTCCAGGAGCTTCCCATCCTCCCTTCAGGGACATGAGGCTCCTGACTCCGTCACTTATGGGTGGGGAGAATCCTTGGGGTTGCCTGGGAAGGACAGTGCTTGGTCAAGCTAGGATGCGGGGCTTCCTGGGGTGCTCGGCCCCGCTGCCCTCGCCCATCCTGGGCCTGCCTCAGGAGGCCCCTGAGGAAGCCACATGGGCCTGAGCCCTGCAGGGCTGGGAGTCAGGGCCTCAGGATCAGGGAAGACGCCCATGTTCACCACCCACACCAGCTGTGAGGCACTGGTCTGCTCAGGCCTCATGGGGGTGACGCCCAGGCCAGCCGGGCAGCAGCCCATCCCTCAGCCCTCCCGTGATGCATCGGCTTTATCCCACTCTGCATGCTGGGCAGTCTCAGAATAACAGTGCAGCACCCTCACCCACATCACCACCACTGACAGCATTCTGCCCCCACGGCATATCCCAGCACAGAGGTCCCGTCAGGTTGCTGCGATTTAAACTCACTTGGAATAGTTCCTCTCTGTGTGTTTGTGACACAACTGGCCATGAATATTTACAGTGATTTGTTTCATACCATTTTCTATTTCCAGGGTTTAAGCTTTCCTTAAGTTCCTTTTACAATCATGTAAAATATTTGCACACTTCCAAAGTGCAATAGGAAGAACAAGTTGTATTTTTAGGCATCTGGCTTCTACCCCTATGTTCCCTCACCTCGTCTCCGCCCTCCCCCCTAAGTAATGTCTTATCCTTCCGGTATTCCCACTGTTTTCAGAAGTGAGTGGACGCACACATGTGGTCATGTGCGTGCATATTTGATTACGTTCACATCCTCGCTCTTGGACGGCAGGACACTGCATTTCGCCCCACTTGGCCTTTATCACTTCCTGTGTCACGGGGATCACTTCCTGACGGTGTGGATGGAGCCCCTCCTCCCTCATTTTCTTACAGCTGCATCGTACCCCACAGTGTGAATGTGCTGTAGTTTATTTAACCAGTTGTCCACGGATGCATGGATGAGTTGTGTCTGGTCTTTTGCTGTTTCAAGTAGTGCTGTCATGAATAGCATTGTATGTGTCTTTTTATATTTTTGCCACTCTGCCTTTAGGATGGCTTTCTACAAGTGGGATTGCTGGGTCAAAGGGCAAATGCGTGTGTATTTACTGATATTCAAAAAAAAATAGGGGCCAGCCCGGTGGCACAGCAGTTAAGTGCGCACGTTCCGCTTCAGCGGCCCGGGGTTCGCCGGTTCAGATCCCGGGTTGGGACATGGCACTGCTTGTCAAGCCATGCTGTGCCAGGTGTCCCACATAGAAAGCAGAGGAAGATGGGCACGGATGTTAGCTCAGGGCCAGTCTTCCTCAGCAAAAAGAGGAGGATTGGCAGCAGTTAGCTCAGGGCTAATCTTCCTCCGAGGAAACAACAACAACAACAACAAATAGTTCTAGGCAGGAGGCCTACTAGCCCTGTGAACTGTGTTTTTCCCGAGTCTTGTGCTCTGTTCTGCCCATGACAGCGCAGAGTATGGGGAGTGGGGTGAGACTTGGGGCCAGGGCCTTTGTGAGCCCGGGGACCCACTGCCAGCAGCAGGCAGTGCCCACAGGTGTGCGTCCAGTGCAACTCAGTCTACATGCAGGTTACAGAGACGGGCTGGAACAAAGACGGCAGGCTCCTCAGGTGGGGTGCTTGTTGGCACAGGAGTAGAAAATAGCTGCAGCTGAATAAGCCATTCAGGTGACAGGTTGGAGGCAGGGAGGGTGGTGAAGGCCAGGAATGCGATGCGGTGGACAGAGCCCTGTGCCGTGCCATCACTTGCTGTGTGGCCTTGGCCAGGAGACAGCCGTCTCTGGCTTCTTTCTCCCCATCGAGACCACAGAGAGGGTCAGATGGGGCCGGGGTGACGTCTGAAGGCCTTGGCTCTGATGTTGCGGGCCTTGCGGGCTGGCATGGCCCAGGAAGCAGCTGTGACCTCCATGCTGGGACAATTTCCAGGGAGTGATCAGAGTCCACTTGCTGGAGGCGGAGAAGCTGGCCCAGAAGGACAACTTCCTGGGGATCCGAGGCAAGTCAGACCCCTATGCCAAGGTGAGCATTGGCCTGCAGCATTTCCGGAGCAGGACCATCTACAAGAACCTGAACCCCGCCTGGAACGAGGTGTTTGAGGTGAGGGTCTCCTCAGCTGTTCCTGGCTGCTCTCCATGCCCTCTGGGCTCCTCTCTGGGTTGTGCTGGGCACGGACAAGGGCGGGCCTTCCCTCATCGTCCTCACATACCCTTGGGGTGACACTGGGCCAGAGGAGTGGGCTCTCGGGACAGGCAGACAGGTGTGTGTAACTCCTGCTTCCCGTATCCACCAGGATTCCAGAGGTGAGCTGCTCTGGCCCCGTTGGAGGGACAGCTAGTAGGTGAATTCCCACTGCCTTTCCCCACCGGTCAGCTTTGCTGGAAGTTTTCAAATCAAAGGAAAGAGAGAACCTCGAAGGCAGTTCTCCCCAGTCCTCTCAGCCTCCCTGCTGGGGCCAGACCTTCCTCCTTCAGTTCAGCCGCAACCCCACCATGTGAGGGGAGGCCCCCCAGCCTGCTGAGTGTTCTGGAAGCTGTCAGGCCCCTGCAGAACACTCAGCAGCCGTGTCCCCTGAGCACCCCCTGCCGTGGGCTGGCACCTGGCTCTGAGCTTCGCCACCTGCAGGGGAGGGGTCCACTCCCTCTTACACGTGGGGTTCTCCGGGCGCTGAGAGGGGCAGGAAGCTGCCCAGCACTCAGAGCTTGCAGGTGGTGGAGCTGGAACTTGGCTTTCCTGGGTCACGTTTGATCTCTCTTCATCAGCTGTTGTGGTGTGCGGGTCACGTCACCCCTCTTTCCTTCTAGTTCATAGTGTATGAAGTCCCTGGGCAGGACCTGGAGGTGGACCTGTATGACGAGGACCCTGATAAGGATGACTTCCTGGGCAGGTGAGGAGGAGGGCTGAGCTGGGCCGGGAGGAGCTGGGCCAGGCCTTGGGGCACAGGTACCTCTGCTTCCACTGCTCAGTGACCTGCAGCCCTCTTCTGACAGTACCATGCCAGGCAACCCGCCCCATCATTCCACGTTCCTGCCACAAACCTCCTTCCCAGATGTCTCCTGAGACCCCAGCCCTGAGTTGGGCCCTGGGGGAACAGAGAGGTCCCCACAGTTTGTGCACCATGGGCTCTGCTTTCTGTGCTCCTGGTAGTGTACCCAGAGTTCCCCTTTGGAGCAGAAGGCAGGGGGCAAGGCTGGCACAGATGGCCAGGTGCCCAGTGCAGAGAGCCCTGGGCGCTCCCGCTGGGCTGGAGCACAGAACGTCAGGGCTGAGGGAGGACGGAATGGCCGGGATGGGGCTGGCTATCAAACTTCAAATTTACAGGTCTTTTGGTCCGGCAGTCCCCTTTCCAGGCAGGTATCCCCTATAGAATAAAAGCACTGTGCCTGAACTGTTTATCACAGAAGTGTCTGTGGTGGCAGAACAAAAGCTGGAAACAGCATGAATGTCCAGCTCAGAGGACACTGGTTGAAAGCTTGAATAAATTTGCTGCTGCCAAACTACAGAATATTCAGCAGCTGTTACACACGATGGGCAGGATGCGTGTGTGTTGACCTGGGGGAGGTCCCTGACATATTAGTAAGCAGGGGAAAGCATCTGGGAGTGACCTGTGCAGTTTGATCGTCTTTCCAGGGAGGACCCTTGTGTGTGCATGTGTTCGTGTAAGCACCGAGAAAGGCACGGAAGCTACACAGCAGGCCGTCCACACTGCTCATCTTGGAGGGCTGAGATTAGGGGACGGAAAAGAGTTTATCCAAATCGTCATACTCTTGTACTGTTTAGCTTGTTTCTGTGAACATGTAATTTTAAAAAGCAGAAAGAAAACAGAGTGGGAAGGGCCCAATCAGACAGCCTGAGAAACAGCTCACCACCAGAGGTGGCTTATCATTTTTCATCTTAATGAGAAAAGTTGCAGTTTTTGTAATGTTGCAGATTAGAAGTGTGGTTTGTGGTTTATGTTTTATGTAACTGATTTCAAGTGTGTTTGGAGCTCAAGCACATTCCCAACAGTTACATGAAATTAATTTCCCCTCTGGCTGTCAGGACCTTCCGTTTGGGCTTGGGTCAGGGTAGATGGGAGGCATGCTGTGAATGTGGGGGCTATCTCTTTGCACGCAGGGCATCTGGGCAGTTTTGGAAATGGAGGGGCATTTGGGGTTGTTACAATGACTGCAGGAGGTGGTGGCCACGGGCATTTAGAGGGCACAGGACAGGGAAGCTAAATTCCTGCAATGCATGGGCAGTTTTGCACAATGAAGAATCATCTCACTCAAAATGCCAGTAGCACTGCCATTTAGAAATCCAGAGCTGATGTGTCCAGCAGCATCTGCTTATTCTCCTCTGGGGATCGGAGCCACCTCCCTCCCCAGGCAGCATGCCCAATGGGAGCAGCTCTGATGATCAGACAGTCCTTCCAGTGCCTGAGCTGAAAGTGGTCTCCCATTGGCTCCTTGGGATAAATAAGATCCTCTATCTTGAAGGCCCCACTCAGATATCTGAAAATGGCTTCCAAGTTGGGCCTCCACGCCCTCTGCTTCTTGCCTTCTCTGAGCTGGGCTGACCTCTCGCTCCCTGTGTATTCCAGCCTACAGATCTGCCTCGGGGACGTCATGACGAACAGAGTGGTGGATGAGGTAGAGTTGGTGCCTGCAACCCCCTCCCCGTGGACAGCTCTGGCAGGCTCCTTCAGCTCAGCTAGTCCTATGAAATGGGCCATTCTGTGCTGAGCCACACATGCCTGTCCTCAGGCGCAAGAGCTGGGTGAGGCACAGATGGGCCCAGGGAACCTGCCAGGGCCTTGGTTGGAAGAGCTTCCCTGGAAATGCCCCCAGACCAAGGACCTCTAGCAGGAGGTGGTCACGTTACAGAGAGGACAGGCTGGGATGGGTAAGACCTGAGTAGGAGTGTTTTCCATCCCAAAGCATAGCACTTCCATAAAACCTCCACTCCCCGTCCCTCAAGCTGCCTGTCTGGGCCCCACCTGGTGCCAGAACTGAGCTGACTGCAGAGGGTCAGTAGCATCTCCCTGGCCCCTTCCCCAAGCTTTCCTCTCCCTGCTCTCCCTGCAGTGGTTTGTCTTGAATGACACAACCAGCGGGCGGCTGCACCTGCGGCTGGAGTGGCTGTCACTGATCGCTGACCCGGAAGCTCTGACTGAGGTGAATGCAGGGTGTTGGGGCTCCCTAGCAGAAAGGTGGGGGTGGGGACTTGTGGCAGGACTGGTCTGTGTGTGGGCTGTGCCTGTGGAGGGAGATGAAGCCCCCAGATCTTGCTCAGAGAGTCCTCTGGCCAGCCCCACCCTCTGGAGGACATGTCCCTCAGCCCTTGTCTCCACACACTGCAGCTCCTGATCTCAGCAGATGGCCTCTCAGCATCTCAGCCATCTTCAGGGAAGATGGGATCCTTCAAAGCTCTCTTAGTGCCCATCAGCCTAGTTCATAGGGAAAATCCACCCTTGTGTCTGACTTGAATTTGTCATGCTGCAGTTGCATTCACAGCCTCAACAAAAAAGATAGGTGGTAAGGGAGCTGATGGCTAGGCTGGAGAGCAAGGGCTGGCTGGCTTCCTTTGGCCACAGACAGGCTTCTCCAAAACCAATCTGTGTCTCCTGCTGCTCCCAGTGAGGGTCTGTGTCTTCTTGTAGGACCATGGTGGCCTGTCCACTGCCATCCTTGTGGTCTTCTTGGAGAGCGCCTGCAACCTGCCGGTGAGTGGTGACATGGCCAGAGTGCCACACACACCCTGCCTTGTGCCCATCCCTTTCAAAGGTCCAATTAAAAATGGACATTTACAAATGTTGTGCTGCTCACTTACCCTATTCTTTTTGTGCTGCAGAGAAACCCTTTTGACTACCTGAATGGCGAATATCGAGCCAAAAAACTCTCCAGATTTGCCAAGGTGTGTGTGGCTGAAAACTTGAGTAAGAGCAAGTCACGGCTCCTTTTCCCCAGAGTAACCGAGCCCGGTGTCTTCTGAGCGCCAAGCTGTGCGCACATAGCCTGGGCATGGCAGGTGCTGCCATTCACTGAGGCCAGTGTGTGTCAGGCACCAAACTTGGCAACTCATCCCACGTTTGTTATGTCCAAGTACCATGATGACTGTGTGTCTGTTTCTATTGCCATTTTACAAATAGGACCCAGAAGGTTAAGTGCCTGGGTCACATAGCTAAGGGAGGAGCCAGAACTTGACTCCACCCTCTCTGTCTCTACAGCTCCAGGGAACAAGAGCCTGTGCCCAGCTGGCCGGCTCAGACCTCCTGTCTTTAAGTTGGAACCTCCCCCTGGGGTCAGCCTTGCCCTGTTGCTTGCACAGTGATGGCAGCCCAGGGGTCCTGGGTGCACCTGGGTAGCCATCTCTCAAAGGGAAGCAATTGGCTGGCCCCAGGTCCCACTGATGCTCCTGGGGGTTGGGAGGTGGGATAGGGAGTGGGAGGGTGGTGTCTCAAGCTGACACTGATGGTGCCACCTTCACTGTGGATTTGCCCCCTCACAGAATAAGGTCAGCAGAGACCCTTCTTCCTATGTCAAGTTATCTGTAGGCAAGAAGACACACACAAGCAAGGTAAGATAGCTTAGTGAGTGGCCATGGAATAAGGAAATGGGGAATTTGCTTTGCCCTTAGGGCCTAGTAGGCAAAATAGTTTCATAGTTCAAGAATCTGCAGGTCAAATCAGTGACTTGCCCAAGGGCACATGCTGGCAAGCAGGAGAACTAGGGTTCAAGCTTAGACAGCTCTAAGCCCTGTGTCCTTCTCACCACCCACCAAGTTTCTCAGTCCAGCAGCAGAAATCCTGCTGACCCCTCCCCTGGAAGCAAGCTCTAATGCAAGCATGATTTTCAGCCCCTGTAAAGCTTCCTGGCAAACCTCTCCTTGCCTTTGAGTCTGGCTGCCCTGCCCGAGAGCTTCCCACAAGCTGTAGAGTGCATGGCCTGGGCAGACAGTGGGCTCCCCAGGGTACCGGTGGTCAGAATGGGAGGAGAGGGTGGCAGTATCCTACTCTGCCCAACCCCCTTCAATCATCTCTCCCTCTTCCGTCCCCAGACCTGTCCCCACAGCAAGGACCCCGTGTGGAGCCAGGTGTTCTCCTTCTTTGTGCAGAACGTGGCAGCGGAGCAGCTGCATCTGAAGGTTTGCTTCAAGTTGGGCTCTTGGAACAGAGCTAAGCGGTGTCGAAGCCGGGAAGGGTGGGAGCTCGAAGTGCACCTTGAGCAGGTTCTCCTGGCGGTACAGTCAGCCCCTTCCGTGAGGGACAGGATACTGAGGCCCCACATCTTCATGAGGCTGTGCCCAAGGTCACTGAGTGAGAGGCCATGAAATGACAATCCTCAAGTCCCTTGGCTCTCTCTGCAAGAGTCTTCCCAGCTGGAACATAGCACCCAGAGTGACCTGTGTTGGAATCTACCCAGGACATTAATGATGATGTGCTTTCTAAAAGAAGATATTTAGTTTTCACAAAAGATCTGTGGACAGAGATATCTTCATTTTACACATGAGCAAAGAAGCTCCCACAATGGCTTGTCTGAGATCTCATGACCAACAAGTGGAAGGACTGGGATCTTTCGGGGCCCTCAGCCCTATCTGGATGTCCCAGCATGGAGCAGCAGAGCTCATCAGTCCCTAAAGCCCCCCTGGCCCTGGGCATCATAATTGCCTCTACCCTGAGTTACTCTCTTCCCTTGACTAAAGGCAGGGACTAGGCCTGGTGCCATTCCCAGTTTTCAGAACAGGACAAGAGGCCAGTAGAAGCATAGTACATACTTACTGAAGTGAACTCAGAATTGGCTGGGACCCAAGAGTGGGGGTGGTGGGGGTGGGGCTTGGTTATCCTCTTGTTTTGTGACTGGCCCACTGTCCAGGTGCTTGACGATGACCAGGAGTGTGCTCTGGGAGTGCTGGAGGTCCCCCTGTGCCAGATTCTACCCTGTGCAGACCTTACCCTGGAGCAGCGCTTTCAGCTGGACCATTCAGGCCTGGAAAGCCTCATCTCCATGAGGCTGGTGCTTCGGGTAAATATCTCCCCTGTCCCCCAGTGTGGGTGGGGGTGGAGCTCTGGCTATGGAGCAAGGTGGATTGCCCTGCATTAAGTATCTGCTCTGTGTTGGGAAGAAGCTAGGAGATGGATTCATATTTTTCATGAATTGTGGAATATTGTCAGCCACTCTCTCTTCAAATATTGCCTCTCTCATTCTTTTAATCCTTCCTTCTAGAACCCCTTCTATGCTGGACCGTCTCATCATCTCCTCCATGTCTTGACCTGACCTCACCTTCATCTTTTCCATCTCTTTATCTCTTGGGGCCCATCCTAATTTCCTCAGATCTGTCTTCCAGACCACTAATTCTTTCTTTGGTTATGCCTAATCAGCTGTTTAACCTGTTCATGGTTTTTATTTCAAAGGCTATTTTTCATTTCTGATTTTCTTTTCCAAATCCACCTTGTCTTTTTTCATTGTGTTTTATTATCTTCTCCTGTTTCTACTCCATCTTTAATCATTTAAAAATACTTATGTTATAATGTATGTCTGTTAATTCTATTATCTGAAGATCTTGGGAGTTAAACTTTGATGTTTGTTGTATCTGCTGATGCTTTTCCATGGTTACTCATTTCTGAGTTTGGTAACTTGGATTGCAAACACGTGTTCAGTGTTCTTTTGTGACCTGGATTGAGGTGGTTCACTTCCAAAGAGGTTCTGCTTTCACTGCAACTGAGTACCTCAGGGGCATTATAAACTGGGTCCATTTTTATGTTAATTTTTTAACTTTGGGTTTCAAGACCCTACAGGTAGTATAAATATGAACCCAAAATTCATATGAGACAGGCCTATAAGGCGCCATATTCTCAACAAAGACTTTATTTCCTCCCAACCAGAGTATAGGCTGAGACAGACACATTTCTTGTCATCAGTCTTTGCTGGAGAGTGGAACATTTATCCTGGATGACTTCTTCACTACAGAGATCCCACCCTCGTGGGTCCTGCTCCAACCCCCAGCCTCACATCCACCCAAGGCCTCTTCTCCTAACCCCTAGATTCCAAGGTTGATAAATGACCCTAGGAAAGATTAACCTTTATTTTTCAGTTCTCTTTCTTTTGAAACCCTAGAGATTTTTTTTACTTTCTTGTGAATTTGGCTATGCATTTAAAAGGATGTTTGTTCATTTTGTTGGGCATTCCTAACAAGAGGTTTTTTAGGATATTCTGCCCGCCATATTACTGGAAATGAAAGTCCCTAGGAAGGCTCTTGATAATTGATGACTGAGGGGAAAGGGGGAAGGAGAAACACAATGGCCGAGGTTTGAAACTCTGGTGCTAGGAGCCCAGGGATGTGTCTGTATAGGAAACACATTTTAGAGAAAGCAATGGTGAATGAGGTGACAGCTGGAAATGACCATATCCAGAAAGCAGCTGGTAACATATGTGAAGCTTAAGGTGAGGGCAAGACTGGAGGTGTAGATCTGGGAGTCCCCTGCACAGAGGGAAAGTGCATGCTGTGAGACTCCAGCAGCTGGTGCGACTACAGAGAGAGAAGGGGGCCAGGACTGAGTCTTCATGAAGACCCACTAGTGAGGCAAGAGGAAGGGAAAAGACAGAGAAGCATTGGTCAGAGGGGGCCAGGGGCCAAGAGAGGTTAAGGAAGATATGGTCTAGGGGGAAGAATCTATGGATTAGGCAGTCAGGAAGGAACTGAGTTTTGAGAAAACTGTTCCTTCCAGAAAGAGGAGAAGGAACCATTTCCCAGAGGTTAATGTGAGAGCAGAGGAGGAGAAAGTGGAAGAGGTGGGCCCAGCCTATAAACAACCCTGTCGTCTGCTTGCAGTTCCTGCGTGTGGAAGAACGAGAGCTGGGGAGCCCATACACAGGACATGAAGCCCTAAAGAAAGGCCCTCTGTTCATTAAGAAGGTGGCCACCAACCAGGGCCCCAAAGCCCCACCCCAGGGAGAGGGCCCTACAGATCTGCCATGCCCCCCAGACCCTGCTTCTGATACCAAGGAAGCCTCCAAGTGCACCACGACAACCACCAGTGCCACCACTGCTGCCACCGAGCCCACACCCCAAGAGACAGGCCCAGAGGCCAAAGGCAAGGACAGTGCCAAAGGGTTCTGTGAGCCCAAGGGGGAGAAGAAGAGTTCGGCCACCATCTTCCTGACTGTCCCAGGCCCCCACTCGCCAGGGCCCATCAAGTCACCCAGACCCATGAAATGCCCTGCCTCCCCATTCGCATGGCCGCCCAAGAGGCTGGCTCCCAGCATGTCCTCGCTCAACTCCCTGGCCTCTTCCTGCTTTGACCTGACAGATATCAGCCTCAACATTGAGTATGCACCTCTCTGCTTAATCTTTTCTAAAATCACCTGCATGAAAAATACCTCCCTGGGTGGAAAAGTAGCTAACTTTCTTTTCCGTGCAAGTTCTGTTTTTTCACAAAATGGCTCCACGAGAGGCAGCACGATGTGGCAGAAGGAACACAAGATGGGGAGAGAAAGGGTTTGCTTGCACCCCAAACAGTCTGGTGTGGCTCTAGCTACCTACCAACTGTAAAACAGATGCTCGACTTTGGTTGTTAAAGTTCCTTACGGCAGAGATATTTCCTGAATTCTAAAGTCTACTGGGATGATATGGAAAGCTTAGAATGTGGAATTATGTAATAAGTGGCTGCCATTTATTGTTTACTATGGGCTTAGCATGTTACCGTCATCTGCTGTGTAATGACGTTCCGGTCAACAACGGACCACAGATATGACAGTGGTCCCATAAGATTCATACTGTACAGCCTAGGTATGTAGTAGGCTATTTCATCTAGGTTTGTGTGAACACACCCTATGATGTTCATACAATGACAAAATCACCTAACAATGCATTTCTAAGAACATATCCCTGTTAAGCAATGCATGACTGTATTTGATTAATTTTATCTTCACAATAACTTACTATCATAAAGGTCAAACGACTCACCTAAGGTCCCACATGAAACCGTGGTATAAAGGCAGATCCCACGCCCGGGTTCATGCTTTTCCTACTGTGAAGTAGGATAATCATACATGAGTGCTGTGAGGAACTGACTTCTAACTGAAAGGGACCTACTGAGAATTATTTTATTAACCCACATGGCTCTGCGTTCCTAAAGCAGGCCATGCGTCTGTCTTGGGGATGTGGGGAGAGGCCAACGCTGGTAATGGCAAGAGAAGTGACAAGCTCTTTCTTTACAGAGGCGGGGATCTCAGGCAGCGGGGGCTGGGTGAGATTCAGCTCACAGTGCGCTACGTGAGTCTGCGGCGCTGCCTCAGTGTGCTAATCAATGGCTGCAGGTAAAGGGATGCTGGGGCCAGGAAAGGTCCTTTGGGAGGATTAAGTGGCCAAAAACCAGAGTAGGGGTACTTGGAGCAATGGCAGGGGTGGATGGCCCTAAAGTAGACAAGTAAATAGACTGGGAAGGAGTGAGGTTTGAAGGCCTGCATGCTGTGAGTGACAAGATCCTCAACAGTGCTGATGGGCTCCAGAGCCAAGGGCTTTGTTCAGACACCACTGCAAACCTGTCTAGGGTGGCTGGGAGCCAGTACATTTTCTCAAGTGGGAATCTCCAACTTCCTTTAGATGGAAAGTATTTGCTCCAGACTTTACAAAAATGCGTGTTTTCAAAACCATGTATCTAATGTTTTGTCCTCCAAATTCTGCAGTCTTTTGCTTTTTTGGTCATCTAGACTACAGGGCATTTTTATCTTCAAGGCCATCTAGATCTGAGTGGCAAACTACAGCTTTCTCCAAAAGGGTATTTTCAATGTTTCAAAACCAGGGGCTTTCTTTCTTTAATGTCTTTGAAACAAAATCAGAAACCTCACACCCTGTACCATCAGTGGAGCTGATCCCTACGTCCGTGTCTACTTGTTGCCAGAAAGGAGGTGGGCAAGTCGTAAGAAGACCTCAGTGAAACGGAGGACCCTGGAACCCCTGTTTGATGAGACGTAAGTGGGCCTATTGGCCTTCCCAGAGTGCCTGACAGCCTGCCAGATGCTGGGAATGGCTAGGGTGGAACAGGACAACATGCTCTATGCCTTCCTGAGGCTTCTATACATTAGTGGGACAAAAGGACTGCCAGGGCAGTTTAGCCAAACAGCTACCCCATTTTCTTGCCCATAGGGGCTAAAGTGTTCCTGATTATGAAATGTTCCATACTCCTCTTTAAGTGAAGCCTCTTTGGCAGTAAAAGGATTAGAATCTGGTCAAATATGTTTTCTTTGAATCTGTTTTAAAACAGCAGTTAAAAATAAACATACCTTGAACCTAAGGACCTAAAATTTCCTCCAAAGCTCCAAGCTCTTTGGCTTGTCTTCCCTCCTGCAACAAAGCACAGGTGGCAAGTGAAACAAATACCACCCCCACCACCCCCACCCCCAGCATGTCCACTCATGTCCTTGGGGACAAGACTGGTAGACAAATTCCAATCACATTTCTTGCTTTTGATGGGTCTGCAGTGGCAAGTCTTATATTTGATATTCTTATTCTTGATTTCAAGTCAACCTCAAGGTATAGAAATCAGAATCTCATCATCGCTTCCTTCTGCGTCAGGATCCTAGGAGAAGACATTTCTAGCCAGCCTAGGAAGATATTATACTTGATAATTTTGGTTTCCTCTTATCTTAGTCAGTAAATACTCATTTTAAAAGAGCTGTACTGAGTCCTCATTGGGCCACATCTAAGAACTAATATGTTCCTTCAAGAGCTACACTTTGAGTTCATCAATACCAAGAAAGGATGTGGGTGAGAGAGAATTTATTCATTAAACATTTATCGAACACTTTATGGCAGGCACCATCCTATGTTCTAGAGCCACACAAGAGACTTTGCCCTCAAAGAAAGCTCTGACATAATTATAAAAAGATGTCAAAATTGCTATGGGAACATAGGAGGGAGAGGTTTGACATTTGTGACAAACCTAATCTGTTAGTAATTCTCTCTCAGAATTGCCTGGTTTATCTGGAGGACAGACTTGAAAACCTCCACCCTAAAAATAAACCTAAAAGGAAGGAGTCCAGAGGCCTCTTGCGAGTACATGACACACACCAAGACATAATTAAAATGTCAAAAGTTAAAGGGAAGGAGAGAATCTTAAAAGCAGCAAGAGAAAAACAACTTGTTAGGTATAAAGAACCCTCATAAGACTATCAGCAGATTTTTCAGCAGAATCCTTGCAGCCCAGAAAGGAGTGGCATGATATATTCAAAGTACTGAAAGAAAAAACCTTCCAATGAATACTCTACCCAGCAAAGTTATCATTCAGAACTGAAGGAGAGAGAAAGTTTTCCAGACAAGCAAAGCTAAAGGAGTTCATCACCACTAAGTCAGCATTACAAGAAATGTTAAAGGGACTTCTTTGGGCTGAAAAGAAAGAGTGCTAATTAGTAACAAGAAAACATATGAAAGTATAAATCTCACTGGTAAATGTAAATATATAGTAAAGTTGGTGGATTAATCACTTATAAAGCTAGCATTAAGATTAAAAGATGAAAGCAGTAAAAATTATAACTACAATAATTAGTTAAGGGATACACAGGATACAAAGATGTAAAATATGACATCAAAAACATAAAACAGAGAGAGTGGTAAAAATGTAGAGCTTTAGAATGTGTTCAAGCTCAAGTTGTTACCAACTTAAAGTGGACTGTTATAAGTTGTTACTTGTAAGCCTAACGGTAACCACAAAGCAAAAACCTGTAAGGTAAACAAAGGAGAAAGAGAAAGGAATCTAAAGAAAGCATACCACTAAAGGAAGTCATCAAACCACAAAGGAAGAGAGCAAGATAAGAAGAAAGGAACAGAGAGGAACTACAAGACAGCCAGAAAACAATAACAAAATGGCAATAAGTACATACCTATCTAATTACTTTAAATGTAGATGGACTAAATTCTCTAGTCAAAAGACAGAGTGGCTGAATGGCTAAAAAAACAAGACCCATCTATATGCTGCCTACAAGAGATGCACTTCAGATGTAAGTGAAATGTAAATGTAAGACTCACTTCACACACAGACTGAAAGTGAAGGGATGGAAAAAGATATTCCATGCAAATGGAAATGAAAAGAAAGCTGGGTTAGCTATATTTCTATCAGACAAACAGACTTTAAAATAAAGACTATAGTTAGAGACAAAGAAGGGCAGTACATAGTGATAAAGAGGGCAGTCCAACAAGAGGGTCTAACATTTGTAAATATGCACCTAACATAGGAGCACCTAAAAATATAAAGCATATATTAACAGACCTAAAGAGAGACATAGCAATACAATAATAGTAGAGGACTTTAAAACCCCACTTACATCAATAGATAGATCATCCAGACAGAAAATCAATGAGGAAATATTGGCCTTAAACAACACATTAGACCAGATGGACTTAACAGGTATATACAGAACATTATATCGAAAAGCAACAGGATACACATTCTTCTCAAGTGCACATGGAATATTTTCCATATAGATCAGATGTTAGGCCACAAAACAAGTCTTAATAAACTTAAGACTAAAATTATATCAAGCATCTCCTCCAACCACAATGGGATGAAACTAGAAATCAACTACAAGAAGAAAACTGAAAAATTCACAAATATGTGAAGATTAAACAACATGCTACTGAACAACCAGTGGGTCAAAGAAGAAATCAAAAGAGAAATAAAAAAATACCTTAAGACAAATGGAAATAAAACTTATGGGATACAGGGGGCTGGCCCCGTGGCCGAGTGGTTAAGTTCGCGCGCTCCGCTGCAGGCGGCCCAGTGTTTCGTTGGTTCGAATCCTGGGCGCGGACATGGCACTGCTCATCAGGCCACGTTGAGGCAGCATCCCACATGCCACAACTAGAAGGACCCACAACGAAATATACAACTATGTACCGGGGGGCTTTGGGGAGAAAAAGGAGAAAAATAAAATCTTTAAAAAAAAAAAAAAACTTATGGGATACAGCAAAAGTAGTTTCTAAGAGGGAAGTTCACAGCAATAAATGCTTGCATCAGGAAACAAGAAAAATCCCAAAGAAACAACCTAACTTTACACCTCAAGAACTAGAAAAGGAACAAATGAAGCCCAAAGTTAGCAGAAGGAGGGAAATAACAAAGATCAGAGCAGAAAAAAATGAAACAGAGACTAAAAGACAATAGAAAAGATCAATGAAACTAAGAGCTGGTTCTTTGAAAAGATAAACAAAATTGACAAACCTTTACTTAGACTCATCAAGAAAAGAAGGGGACACAAAATCAGAAATGAAAGAGGAGATATTACAACTGATACCACTGAAATGCAAAGGATTGTGAACAATTATATGCCAGCAAATTGGATGACCTAGAAGAAATGGGTAAGTTCCTAGAACCATACAACCTACCAAGACTGAATCATGAAGAAACAGGAAATCTGAACAGACCAATTACTAGTAAGGAGATTGACTCAGTAATCAAAAACTTCCCAATAAACAAAAGTCCAGGACTAGACGGCTTCACTGGTGAATTCTACCAAACATTCAAAGAAGAATTAATACCAATCTTTCTCAAACTCTTCCAAAATGTACTAAGGAACACTTCCAAACTCATTGTACAAGGCCAGCATTACCCTGATACCAAAACCAGACAAGGACACCACAAGAAAAGAAAATTACAAGCCAATATCCCTGATGAATATAGATACAAAAATCCTGAACAAAATATTAGCAAACTGAATTCAACAATACATTAAAGGATCATACACCATGATCAAGTGGGATTTATTCCAGGGATGCAAGGATAGTTCAACATTGACAAATCAGTGTGATACACCACGTTAATAAAATGAAGGATAAAAATCATATGATCATCTCAATAGATGCAGAAAAAGCATTTAACAAAATTCAACACCCATTTATGATAAAAACTGTCAACAAAGTGGGAATAGAGGGAATGTACCTCAACATAATAAAGGTCATACATGACAAGCCCACAGCTAACATCATGCTCAATGGTGAAAAGTTATAAATTTTTTCTCTAGGATGAGGAACTAGATAAGGATGCCCACTCTCACCACTTTTTTTCAACATACTATTTGAAGTCTTTGCCAGTGCAATTAGGGAAGAAAAAGAAAGAAAAGGCATCCAAATCAAAAAGGAAGAAGTAAAACTCTCATTTTTGCAGATGGCACGATATTATATATATAACAACTTAAAGGCTCCACCAAAAACTGTTACAGCTAATCAATGAATTCAGTAAAGTTGCAAGATACAAAACCAACATGCAAAAATCTATTGGATTTCTACACACTAATAATGAACTATCAGCAAGAGAAATCCCATTTACACTTGCATCAAAAAGAATAAAATACCTAGGAATAAATTTAACCAAGGAGGTGAAAGATCTCTATATTGACAACTATAGAACAATGAAAGAAACTGCAGATGACACATATAAATGGAAAGATATTTCATGCTCATGAATTGGAAGAATTAATATTGTTAAAAATATCTATACTACCCAAAGCAGTCTACAGACTCAATGTAATCCCTATCAAAATTCCAATGGCATTTTTCAGAAATAGAACAAACAATCCTACAATTTGTACGGAACCGTGAAAGACCCTTGAGAGAGAAGAACAAAGCTGGAGGCATCATGCTCCCTGATTTCAAATTATATTACAAAGCTATAGTAATCAAAACTATATGGTATTGGCATAAAAACAGACACAAAGGTCAACAGAACAAAACAGCCCAGAAATAAACTCACACATATATGGTCAATTAATTTATGACAAAGGAGCCAAGAATATACAATGGGGAAAGGACAGTCTCTTCAATAAATGATGTTGGGGAAACTGGACCATGATCTTAGACTATACACAAAAATCAACTCAAAATGGATTAACGACTTGAATGTAAGACCTGAAACCATAAAACTCTCAGAAGGAAACATAGGCGGTAAGCTTCTTGACATCAGTCTTGGCGTTGAAATTTTATTTTGGTGAGGAAGACTGGCCCTGAGCCAACATCTGTTGCCACTCTTCCTCTTTTTGCTTGAGGAAGATTGTCACTGAGCTAACATCTGTGCCCTCTATTTTGTATGTGGGACACTGCCTCAGCATGGCTTGATGAGTGGTATTTATGTCCATGCCCGGGATATGAACCCACCAAACCCAGGCCACTGAAGTGGAGCGCACAAACTTAACCACTACACCACCAGGCTAGCCAATAGGCATTGGATTTTTAAATCTGACTCCAAAAGCAAGGCAAGAAGAGCAAAAATAAACAAGTGGGGACTACATCAAACTAAAAAGCTTTTGCACAGCAAAAGAAACCAGCTACAAAATGAAAAGGCAACCTAATGAATGGGAGAAAATATTTACAAATCATATATCTGATAAAGAGTTAATATCCAAAATATATAAAGAATTTATACAATACATATATTTATAGCAAAAAAACAAACAATCTGAATAAAAAATGAGCAGAGTATCTGAATAGACATTTTCCAGAGAAGACATACAGATGGCCAACAGGTACATGAAGAGGTGCTTAACATCACTAATATAAGCACGGAAATGCAAATCAAAACACAATGAAACATCACCTCACACCTGTTAGAATGGCTACTATCAAAAGGACAAGCAATAACAAGTGTTGGCAAGGATGTGGAGAAAAGGAACGCTTGTGCATGGCTGGTGGAAATGTAGTGCAGCCACTATGGAAAACAGTATGGAGGGGCTGGCCCGGTGGCGCAGTTGCGCTTGTCGGCAGCCCAGGGTTTACCGGTTCAGATCCTGGGTGCAGACATGGCACCGCTTGGCAAAAGCCATGCTGTGGTAGGCGTCCCACATATAAAGTAGATGAAGACGGGCATGGATGTTAGCTCAGGTCCAGTCTTCCTCAGCAAGAAGAGGATTGACAGTAGTTAGCTCAGGGCTAATCTTCCTCAGAAAAAAAAAGAAAGAAAGAAAACAGTATGGAGAGTCCTCAAAAAAATTAAAAATAGAACTACCATATGATCCAGCAATTCCACTTCTGGGTATTTATCTGAATAAAATGAAAACATTAATCCGAAAAGATATCTGCAACCCATGTTCACTGTAGCATTATTCACAACAGCCAAGATAATGGAGAAAACCTAAGTGTCCATCGATAGATGAATGGATAAAGAAAATGTGGGACAGTCATGCACCACATAATGATGTTTCAATCACCAAAGAACCACATATACAAGGTGGTCCCACAAGATAGTACCATATAGCCTAGGTGTGTAGTAGGCTATACCATCTAGGTTTGTGGAAGTACAGTCTATGATGTTCACACAACTAGGAAACTGCCTAACAATGCATTTCTCAGAATGTATTCCTGTCAGTAAGTGATGCGTGACTGTATGTACACAATGGAATATTATTTAGATATAAAAACTGAAATCTTGCCATTTGTGAAACATGTATAGACCTTGAGGGTATCATGCTAAGTGAAATAAGTCAGACAGAAAAAGATAATTACCATATGATCTCACTTGTATTTGGAATCTAAAAAAAACCCCAAACCCAAAAACCAAGCTCATGAATATGGAGAACAGACTGGTAGTTGCCTGATGCAGGGAGTGGGGGGTGGTCAAAATGGGTGAAGGGGGTCAAAAGGTACAAATTTCCACTTATAAAATGAATAAGTCCTGGGGCTATAAGGTACAGCATGGTGACTATAGTTAATGATACTGTATTACATATTTGAAAGTAGCTAGCAGAGTGGATCTTGAAAGTTCTCATGGCAAGAAAAAAAATTTTGTAACTATGTATGGTGACAGATGTAAACTGGACTTACTGTGGTGATCATTTTGCAATATTTACAAATATCAAGTCATTATGTTATACACCTGAAACTAATAAAATGTTATATCACTTATAACTCAATAAAAAATTAATTAAAAAAGATTAAAAAAAAAATGGGCCAGCCCCATGGCCTAGTGGTTAAGTTCAGCACACTCGGCTTTGGTGGCCCAGGTTTGGTTCCCAGGTGTGGACCTACACCACTCGTTGGCAACCCTGCTATGGTGGTGACTCACAAACAAAATAGAGGAGCACTGGCACAGATGTTAGCTCAGGACCAATCTTCCTCAACGAAAAAGAGAAAAACCGCCCAAAACCTGGAAGTAAGGAGTCTAGAGGCTTCTTGTGAACACATGACAAAGCCTGTACGCTAAGATTCCTCTGCCTTACTCCATAAGCAGAAGAGGGAAGAGGCCACTATTTTCCATGCAACTTCAACAAACCTAACTATTCAGCATCCTACCCCTTAGTGGGTCAGAAGAAACAACTCAAAAGGGGTTGAGGTGGTCCTATGAGAAGGCACCGTTCAGAGTGAGAAGGGGCAGCTGAAAGCGCAGCAGCCAGGACAGAGTCAGAGAAAGCAAAGGGCTGAGGCGCTTCTCAGGCAAACAGCCTCTTGACACTTCCAGGGTTTGTGAATAACAAGACAGTAATTATCTGTAATAATGATGCACTCAGTATCTGCTGAGCCAATACTATTCTAGATGCTCCCCTTAGTGGTCTACATCTTCTGTTTTAAAAGTAGGAAAATGGGAGAAACACTTTAGCTTTTCAACAAAAATGATTAAAATATGTAAATCTCATTTCCTGACTTTTTGCTTCTTAAAGATTTGAATTTTTTGTTCCCATGGAAGAAGTAAAGAAGAGGTCACTAGACGTCGCAGTGAAGAACAGTAGGCCACTTGGCTCACACAGAAGGAAGGAGCTAGGAAAAGTAAGTACAAGAGGGGCTCCTGGTACTCTAACTGCAGCTCATTGGTGGCACCCGCCCTTGCAGAAATTCTGATGGGATCATCTGGCTGTTACCAGAACAGACCTCAAGGAGGGTGTAGCCTCATTGGGAGGTTTTTTAATTTTATGTGTGTTTGATTTTTTAAAAATACTCTTGAAACTAAACAATATAGATGTACAAATTAATATGATAAACTCTATTTTAACAAACTCGAGAATCTATCCAAATTCATCATTGCACAAGTATTTGAACATCTATGGTATTAAGAATTGTTTTGATAAATACAGCATTGTGTGAACTCTGGATCTCATCATGTCAAGATTTTTGTGGTGATGGGATTTTACTTAAAGTAGAAGTAGAGGAAATGTAATCCTCAGGAAGATGCCAAGAAGAGACAAAAAAGAATGATATTTGTATAATACTTTGTAGTTGTATTTTAATAAACACCTTCTTATACTCATCTTTTTAAAGCTTCTATGAAGTAGGTGATACTATCCCCATTTTTGTAGTTGAGATAATTATGGTATCTTGCTTAAAATTACGAATTAGTTAATGAGTAAAGGCAAGTTGTTCTCTCTTTCCATAACATTCATAAATAAATTCCCGAGGTTTAACTCCAAACAGGAATTCACCTTTTCCCAGGACACTGAGGTCAGTGTCTGTACAGTCCTTCTGGAGAGGCTCCATGTTGAAAGCCAAAGGAAACGGCCCCTGCTCAAAACTCCAAAACTCAAGGAGGCCATTTTTGTGATCAATTCCATTTATCCCAATGTTTCATTTAATGCAGTTTTTTGGAAGGGAACTGATTATTTGTGGTTGTTTAGGTACTGATTGACTTATCAAAAGAAGATCTGATTAAGGGCTTCTCACAATGGTAAGTGAACCCTTCATTTTATCATGTTAATCTGCTACTCAGGACAGTGTCTCAGATGGTTCCACCTAATCTCTCTCCCAAGTCCCTCCCTTTTCAGTACATCTTAGCTCCTTTGGTTATCAAGGAGAGGGACAGAGTATTATCTCAACTGCCTGCAGATCTGACTCTCCTAAAGGACCTCTGTAAACTCTGGCCTTAACCCTGGCTGGCCAATTTACAGAGAGATGGGTTCCCTGGCCCTACAGAGGCCCAGGCAGGCTAGACTAGGGGGCTTGTCCTGATGCTGCCATAGCACACCCTCAATACTAACACAAGTCTGATCCCAACTGTCTTACAGGTATGAGCTGACTCCAGATGGACAGCCCAGAAGCTGATGATGAGCACCATTATCACCTTTATATGAAAACGTGTACATATGTATATTTTGTAATTTAAACCAGAACAGCCATCTGAAAATATATACATACGTTCTTGTGTGAAATTTAACTGCATGACTGGATAGTATTAGGAAGAGGTAAACATATGGAAAAGCAAGAACTACTCTCTCGGTTGGATTTAATTGTTCAAATCCAGAAAGAAATGGGGTATTCGTGCCTAATAAATTGTCCAAACCTCAGTGGCGAGTTTTCACCTTTGGTAGGTAATACAGACCATCTGACTTAGGACTTGCCTGAATGTGCGTGTCAGAAGCATCGTGTCTCAGACACAGGGTGAGGGAGGACTGTTCCTGGAGCAGCTGCCAGTATTCCTGGGCACTAACTGACCAAGGGAGGAGGTTTCTTTTATGGGAATAAAAAGTGACCCCCGCCGAAAGTGCCAAGACCTAACACTACTTAACCCTTCTAGCTGCCACCGCTGGTACTTCGCTGCCTGGGGATTTGTTCCTATAGCTGATTTGGAACTAAAATGTACTTTTCTGATGGCAACAATGTTACAGCGATATACCTTGAGCTAAAATCTCCAGTGTGGGATGGTCTGGGACCAAACTCCAGCATGTGGCATGATTTCCACAGGAAAATGCAAGCCAAGTTCCAAACCCAGGGCCACGTCTGCACTCCCACTGCAGAGCACTGGAGACTGCTACAGAGCACCAGTGCCAGAAAGGAAAAAGGCTGTTTGATTCTCTCTCAGACAGATGTGGGAATTCTCTACTTTTCTAAGAGACGGCTTGTGCACCTAAATAACAAACATGTAAAAAGCAAAATATGTAAATTGTGTATTTAAACAAGTGCCTCTTTTGCATTTCAAACTTTATAAAACCAAATATTCTTGTCCTCTCTGATGTTCCTAGAGCTGTTGTTGAGGTCAAATCCTCTTTTCTCCTTCCACTCAGGCAACACCCCCTGCCATCAGTTTCCTGTCCCCACCACAGCCTTTACTGCCACATTTACGAAAAATGGTAACATATTAAAATTTTTGTCATGTTTCTCCCACATATAAACTATCTATGATGTCCTTTATTCTACAAGATTAAAACCCACTCCTCAGTTTGCTTTTTAGACCTAACATAATTTGGTCTCCAGTTTTTCGCTACTTTACTCATGTGCAGGTGCTCTATACCAGAATAGTCCAAATATTATATCCTGCCTACTCAAATCCTACTTGCCTCTTAAAGGCCTATTTTAAACCCACCTCCTCCATTAAGCCAGTCCACACTGAAATGGCCTCTCCCCACCACCTATAGTATTTACTGTCAATACTGTGCATTTTTCATTTTAACAATTCCCTGCCTTGTAACATTTAATTTAAAAAATTTTTTATCAGGTATCTGCTAATGTCACATGCTAAGCAATTACTTGTATTGTGTTTGGCATTTAATGTTTGCTTACTCTCCAACTGAACTATAAGCTACTTAAATTGATTTTCACCCACAGTATCCAAGACAGCATATGCTGAGTACGTGGTACATATGTAATAAAATTTGTTTCTGCTTTTTCTATTTTGAATGACAAAATAGGGCAACTGATGCCTGTCCTGTCTGCCTCCCAATGACATTGTAACGTTCACTGAATAGACAAGTGCCTTGAAGATGCTAAGGCACCAGAGAAGTGTAAGGGAAGGCATCACATATCCCATCCTGATACAGGCTGCTAATGCAACCCTAAAACTACCACCGATCAAGATGGCAGACAAAGCAGACAAGTGAAAACCTAGCCTGCCTCTTCCGAAGACATAGAAAACCTAGTTAAACTGTGAATGACATTTATTTTAAACACGGTTACTTAAAAAGTAACACAGGGAAAGTTCCTGGTGATGGCCCAAAGAGGAACTCTAAAGCACTAAGGGTAAAAGGGGAGTTTAAGTGTTGAAGGGAACCAGAACTTCAGCACACACCAGACAGGAGGCAAGGCTGCTGTGTCAGGGACAAGGAGCCTGAGAAGTGTTGTGTCATCATTAAACACCTTGGCTGCCAATGAAGACAAGGAATTGGTTGTCAGCAGTGGGTGGAAACAATCAGCTAATCTGCCTACAGGAGCACAGGGTCAGAAGTTACACACAACTGATTTGGTGTGGAAACCCCCAAACCTTGATACCAATGTGGAAATTGGTTTAGAACCTGGAACCATGAGAAGCCCTGACAGGCAAGCACAAAACTGGCCCCTGGGTTGCCACATCCATCCAGGGCACACATGGGACTACTGCAGCAGACAGTTCCCACTAAAGGGAAGCTCACAGGCAAAAATTATAAAACAAAAACAATTTTAAAAATATGCAACAAATGGGAATAGCAAACTGAAAAATGGCCACTAGATGTATTTCAGCAAGAAGGAAAATATGGGCCAGCCCCAGCAGTCTAGTGGTTAAGTTTGGCGCACTCCACTTTGGCAGTCTAGGTTCAATTCCCGGGTATGGACCTACACCGCTCTGTTAGCAGCCATGCTAACAAATGAATCTACCTCAGGGAAAAAAAAAAAAAGTAACATGAAGGCAGGAGTGGCACAGGAGAAACGAGGGAGCAAAGAAATCCATAAAATGTTAGTAAAATTAATAAGTCTTGATAGTTTAAGAAATATTAACAAGTAAGCAAACAACCAAAGTTTTCTGCAAAAACTGGGTTCAAAAACACAGTAGTATTTTCCCCTAGGACTTGGCATTTTATTTCCTGGATATTGAGTCTAAAAACTTGCACACAAGTGTACGAGGATGCATATACAAGAATGTTCACAGCAGCAAGTTCACAATAGCCAAAAACTAGAAACAACCCAAATGTCAATCCCCAGTAGAACAGATAAATGAATTGTGGAATATTCATAGAGGAATACTAGACAGCAATGACAACAAGTGACCTGCACCTACACATTACAACAGGGATGAATAATATAAACATAATACTGAACAAAATAAAAAACATTAAAAAAGAATATATAATATGATTGCATTTTTATAAAGTTCAGAAACAGGCAAAACTCAACTATCTTGGTTTAGGCATACATACAAAAGTGGCAGAACTAAATAAAACAAGGAAGTAATTAACATAAGTCAACTAATGGTTACCTCGTGGGGGAAGGAACACATGGTGGGTGGGAGAGGCCTTTCGGAGTGTTGGTGAAGTTCTATTTCTTGGTTGTTGCATGGGTGTTCACTTTATAAGCATTTATTACACTAGACATTTATGGTTTATTCCATTTTAGGATGTCTTATATTTTACAAGAAAAAGATTAGTGAATAAATTAAAAAGAAAAAAAGGAAAAAGAACAAAATTGCATTCAAGGCAAGAAGCATGAGTAGCAATAAAGAGATACTAATCAAGAAGATACTATCAACTATGAATTTATAAGTACTTATAAAATAGGCTCAAAATATATAAAACAAAATTAGACAAACCCATAGAGAAATCTGAGTTCCATAAACTAACAAATCAAGCAAATAAAAAATTGATAGAAATGAAGCAGATTTAAACCACATAATAGCACTATATATCAAATAGAGATTAGACTTTTTTTAAAGAACATGTGGAACATGTATAAAATTCATCACATGGAAAGCCACAAAAGTCTCAAAAATTCCAAAGATTCAATACCAAAAAGACCATATTCTCTGACTACAATGTGATAAAATTAGAGAAAAATAATAAAAACCTAAGAAATCCTACATATTTTCAGACTTAATACTTCTAAACTTCCACTTTTAACCAGGATAGAGTAACAGAAACCAAATTTACCCATTTGGGGGCCAGCCTGGTGGTGCAGCGGTTAAGTGCACACATTCTGCTTCAGCAGCCCGGGGTTCGCCTGTTCAGATCCCAGGTGCGGACATGGCACCGCTTGGCATGCCATGCTGTGGTAGGCATCCCACATATAAAGTAGAGGAAGGTGGGCATGGATGTTAGCTCAGGGCCAGTCTTCCTCAGCAAAAAGAGGAGGATTGGCAGCAGTTAGCTCAGGGCTAATCTTCCTCAAAAAAAAAAAGTACCCATTTGCCTGTACCAACAAAAACTAAAATCAAAATACAACAAAAAACAGGCAAAATACATGAAAATGACAGTTTTCAAGACACTGGATATCAGGCATATGTCCATACAAAGACCTGAATATAAAGGTTCATAGTTATCAAAAATTGGAAGTAACCCAAATTTCCATCAACAGGTAAACAGATAAACTGTGGTATAGTCATACAATAATACTACACCGCAATAAAAAGGAATGAACTGTTAATAAATATAACAACATGCAAAAATCTCAAATTATGCTAAGTGAAAGAGGCCAAACAAAAAAGAACATATTGTATGATTCCATTTAGATAAAATCCCATAAAATGCAAGCTAGTCTATAGTGACGAAAAACAGATCAGCTGACGCCTAGAGACGGGAGGGGATGAGCAGGGATTATCCAAGGCAAAGAGAGAACTTTCGGAGTGATGGGTACATTTATTATTGTGATTGTGGTGATGGTTTCAAAGGTGTATATGTTTATCAGAAGTTATCAAATTGTATACTTTAAATATGTACTGTTCATTATATGTCAATTATACATCAATAAAATTGTAAAAAAATCAAGAGCTAAACAATAATTGTAGATCTTTACTTATATTTTAAATAACTAAAACTAGACAAAGGTAGACCTGATAGAGAGGCCTGCGGCTGTTCCTTCTAGTGGCACTGTCTCTCTCTGTAGCCCTCCAAGGAACTCTTAGGCCTCTGAGGAGGAGTTTGAAAACCTCTGTTTCAAGCTGTTAACCACAGACTCTCAAACTAGCTGACAAAATTTAGATTGGCATTATTTTTAAATTACATTTCTTCCTTTCAAATACTGTTACATTTTATAACTGTCTCATAGCAATTTCTTGGAGTAATCTAATCAACTCAGAGTATTTACATTATGACTATCCAAATACTGTTTCTATACATCCGTGAAAGACACAGGTTCTTTCACAAAGTGTAGTCTAGTGTTTAGAAATGTAACTGCAGGCTAACAAAACAAAGAATTTTAAATCTAGAAAGAACCTGTTACTGCACAAAGGGCACGATCTGCTTGCTGCAAGACAAAAGCCAAGAGGCAAGATGGTGGCAGAGAAAGGGCATTTTATTGCAGCTTGCTAGCAAGAGGGAAGGTGGCCCACTCATGTCCAAAACCACCACCTGAAGGAGGCACAGAATCTTGAAGCGGTTATATGGGCCAGTGGGTTATGGGGCAGGGGTTAGGAATGTTGACCCTCTGGTGTTACCAGATCTTTCAGTTTTCACTGATGGTGACAGTCAGCATAGACTCTCTGTTCGGGTGTCATCACATTCCTAAGGAACTCCAAGGAATGAAGCTATCGTCTTATCGCAGCTGGGAGGGACATACACAAGCAGGGGTCATAAAATCTACAGAGCAGGTGGATCTCCTGGAGGGTGCATATCTAGCCAGGTTAGTTAGTCAGAGGTCTCTCAAAGTTACAATATGGTCTCTTTTCTACAATATGGCTTCCCTTATGTCAAGCTTGGGTTGAGGTATCAAACTTAAGACATTATTTTATATCTAATCCCTAAGGTCACACCACCAAGGATCTGGATGCTACCTACTGACATTTACTCTCTCCATTCCACCATGCTGCTTCCTGGAAACTCTTTACCATGTTCTACATGACAACAAACAAGAATAACTGAGAAGTCTTCCTAGGCCTGCTACTTATAAACAGGGTAGGGGCAGTGGCACTAACCCAAAGTGGCTTGTACTTATAGATATGAGGCACAACACTGGTCCCTTAAGGAAATCAGACTGAATATTAAGAACAGAGAATAAGTAGAAGGCAGCAAGAAAAGTACTCTTACGTAAAATGCAGCAAGTGTGAACCAGTTGCCTAAGGAATGCTCAGCCTAGTAAGAGAATATGACCTACTATTTGTGAGTAATACAAATAAGTCACTGAGGACACTTACGTTTGGAAATTCTTTACAAAAATTTTATTTAAGATCTCATGCCCTTATAAAAAGTACATTACATCAAGATTGCAAAAAAGACACTTTTTTATAAAAGAGAGACTATCTACTATCTATTTACTCATCTGTTTCACTTCATAATTCATTTCCTACCCCAAAACAATGATAAAACACTTTCTCCCTCTTCCTTTCCTTCCCCCTGCTTTGAAAGGGCACGTGCCATAAGGGATATAATAGAATGTGCCATTTCCTTGCCAGGAAAGCAATAGCTTTCTACTGGCTGGATGTAAGAGAGCCATTGGCATTCCTTGTTCCCAGAACCAAAAAGGTCACTAAACCCTGAACTTAAATATAACTTTTCTATTACTTGCAATATCTCTCCCTGAGTTTCTCTTTTACTCACACACTATACTTTAAAACAATCTTAAATTTTAAGCACTCAAGAATTGCTTACGAAATGATTAAAGGATCTAAAGTTAACTTACTTCTTTAACTTAGCAACTGTTTTCTACATAAGAACTCAAAGTTAAAAATTACATGGATGGACAAGGACCCAATTCTAAGAAAGGGATGAATTCTCAGAGTAAATACATTTTTATAACCCTTGTCTCAAAGTAAGATCAATCCTACAAAATACTTAGAACGTTAAGAATGCAATTTACACAGTAAAAATTATTTGATTTGTTTTCAGTATGAAAGTACTTTTAATTTCTTTACTGCAGGTACAATGGCATCCAAGTCATCAATTTCTGTAACAGAAAAACAAGAATAATAAAAGAGTAGCTTTATCTAGTGACAGACTCAGACGAAATGAGAATCTCTATGCAAAGGCAAACCTCAAACACAAAGGCAACAACACTAGTGCTTTTGGGCACATGAAATTTTCTCCAACAGTGGTGATAAGAGTATCAGTGACTCAGACACAGATGTTTCACAGGGCATCTGTCTGTATAGCTACCACCTACCTACAAGCATCCTCTAAGTGTGATATTAATCTCATTAGCAATGTGCTCCTATTAACAGACCCTACTGGCCACATTTACGATATTATGCTATTGCCTCTTTAAGTCTCTGTGGTTACTTGGGTGAGCCCACATAGTGAAATCCCAGGTAGAGGCTGTCTCTTTCATGGGTCTCCATCTGAAGACTTTGGGATTTCTTCTCATGGAACACAGTTGTATCCTTAATTCTCCTGGAAAGATTTCTCATGAGTAGAGTCCCTCTTAGGTCCACCTTTAGGATGAAACACATCTACCTAATAAAAGGTGTGAGGCTTCTCCAAGTACAAAGCTCAGGTGCAATGTCTCATAGAGCTTAGCCCGGCCCAGCTTACCAGATAAACCAGTGCAGGTTCTTCTCTGCCGGGTTCTGTCTGAATTTGATTTCTCTTCCTAAGACTACCTTCTTCTAACCAGCATAACTTAGAATTCACTGTCTGAAGGTTCCTGACTGCTGAGGAAGCGGTGCTTTCTCTCATTATCTAGACTCCAGCCCTACTTAAGTTAAGTCCCAGTGGCAAGTTCTCTAGATTCTCACCACTTTTTCCTAGATTATTCTGCTAGCTTACTGTTCTCATAAACTCATTTCCTTTACATAAAACATGCCTCCTTGGATCCTACCTCTCTCCCTCCACATTTAGCTGGATTTTGGTTGTTCTTCCTTTAGCCTAAACACATGACTCATGATGTTTAAGCTCCTGACTTCAGTCAGAATACTTGTCTGGATCCACTTATAAATACAGCATCAAGATATAGGAAAGGAAAAAAATAAAGCAAATCTACAACAGAGAATTTGGTTCACGCCTTACATTGTGGTAAGGTACAAGATCAAATTATAATCTGACCCCCCATTCTGAAATCACACCTGTTTTCTCACTAAATGAGAAATCTGCCTTACAAATGAACCTCACAGAGAAGGCTCTTGGCTGATAGGAGAATTTTTTCAGCTAATCACATCCCTCTATGAGAAAAAGACAGACCTTCTTCATATCTGGTATTTGGTACACCGCTCTGTTGTTCTAGATGCTTAACACGACATCTAGTAATAATAAAAATATTCATGCTTGCCAAAACAAATTTAACTTTCACAATGTTAAATATAATATTTAACTCAAGAATTTCAACTGTGACCAAAATATGGAGTTCATCTGCAGGATGACTTGGTTTCTTGAAGCAAATGATCCCACAAGCCCCATACCAAGTATCATAATATCTGAGAGGAGGTTTCTACAGAAGAATTCTGAAATAAGTGTTACTAGCACAACTATTAAAATGTTTATTAATGATGAGAACCTCACTGTTTAAGTTAATTGTTACCCCAAAGCAACTAAAATCATATTATTCTATGAAACAAGGCTCTTGGAGATATGAGGCAACACATTTCTATAATTTCATGTCTCATCTTGAGTTTAACCTTCAGATTACATTTTCCCTTCCTATGACCTTTTCAAACATACCAGCATCTCTGAAGCACGCTCACTCACTGCCTCATTTGCTTTCACAGACTACAGAAAACTGGCCACGAAACTTCCTTTATATTCACTCACCTAAGTACTCCAGTCAGATACTGTTTTCATTTATCCAAATTCTTTCCAAATTTTAATTTACTCATTCCTTTATCTTCTACTATACCTCATTTCCTCCTCTAATTTACTCTATGTCAAGAAGCCATTCTTTAAAAAAACTTTTTTTCAAATGAGCTATTTAGAAAAAAAAATTCATTAGTGAATAAATCACTTTAAACTTTAGAAAGAGTTAATAATAAGACAAATTATTTTTATAGCCATATACAATCGCACTTAAAATAGGAGGCTTTGGTGTCTATCTTGCCTATGATTCCTAAGCAAATTACATTTTTTCCTTTTAAGAGAGATTATACTAACAAAGCCCTCAGTCTGACCAAGAGCATAAATGCAGCTCTTTCCTTCTACAGATTTATAAACCTCTCTTCCTTTCTACAGATGTTTACTTTACATTACTTCCTATCACCTCAAAAGGAAATTTAATTTGTATATTTTTTAAAAACATCCAGTAGGAACTATCTTCAAAAAAAAAAAAAAGGGATGAAAAAAGTATCTTCCAAGATCATAAATTCTACCAAGGTTTCTCAATTGGGAATGACAAAGTCAAGGTTAAAACTGGGCATAGCCAGAGTACTGCCATTTCTCATTTTAAGGTCCCAAAACGAGGCAGCCAGCCCAGCTCCTTAAAGCACGTGTCTCTCTCCTGTAGACTAATCCCAACCAGCTCCAGCTGTGAGGTGGGAGTGCACTTCCAGAACCATTAGTGGTTTCCAGACACTTTCTACAAACACTCTAGGGAAAAACACCAAGCCAGTGACAAAGAACACTCTTCTCTCAAACCTGCTCACATCTTAAGACTGGAAATTTAACCACCACCAACAGAGGTCTTACCTAAGATTTCAAGAAGGTCATTAGTAAAGGCCTGAAATGCTGGGAAAAATTCCTCATGTTCTTCCAATTTGTTGATAATGCTTTAAAAAAAAATGCACAGTTTACACTGAATTTCCAACTTAAAGTTCTTGCCTCTGATTGAAAACAGAACATTTTCAAAATGGAAAGAAATTTCCTGCTGATTTAAATATAAATTTAATGATCATTTACTACAATCCTTCCTTTTTGAGCACTTTGTTCAATTAATATCATTTTTCTAAAAGAAAAATCTCTTATTATTAGTGTAAACATCTGTTCCAAAGTTAAATTTATATAATATTCCTAATCTGGGAAACTTTCCATTTAGCTCTAGGATTCTTAAGAGACCATGATTTTATAACATTCTCTAAAAATAATTGGCTTGAATATCTAGTATTCTATTAAACATTAAGAACAAGTATCAGCAGTCAGGAAAACTGTAGGAAGGGGGGAAAGACCAATATGAGATACATGTTCCTTTTAAAAACATCAAGTAGGGGCTGGCCCCATGGCCGAGTGGTTAAGTTCGCACGCTCTGCTGCAGGCGGCCCAGTGTTTCGTTGGTGCGAATCCTGGGCGCGGACATGGCACTGCTCATCAAACCACGCTGAGGCAGCGTCCCACATGCCACAACTAGAAGGACCCACAACGAAGAAGATACAACTATGTACCGGGGGGCTTTGGGGAGAAAAAGGAAAAAATAAAATCTTTAAAAAAAAAAAAAAAATCAAGTATCAGAAAACTCAAATGTCAGATTAGGTAAGGGCTCTTCTTGGAAAACCTGCAGAACATATGGAACAGGCGGGATACTACGTGTTCCCCTTCCCAAATGTTGCAGTGTAACATTTGGAGAGGGGTGCAGGGGAGGAAGAGTCCATTTAAGCAAAGCTAAAATGTTTCAGTATTTTAAAAAAACCATTAGGTTTTATGTTA
Organism: Equus caballus; assembly: GCF_041296265.1. Lineage (NCBI taxonomy): Eukaryota > Metazoa > Chordata > Mammalia > Perissodactyla > Equidae > Equus > Equus caballus. Next base: position 84,612,584 of record NC_091699.1, read on the forward strand.
GAGATGCCTAGCTTTTTACAAAATCCTTACCATTTATCTTCTAATCAAATAATAAATATACTGTGAGGGACTATTCAGTGGTCTACGGTAGTGTACTAAAGATAGCACTTGTTTATACATTCTGAACTCACATGAAGTTGCTAACCAGGTTTGAATTTCTCCAGATATAATTTTCCCTGGGAAGAGGCTTACAGCAATAACGCTGGAGTCTTGACCTACCCTATGGAAACTTACAGGCTCTACAATCTACTTTTATCTTGAAATAGTTGGCCTTCTCTCCATTCCTAAGGTGGGAGATCATTTTCAATTGTCTAGTTATTTAAAAGACGCTATTCCAAACAGGAAAGGTAAATAACTTATAAAGTTTCGAAAGTCTTTAATTTTACCACTCCACGCATTCTGAATGATACTTCGAAAACTTTTTAAAATAAATACCTCTGGAGGTCTTCAGGTCCCAATACCTGCGTAACCTGTTCACTCACATCCTCATTAATCAGCCTACACAATTTTCCAACTGTGCTCACCAGCACACACAATGAGGATGAACTATCTGCAAAGGAGAAATAAAAGGATAGGGTATTTCAAAAGAGAATTTTCAAAATCATTAAATCAAACACTGCTTCAGTTATCCTCATTTTTTTTTTTTTTTGCTTTAAACTGTTTTACCTATATTTTATTGATTTATCAGGAATAATTCTTAAATGGGGGCCAAAAAGAACAAAGGGTCATCACCTAATTCTAAGAGTTCTTGGAGGTTTCTCACAGCATTGTTCATTTCTCCAAGCCTAGTATAAACTTCATGCATTCGGGGATAGACTCCATTTAAAGAAGGCACATCAAATAATTTTTGGAAGTGAGAAACAATAGCTTGCAAAGTTTGAAAGTCTGGCATATTGCTGTCCTGTCCAAAAGAGAGGGAGAAAAAAAAAAGATAGTTCACATCTTAAAATAACCCCAAATCTTTAATAAAAACTTTAAAAAGACAAAGAATCCTAGTAGAATAAATATCAATATCCATACCATTACCAGTTTTTAAGATAAGATTACATTAAAATGTGAATATTTGCATAAGTATTACCTTTTCCTTATTTTCAACTTCTTCCAACATGGTATCTACTATAAACAACAGATCTTCAACTCTGATCCCTTCATTTTCATCCTGCTTCTTTAAATTATGCCAAGGCACTAGTTCTGCAGATAGTATTTTCAAGGACTTATATAAATCCTTTATAACAAAAGAAATGACATGGTATTATTGATTTTAAAAAATATTTTCCATAATAATGCTGATAAAATATAATTATCCAGGCAGGTTTAATATATATATTAATCATCATCAGTATTTTTTTAAAAACAACTTCCAGTTTAGAAAAAGTGTGTTAAATTCGTTTTCTCCAGGTAAATATAGGCCTTACAAAAAACATTATATATTGTTTATCCCATATCTGGATGTTTTAAGTAATTATATTATTAGTATTTATTTAAGTAATTATTTTGAATTATAGATGGAGAAAAATAAGTTTGTTCTTTGTATTCTGGCCATTAATTTTTTCATAACAGATTTATTGAGATGTAATTCATATACCATAAAATTCACCTTCTTTGTGTGTACAATTCAGTGGTTCTAATACATTTAGAGATGTGCAACCATCACCATTAGCTAATTTCAGGACATTTTCATCACCTCCCAAAAAACCCCCATACCCACTTGCAGTCATTCCCCATTCTCCCCTGCCCTCAGTTCCTGAATAACTACTAATCTACTTTCTGTTTCTATGAAATTTGCCTATTCTCAGCGTTTCACATAAAATGGAATCATACAATAGTGGCCTTTTGTGACTGGCTTCTTTCACTTATGATAATGTTTTCAAGATTGATCCATGTTATAGCATGTATCTCCAGGCAATTCTTAATTTGAAAGGATGACTAAATTAATTCTACTTAATCTTCATGACAGTCTACTTAGTTTCCTGGCCTAGACATGTGGTCCTAACGTATTTTAAAACTGCACAAGAGGCAAGGCTACTGGAAGTTTAGAATACTAAGACTGGCCAACCGATAAATATCTACTGAGCATCTGCTATGTGCATGGTGCAGTGCTTGGCCCTTCAGAACAATGCTGTCCCAAAGAAACGTACGTGAGTCACAGTAATTCTAAATTGTCTTGTAGCCACACTTAGAAAGGTAAAAAGAAACAAGAGACATTAACTTTAGTAATATATTTTACTTAACCCAATATATCAAAAATATTTTCATTTCAACACATAATCAATATTTTAATTATTTTTTTTCAATATTAAGTCTTCTAAATCTGGCGTGTATTTTATACTCACGGCACATCTTAGTTAGGACTGGCCACATTTCAAGTGATCAAAAGCTACATGTGGCTAGTGGTTACTGTATTAGACAGCACAACTCCAAAATACAGAAAGAGGTACAGGAAATTCTTTTTCCAACTTCTTATTTTAGTCCTTTGCTTATTTAACACTCTCTAATTAATGCCCAGACCTCACATACTCATATCTTTAACCTTTCATTTGGTAAGAAGGCAATTACCTATTTTAGCAATTCAAGGCAATACATTCCGTGTCAAATGAATGTTTTAAGTAATAAGTGCCACCAGAATTGGAAAAAAAAAGTCAGGAAGTCACAGCATAATGATATCTTCATTAACCAACGCTCCATCAACAAAGTGTGATTATAAAGAAATGGTCTATGGTGAAAAACGCACCAAATATAAATTTTTGCTTGAGAATAAAAGTATTACAAGGTTAAGAAAAACAGATGTTCTGGTCTACTTATAGCACAGTCTATCTAAGCAAACCCTGAGAAATCTAAAAGAAGGCCTCCTAGGTTCACCACATTACTCAGTAGCAGGGATGCAGAAATACAACCAAGGTCCTGTCTGATTGCGTATGGCTGGCCTCTGGAGCAGTGGGGGATGGCAAAGACTCGGCATACAAGAGTGTACTGGGTTGCGAGAGCCTCTGTGTCTGTAGCTCACCTTTCCCGGACAGACGGGTGAGAAAGACAGAAGGAAGGAGGCTGACAGCCAGCTCCATGCTTTTCCCATTCTTCTCTTTTAAGCAAAATCTAACCTGAGAGAACAACTAATCTGGGAAGATGGTTGTCCCAAACTTAGAGGCTGCTATGGCAGAGAAAACTTTTCATATAAGGAGGCCTCAAATAACCTCATGTCGTTTCTCAATTTGGATCCTGACTCTGCAGCATAAGAAAAATATCTGAAGCACTGCCTAAAATCCATGAGTTCCTTGAGTAGTAGAACAAGTAAATTCCTCCTGGGGGTCCTCAGAATATTCTAATTATAAAGCTAACTCTCCTTGTCTCCTAGCGGGAAAACTGCAAGTAGCAAGAATTCATCACCTCTGTGAAGCTTTTCTTGAAGGCTCTCCCTCCTCCAGAATCTGGAGTTATCTGCATCATTCACTTAGTATTTCATCATGGGCTGCTTTTATGGCATTCATTTCTTCTAGTGATATCCTGAATGGTTAAACTTTATTTCATATTTTAGTATGTTTTGACCATCCAATTAGTCTAAATCTCGTGTTCACCTTTTCTGATACCACCCTCAATGCACTGAATATAGTAAATAATAACTATCCATTTATTTGATTCTTCCCTTTGTCAGCTTTCTCTGCTAGTCTTTTCCCTTCTCTTGGGAAGGCTGGGGCATTTTCTAGCCCATTTCCCTGAGAAGGAGAAAAGGAGTTAGCACGATTTCTTCCAACCCCCAGACAAGCAATGACTGGGAAAATGCCATGATTTACATAACCTACCACTAATCATTTTACCCTCTTCTGAGATATAAACTGGAGGAACTCAGACCTATAAAACAGGTATATTAATCCAATACTGTCACTTAATTAAAGTGTTTTTTATTTTGTAGCTCTATCTGAGCCCTATATAAAAAAGGAAGGCTAAATTAGGCTGAATGTGAAGACTGCTTCATCAGTTACAAGTATGTTTTCATTAAAATTTTCTTTTAATTCAGCATCATCTCCATTTGGTTGTCTTGAAATGTGTATTCTGCTTCATTCTTTTGACAAATATTGAGCACTCATCAAGTATCAGGAGGTTCATTGGGACACATCAGAAAACAAAAAAGACAAAACTCACGGAGCCTACCCATTCTTACACACATATTCTGCATTATCTACACTTCATGCACTAAGTCTTCTCCTGACAAACACTACTGTTGAATCACACCTGCATGAACAGAGGTGCTGCTACATCTCTATGTATAGGTTATTGAAAAATCTAAAGTTTAAGGGGAATAGAAATTAAATACTGACTTTAGCAATTCACCTCTCAGTGAACTACTCAACAAAAACTGAACAAAATCTGAAGTTATGTAATAAAGAATACACAATAACTCTATAAAGTGGAGAGATTTTAATCTTCCATGGATAGACAGGATAGGTAAGAGTGGTACTGGCTGCTATCTGACTACAACCTGCTCTAGAGAATAGAGAGACATGGAGATAAGCTAAGTTTTGAGAGAAGAAAAATAATTTAAAATATAAAAAGAGAAAAAACACCTCCAGTTAAAATGGAATAAGAATAAGACATTACATCTGTAGAGGAATAAGGGCCAGGAAAATCTGTAGCATGAGGATACCAAAAAGAGAAAACGAAGGTAGAACAGGGAAGGGCCTAGAAGTGCAAAGTGGATCCACTATAGATTTTCAACAATGCAACAGGCCTAAAACATGTCTTCTTTGGTAGAACTTTATAGGAGGCAAAGCTTATGGTAATGACAACAGCGAATACGTAGTACTCAAAACAGATACATAAGTACCAAGATTCAAGTTATAGATAAACTAGGCCTTTTCAGCTTTACAGTTAAACAAACAAAAAAATTAAGCCTAGTTCTATTAATAAAGCCATAGACTCCAATGTATTTTCAAAGCATGTAAACAATATTCAACCCTTTACCTTGAGGGAAGTCAGTTGATCTGCCCACATTTCTATTATAGGAACAAGATGCTCAAATCCACAATCTTGAACAAGCTCTTTATTGAAATGTTGGGCTCCTCTGCTCTGTTTATAAATTATTACTGGAGCTCTTGGATTGTGAATAATTGAATTGATGCTACTCAGCACCTTTAAAAAAGACAATGTTTTTAGTTGAAATGTTTATCATTGCTCTGTCAAAGTGATATATGTTAAAGGAGTGCTTTACATTCAAAGTAACATTTTTTAGAGTTAATTTTAGACATTAAGATCTTTAACAAGATTGACAGGTAATGCTTTGAAGGACAACAGCTTCATCAACATGATTAAACACATCAGTCCTAATGAGGATCACAGACTTCACAGGAAAACTAAAATGCATTTTTAAACCATTTAGATTCGAAAGTAGTTATGAATGATTATAATCCACATAGGGAAGAGTAACCATCCAGACATCCTTAGCTAGAGTCCCACATTTCCCACTTTCTATCTCTTCATATTTAAGCGAAGTAGGATGTTAAAAGGGGTATTTCCTGTTGTTTCATAGCTTCACTTGAAGTTCAAAGTAAGGACAATAAATAAGTTCAACACCTTCTAAATCGAAAACCTGGAAACAGCACGTAGGTCTCGCTAAGAGGTGATCAAAGTGATCTTGGATAGTGACCAGCCTATCTAAGAAAATGTTAGAGAGTCATTGGACAGGATTCACCAGGACGAATGTCTTTTAAAGGAATATACAGACCTAGTGAGTGAAAAATGCTGTGTTGTTTTTCTTTTCTTCCCATAGAAAGCTACAGAAAACTACAGGTCTCCTGAGAATTTGACTTATGATGCTTATTTACAAGCAGTCTTGTTATTGTTATTTAAGTATATGAGAGTACATTTCAGTATTTCACTTGTTATGTTTAAACTCCTCTTTGAAAATGGAAAAAACAATTAACTCTTCTCCATTAAATTACTGAGAGCAGACACATAGTTCCCCCTCTCCCTCTGCCTCACACCAAATCTAAGAAGGGCAGCAGAACTCCTGAAAGAGATCAGGGAGCTGATACTGGCCGAGCTTCAGAAGCTTACAGGACAATCCCACTCCATGATGGAGGTGGAGAACCAAGGCGGATTACATGTATGTCCAGCAGTATGCATCCATATTTTGTAGTAGATTGTTTGTAAAAATTATCATCATTATTTTTCTTCCTTATATCCTCTCCCCTTTGCAGTATGACACTGCAGGATTCTCTCATCAAGATGGAGTCTAGGGGCCTGCCTGGTGGCACAGTGGTTAAGTTTGCACGTTCCGCTTCAGTGGCCCAGGATTTGCCGGTTCGGATGCCGGGTGCGGACATGGCACCACTTGGCACGCCATGCTGTGGTAGGCGTCCCACATATAAAGTAGAGGAAGATGGGCACGGATGTTAGCTCAGGGCCAGTCTTCCTCAGCAAAAAGAGGAGAATTGGCAGCAGCTAGTAGCTCAGGGCTAATCTTCCTCAAAAAAAAAAAAAAAGAAAAAGAAATGGAGTCTATTTTCTACTCCTTGAATCTGGGCTGATCCTGGGGCTTGCGCTGGCCCACAGAAAAGGAAGTAATGCTGTGCCAGCGTGGGCTCCAAGACTCGAAGGGTCTTGATTATTTCTGCTCTCTCTCTCTTTGAACTCTGTTGCTGTGTTGGCAAGCCCAGGCTAGATGGTGGATGATAAAAAGACACATGCCCCAGTCATCCCTATTACCCTGAGCCAATACCCACCCAACTCACAGAAGCAGAGCCACTTAGCTGACTTGTATCTGACAGCAGATGCATGAGGGAACCCAACCAAAATCAAGAGAACCGCCCAGCTGGCCAAGCACAATGATATTAAAGTGTTGTTATTTTAAGTAACTAAGTTTTAGGAGAGTCCGTTACACAGCAAAAATGAACTGATATACATATAAAGATAAAGATGGAAGAGAGCAAGGAGAGGAGGCAGCAACAAGAGAAGCCTGCCCTTTTACACTGTGGTAGGCCAAGAATACACCCTGTGGCCAAGCAGACACTTTAGAAGAGAGTCAAGCTTTGCTTTCATGAAAGAACACTACCTATAGCTGGAAGACTCAGGGGTAATATCACTTGAACAGGAGGAGGAAAGGGATTCATAAGAGGTCAGCTGGAAAGTGCACTGCCCGTAGAATTAACGGTACATTGCCAAAGTCCCTAGTTGGTGGGGAGGAAATAAGTGCACACACACACACACGTATACACAAGCATTCCCTGAAGAGAAAAACAGGCAGTATTTGGTCATCAGCCACAACACGGCACCAGTGCTAGACTGCACCAGCACCAGTCAAGAAAGATTCTACTCTCTTGCTTTCTATTCTCACCCAACATGCACCCTCACTGCCAAACTTGGAGAAGCCAGATACAGCAGAGGACTAGGAGAGAAGGTGGAGCAATGGCAATAGAGAAATGGACCACAGCCGCTCGCCACACTGCTTGTTTGAAGAAGCATAGGTCAGGCATGAAATAAACTAGGCATAAAGTAGAAGCTTTGAACTAAATGAGATTGAAGTTTTGATTGAGTTTTTTTTTTTTTAAGATTTTATTTTTCCTTTTTCTCCCAAAGCCCCCCGGCACATAGTTGTGTACTTTTTAGTTGTGGGTCCTTCTAGTTGTGGCACGTGAGAAGCCACCTCAGCATGGCCTGACGAGCAGCGCCATGTTCGTGCCCAGGATCTAAACCAGTGAAACCCTGGGCCGCCGAAGCAGAGCATGTGAACCCAACCACTCCACCAGCCCCTTGACTGAGATTTGAATGACTTTTTCTCCCAATTTTTCATCAAGAAAATTTTGAAACATACAAAAAAATAAAAAGAATATAAATAAGAAACACTGTATTAGTCAGGGTTCTCCAAAGAAACAGAACCAATAGGATATGTGTGTGTATTTATTTACTACAAGGAACTGGCTCAGGCCTGACAAGTCCCAAGATCTGATTGTTCTATTGAGGCCTTCAACTGATTGGATGAGCCCACTCACATCAGGGAGTGCAATCTGCTTTCCCTAGTCTTCCAACTCAAACGTTAATTTCATACAGAAACACCCTCACAGACACACCCAGAATAATGTTTGACAAAATATCTGGGCATCCATGGCCCAGTCAATTTAATATATAAAATGAACCATCACAAATACCCATATAATCACTATCTAGAGTCAACAATTGTCAACATTTTGCCATATTTGCTCACTCCAGCTATCTATCTTTTTAGCTGAACCATTTAAAGAAAATGCAGACCTGATAACACTTCACCCTCAAATACTTAAGCATGCATCTCTTAAAAGCAGGCATACTTTGAGTCAGCCCTGATGGTCTAGTGGTTAAAGTTCAGTGCTCTCACCACTTCAGCAGCTTGGGTTCAGTTCCCAGTCACAGAACCACAGCACTCGTCTGTGCTGCCATGCTGAGGCAATGTCTCACATAGAAGAACTAGAAGGACTTACAACCAGAATATACAGCTCTGCACTGGGGCTTTGGGGAGGGAAAAAAAAAAGAGGGAGATTGGCAACAGATGTTAGCTCAGGGCGAATCTTTCCCAGCTTAAAAAAAAAGTAGGTGCGGCCGGCCCCACGGCCGAGTGGTTAAGTTCGCATGCTCTGCTTCGGTGGCCCAGGGTTTCACCGGTTTGGATCCTGGGTGCAGGCATGGCACCGCTCATCAGGCCATGGAGAGGAGGCATCCCACATGCCACAGCTAGAAGGACCCACAACTAAAATATACAACTATGTTCTGGGGGGTTTTGGGGAGGAAAAGTAAAAAAACAAAAAAAAAAAAGTAGGCATATTTTCCTACAAAATCACACTATCATTATTATACATACAAAAATTAACAATAATTCCCTAATATCATCAATGCCTGCACTGAATTTTAAATATCTTAATATGTATAATATGTGACTATAACCCCTCTGCCAAAAGCAATGAGTTCTACCTTATATATCATCCAAGAAGAGGGAAGAAAGACTGAAAACAACAAGTTTAAAGGAAGAAGAGTAAAAAGCCATTTGCTTATTTACCACCATGAAGCCCAGCCTATTTAATAAACAGTTACACAAGTATAAAGACAAGATACCGTTTTTTTTTTTCCTGCTTTTTCTCCCCAAATCCCCCCCATACATAGTCGTATATTTTAGTTGTGGGTCCTTCTGGTTGTGACAAGATGCCATTTTGATCTTGAATCTTTGTCCCTATTCCTGGTAATATTACTTTAGATGTTTATTGAGGAGCTTTTTGTTTTTAGTTCAAGAGAGTGTATTTCACCATTTCACTTCTCTTATATTTAAACACATCATTTTAACAGAAAAAATTCATTAAATCTCCTCCCCTGAATTACCGACAGCAGAGCATATTCTTTCTTACGGCTTATTCACACTCTGATGACTGGCAGCAAAGATGTATTAGTGAGGAAATGGAAAAATGACAAACAATTCCCAGAGAGATGGGAATTAGAGAAAGAAAATTTACAACATAGGTCTTATCTTACTCAGAAAGAGTTTGATATGGATAAAAAATATATTTTTAAGGGTAATCACTAGATGAATAGAAAAGAATTAAGAAAATGAATGTCCTAACTACTTTAAGAGAAAAAAAAGACAAAGAAATCTCAAGCTAGCAAATGTCAAGAAAAGAATGGAATAAGAAACCATGTAAATAGCAAACAGAAAGTAAGACGTCAGGAACAAAAGCAGATATATGAATTGGTGTCAATGTCCATGAATGGTTTAATTCCCCTGTTAAAGGACAAAGCCTCTCAAATTGAATCTAAGAAACAAAATGAAGTAAAAGCCATTCAGTTATATACTGGGTACAAGAGAATTATCTAAAACACAACAGTTTTCAGAAAGGTGCCTGGGCATGTAATTAACACAGAGATATATGAAGAACCAGGAATAATCAATTAGAAAATGTAACGGAAAAAAAGATCCCCTTCAAACAAAGAATCCTAAAATTCATATGGGGCAACAAAAGACCCCGAATTTCTAAAGCAATCCTGAGAAAAAAGAACAAAACGGGAGGCATCACAATCCCTGACTTCAAAACATACTACAAAGCTACAGTAATCAAAACAGCATGGTACTGGTACAAAAACAGGTGCACAGATCAATGGAACAGAATTGAAAGCCCAGAAATAAAACCACACATCTATGGACAGCTTATCTTCGACAAAGGAGCTGAGGGCATACAATGGAGAAAAGAAAGTCTTTTCAACAAAAGGTGCTGGGAAAACTGGAAAGCCACATGTAAAAGAATGAAAATTGACCATTCTTTTTCACCATTCACCAAAATAAACTCAAAATGGATCAAAGACCTAAAGGTGAGACCTGAAACCATAAGGCTTCTAGAAGAAAACATAGGCAGTACATTCTTTGACATCAGTATTAAAAGGATCTTTTTGGACACCATGTCTTCTCAGAGAAGGGAAACAATAGAAAGAATAAACGAATGGGACTTCATCAGACTAAAGAGCTTCTTCAAGGCAAATGAAAACAGGATTGAAACAAGAAAACAACCCACTAACTGGGAAAAAATATTTGCAAGTCATATATCTGACAAAGGCTTAATATCCATAATATATAAAGAACTCTCACAACTCAACAACAAAAAATCAAACGACCCGATCAAAAAATGGGCTGGAGACATGAACAGACATTTCTCCAAAGAAGATATACGGATGGCCAATAGGCACATGAAAAGATGCTCATCATCGCTGATCATCAGGGAAATGCAAATCAAAACTACACTAAGATATCACCTTACACCCATTAGAATGACAAAAATATCTAAAACTAATAGTAACAAATGTTAGAGAGGTTGTGGAGAAAAAGGAACCCTCATACACTGCTGGTAGGAATGCAAACTGGTGCAGCCACTATGGAAAACAGTATGGAGATTCCTCAAAAAATTAAAAATAGAACTACCATACGATCCAGCCATCCCACTACTGGGTATTTATCCAAAGAGCTTGAAGTCAGCAATCCCAAAAGTCCTATGTACCCCAATGTTCATTGCAGCATTATTTACAATAGCCAAGATATGGAAGCAACCTAAGTGCCCATCAACAGATGAATGGATAAAGAAGATGTGGTACATATATACAATGGAATACTACTCAGCTGCAAAACAGAACAAAATCATTCCATTTGCAATAACATGGATGGACCTTAAGGGAATTATGTTAAGTGAGAGAAGCCAGATAGAGAAGGATAATCTGTGTATGATGACTCCACTCATATAAGGAATTTAAAAATGTGGACTAAGAGAACAGTTTAGTAGATACGAGGGGAAAGGAGGGGTGGGGGGTGGGCACAAAGGGTGAAGTGGTGCACCTACAACACAACTAACAAACATTAATGTACAACTGAAATTTCACAAGATTGTAACCTATCAATAACTCAATAAAAAAAAAAGATCCCCTTCACAATAGCAATAAAAGTTATAAAATACCTAGGAAATAAACCTAACTAGAAATATGCAAGAGCTAAATTTTAAAACATATAAAATTTTATTAAAGGCTGTAAAGGAAGACTCAAATAAAATTAGAGACATATTTCTGAGCAAGACAGTTTAAAACTGTAAAGGTGTCATTTTTCCAAATACTAATTCAAAAAGTTAATCCAATTTCACCTCCTCTTAATGGGATCTATTTTTCAATTTGACAAACTGTTCATTCAGAAGAATAAATATGCTAATAATATAGCCAAGGAAAAATTCTAAAAAGCAACAAGATACTTATCCTAAAAGCTATCAAAACCTACTATAAAACTATAGAAATTAAAAGAATATGGAAATAGTATAAAAATGAAAGAGAGTCTAGAAACAAAACTATACATATAAGAAAATACAGTAAAGTAGAGAAAGAATGGTCTATTGGAAACTGCCAACTCAAATGACTATAGAAGCCAGGTAAGAGCATAAGTGAGTGAAGCAAGCACGGTGAGGACTGGGGCTAAGTGAAAAGCACATGGCCGAATGTGACAAGGGAAGGCATAATTCTCCTCTGATAATGACTGTGCAGGAATTTGCTGCCAGATTCTTCGGCTTTTTAAGAGAAGCTAGAAAGAGGGACTTAAAAAATTTAATTAAAAAATATTAGTAATTAATTCAAAGTTTAAAAAACTCTGCATGGGACCGATAAAATATGAGTGCAGGCCTAGTTCAGTCAGTAAACTACCAGGCTTAATTGCTCATCTATTCCATCGATGGTCTACAAAACCAGTAAGGTTAGGTCTCTAAATCACACCACACAGGAAATTAAATTTCAGATGGACTAAGTAGCTAAATAAAAAACAAAACCATACAAGGACCTTAAAGAAAACACATTTACTTCTATAATAATAATACCAACAACAGCAACAACAAAAACAATAAAAAGGGCAATGGCTTAAAGGGGGAGAGTAGGGAAAAGGATTATAAAATCTTTTTAAAAGCTTACCTGCTTTGAACTAGGCCAAGTCTCTTTTAAGGGTTAAGACAAATTCTAAGTCAAGCTACCTGCAATGTTTTTAGCTAAGTAGGTATGTCATGGCAAGACAACACAGGATAAGCACACACAAATACAGGACACAAGTATTCCTTACCCACTGATAATCCATCACACTGCAATTAAAACCAAGGTTCACTACAGTACCAGTCTCTTTGCCAATTGTTTAATACCTGAAAGTATCTCTGGTCAATTAGGGCCTGCTGCAGATTATCCTTGCTGGGCTCATCTTTTTTCTCAGTGTCCTCAGCCTTTCTTTGGCCAATAATATCCTGTAATCTAAAGGGGAAAAAAGTCAAGATAATACAAAATGCTTTTCTAGACACTAGATTAAGATGAAAAACTGAGCCAATGATCCAGCTACCCTCCCAACAGCTTACACACACACACACGCGCGTGTGTGTATGCACATATACCCATACATAAAATTTTTTAAAAATTTTAAGCCATATCATCACTGGAAAACAGGAAGGTCCTCTCAATAACCACAAAGCAGAAGGAATCCCTGAAAAAGAGGATCAGACTGAAGAAGAAAGCTGTAACTGTAACCACGGGCCCAGTAAGACCAGTTCAACTGACCCCATCCTCTCAGTTTAGGAACTGAGAGTCGGCCCCTTGTGCAGTTCAGGCCAGTTGAGACCCCCAACCTATCAACTGGGCCTGTGCAAATACCCGATAAGTGACCCTTTCGATGTCAAGAGGCCAAAAACTCCTCCCTCAAATCACACTAATACCACTATTTTGTGAACACGTGTCCTATGAAGAGCCAGGAAGCTTGACTATGCTGGCACAGATCATCAATTACCTCAGTTCTCCTCATCTCCAATCATCTATCTCCACACTTCAGAATGCCCTGCCCCTCATCCTATAAATTTTGCCCCAAGCCCCACATCAGGTAGACAGATTTGAGAGCTTTCGTCTCCTGTCTCCTTGCAGGTCGACCTCACAATAAAGCTTTTTTCTTTTCTCAAAAGCTGATGCTGTAATAATTGGCTCTTTATGCGCATCAGGCAAGAGAACTCCAATTTTGTGCCGTAATATAACTACTCCCCAACACTTGCAAAAAACAGAGTAAGAAAGAACTACAGCAAAGGAGGGAAGCAACTTCCAAGACACTCCAAGTTTGGAAGTTACAGTAAGGAGAGGAAGAAGCAATGGGCAGAACAATCAGTGTGGACACTGTAGCAGCAAGAGCTAAACACTATGGTTCTTCCTTCTTCATAGTCCACTTGCGCTAAAGAACAGACAACAGTAATGCCTGGGCCAGTCAAGAGGGCACAGAAACCCAAGAGACCACTGTCCCAGGTGGCTACCGGAACTCTGAGGGAAGAGTCTCTTTGCCCAGAAACCTAACTATGTATGAGCGTATTCACCTAGTAGAAAACCCTTGCCCTTCTCCAAATATCTCTGAAGTCAAGCTAGTAAATCTTCCTCCTCTCACCCACCATGCCTTTGGAAAAATGCAGTCCCTTATTAAATTTGAGTATGCCTATCAGTTTCCTGTGGAAACCCTGACCCATTAAACTGATTCTGTGACTCATTAATGAGCTTGACCTGCTGTTTGTAAAATATAATAGCAACATTCCATCATGTCATTTGCCTGCTAAGAAAACAATCAATGGCTTCCCATTGCTTTGTTAACTAAATCTAATCTCCTTGGGTTAGCTTGAATGTCTTAACCTAATATTCCTACTGACTGGCTTCTTAGCTCATCTCTTACTACTACCCTAAACTATTTACTCCAATCACTTGTATTGCCCTTGATCTTCACTCAACCGCTTTTCTCTGCTCTCTATTGAGTATATGCCCAAAACAAATTGATAAATGGAATCAGCTCTAGGTAAAGAGTCAACCTCCTTCCTCTAGTGGACACAAAGACCTCACAATCCATTTTCCACTTGACTTCCCACCTATTTACCACATTCACATACTTTACAGGTTTGCCTAAGGGCAGCACCAGGAGCCTATTATCTAGAATACAAAAGGGACATAGCAAAACTGTTATGCTGTCTAGTGGGAATACATGTTAACTGATACATGTAAATTTAAATGTTAGTTAACCTTTCACTCAGGTAAAAATATTTAACTTATCAATGAACTGTTTGCAAATCTGATTATTAAATATAACACTACGGATATAGAACATTTTAGCTGTCAGTATAGTAACCTAAATATATAATTGTACGTACTAGTTACAGTCACTACGGGAAATGAAATGTGATTCAATTAACTAGATGAATAAAGAGATACCCTCATTTAATAATGATAGTAACTAACATATATTGAGAACCTGGTGATGATGATAATTAGTATTTATTGAGAACCTTCTCTATGCAGGAATTCTTCTAAGCACTTTACATGTATAAATTTATTTAATCCCATTGTTTTTTCTAAGTTTACAGAAGATAAGGATTAGTAAAAGCTAGGGACTCATGGGATATTGATCTTTAGTTCACTTAGTCTCACAGTAAGTATCTGCCATAGCATAAGCCTCCTGAAAAACTTTGTATTCTACAAAAACACACACTCAAACATAACAGGGCTCAGGAGAAAAGCAGTGTTAGAAACCAGACGATTTAAAACTGACGCAGCCTGTAACCAGAAAACCAGCAAACACAGTAATTGGTACCTCAGGAGGTAAGTTAGACAGCTCAAGTATGTCTAGAGGTTGCCTTAGGGGATATTAAAAATGCACAGACAGCACAGCAGAAATGTTGGCTTGAGGATGCCAAGACTATGAAGACAGAAGTGGAGCTCCCGGCCAAAGCAGCTGAGGTTAAAATAGGCGAGGGAGGAAGTGCAACTTGCCTCCAGCCCAGAGTCTGCCTAATGCTGGGGGGCAGGAGGGAGCTCTGGGTGCAGTTTCTCATTTTAAATTTTCTTAAAAAAGAGCTGAAAGGGCAGCTGCCTAGTACTAGCAGAACTTTTCCCTTTCCTGAAGGTTCTACCACTACTGCTGCTCTAGCTCCTCATACTTAGGAAAAATTGTGTGTGGCCAATGCGACTCCTATGTTATACTACTAATCATGCCCTTATTTTCCAATTGCATATGACTTAATTGGTGTTTTCAAAACCTATGTTGCAGCAGAATAGGCTGTACCCAGAAATATGCCAGGGTTGTTTTGTAGTCTCCAGAGCAGTGAGCAGGGCCTGAAGGCCACAAAAATCCCCCAAGAGTAGCTAAGGGATGCTTTACATACTTAGCAGACACTCATTCCGTGCAGCCAGCAGCAACAGCTGTATTTTTTTGTGGAGTCTGGGAAATCCAGAAAACTGCACCTCCAACTTGAAATACGCTGTGTCGTCTCCTGTTTTCTCGAGCCGTCTCCCTAAGTGTCTATGTGCAGACGCTTCATAGCTTTTAACTGTGTCTGTTGAAGCCTTTCCATGATCTCATGGCAACTCCCATTCGGGAGAAGAGGAATGAGTTGAAAAGTGGAATGCCAATTTTGTTTTAAAAAAATCATGCTAATTTAGCCACAATGATACAAAACACATGTATGCATCAACTGAGACTCTCACAATTGTATGTTCCCCGAGTCCTTTTCCCCACATTCCTAGGATTTTTTAAATGATTAGGATGAAAAGAAGGGTGGTTCTCTCCCATCTAGCAGCACCAATGCCAGAACTCTGAAGGCAACTATTTCTCCAGGAGAGGGAGCCCAGCTCCAAGCCAAATACTATACGTTATCTTTCAGGCCCAAACCATAGGCAATTACAAAGGCTTTGCCTGGAAAGCCTCATGGGGGAAGGATGCCGTCTCCACACCAGACTGATACACAGCCTGTGCACTGCATCTCTGGAGGGAGTTGCTGACTCAGTCTCCCTAACCCCTCCTTCCTGACTCTCAACTTCAGGGCCAGCCATGCTCACAGGCATTTCTGCATTCCTAACCCAGGTGCCTCCGTGCTGAGGCCTCTTTACTGGGGGGCCGTGACTAAGGCACTTTTCACTTCTTATGGGGTGGGGGAGCCTTAAATAAAACACTTTTCTCCACTCTGACTCAGTATTTTTCCACTCTCAGGCCCTCCTCTAGGCCTACGAAACAGCAGGAATCTTTTGTGCAGGAATCCTAGGCAGGGAGATGTTTCCTCCCATCTGGGCTGCATGTCACTGACGGACCCTTGCCTGGTGTCATTCCATGAGGAAAAACGGAACACATAGGAGCAAGCCCTTTTCTTTTCGGCCTCTTGCTTATACTATTGCCGTAAGTGAATAAAAGCTTGATTGTTAATTTCAGTTTGGCTCATTGTCCTAACTGACCACAACACCTCAACACTGGGGTGTTCAACACTAGTCAGCTCAACGCTAAGGGGGTGGGATTCTGATTTTGTTTTCTCCTAGCCACATACAAATACCAATGAAAAATTAAATAGAATTAGTGTAGTACCTTTGCTTATCTTGCACTGGCAGGCCTATTTGATCACTTCCTAGCAACAGAATTTTATAATCAACCTGTTTGTAATATTAACTCAAACAAGAAGAGTCCATGTTTTCCCACGTTAAATTAATAGCCTCGTTTGATATTGAAGGTTGGTTAGTTGAAAAGTAACTACAAATCTAAAGAAAAAAACTTAATTTTCTCTAGTTCTAAAAGGGCGAGAGACTTTCCCCCCTCGTTTTCTTATAGCATTTACTTTGGAAAAGTTGTAGTTGCAAGTTCTTTCTCTGTCCCTTTAAGAAGTACGTAGTAAATCTTTTTAATATTTACATAAGCCTCTTGCCAATTTTAACTCCTAGAAATGTCTTTCCTAAAAACCTTGAAACCATATCTGTTTTTTTGTTTTTTGAGGAAGATGAGCCCTGAGCTAACATCTGCCACCAATTCCCCTCTTTTTGCTGAGGAAGACTGGCCCTGAGCTAACATCTGTGCCCATCTCCCTCTACTTTATATATGGGATGCCTGCCACAGCATGGCTTGATAAGCGGTACGTAGGTCCACACCCGGGATCCAAACCGGTGAACCCCAGGCAACCAAAGCAGAGTGCATGAACTTAACTGCTACACCACCGGGTTGCCCTTTGAAACCATATCTTTGAAATGTAGACATTGAGAAGGATGGTGCCTTGTCTCTCTGTCTCTGTTAGAGTTTAGTCTAGGCTCCTGGCCCGAAGTTGTAACTTCCTGCTTTGACAAAGATATGAGAAGTTTTATTTTTCCTTTAGATAAAGACACTTCACATGTATGTAATCGGTTGAGTCTGCCTGCCTATATTAAAGGTGAGATTTCTTTCTGTCTTTTCACTGTCTTTAGCAGATTGCCCATAATGCACATCACAGTCTAGCTGAATGTTTATTCAGTAATAAAACTGCTTCTTTTTTTTTTTCTACATATGTAGAGGGTTTGCTGGGTTGACAGAGATTTTATTTTAAATTATTTCCCCAATATCACTAGTTCTTTGAAAAATATATTCTATTTCTGCCACTGTAGATAATAAAAATTTCTACAGTTTTACCTTAAAAAAATTTGTCTTCACTGGGTGTCTTGTTTGGGTCTAATTATTAACGTGATGGTTAAAACTGTGAGCTCTGGAGTCAGAATGATTGGGTACAGACCTGACTTCTTTCCGAGTTCTTCCTGTGTGATGTGGGCAAGTTACCTAACATTCCTAATTCTCTGTTTCCATATCTAGATACTACAAAAGCTCCAAACATAAATTTTTTTAATTCCAAATTTAAATTTCTAAAAATTTAAGTTTTTAGACAAAACTTATAAACAAATAATTTTGTCAAAATTCAGCATAAAATATAACAGGGTTGGGTTCTGAAACATAATCTTAAAGGCTAATAGTGAAAAGTCAATCTAAAGACCAGAGCCCAACAGAAAATGAATATACGGTCAATTCTCATTATTGGTGGTAGTTATGTTCTATAAAATCACCATAAACACTGAATTAGTGAAGATGGAACCACTGCTCCTACGGAACCACAGTCAGGTTCCTGCATGCCTCTGTTCACATTTTCCTCAACTGATCAATATATAACCTTGTTTTACGTGTGTTAATATTTAAAGACACTTTATTTAATATTGTTGATTCGTTAACATTGAATTCATGGCTAAGAGCACTATAACTCATGCCTTAAAGAAGTCTATCTAAGACATGCATTCTCTCTGTAAGGCACATAGCCTTCTTGTGTGTAGGAACACTAGACAGCACTTCAACACTATGCTTGGGGCCATCTTGTTAGAAATCACTAACAAAAAGTGCAAAAAAAAAAAGTAGTACTATGAGAAAAAAAAAAGGATGCTTGTTTATAGTGTGAGAGGTGAAACAAGAGGGTAGAGCATCACCCTGGTCAACAGCTGGAAATGTGTGTGTTGGGCATGCCCATGAATGACTGCAAAAATGAGGCAAGTATTGATTTTGGGATTAAAAATACATTTCAACAGGTAGGCAAATTCACAAATACGGAATCTGAAAATAATGAGGACTGACTGTGTCTACGTATATATAAGTGCATGCACATATATGTATATCTATGTGCATACATACATATGTAAGTGCATACACATATAAGAGCATATGTGTGTCGAACTTCACTAACATATCTGCCTTGAAGTCAACAAGATTTCTTTGAAGGGGATCTGGATACGCCACTCCAAAATATGCCACTTTGACGTAAGAAATGTTTTAAGCTGAAGGAATTTAAGAAATGGCAGGTGCAGGAAGGACTCTCTGACTTCCTCCTACTCCTCTCCTGAAGCTGATCCTAAGACCCTCACGTGACAGGTGCCCTCCCTGTACCCGGAAGAAAGGAGCATCTTTATCTCTGAAGACAAAGGGACGCCAAGAGGAATCCACATTTCCCCCAGTTTACCGCCCTTAGCTCATGCCCTTTTGTCCTATCACGTTTTTTCACAACTTTCCACTCTTCATCAAACCCAGGATAAAAACGCTCAGGCTTAACTGTTTCTTCAGGTCTTCATTTCCTTATGAAGGCTCCCATGTCACATAAAACTTATATTAAATAAATTTGTATGTTTTTCTCCTGTTAATCTCTCATCGTCAGTTTAATTTTCAGGCCTAGCCAGGGGCCTTAAGAGGGCTGAGGAAATGTTATTCCTCCTGATACTTTCTCCTCTGACTTTTTATCCCTCTACATCCTCCTTTTGCCAGCTGCTTCACAACCAATTTTCCCATCTCAGTTAATGGACCAACAATTACCTAGCTATTCAGGCCTAAAATTTAGGAGTCTTGATTCTCCCCACCCCCAGCGGCCTATTTCCAATCCATCATTAAGTCCCATCAGTTCTACCTCCGACATTCCAAAGACTTCTCACCACCTCCACGTCTGCAACCTGTGACCATGTCACCGCCACCTCTTGTCCAAATTCACACAATAGCAACTCACACTATTTTACATTTAGTATTTATATTATATCAAAATTGTCTTATTTATTTTTTCACTGTCCTTCTCCCTTCACATAATCTCCATGAGGGCAGGGACCTTTTCTATTTGGTTTACCACTGTAATTCCAGTACCCAGAATGCCAACCAGATAGTAGGAGGTACTAGAGATACCCAAAATGTCAAGCAATAGTTGGAAGAGAAAAAATATTAATTGAATGAATAAATGTAGCCTTTCCAAACCTTCCACTTTTCTTTTCTTTATTAGTTTTCCTTCCCTACTATCTTCATTTAACTCAACATGTAATTCCTGGATGTCCAGAATACTTGCTTTGCACTGTGGCATATGTTGCAATGGAAGGAGGAAACGCAGCTGTCACTGAAAATTGAATCCATATATGCTAATATAACTGATTTAATACATCTAATGCATATATTAACTCATACAGTTTTCAAAATATTTCACCCCAGTGCTCCCCATAGCACTTCACGCCCCATTCCCTTGAATCGAAGAGCACGCATAGATAATATTCATGGGATACTATCACTATTTGAGAACCAACTTTTTGAAACTCCTCTGAGTATGTGCTTTTCAAAGTCAAGAAGGTACCAGTGGTGGATATGAATGGCTCACTGCATTCGTTCTGGAACTCTTAAAGTGTGACGAGGTTATACACTATTCAGGTCATGACTACCATCAACAAAAATTTGGGGCTTGTTATCTCTAATTTCTCTCTTTTTTTTTTAAGATTTTATTTTTCTTTTTTCTCCCCAAAGCTCCCCCAGTACATAGTTATATATGTTTAGTTGTGGGTCCTTCTAGTTGCGGCATGTGGGATGCTGCCTCAACGTGGCCTGACGAGCGGTGCCGTGTCTGTGCCCAAGATCCGAACCAGTGAAACCCTGGGCCACTGAAGCAGAGAGCGCAAACTTAACCACCCGGCCACGGGGCTGGCCCCTATCATCTCTAATTTCAATGATTCTCTTGCAATTCCTCCACGACTTCCAAAGACAATTTTCTAGTTAAAACCTTTGCCCTTCCTTACATCAGGCAACTACCTTTTTCATGTGCTCATTTAAGACAAATATATAGCCAAACCCAACACAGTAGAAACTGTTTTTAAACTGTGAAGCCAGAAATCTTCCTTTTAATGCCATTTCCCCACCATCATAAGGTAAGCTGATAGGTAATAAAAATAATAAAATACAAAACCCTAATAAATTTGTAACTTTGGTAAAATATAATTACTTGATGTTTTTCTTAAGGGCTTTCTCCAGTTTCTTCACCTGTTGTTTATAAAGTCGTAATTCATGCTGTGTGGGCCTGTAGAAAATAAATCATGTTGAATGCATTCAATTTTTTGAAAAAAATTATAATATATTGAATAGTAAACAATACAGTATATCTTAATACTTGTTACAAACATGCTTATTAAAATTCTTAAAATATTTCATGACTGCTAGTCAGGTGTTTATTAGCCATCGGATTTCTTCTTCTGTGTAGTCCCTGTTCAAAATTTTTTACCTGTTTTTACTGTTGTAAATCTATTACTTGTTTTTATAGTGAAATATTTCAAATATACAGACAAGAATAGAGAATAGAAAAACAAACAGTGGTGTGTCCACCACTCAGCTTCAGCAAAGTTGAATATTAACAGATGTTTCAAATCTTTTTTTAACTTAAACATTATACATATACTTAAAACTCCACATATGTCCCTCATTAATGTCATTCCTCTCCTTACCGTACTACAGGTAACCACTATCCCAGATTCAGTGTTCATTATTCCCATGCACGTTTTAAAATTTTTACTACATACTTATATAACCATAAATTTACATATTATGTGGCAGGTTTTTAAACTTTATATAAATGGTTTGTACTGTAGATATCAGTGTCTCTCCATTAA
This sequence comes from Equus caballus, assembly GCF_041296265.1. Lineage (NCBI taxonomy): Eukaryota > Metazoa > Chordata > Mammalia > Perissodactyla > Equidae > Equus > Equus caballus. Next base: position 84,634,325 of record NC_091699.1, read on the forward strand.
AGTATAAGCCTTGTGAGAACAAGGTATTTGTTTTGGTCATTCTATTACACCAGAGCCAAGGACAGTGTCTAAGTGATAATAGGTAAACAAATATTTATTGAATGAAAAAAGTCTCGACAATGTTCACTCCTTATTACTCACTGCCAACATCTAGAATGTCATCCTTTTGTGGCAGTATGCTGTATATAAATACAGTAGTCCCCCCTTATCTGTGGTTTCACTTTCCACAGTTTCAGTTATCTGCGGTCAACTGCCGTCAACCGAGGTCCAAAAATATTAGATGGAAAACTCTAGAAAGAAACAATTCATAAGTTTTAAACTGCTCATCGTTCTGAATGGTGTGATGAAATCTTGTGCTGTTCCGCTCCGTCCCACCTGGGCTGTAAATCATCCCTTTGTCCAGCGTATCCATGCTGTATACCCCACCCCCTCATACCTCCATCCCGTTAGTCACTTAGTAGCCATCTTGGTTATCAGATCAACTGTTGCAGTATCAGTTCGGTACTAGCCACAGTTTCAGGCATCCACTGGGGGTCTTGGAATGTATCCCCTGAGGATAAGGGGAGACCACTGTATACTTTTCTATTGTATGCCATTTAAACCTCTTAGTTTTCTTCTCCCACAACACAGAGATAAGATGAAATAACAAGTCATTTTAAAGTAATTTGGGAATTGGAAACCTGCTAGTATAAGACTGAATATACTCTGAGTTCCTACCCAGTTTTATCTTCTTTAATGTGGACTCCTATTTTCTCATTTCCCTTGCCTACCTATATTTTCTTGTTCCTTCCATCGTATGAGAGACAACTGACTAAACCAATTATAAGAGTATGAGGTTCCCAAGATTAGTTTTAGAGTAAAGGGGCTAGAATGATTCATTTAACATTCCAAACTCCAGTATGTGTTTACTTTCCAAAAACTGAATAAAAATGACTGAAGTTTCTCTCACCTGCTTTCCAAATCTTTTTGGAGATTCAGCTTTTCACTTAAAAGTACATCAAGCTTGGATTTCGATTCTTTGAGTTCATTCTGCAATGACTGCAACACATTTCACAGAAAAACAATTAACTTTCCTGGGAGATTATTTTACTTTATAAAAAAGCATTTATTGGTCATGCAGTCCCCATACCATTAGAAGGCCTTTGTAGGTTGCTGAAGCATCCAGACTTCTGTAGTCTTTTTCTTCTTCTGACTGACTTTCATCTTCTTTATACCGCCTATGAAAAGATACACGCAATGTACTTCTTATGAAAAATCAATCTTCAAAGAAAAAACCTGGTTAACAAATTAAATCAATCCAATAAGAGTTTTATAACCTATTAAACTGAAGGCAAATTTCCTACTTGTTCTCATAGAGAATGGTATTAGAACATACTATTACCTAATATTATAGTATATATCTGTTCACTTTCATCTTAACTACAATGTTTAAGATCCATGTGGACCAGAACTTTGTCTTGTTCACCATTATATCTCACTGCCTAGAAGAGTATGGGGCATGAGAAGGGGTGAAAAAAAACTTGTTGAACGAATAAACAAACAACATATGTTGTTTTATCCTTCTAGTACTTTTAGGTCACCAAAAAAACCTACAGGAAAAAATGCAGAATCTAAGTGGACAAGGCAACAGATTAACAGTCCCAATTCAAGTCTTGACACCACCATTAACCAGTTGTGTTATCTCTGTAGGTCAATCTGTCAGAATGTGTGTTCTCATCTGTCAAACAGAGATAATATGTCACATCCACCTCACAGGATTGGTGTTAAAAATAAATAAAAGACATTAGCTACACATGGCTAATGAGCACTTGAAATATGGCTAATGCGACTGAAGAACTAAACTTTTAATTTAATTTTAATTAAAATTAAAATTTAAAAACTGAAGCAATGTAAAATAGTTTTTTGTTAAACACAACTTTATTGTTCAAGACTATATTCCACTTTGTTGCATCACATTAAGGTATTACTGCTGTAGCCTACTGGGCACTGGGTGCATGCGTGGTCTGTAGTACTAACCAAAAAGACACCACCAGGCTGGCAGTGTCAACAGATTGATTCACCTGGAATGATTTTTTCCCCCTACACACCAATATAAAATTGTAATGTGTTTATTCTGGTACTGAGTCTATGGTGAAACCTATATAATCATAATTGATAATTAAATCAATATATTTATTACTTTAATTATAAAAACGAAACTATTTTTCCTAGTTAAAAAAATAAATATGGACAGATTTTTAACAGAATCAAGTGGAGATAACATCTGAGAGAACAACAACAGGGACACTAAAGAAAAGACACTGAAAAAAGGTATGTCACAAATTTCCTAATGAATGCTATTGTAATTTGCTGCAGAACAAAATGAAAAAGCTGTTGGGTGAAAAGTGACAAAAGAAAACACAGATAAATTGGACTTTATAAAATTAAAAAGTTCTTGAGCTTTCAGGGATACCAGCTCCTATTTTTCTTCCTATCTCCTTCTCCCTTAATGAGAGATATCCAATCCAAATATCTGACTTGAGCATAGCTTGTACAGGCCAAAGTATTTCACTTCAGCTCTTCAGCTAGACAGTTAACTGAGTATCAGTTGCAACTTTTGTGAATTTTAATCTAGATTCAAGGGTTGGCAAAATTTTTTCTGTAAACGGCCAAACAGTAAATATTTTAGGTTGTATAGTCTCTTGCAACTACTCAGTGCTGCTGTTATAGCACGAACTCAGCCATAGATGATATGCAAATAAATTGGCATGGTTGTGTTCCATAAAACGTGGCTAGATGTAGCCCACAGGAGTTTGCTGACTGCTGATCCAGGTGATGAGGAGAGAGAGTGGGATTTTTAGTGAGAGTAGAGAAGTTTAGCATAGCATCACTGAAGTCTGTCCTGTGCAGTGTGGTGTGAGAGGTTGCCTCTGAAGTTGTACACATGGGGTCTCTGAATACAAATGATGAAAGGATTGAGGCCGTTGCAGCTAGTGGTGTTGCATTGGTTGTCACGGATCTGTAGTGGAAATCTGGGGCTCACATCCTTGCATGGCATCAACTGGCTAGAGTACATAGTAACCACCCCCTTAAGACAGATGGACAGACGGTACACAGCTCTCCAATTTGCCACAGACCCCACCTAACCTGCTTCACTCATTTTCATTATTTTCTTGATTCTGTGAGCATAAGAGTTTGCAACCTCTCAAGCCATAAAATTCATTTTCCTTCTCTTTACTCTTATATACTGTGTTGTTCATTTTAGCATCATCTTGGCTAGGTTGTGGTGCCCAGCTGTTTGATAAAACAGCAGTCTAGATATAGCTGTGAGGTATTTTTCAGAAGGGATTAACATTTAAATCAACAGACTTTGAATAAAGCAGATTACCTACACAATGTGGTGAGCCTCATGCAATTAGTTAAAGGCCTTAAGAGCAAAGCCTGAGACTCCGGAGAAGGAAGGTATTCTGCCTCCAGACTGCCTTCAGCTCCAACACTGCAACATCCACTCTTCCCCGGGTCTCCAGCCTGCAGGCCTGCCTCACACATTTCAGACTTGCCAGCCTCACGACTGCATGAACCAATTCCTTTAAATTAAATCTCTCTCTATATATAAATGTACATCCTATTGGTTCTGTTTCTCTTGAGAATCCTGACAAATACACATGTGCCTATAACCCCATCACCCAGCTTTTCTGTATTAAAGGAAAAAGTGCCTTCTTTCTTTCCAAGACAAATGACGTCTGCTTGTTCATTTATAGCTTACTTTTGGTCCAGCATGTGAACGACTGCTCTCCACAGATTACCACCTCTATTTATGAAGATGCCAACAAATCCCTTGGACTCCAGCCAAACTGGCTTAATTACAGCACCATAAAAAAAGTCTACACTTTTATATCAATACACTTTTGTTCATAGCATCTAAGCAGTCTAAAATGGCTTTTTTTTTTTTTCTCGCCTTTCTGCTTTCCCAAATTTTACTTACCCTTCAAACTCAAGCACAACCCCCACCTGCTTTGTAAAGGCTACCCTGGTCACTCCAAACAAAACTAATGTGTTCCTCTTCCAAACTCCTATATTACTGTCTGTACAACTTTTAGTAATTACTCTATTGTGATATTACATATTAGTGTTTTCTAAGCCTCATATTATTTTTCTTAATTATTAATGTGTTTACATTTGATCTTCCTCACTAGACTGTAAACTCCTAGAAGGTAAGGACCATATCCAAAACTTTGTCCTCTCTCTACAGAATCTATCTAACACCTCAGCTACCACCTAACATACACAGTTCCATCTGGAAATCAGAAAGGCCCTGAACTTCCCTGATACAATGCTGCTTTCTGAATAGAATCAAGAAAGAAGTTGCTCTGTCATTAGTTGTTCTTTCATCTTCCCTTCCTCCCTTTTTCACTTCTTTCTTCCCTTCTTCCCTCCACCCTGCTCTCCTTTTTTTAAGAGTCCCCAAGACGCTAGAATGAATCAGCAACCAGCACAGTCTGCTACTGGTCCTGCTGGGTTTCTGGAAAGTCATTATTATTCATGAGGCAAGAATATTAGAATGTACACTTGATGAAAGCGGAGAATTCATCTGCTTTGTTTTTATGATATCCTCAGTACCTGAAACAGAACACGGCTCAAAGTAGGTGCTCAGATAAGTCTTTATTTGTTAAAAGAACTGTTCCATATATGAACAATGAAACAGAACAGCTACTGTTTTAATGATCTCACATTAAAGCATTTTGGATTATTTGGCCTTAGATATCCTTCAGCTATTTTAGGTTAGCCAAAGACCATTATTTTAATCTTCATCCTTATTTCTTTAATCAGAGGTAACAAGTGTGTTTTACTCTATTGCATGATTTTTCACTATGACATTTTATCTTTATTCCATAAATCTGTATACTAATTAGGTTTCTCTTAGGTAGGCAGCTAATCTAATCCTACACACTTTGTGGATACACTGAGTAACTATCCAACGGCTAGATGACTTCAGTAGAACAAACTATAACACTTCATCAAAATAAAAAGTAAATATTATTTCTTCTGTGACCAATACTTTGGTGATTAATAAACATACACATTTTAATATAAATGCAACAACACATTTTAATATAAGTGGTAAAACATAGTCTTCAAGATCAATATAAAGAAAGGAATTCACAGTTACATATTAGGTAGATTTCCAAAGCATATTTAAAGTCTCAAAAGGCTTTTAAAAACTTTTAGTCTGATTCGTGATTGGAAAATAACTTTAAAATTTGTAATACAGGATTAGTCATACCTCTGTTCATGAAATCTTCTAATTTTAGATTCATAGTAATCAATTAGGCAAAGCAACCTAGAAAACAGAAGATAAACTAAATTATTTTCAAAATGTGATGTTGGAGCATTTCCTATTCTCTCTGCAAAATTTCAAATTACAATGATAAACATACAGGTTATCTAGCAAGTTTATAAAAAATTTAAGTGATTTTTGCCAGAAGCAAGTATTATACTAAGCCATATATTTTATATTAATTTCAAAGGAAAGATTTTAAAATAACCACAAACATTATACCTCAAGATATTAAATGCATATTCTCCTTGTCCCAACATTTCTACCTCTAGCAATCACTCCCACGGTAATATCTGCCAAGGTTCTAACTCAAGAACAACAAAGCTGTTTATTGCAGCATTATCTATAAGACTGAAAACCCGGAAACAATCTAAATATTCTCCAACAAGGGAAAATTTAAGTAAATAACAACACATCCATACTAAAGAAAATGATGAAGGATTAGAAGAAGTAATGTAAATTTGTATTTCTAGCTACGTATCAATTTATGTAGCAAACATTACTGTCTATCCAAGATGGTATGAGGAACTCTCTTGCAGAGAGAAGCAAACACTCTGTTTTGAGTGACAATGCGCTCTTCTTCCTCCTTTGTTAATCTACAGATATCCTTTTGCAAAGAAGCAATAGTCTCTTGTTGCTCCATTCGTTTTTTCTTATAATGGTGACATTTTGCCTGTAAGGAATTTTTCAAAAAACATAATTAGGATATGCACATCTAGGACATGCTCTCCTAACAATACTGTACACGAAGCCATCTTCGCAGTTTCTATCAATCTGCTTCTTTCAAGAACTTCAATATTGAGCCTGTTTTTAAATGAGTGCCAGCTCCAGGAACATTAATATGTGATAAATACAAAAAATGTAACAAGTAAAATAGGTGTAAAATGAGAAAAATATAGCTGATAACTGCATGCATTCAAGGTTTCAGAATAAGTAAGGGAACTCAAGAATCTCCATAAAACTGACATGAGTTTATGTATAAGGTTTAGATGAAAACAATCATCAGGAAGGGACCAATATTAAGGATGTTAAAAAGAACCAGGAATTAAAATTAAGATTCTTAAGTGATCAATGATAACTTAAGATTACAGATGGTTTAATCAACTTAGGCATTCATGCAATATGGGAGACTGAAAACTCAGAGTAAGTCTCTAGCCAGGCAGTTATTAACAAACAATATATATCCCAAGATCTATACAAAGGAACATAAATCTTGGATACTCTCTTCCTTGTCTTTAGGGAAATAACACTGGCCTGCTTTTCCTTTATTCCCTAGCTTATTCCCTAGATTCTATCCCTCAGTGTCCTTTGAATGCTCACTATCAATCGCACCATCACTCTTATTATGAATATACTTTTTATAAAGCTCAGTGAGAAATCCTATCCCCATCTGGCCTGCACATTACTAAGACATATCACTTTCAGAAGAGGACGCCATGTCTAGGCACATGTTCATCTGTCCATAGTGTCAAATTTGCTGAGACTTAAGAGACCCTCAGGGGAAAAGGGGACTCAGCTTCTGGTACCATACCATCTCTCAGTAACCACAGGCTACACCCGGAATTGATTCTCTGCCTCAGTCTCATCCTGAAAGCCCGGCAGGAGCTCTACAGCCAAGTGACATGGGTCCCAGGTCCACCTCTATCTATAAATTAGCTGTGAAACTACAACTAATAATTGAGTTTTGTAAGGTTGGAGGTATAAGAGCAATATACAAGAATGAATTGTATCTCTCCTAAGTCGTTCTATGAGGCCAACACTGATACCAAAGCCAAATGACACAAAAAAAAGAACCACAAACCAACATCCCTTATAAACAATGATGCAAAAAATCCTCAACAAAATACTAGCAAATCAAATTCAGCAGCATATTCAAGGATTATACACCATGACCAAGTAAGATTTATTCCTGGAATGCAAGAATGGTTCAACATATCAAAGATGATCAATGAAATACACCACATTAACAGAATGAAGGAAGAAAAACCATATGATAATCTCAATTGATGCAGAAAAAGTATTTGACAAAATCCACACCCTTTCATGATAAAAACACTCAACAAACTAGGAACAGAAGGAAACTACCTCAACACAATAAAAGCCACATGTGAACAATCCACAGTGAACATCATACTCAATGGTGAAAGACTGAAAGCGTTTCCTCTAAGATCAGGAACAAGGCAAAGATGCCTGCATTCGCCACTTGTATTCCACATAGTAGTGGAAGTGCTAGCCAGAGCAATTAGGCAAGAAAGAGAAATAAAAGACATCCAAATTGGAAATGAAGAAGTAAAATTATCTCTGTTTGCAGATGATATGATCTTATATGCAGAAAACCCTCAAGATTCCACACAAAAAAAACCTGTTAGAATAAATGAAATAATAATAGGAAGGAAATATTTTGGGTTATTTCAATTTTCAGTAGTAAATAAATCTATATAGAGAGAATAAAAATAAATATGGAATTAAAATACACAACAATACTATAAGTTGGGGAGTGGCAAACTTGTTTTAGAATTATTGCACTGTCATGGAATAAGGTAAAAATGACAAAGTAACATTAGATTTTGAGAAGTCAAGAATGCATATTTTAATCTTTGAGGTAACCACTAAAAGAACAGTACAAATCAACTTCTTGATCCATATATTCACTACGAAGATCACTAACATTTTTGCAAAGAGGGAGAACTACATCCTGATACAGATCACACTGACTTAAACTAAAGAGTTACTTAAAAGTTTAGAAAACTATTTCCAAAGAAGCCAATACACTGGTCTAAGTACAGAAAAAGAAACCGCACTACAGAACACAGAAACTGCAAATAAAATGTTGTCTTTTGATTTCTGCATTTCTCCAGCAAACTTTCAATATACTATTATCAAATGTCTGTTGATTTCCTGGACCTCTTTGCCACATGCCTACAAAATCAATGTTTCCTTTCTCTCAATTGCAAAACATGCAGCAATAAATCATTCTAAAATTGGAAACAACCAAATGCCAAAAAACTGTGAAATAATTGTTCTTCCATTTTCCCTAAGAAAGCACAGACTGACTAGTATGGAATAGAATGCAGAGCAGGTCTGTAATGGAACAGGACAATAGATAAACACTGAGGGGCAGCAATTTCTTGGGTTTGCCAATTTTTGTTGACACTATAGAAAGTACCCTTTAAGGACTTAAAAACAAACAATTTCAATTGATCAAATTAGCACAGACAGCCTTCCCCAACACCAGGTGTCCACACCCCAATGCTAATTCTGTCTGTCCTCCTCCATTGCAGATTGGAACATGAGAGCTCCTCTGGACCAATTTGTAAGCTACATAACAAACTGCTGGGACCTGAAACAAAAAGCTAATAGCACCATAAGTGATTTATGACAGATGGAACTACTTGATAGAAAATATATGTCACTCCACTCAAACCACCCCTTGCCAATGAACCCTCAAGCATCTGTTTTTCGAAGTGCCTAAAATCCTGATAAATTCATGTCTTATATTCTAATAATTTAACTTCGTAATTATTTATATATCAACCTCTTTGAAAAGATAAATAGATATCTTCCTAAAAAAAGAACACTAGTCTCCCCTGCCCTCAATTTCCTCTGTGAGCCAAGGACCCAGCACCTTTACCACTCCTGGTGGCTGCTTTCTCACATCAACAAGTTGATGACTTAAAGGTCTTCAGGTTTCCACATGCCCTATATCTGAGAGCAAGGTCAAAATCAAACTGATATAGAAATATTTCCAAAATCTTCCCTCCCTTTATAGAGATTTTATAATGTGTCATTGATGAGGAAAGAAACCTAACAAAGCCAACCCAAAAACAGAATATTCTAATGGTAGAGGATTTTGTTGACTGATGAGTATTAGAAACAGAGTTGGCCATCAAAGAATGATAGTGTCTTCTTTGGAGCCATGATCAACACCAGCAGATGCAGCACTGCCTACCCCAAGCTGATAGCCTAAATGTGTGCAGAACACCAGCTGCCTCCATCCTTACACCAGAATTCCCTAGTATTTCTAGTTGATTCTCTCTGACCCCCTGGAATTTATATTAAGTCATCTGATCATTTCAGAGCTGCCAGCATCAACTGAGGGGACACCCAGACCCCCTGGCCTGATGAGTACTGGTCCCTTTTAGGCAGCCTGAACTCCTGTGTACAATAGGTACATACAGAGTTGGGCCAACAAAACCACTTTAAAATAAGATAATGTTTATAATGATATGATGTTTGTAAGGATCTGTAATATTTCATACAACTAAACATTTGTTATCACTATAAAATATTTATTTCTTTTAATCACAATAAACACCCAAATTTTAAAATAAGGGTTTTTTTAAATTAGGAAATCAAGTATTCAATGTTATAATACTGCTATTTCTATAAAAAGAAAAGTAACAAAACAACTTGTAATTATATGCATATGCCATATAAATATTGGGAAAATTTAACTCAATAATTCAAATATTTATTAGGCATCCAGTACTAATACTAATGCAGGCACTCTTTCAGCCCTAAACAAAATAACAAAAATATCTGCCCTCATGGAAACTGCATTCTAACACAGGGACATATACAAACAAAACAAATAAAGTATATATAGTTTGTTAACATGTTAGATGGTGGTAAGAACTATAGATAAAATATAAAGCTGAGAAGGCAATATGATGTGTGGGGCACGGGACTGCCAACCATAAGTAGTCGAGAAAAGAATCCCTGAGAGATGGTGACATATGAGTAAGGAGAGAGGGAACAAGCCCTGCAGCTATCTGGGAAAAAGTATGCATGACAGAGGAAAGAGAAAGAACAAAATGTACAAAGGCTCCAAGTGAGAATGTTAAAGGAAAATGTTCAAGGAAAAGTAAGGATGTCAGTGTGGCTGGAGTAGAACAAGCAAGGGGTACAGTGGATGAAGTCAGAAGATGACAGGGGCCAGATCATGTACACCCTTGGAGGCCATGGTAAGACTTTTTGATTTTCCTCTAAAGAAAAACAAAAGCCATTGGAGGGTTTCAAGCTACTATGCTGAAAGCACAATGAAAAAGGCAAGGGTAGAAGCAGGGAGACCAAAAGAGAAGCAGGAGAGAAATGAAGGTGACTTGGACCAGAGTGGAGACTAAAAGAAGAAAGTTTTGGGAGGAAATTCAGGAACTCAGTTTTAGACGTGTAAAGTTCTAGATGCCTACTAGACATCCAGTAGAGATATCAAGTAGGCTGCAGGATTGAGTCTGGGATTAAAGGAAGAGTTCTGGGCTACAGATTTAAATTAGGTGCTATGAATTAGATGGAGCATCACCAAGGGAGTTAGAGTACACAGGAAAGAGAAAAGGTCTAAGGAATGAGTACTGCGGAATCCCAACACTAAGAGGTTAAGGAGTCAAGAAGAACCAGCAAAGCAGTTGAAGAATGGCCAATGGGGCTAGAGGCAAACCAGAAGAAAGGATATTCTAGAACCAAGCAAAGAAAGAATTTCAAGAAGGCAACAGTGATAGGTCAAGTAAGGTAAGGATCATTGAATGAAGCAACATGGAAGTTGCTTAAACAAATCCATCTAACAACCTGTGACCTTGATGAGCTGTTTTAGTACTATCTATCATGGAAGAAAACACATAACTCAGTACCTGTAAAGCTTTATGCTCCATTTGAAGATCTTTTATTTTATTCTGTTGCTGGCAAGCCCTATTAAGGGATTCATCCTCCAATTCACCAATTTTGGATTTCACACTCTCCAAAATTTGTTCCAAGTCATTAGCTCGTTGTTCCTGGTCTGCTGCTCGGCTTTGCTCTAGCTGAAGTTCATTTCTAATAACAGACACAATCCCTTCCCTTACTAACAAGCATAAATCACATCAACACACATATCCATCTAACAAGAAAATGAAATTTCTAAAATTTCTCTGCATTCTTAAAATTTCATATAACACAAACCAATAGAAGTAGTATAGGATACCATTACATACCTAAGCTAAGCTATCACCAAAAGATTTACCTATTAAATATATTTTTTAACTTAATATTTAATCAAAACAGAAAATTAAATTGCAAGATTCTTTTCAAAGGTTATTTTTAGAAAGCATATCCTGTATACAAACAATTCAAAAGAGATTTTTTTTTTCCATTTTCATACTTAAGTTGCTGATTAGTTTCTATGAGCTCCTGGATCATGTTCTGTTGACGTGTTGTTTCTTCCACCAACGTTTTCAAATTCTGTCTCATCCTTTTCGATGACTGTTTGTCAAAAATGATGAGATCTACATTTTTTGAAATGCAATACAGATATTAAAAATAAAGGTAAGGCAATAATTTTTAAAGCAAAAGAAGGCTTTTTACAATAAACAGCAAGAATAGGATCTATTACCTGTAAGATCTGTTCTTTGGACTAGAGACAAAGGTTTTAAGCCACGCGTCATCAAGAGCACATTTATGCTTTCCCATTCTGCTTCTTCCCGCTACAATTACAAGGACAGAGAAAAGGATCAACTTTAAGATACAAAGTGAACAAACACTCTCTTGTATATAATTTCCTTTGTTTTCAGAATAACAGAACGTTTTCTCCAAAAGTTTTTTAACGTGAATTTGTTATGCACATATAATGATTAAAATTAAAACAATACATTTGTTTCTAACAAAATTAGCAGACTAAAAAGGATGCAAATAAGCACAAATAATTATATTATATACTTCCAGAATACTCATATATAGGCTTAAGGGATAAATTAAAACAAAAACACCTTGTAATTTCAGTGAACCAAACAGACCTTAGGTTTTTTATTTAACTGATCCAGACCAGGCTCCACTAAAAAGAAACAGCTGCAAATTAGGTTACACTAATTGAATAGTAAAGAAAAGGTGAGTCACTCAGAAACAAGTGCCACTTTAACAATAACTAGAGTCACAAAAAGATCAAAACGTATCTGACCGGCCAAAGTCAATAATCTAGACAGTCCTTGTATAACAGACAAGGCCCACCTCTACAAAGGAGTCTGTCCATCTAGGTAACTGATTCTGGTGGAATCACTCTGAAAGACATGCTCAAGTTTTGTCTCCCTGATTCTAAATGTGTGTTTACACCATAAACCCAAGAGGGGAAATCTAACTCTCTAGATTAAGTGAATAAAAACAACAATGGGAAGAAAAAAGTACTAAGAACATAAAATACAGGAAAGAATAGAAATAGAGATGATTTTTAAAAATGACACATTTAAAGCCATGATATTAATAGTTTTATAATGGGCTTTTAAAGTAAGTACAATAATCAATTTTGAAATCACTGTGTGAAGTGCTTTGCTTGCTTTTTAAGCCATTAAAGTATATTGGTGAAAAGGTAATTTGAGTGAGTTTTCAGTGATTAAATGCTTGAAAAAATATATAATTTATACAATAATTTTTTATTAGTAGTATAGTATGTAAATATTACAACAGTTTAAATATTAATAATATAGGCAATAGTACAAATTAAAGTATTACTCTCTTGGGGCTGGCCCCGTGGCTGAGTGGTTAAGTTCGCGCGCTCTGCTGCAGGCGGCCCAGTGTTTCGTTGGTTCGAATCCTGGGCGCGGACATGGCACTGCTCATCAAACCACACTGAGGCAGCATCCCACATGCCACAACTAGAAGGACCCACAATGAAAAACATACAACTATGTACCAGGGGGCTTTGGGGAGAAAAAGGAAAAAAAATAAAATCTTTAAAAAAAAAAAAAGGTATTACTCTCCGCACCCAAATGCCCCTCAGACATTCAAGAATCTACCAAGACAAGAAAGGAACAAATTGCTCATGACACTTGCAGCGCCAAATAAATCTTTCCTTTTGACTGCTGACTTTCCACCCCTTCTTTATCCTTTCTACACTTCTCCCTCCCAGAAGCTTTTCCCTTATTTATACTTTAGGTCTTCTGGTCACAAAGTTTAACGACACAGAACTAAAATTGCTGATATCTGTTTTAGGAGCCAAAAGTTCTGTGTGGGTATCTCAGTGGATATCTACTATGACTCATAAAAACAAAATGCTCTGTAAATAATAATGTCACACATTTTGAATGATCAAATTATACATATTGTTCTCTGATATCTCTTGGTTTTTTGTTTTTTTAGGAAGATTAGCCCTGAGCTAACATCTACCACCAATCCTCCTCTTTTTGCTGAGTAAGACTGGCCTTGAGCTAACATTCATGCACATCTTCCTCTACTTTACACGTGGGACGCCTACCACAGCACGGCTTTTGCCAAGTGGTGCCATGTCCACACCCGGGTTCCAAACTGATGAACCCCGGGCAGCTGAGAAGTGGAACATGTGAACTTAACTGCTGTGCCACTGGGCCAGCCCCCTCTATAACCATTTTAAGAGAAAGAATAACCTGTTTGCAAATTCTGAAAATAGGTGAGAATGGCATTTTCCAAAGTACGGTCATTTCCCCCTTATCCTTGGGAGATACGTTCCGAGATCTCGAGTAGATGCCTGAAACCAGATAGTACCAAACTATATATATACTATGTCTTTTCCTATACACACATGCCTATGATTAATTTATAAATTAGGAACAGTAAGAGGTTAACAACAATAATTACTAATAAAATAGAACAACTATAACAACATACCATAGCAAAAGTTATCGTAGATCTTGGCAACCTCAGCATACGATTTTTTTTTCTTTCCTTAAGTCAAGAACTTTCACCTTTTCACTTAAAGGAAGCGCTTTATGGCTACTCTTTTGCATATGCAAATTGCCAGTATCACTATTCTTAGGCTTTGGGGCCATTATGAAGTAAAACAACGGTTACTTGAACACAAGCACTGTGATAGCGCCACAGTCAATCTGATAACCAAGACGGCTACTAACTAATGGGCAGGCAGCATATACAGCACGGATATGCTGGACGAAGGGGTGACTCCCATCCCAGGTGGGACAGAGCAAGATTTCATCACGCCACCCAGAACGGGGTGCATTTAAAACTTATGAATTATTTATTTCTGGAATTTACCATTTAATATTTTTGGACCATGTTTGACTGTGGGTAACTGAAACCACAGAAAGTAAAACCACAGATAAGCAGGGTACTGGTTTGTGCTGCAGCGCTTGTCAAACAAGTAGGAAATACTGTATACTAAAGCATCCTTCTGGAGACTGACAGTATTGTGAAGTTTTAAAATAACGAAATCATTTAATAGTCTTTAACCCAGCATTTCCCAAAATTATTTTACTAAAAAATCCTTTTAAAATAAGGTTTTTTTACTTTAGTAGACGTAGTATTCTTTGGCACATACTTTGAGAAACACTGGCTTCAAATATTACAAGTTTACCTGTTTTTCAGTCATGAGTCTGTCTGATGATTTACTGGACTCCTGGGCTTTAGGGGCTGCTGGAGATAACAGTTTCTTTCGTAGCATCAAAAGAAGTAGAGTGGCAATAAAAAATTTGAGTTCCCTAAATGAAAAATGAAAAAGTACAATAGGTGTTAAAGGAAATTATATTTAAAAGAACCCACTACTTTTGGGTAATTTAAGACACTCCTGTGTAAAAACTTTTATGACTTCTTAGAAAGCTGATTTTAAGAATGATTAGAATAAAACCTACCTTATAATGTTCTCTAGAAATAAAACATTATGAGGTTTTACACACATACACACACACATAGAACACTATTTATGTATATAATGCAAAAAGCATATGATGCTAATAAATAAACTCTTATCTTTTGGAAGTTGCTTTCCAAAAACCAAAAGAATCGTGCCTGACCCAAAGTTACAGGTCAGTTTAACAATTCACTGGACTAACTCGAAAGGTGAATGGAGTACCACTTTCTTAGTGGTCTTTATTTCTAAGTAGATCAGAAGCCAGCAACAAACGATTCTGTTTGGCACACACAAAAGTTTATACTGAGTCTACCCTACCATCACTTGCTCTTGTTATCTGATTCTGCCATTCTATGGGAAAATATTTCCTTGGATTCTATGATATATAGGTCTAATTCCTCCTTTCCAGAGGCACAATCACACACATTCATTAGCTTCGCGGAATTTTAGAGCTCAAGAGGACCTCGGAATTGTTTAATCCGAAGTCTCTAGCTATTCATAGCTGGCAGGAAATAGTGCAGAGAAAGTTGTACCAACATATTAGATACTAAAACCATCTGAGACGCAGAGAGAAATGATCTTCCCAGGATTGATTAGAAGTAGGCCTCCTTGCTGCCAGTTCAGTATTTCTTCCAAAGCACCCTTCCACCCATCTGTATCTGCTTCTGACAGTGAAATCCAACTAAGCAATTTAGTAGTCACCAACAATCTATTTTCAACTAAATCTAACAACATGTTACAAATTCTCAAATTCTGCCATTTTTGTTGCTTGGCATCATAGACTACTCTCTCCTCTTTAAATTTTGGTCCTTTCAACAACTCAATCACCCACTATGTTCATCCCGCCTCCTTTATTTTAAATAAAGATCCTTTTTGAAAATATCAGGAAACGTCAGCCGCTACCACCTTTCAGCTAGTTTTTTAACTTTTCATCTAGAAGTTTTCAAAAATACACAGAAGTAGAGAAAGAGTACAATGAACCTATGTATTTACAATCTAGCTTCAATGATAAACAATATTCTTCCCTTAGTTTCAGTTCTTCCTCATCCACTTATATTTTAGTACACATCTCTAACAAATACAGACTCTCTTTAAACATAACTTCAATCCTATTATCACACACACTAAAATTAACAATAATTCCTTACTATCACTTAATATCTAGTCCATGTTCAATTTTCCCCCAAATGTCTTTAAAATGTCTTTTTATGACTTTTTTCCTTTCAAATCAATATCCGAACAAGGTCCACACGGCACTCTTAAGTTTCCTTTAATTTATAACAGTCTCACTTCCCCCACCCTTTTCTTTAACATGCCATTTATTTGTTAAAAAAACAAGTCATCTGTTTTGCAGAATTACCCACATTTCAGATTTGGCTTATTGTATTCTTATCATTTAACATATTTCTCCATCCCTTATATTTCTTGTCAACTGGCTATATGTAGAAACTCGATTAACTTCAGGTTCAGTAGTTTTTGGCAAGAATACTTCAGAGGGGGTACTGTGTTCTTACTGCATCACCACCAAGAATTAGCCTTTCAAATCAGAGTGTTTAAGTGGGAAAAATACACCCTGTTGGCCAGACATAAGGGTGGTAGACAATCCCCCAAAGAGTGTGGAGCCACATATTCTGACAATCTCCCTAAAGCCACACTGGAGCTCTTCTAAATCTTCAGAAGTGTCTTCTCCCTCCAGGCTCAAGGCCTGGGGACTCTTATCTTCTTCTTCACTTAGTTAACTCATACTTGACCTTCAGATCTCGGTTCAAATTTCCTTCTTAAGGGAAATCTCCCTAATACCATGACTAGATCAGGTCCTCCCGTTATGTGCTCTTGTAGCACTATAAAGAGTAAAGTAGAGAGGTTTAGAGTTCAGACTCCGATGGCCTGAGTGACTGACTACCAGCTTAACCATTTATTAAATGTGCAACATGGACAAAATCATTAACATCTTTGAGCCTTGATTTCTCCATATGTAAAAGAGAAAACATAGTAATAGCTACATCTCATACATTGAATTAAGTCAGACAACATGCAGAAAGTACTTAAAACAAGTGCCTGGCACAAAGAAACTGATAGATAATTGGTGGTGGTTGTTATATCTAAGTATGCTGAACAAAATGGATCTTACCTAACCATACCACTGTATACGAGACTTTTTCTACAAATTACTCTGCTGATTATCTGACACAAGTTGGTTATATAAATATGTCTAGGTAAGACTAAATTCCATGAGATAAGTAGCCTACTTTTTTGTAATGGTAGAGTAAGCAATTCTGCCTTTAAAGACAATGAAGAAAGCTGAATAAAATGCATTAAAAAAATTTTTTCTTACTAACAAGATAATGAGGAATTATCAGGCAAAAAATTGAGAGGAGGAGAACTCATTTTTCCCCTTAAGGCATTTGCCAAATCCAAAGAAAGAGCTGTGAAAATGCATGCTAAAGATCAGTCCGTTACCTGTTACCAAAGATAACCAAAGTATACAGGAAACAAGATAAAAGGAGAATAGAAACAACAGTCAAAAGAAACCAACCAACAAAGAAAGACTTTTGGTATTGTAATTATTAGGCACAGACCATAAAACAACCATGCTGACAATGTTCAAAGAAATAAAAATCAAAGCTTAAAACTTTTGGCAGAGAAATATAAACTGAAAAGGAGACAGAACAGGTGTGAAAAAGAATAAGTTAAAAATTTATAGCAAAAAAATCACAGTAATTGAAATTAACATCTCAAGTCACAGGCTTAACAGTAGACTAGAAAGAGCAAGAAAAAATTAAATGACTAGAAGAGAAGGTGGAAGAGATATCCACCTTTTTAGTTCTCTACACTGTATTCAGGAAAACATGGAAGAAATTCTACTACAAATGGAAGGGATGCATGTATAATTGGCATCCAAAAAACAGAGGAAAGACTGGAGCAAAAGTAGCATTTAAAAATATAATGGCTAAGAAGTTTTGAGAGCCAATGAAAGACACAAATCCACAGATTCTAGAAGCACAGACTAGAGAAAAAAAAATCACATCTAGACACATCATATTAATGTATAGAAAAACAAAAACAGAGAGAAAATCTTAAAAGCAATCATAGGAAAAAAGATCATCTTCAAAAGAGTAACAGTTGGAATGTCAGCTAACTTCTTAGCAGTAACAATGGAAACTAATAATGGACTAATATCTTCAATGTGCTGACAGAAAATAATCACCAATATAAAATTCTAAACCCAGTGAAAATATCCATTAATAATAAAGGCAAAAGTAAGATATTTTCAAACAAACAAAACAAATCTGACAGATCTGTTCTATAAAACATTCTAAAGGAGATACTTCATGCAGAAGATGTCACAGAAAGGCAGAGATGTAGAAATGAATAAAGAGCAAAGAAATGGGTGAGTGTAAACACACACTGACTACACAAAATAATATAATCTTTTCAAGTTTAAAAAATATAACTAAAATGCACAATAACAAAAATAAATTAGCTGGGAGTAGGGTAAATGGAGCAACAGTGTTCTAATTTTGTTTATAATCCAGAAGGAAGGTAAGGTATCTATTAATGTCAGGCTTTTGTAAATTAAGGATGCATGAGAATTTCCAGGATAACCACTAAAGAAGACAACACAAATGTGTCATTTCCTGACTAACAAAGGGGAAAAAGAAATCATGATGATGGATAAAAATGAATCCAAAAGGAGAGAAAAATAAACAGGGAACAGGTGCAGCAAAGAGAAAACACATGGTAATATAGCAGAGTTAAACTCACATTAATAATTATATTAAATGCAAACAGATCAATTGCTCCAGTGAAAAGAGAAAGACTGTCAAGCTGGATTAAAAAAATCAAACTTCATGTGGTTGAAGGAAAAAAGACATCTAAAATATTAAAAAGTCATGCAAAATATAAACATATAGAATGGTAAAAGTGAAAGAATAAAGAAAGGATTGATGGCATGGTGACAGCAGTTTTTAAATCTCTGAATTTCTACACAAAAACAGAAGCAACAAGGTAGCAAAGACAAAAACCAAAAAACAATATTTATATTAAAACTTAGTGACAAGTTATTTCCACAAACATCAAAATATAAGGGGATGGGGCAAATCACTAATAGCAACAAGAACTGTAGGGTATCAGCATCTGTGCAGGAAGACAACAAAAGCACAGGCAGCATTCTCACAGTTATGAGGACAGGAGGATTCCCCAATCGTTGGTATTCACTAATATCCACTACCGCACTAATATGAAAACAGCAGGTGAAACTGGAAAGGGTGTTGCTCTCTCTTGCTGTAAGGACTGAAGATGCTGGAAGCCTATGAACTCTCAAAATTGACATGCTAGAGCTCCATGAAGGGTTCACAATGAGAAGAAACTTCTGGGAATGAAATCAAAATTGAGCAAGACAGAGACAAGAGAGAGGAAGGCAAGGTTGAGACTAAGGTAGGATGGGTAACAGAGCCACAAAATTTTGGAAAACTGCTATATTTTCGAACACTACATAAAAGCAACACAAGAGGAAAATCTGAGAACTTTGAAACGCTTTCCTGAATCCTACCCCATTGTAAAAGTTCAGAAGGAGAGGATTCTGGGAAGATGGCAGAGTAGGAAGCAGCAGGAATGTCTCTCCCCACCCAGACAACAAGTGCACTGTTAGAATCTTTGTCTCATGTAACTATTTTGGAACTTGGAGTCTATTGAGGCTCTCAAATTCCAGGGCAGGCTTGAATGAGAATTTGTAGTTAATTTTGATCAATTTCAGCTCTTAGCACAGTAACAGCTACACGTTCCCCACACCCACCCCAATGGCAGACAGCTGTGCACAGCATACCAGGAGCAGCTTGCACTCAGTTTGTGTATCAGGGTGAGCAAAAAGGACCTGTCCTCCAAATATCAGGGTTCTGTGACCTGATCACAGATTGCTGCTTTAGATCTCAGAGGAGCAGAGAAAGAGGCAGAGGTCGTTGTTGTACCTACCCCCATTGTTATAAGCCCCTGCCACTCTTGCTACAGAGACTTCCAAGGGATTTAAATAGCCATCATCCTTTTCTTCCCTCCTTCATTTTTCTCTTTTTCCCCTTTCAGGAGCCAGACATTAAAGACTAGGACATTTAAAAGCAAATGCATATATGAGGCATTAGAAAGTCACTGCACATGTCCAGGGAAAGGTGCAGGCTGAAAAAGACCTGAGAAGACCTTAAGTTTACATTTCAGGCTGATCCTCAGCACAGAGACAGCCTACAACAATTAAAAAAAAATACAAATAAAATAAACAAAACAAAACCCAGAAAACTTGGTAAAGGAGGAGAATGTGATTTCCAGACATCACATTATTAGATTCAAACATACAGTTTTTTACAAAAAAATAACAAGGCACACAAAGAATCAGGAAAGCATGGCCCATGCAAAGGAAAAAACCAAATCAACAGAAACTGTCCCTGAAAAAAAGACCTAATGGCAGATCTACTAGACAAAGACTTCAAAACAACCATCTTAAAGATGCGCAAAGAACTAAAGAAAGATATGGAGAAAATCAAGAAAACAATATACGTAAAAAGCTTCTGAAAGGCAAAGGAAACCATGAGCAAAACAAAAAGACAACCCACCAACAGGGAGAAAATACTTGCAAATCATATATCCAACAAGGGGTTAATTTCTAAAATATATAAAGAACTCATACAACTCAACAACAAAAAAACAAAAACCTGATAAAAAATGGGCAGAGGATATGAACAGACATTTTTCCAAAGAAGATAAACAGATGGCCAACAGACACACGAAAAGATGTTCAACATCACTAAACTACTAGGGAAACTAAACTACAATGAGATATCACCTCACATCTGTCAGAATGGCTATAATTAACAAGAAATAACAAATGTTGGAGAGGATGTGGAGAAGGGAACACTCATATACTGCTGGTGGGAATGCAAACTGGTGCAGTCACTATGGAAAACAGTATGGAGATTTCTCAAAAAATTAAAAATAGAAATATCATGCAATCCAGCTATCCCACTACTGGTTACTTATCCAAAGACCACAAAATCAACAATTCAAAGAGATTTATGCATCCCTATGTTCATCACAGCATTATTCAAAATAGCCAAGAGATGGAAGCAACCCAAGTGCCCATCAACAGATGGATGGATAAAGAAGATGTGGTACCTATATCTACAATGGAATACTACTCAGTCATAAAAAAGGACAAAATCTTGGGGCCAGCTCAGTGGTGCAGCAGTTAAGTTCGCATGATCTGCTTTGGCGGCGCAGGATTCACCAGTTCAGATCCTGGGGGAGAACCTATGCATCGCTTGTCAAGTTATGGTATGGCAGGCATCCCACAGATAAAGTAGAGGAAGATGGGCACGGATGTTAGCTCAGGGCCAGTCTTTCTCAGCAAAAAGAGGAGGATTGGTGACAGATGTTAGGTCAGGGCTAATCTTCCTCAAAAAAAAAAAAAAGAAAAAGGACAAAATCGTGCCATTTGCAACAACTTGGATGGACCTTGAGGGTATTATGCTAAATGAAACAAGCCAGTCAGAGAAAGAAAAACACCATATGATTTCATTCATACATGGAAGATAAACAAACACATGGATAAGGAGAACAGATTAGTGGTTACCAGAGAGGGAGGGGGGAACTTGAAAGGGGTAAAGCGGCACATATGTATGGTGACAGATAAAAACTAGACTGTTGGTGGTGAACACAATGCAGTCTATACAGAAACTGATATACGATAATGTACACCTGAAATTACATAATGTTATAAGCCAATATTACTTCAATAAAATAATTAAATAATTTTTATAAAAAAGAATTCTACTACTAAAAAAATTGAACAAAATGGAAATATCAATAAAGAAATGGAAAACCTACAAGAAATCAAAAAGAAATTCTGGAGCTGAAAAGTACAACACAATAACTGAAATGAAAAATTCACTAGAGGCATTCAAAGGTAGATTTGAGCAGGCAAAAGAAAGAAATAGTAAATTTGAAGATAGGACAATGGAAATTATCAAGCCTAAGGAAGAGAAAGAAAAAAAACTGAAGAAAAGTGAACAGTGCCTAAAGGACCTGTGGGACACCATCAAGCAGGCCAACACACAAATTGTGGGAGTCCCAGAAGAAGAAAAGAGAGAAAGAGTGGCAGAGAGAATATTTAAAGAGACAATGGTTGAGAACTTCCCAAATTTGTTGAAAGACACAAATATATAAATTCAAGAAGTTCAGCAAACTCCAAGAAAGATGAACTCAAAAAAACCTACACCAAGAAATATTATAATCAAACTTTTGAAAGACAAAGAGAGAATCCTGAAAGCAGCAAGCGAGAAGTAACAGATCACATAAAAAAAACCCTCAATAAGATTACAAGCAGATTTCTTGTCAGAAACTTGGAGGCCAGAAGGTAGTGGAATGATATATTCAAAATGCTAAAAGAAAGAAACTGTCAATCAAGAATCTGGCAAAATTGTCCTTCAAAAGTGAGGGAAAAATTAAGACATTCCCAGGGAAAAAAAGCTGAAGAAGTTCATTAACATTAGACCTGCCCTGCAAGAAATGCTAAAGGGAGTCCTGCAAGCTGAAATGAAAGGACATCAGACAGTAACTCAAAGTCATATGAAAAAATAAAGATCTCAGTAAAGGTAAATGACAGGACAATTATCAAAGTTAATATTATTTTTTTTTAATTTTTATTTTTTTCGGATGTATAAGTTAATATTATTATAACAATGGTTTGTAACTCCACTTTTTGTTTTCTACACGATTTAAGAGAGAGAATTTTTTTAAAAACAATCATTAGTCTAAAAGTGAATATTACTGTAACTTTGCTTTGCAATGTCACATCTCATTTGCTACATAATTTAGGAGACTAAATGGATTTAAAAGAATTATTAGTTTACGGTTTGGGGCACACATGTATAAAGATGTAATTGTGTGACACCAACAACTAAAAGAGGTGGAGATGGAGCTGTAAAGGGGCGGTTTCTGATGTTATTTAAGTTAAGCCGTTACAAATTCAAATTAGAGTGTTATAATTTTAGGATGTTAAATGTAATCCCCATGGTAACCACAAAGAAAATAGTTACTAGAATATATACAAAAAGAAATGAAAGGAATTTAAACATTTAAACTACAAAAAAATCAACTAAACACAAAAGAAGACAGTAACAGGAAATGAGGAACCAAAAAAACTATAAGACAATATGAAAAATAGAAAAATGACAGAAATAAGTCCCTTCTTATCAGCATTTAAATGTAAATGGATTAAACTCTTGACAGACTGGCAGAATGAATAAAAAAATATCCAACTACATGCTGTCTAAAACAAACTCACTTTAAATCTAAAGACACAAAGAGGCTGAAAGTGAAAGGATGTTAAAAGATTTTCCATGTAAATAATAACCAAAAGAGAGCAAGGGTGGCAATATTAATATCAGACAAAACAGACTTTAAACCAAAAAAGGTTACAAGAGACAAAGGACATTACATATTAATAAAAGGTTCAATGCATCAAGAATATATAATAATTATAAACATTTATTTACTTAATAACAGGCCATCAAAACAAACGAAGCAAAAAGTGACAGAATTGACACAGTTCTACAATAATAGTTGGAGGCTTTAATACCCCACTCTCAATAATGGATAGAACAACCAGACAGAAGACAAACAATGAAAGGGAGGACTTGGACAACACAATAAACCAACCAGAGCTAATAGATTTTTATAGAACACTCTACCCAACAGTCTTGTCAAGTGCGCATGAGACATTTTCCAGGATAGACCACGTTAGGGCCTCAAATTAAGTTACAACAGATTTTAAAAGATACGTATCATACAACGTATATTCTCTGGCCACAATGGGATGAAGTTAGAAATCAATAATAGAAGTAAAACTAGAAAATTCATAAATTTGTAGAAATTAAACAAGACACTCTTAACAGCCAATGGATGAAAGAAGAAATCACAAGGGAAATTAGAAAATACTTAAAGATTACTGAAAACAAAAACACAACAGACCAAAACTTATGGGACATAGTGAAAGCAGTGCTAAGGGGGAAATTTATAGTTATAAACATTCACCTTGGAAAACATGAAAGATCTCAAGTTAACAACCTAACTTTTCAACTTAAGGAACTAGAAAAAGAAGAATAAACTAAACCCAAAGCTAGCAAAAGAAAGGAAACAGTAAAGATTAGAGCAGAGATAAAGGAAATACAGAATAGAAAAGCAATAAAGAAAAATCAATAAAATAAAAAGCTAGTTATTTGAAAAGATAGAATTGACAAACATTTAGAAAAGAAAGAGGACTCAAATTGCTAAAATCAGAAATAAAAGTGAGGACATTACTACCAATTATACAGAAATAAAAAGCATAAGACAGTACTATGAACAGTTGAATGCCAACAAATTAGATAACCAAGATGAAATGGACAAATTCCTAGAAACACAAAACCTACCACGACTAAATCACAAAGAAATAGGAAATCTGAACAGACCTGTAACTAGTAAGAAGATTGAATCAGTAACAAAAAAATCTCCCAAGAAAGAAAAGCCTTGGACCTAGAGGCTTCACTGAGGAATTCTACCAAACATTTAAAAAACTAACACCAATCCATCCAAACTTTTCCAAAAAACATTTTTTTCCCAAACTTTTCCAAAACATTAAAGAGGAAGGAACACTTTCCAACTAATTTTTAGCGATCCTAATACCAAAGCCAGACAAAGACAATACAAGAAAACCAAAGACCAATATTACTTACGAATACTGATGTAAAAATCCTTAACAAAATACAAGTAAACCAAATTTAGCAGCATATTAAAAGGATTATACACCACAACCAAGTGGGAGTCATTCCTGGAAGGTAAAAATAGTTCAACATATGTAAAGCAATCAATGTAATACGCTACATTAATAGAATGAAAGGGAAAAAACTACATGATCATTTCAATTGATGCAGAAAAAGGATTTGACAAAATTTAATACCCTTTCATGATAAAAAAACACTCAACAAATTAGGAATAAAAAGAAACTATCTCAACGTAACAAAGGCCATATATGAAAAACCCACCGTGAGCATCATACTCAATGATGAAAGACTGAAAGCTTTTCCTCTAAAATCAGGAACAAGGCAAGGATGTCCACGTTTGCCACTTCTGTTCCACACAGTACTAGAAATTCTAGCCAAAGCAAATAAGCAAGAAAGAGAAATAAAAGACATCTGAATTGGAAAGGGAGATAAAATTATCTCTCTTTACAGATGATATGATCTTACATATAGAAAACTCTAAAGAGTCCACAAAAACACCTGTTAGAACTAATAAATGAATTTAATAAAGTAGCAGGATACAAAGTCAACACACAAAAATCAGTTGCATTTCTATACACTAACAATGAACAATCTAAAAAGGAAATTAAGACAATAGTTCCATTTACAATAGCATCCAAAAGAATAAAATAGTTAGGAATAAACTCAACCAAGAAAGTGGAAGACTTGTATAAGGAAAACTACAAACTACTGCTCAAAGAAATTAAAAAGACATAAATAAATGGAAACACATCTTATGTACATGAATTATAAGACTTAATATTAAGATGTCAATACTACACAAAGCAATCTACAGATTCAATTCAATTCCTATCAAAATCCCAAGGACATTTTTTGCAGAAATAGAAAACCCATCCTAAAATATATAGGGAATCTCAAAGGACCCTAAATAGCCAAGACAATCTTGAAAAAGAACAAAGCTGGAGGACCCATACTTCCTGATTTCGCAACTCACTGCAAAGCTACATAAATCAAAACAGTGTGGAACTGGCATAGAGACATACAGATCAGTGGAATAGAACAGAGAGCCCAGAAATAATTCCCCACATATATTCAATAGGGAGAGAACAGTCTCCTTAACAAATGGTGCCAGGAAAACCAGAAAGAGAATGAAATTGGACCCTCACATCTAACACCATATACAAAAACTAACTCAAAATGGATCAAAGACCTAAATGTAGAAGCCAAAACTATAAAACACTGGATGTTTCTGGGCTATGACACCAAAGGCACAGGCAACAAAAGAAAAAGCAGACAAATTGGACTTCATGAAAATTTAAAATTTTTGTGCATCAAACTATCAACAGAGTAAAAAGGCAACCCACAGAATGGGAGAAAATACTTGCATATCATATATCTGATAAGGGATTAATATCCAGAATATATATAGAACTCCTAAAACTCAACAGCAAAAAAACAACCTGATTAAAAAATGGACAAAAAACTTAAATAGACATCTCTCTAAAGAAGATATACAAATGGCCAATAAACACATGAAAGATGTTCAACATCTCTATCCATTAGGTAAATGCAAATCAAAACTACAGTAAGATACCACTTCACACCCATTAGGATGGCTACTATCAAAAAAACAGAAAGTAACAAGTACTGGCGAGAATGTGGAGAAATTGGAACCCTTACACACTGTTGGCGGGAATGTAAAATGGTACAGTTGCTGTGAAAAACAGCATGGCGGTTTTTCAAAAACTTAAACATATAATTACCATATGATCCAGCCATTCTACTTCTGGGTATATACTCAAAAGAAGTGAAAGAAAGGTCTCAAACAGATATTTGTACAACCATGTCCACAGCGGCACTATTCACAATAGCTAAAATGTGGAAACAACCCAAGTGTCCATTGACAGATGAATGGATAAGTAAAATGTGGTATTATCCATACAATGGAATATTATTCAGCCCTAAACAGGAAAGAAATTTTGCAACATGCTACACCATGGGTGAACCTTAAGGATCTTCAGTCACAAAAAGAAAAATGTTTTATGATTCCACTTAGAAGAGATACTTACAGTAATAAAATCATAGAGACAGAAAGTAGAATGGGGGTTGCCAGAACCTTGAGGGAAAGGTGAGTTATTGTTTCATGGGTATAGAGCTTCAGTTTTACAAGATGAAAAGAGTTCCGTAGATGGATAGTGATGATGTTAGCACATTATGAATGTATTTAGTATCACTGAACGGTATACTTAAAATGGTTAAGATGGTAAATTTTAAGTTTGTGTATTTTACCACAATTCAAAAAGTTGGGGGGAAAAGTGCTGATGGTTGAACCTCAAAAGAACTGAGGGTTAGTCTATAAGTGAATAAAAAGCCAAGAGCATTTATCCAAAGTTTAACCATCCTAATCTCCTGGGCCTGAAAAATTCAGCTGAAAATCATTGAGAAGAGGTTCGTCCATGAGATTCCTTGGCACTTTCTGCTTTTGCTTGGAACAGATTTACTACGGGAGTATCATTTATTTTTGCTTGCAACATTCCAACACTCACGGTTCTATTTGCAGATGGAGAAGAGCAGAGGGAAAAGAAAAGAAATAGGAGAAACACATGGTTGAACTTTTCTTAACCTACAAGTTACTGAAGCTTTTATATGAAATTTAAAGTCAGAATTTCCCTGGTTGAGGCCAGCTGCCTATGCCTAGACAAACTTCCAGTAACAGAGGTCTCCTCCACTGAGGTTCTGATGGAAGACGGCTATTTCAAATAAAGTCTTAGATATGAGAGAAGTAGAATTTAAATCATATATTCAAGGAGACCAGTGCTCTCTTGCTCAGAGAATAGTATATTTCATACCAGTCCTTTAAAAGGAGATGTGAGTACATCAATGGCAAAAATAGCCACATCCTCAAATCTAGAGATAAGGAAAGCACATTAGTAGTCGGCTAGGACTGGGAGTGGGGAGGGGGAGGAATAAGAAGGAAACGGGGAGTGATGGCAAATGGGTATGGGGTTTCTTTCAGGGGTTAAGAAAACATTCTAAATTTGATTGTGGCAATGGTTGTACAACTGTGAATAGACCAAAAAACACTGAACTGTACCCTTTAAACGGGTGAATTGAGTGGTATGTGAATTATATCTCGATAAAGCTGTTACATTGAAAAAAATTCACAAAAAAATTTCACATAAAAATGAACAAAAAAAGCTTTGCGATCTAAGTCAAACAAAAGTTAATATAAAAAAAGAGAATAACATCCCTATAGACAAGACAAACGTGCCAGATATGAGCCCACAAAACAGATCAGAACTATAACCCACTGTTTTAAAATAAGTTAAAGTATACTAGGAAAATTCTATAAGATATGAGAAAACAACATAAGCCAGAATTAGAAAAACTTGGAAATGAGGTAATAGAACCCAGGAAAGAATTAAAAATTTTGTTTGTTTGTTTTGGTTTTTTGTTACTGTTGTTGAGGAGGATTCACCCTGAGCTAAATCCACTGCCAATCTTCTTCTTCTTTTTTTTTTCTTGCTTGAGGAAGATAAGCCCTGAGCTAACATCTGTGCCAGTCTTCCTCTATTTTGTATGTGGGTCACTGCCACAGCATAACTGACCAGTGGTGTAGGTCTGTGCCTGGGATCCAAACTCACAAACCCAGGCCACTGAAGTGGAGTGTGCAAACTTAATCACTCTGCCGTGGGGCCAGCCCCTAAAAATTTTTTTAAATAATAATTGTTTCAGAAATAAAGAGCAAGCAGGAAGAAACACAAGAATGAATAAACACAACAGATAATGTTTTAAGAGAAACAGAGGTTAAAGGAAAAAAATTTTAAGAATTAAAAAGATATGAAAGAAAATGCCAAATAGGTAAAGAAGCTCAAACAGATAATAGGAGTAACTGAAAAAGAAAACTAAAGCAGCGGAATAGAACCAATAGTAAAAAATGTAATTCAGGAAAACTTCCCTGATTCTAAAACTTGTGCAGAAATGCAAAGGACTTAGGGGGCCGGCCCACTGGTGCAGCAGTTAAGTGCCCACATTCCACTTCGGTGGCCTGGGGTTCACCGGTTCAGATCCCAGGTGCGGACGTGGTACCACTAGGGAAGCCATGCTGTGGTAGGCGTTCCACATATAAAGTAGAGGAAGATGGGCACAGATGTTAGCTCAGGGCCAGTCTTCCACAGCAAAAAGAGGAGGAATGGCGGCAGATGTTAGCTCAGGGATAATCTTCCTCAAAAAAAAAAAGAAAAGAAAAAGAAACGCAAAGGACTTAGTCAAAATACTTTGAAAAAGACAAAGTTGGAGGACTAACACTACCTGATTTCGAGGCTTGCAAAGCTACAGTAATCACGACAGTATGGCATTGCTGTCAAGATAGACAAATAGATAAATGAAACAGAATATAGAGTCCAGAAACAGACCCACACATACATGACAACTAATTTTCACCAAACGTGTAATGCGATTCAGAAAAGAAAGGATAGTCTTTTCAAAAAATAGTACAACTGGATATGCATATGCAAAAAAAAAAGAAAGACTTTGATCCATACCTCTCACATCATATACAAAAATTAGCTCAAAATGAATCACAGACATAAATCTAAAACCTAAAATTACAAAATGTCTAGAAAAAAATAGGAGAAAACCTTTGTGACCTTGGATAAGGCAAAAATTTCTTGGATACAACATCAAAAGCATGATCCATAAAGGAACAAACTGATAAATTGGGCTTCATAAAAATAAGAACTTTTCTTTGAAAGATACTGTTAGAAGAATGTTAAGCCAAATCACAGACTAGGAGAAAATAAGTGCAAATCATAAAGAACTCATACCCAAAATACATAAAGAACTCTCAAAATACAATTAATAAGAAAGCAAACAACCCAGCTTAAAAAGGGGCACAAAATTTGAATACACATTTCATCAAAGAAGACATACAGACAAAGAAACACATAAAAAGACACTAAAAGTTGTTAGTCAGGAAGGAAATGCAAGTTAAAATCTACAATGTGAAACAACTACACGCCAATTTGAATGGCTTAAGACAGACTATACCAAGTGTTTGCAAGGATTTGAAGGAACTGGAACTCTGATGTACTTTTTTCTTTAACACAAGGAGGCAACTACTTCAAAAGTCAGAAGAATGGCAACTAATGAGAGTACAGAAGTAGCTGTGACTGGGATGGGGCAATGGAGGGGCTCTGGCATGGCCTGACCCAGGTGGTATCATCTTTTAATAACTTGTTAAGCTATACATTTGGTATGTGTGTTCTTTTCCATTTGATTTCATAATAAAAATCCATTTTACAATAAAAAGATTTTGTTAAATAACAATAAAAACAAAAAGGAAATACTAACCAAAAGAAAGCTGGTATAGCTCTGTAGCCAAACTGCCTGGGTTGGAATCGTGGACTCCGCCACACAGCCAGGAAAGTACTAATCTTTCTATGCCTCAATTTCCTTATCATAAAACGAGGCTACCAGAAGCACTAAGCTCACAGGGTTCTTGTGAAGATTAGGTGAGTTAATATAGAAAGGACAAATAGAACAGTGGCTGGCACACAATGGGACAGAGGTGGTGATTATAGTCGGTGATTATAGCTATCTGTGATATCTTAAGTAGTTACTTAATCTCTTGGGCTTCAGTTTCCTTAAATGAGTTTGAAATATCTACCTGATAGGATTATCAGGAGGTCAAAAGGAGATATATATAATGTAACTAGCAGAGTATTCAATACCTTTCCACGGCCTCCCAACATCCAGACAGGATCTGTCACAACAGACATACCTCAGTCATAGCACATTCCTCTTGCACCTTTCACCTGGTCATTGAGGTTGATCTCAATGAAATGATCAGCCAGTGAGTCTCACGTCCAAAACTGGATCTTCATCTAGGTTTCAAAAAGATAAAGAGACCAAAATCTTAATGTTCAATCTCCTAGGAAGAACGGCCTTGTGTTATTTCCAGAGCAGGGGTCTGTGGGACAGGTAACCCTGAACCGAAGCTAAACAACTGAAGTAACTGCTACTCCAGTGCTCACCACCAGGTGCCTTCTCCCTGCTTTGTGGAAACACTGAGCTGGGGGTCCAAATCTATTATCATCTATCACCAATCCTGACTTCTGGCTTCAACGGTAGAGTATTCTTGTTTGCAGGGTACTAAAACGGAGCACTCTCTGATAGACAAACAGCACTCAACACAAAAGGCAGGAAGAAAAACTCTCTCAATTCCACCTGTAACCAAGCCCTCCTTTTCAGAGGTCCGTGCTGCGAAATTAACATGCCAATCATTTGCAGCAGCCTCTTCCCCACTACCGGCTGTGACAGGACACAGGTCTGGAACCTCATGTTACAGAAAGAGACTAAATGCTTCCCTAAGCCAAGGCAGAAGCTGTAGATTTCATCAGTGTCATAACACACCTAAAGCAGGACTGTGGGAATAGGGGTTGCAGGGTACGAGTTGGTTTGTACATGGTACAGAAAGCCAAGGGCAGAGAAGCAAAACACAATACCATCTTCCAGCACTGCCCAGTTTTCCCAAGAGTGCTTTGGTAACTTGCCCTTTATGGGTCTGAAGCCCCTGTAACATGCACCATACATTAAAATGTAGTTATTTTCCACCACTTTTTTGGGAAAAAGCTGCAAATAACAAAGCATGGCCAGTAACTGTTCTTTCTCAAGTGAGTCACATCGAAATCTACGAGTAGCTTTCTCAAAAGCATCTATGTCACATTCCTGAATTAGATGGAACATGCAATGCTTTCAAAGTCTCTATTGTCTATTAAACGCAAAAGCTCTATTCCAAAAATACGCCAATACGCTACGTAATGTTCCTAAGAAGAACTGAATCTATCAAATATAAGGAATTGGAGTTAGGATTGGACATCATCTCCACCAAAACACTCTGCTTCGGGACAGGTTACGTACAGGGCCAGAGCGCGCCTCTCCCTCCTGGAAGCAGAAGCCGCGCGCAAACTCCATCTAGTTAGCACCTCTTCCCCGGGGCGGGGCGCGGCGGCCCGGAGCTACTTGGGGATACCAAAAGTGAAAAAACTCCTGCAGAGGACTGAAACCAACACGGGCAACGCCTGCACAGTGCTTAATATCATCACGGTTAGAAAATAAAGCGGTGGTAGAAACCCTTTCTGTTTGGTGTATGTTAGAGCCCCCCTCTGCCCCTCGTCTGGATTGAGCCTAATAAACCGGAGAAAGGGGTTACTCCTCTACCCCTTCGCGCATCCCCCACCGCTTACTCCGAGGCTTGACTAGCCAGGCAACCTCCTGGGACACCTTGACCCCGAGAAGCGGAGCTGGGCAGCCCCAGCCAACCCTCGTGCATGTGTGATTCCCTACGACTCATCCAGAATCCAGTCCGCGCCAGGTGTCACTCTAAGCCGTCCTCTTACTGCCTCGTTTAACCCCCTCGCCCACCACGAAGGGCCAGAATGCCAGCTGCGGTCTACAAACGAAGAAACTGGAGCGCGAAGACGGTCAACGAGGAGCCGAGGATCACAAAGGCCGGGGAGCCAGGACTCAACCAGGTTCGTCAGGTCCCTAAAAGTCTCCCGGGAGTTTTCACTGGCGAGTCCGTCCCAGACGGCTCCTCTCCGGGGCCGGACAAGGGTCAGGCTGGCCACACGCAGGGCGCAGGTGAGGCCGATTCCGGGACTGCCGTAGGGAGGGGCTCTGGCAGGCGAGTCTGCGAACCCGAGCGGCACTCACCTTCCTCAGCCGCCGCCTCCGCCAGCAGCGCGCCCAGCCCGGCCCCGCTCCGCCCCCTCCGGCCCCGCCTCCGCGACCGTTACCGCGCCGTGAAGGCCGGCCAATCGAGCCGGAGCGCGTCGAGGGCCTGCCTCGGCCCCGCCTCCGAGCGCCGGCAGCTAGGCTCTCGGGTCGCGCCGGGAGGCTGGGACGGCCCGCGCCCTCTGGTTGGCTCCGCTGCTGGGGGCGGGGCTTGCCGTAACGTAGACGCGAGCGCGCCGAGGTTGCTTTGCCGTCTGCGCCTGCGCGCTCCCATCGCACTTTCAACATGCGCAGGTCTCACGGATGCTTTATCGCCTACCTGGAACTTTATCTACCAGGAAGACGTCAGAAATACACGTTTGAGGCCATCAGTGAAAGGGAGGCCCGGGTCACGTGGCCGCCGCAGGCTGCCCTCTATATACATACACACGCTTTGCCTGCGAGCTCTTGCTGCGGGACCGCTCAGTGTGTTCTTTGCGTTCCAGACCTGGCTGAGCTTCAGCGTCTGGCATTTGGAGGATCCCAATAAGTGTTGAGGACTTTTTACCCTCCCATTCAGCATTTTCCAAATCTCCACGAACTGTCAGGCCTCCAGAAATGCAAAGGTGGCTGACTCGGGATGCTCAAAATATAGTTAGGGAAATGGGTATACACTCTGAAATTAAGATACAGAGTGATAGGCATGAGCAGAGAAGGGTGTGCAGTGCAGAGAAGGGAAAGAGAAAGAGGATTACCTAAGTCAGTCACTGAAGTCTTCCAAGACCAGTGGGTCTCAGCCCTGGCTGCACATGAGAATCACCTGGGGAGCTCTGAAAAGTCTTGATGCCCAGACCCCAAACCAATTAATCAGAATCTCCAGGGTAGGCCTTAGGCGTCGATAGTTTGTAAAGCTTCCAGACAATTCCAAAGTGCAGCCAAGATCAACAACTGCGAACCTGGAGGGATACATGAGGAGAAAAATTCTAAATGGTGAATAAGAATTCCCCAGCAATAAAGGGAAGAAAGGTATTTAGAGAAAACTTCATGTGCAAATTAAATAACTCCAAAGCACTAAGTGAATAACTAGTTCGCAAGTGCTCGGTAAACTTCACTTTTTTTTTTTGGTAATTAAACCTGGACGCCTTTGGTACAGCTCATATCTGCCCTCCGCCAAAACCTAAATCCCAAAGTATTTACAAATATAGTGAATCTTACTGAGGGCTTCCTGAGAAAGCTGAGGAGTGTGTTGCATCATTGGAGAGGCAGAGGAGAAGGCTTTAGGAGGTGTGGTAAGCAACTGAGACTTTATCCACCAGGTGATGGGGAACCATAGACGAGTTTTCAAAGGGGATATAAAATGGGAACGTTTTCGTTTGGGTGTCTTCAAGCCTAATATTCTTGCATCCTGATATATAGGTAAAAACTGTAAAAATGGCTCCACAGTATACTAATAAAATCACTGCTCTGGTTTTTTTTCCCCCACAAAAGGAAATCAGCTCAATCTTCATTTCGCACTTTAAAAAATTCAGAATCTACAAATAGGGTCCCTGCCCACCATTTTCAAAAACTCATACCTGGTTAAGTGATCCAAAAATTCCTAAGGGAAAATCCAACTTCCACACACCTGAGGGAAGGCCTCACCTCTCATCTGCCCACCATTGTCATTGCATCTTACAGCCACATGGTGTCGCCGTTGACAACCTGTATTTTCCAATTGATCAAATGATGCAGGTGTGTGGGTGCGGGTCCCACAGTGGCCAACAGGGATCTTCGACGGAGGGCATGGCCGTCCCTCACAAGGAGGTCTTGGGGTCACAGCTCTTAGGGTTCATTACTTTCAGGACCATACTGAGCCTTCTTCCAGGCATCTGGGGCCACTGTGAATTTGATCTCTGTTTCTGCCCCATGCAAACATGCTCCCCCCCCGCCCCCGCCTTTTCCATACCTGGCTATTCACACTAGCAAAGGCTCGAAGATTTTCATTTTCAATGCTCAAAACACAAAGAATCTCAGTGGTTGCCTTTTCCAGGAGAATAGGGTGACTTGCCCACTCTTCTGAGTGTAGCTACCCTAATTGTGGCCAGGACCAAACATCATTGGGTCAGTTAGCATTATTTTGGCAGCAAATAAGAGAAAACGTGATTCAAACTGTCTTCTTAACAATCAAGAAATTGATTATCTTGGGGCCAGCCCCGTGGCTGAGTGCTTAAGTTCTCCCACTCTGCTTCTGTGGCCCAGGGTTTCGCAGGTTCAGATCCTGGGGGCGGACATGGCACTGCTCGTTAGGCCATGTTGAGGCGGTGTCCCACATGCCACAACTAGAAGGACCCGCAACTGATACACAACTATGTACTGAGGGGATTTGGGGAGAAAAAGCAGGAAAAAGAAAAAAGAAGATTGGCAACAGTTGTTAGCTCAGGTGCCAATCTTTAAAAAATAAATAAATTGATTATCTTGTTACCACACAAAGGACACGATCTGCTCACCCCAAGACAAAAGTCAATCGTCAAGAGGCAAGATGGTGGCAGAGAAAGGGCATTTTATTACAGCTTGCTAGCAAGAGGGAAGATGGCCAACTAATGTCCAAAACAACCGTTTGAAAGGGCACAGAATCTTAAAGTGGTTATATGGGCCAGTGGGTTATAGGGGAGGGGTTAGGAATGTTGACCCTCTGGTATTACAGACTGGGAACTGCCACACCAGATCTTTCAGTTTTCATGAATGATGACTACCAGCACAGACTCTCTGTTCCGGGGTCATCACATTCCTAAGGAACTCAAAAGAACGAAGTTATCATCTTATCGCAGCTGGGAGATACATGCACAAGCAGGGATCATAAAATCTACAGAGCAGGTGGATCTCCTGGAGGATGTGAATCCAGCTGGGTTAGTCAGATGTCATTCAAAGTTACAATATAGTCTCTTTTCTACAATATGGCTTCACTTATGTCAACCTTGTATTGAGCCAGTTTCAATCTCACATAACAGGAAGTCCAGAGGCAACATAGACTTTGGGGCTGGTTAATTTGATGGCTCAAGTTATCAAGGACCCAATTTCTTTCGGTCTCTCTGCTCTGCTGTAAACATGGTAGGTTTCAAATTCATACTAAAGTGATTTGCCAGATGTCTACCAGGAACAATCAGGACCACATGCTTTCTTTTCCAGCTAAAATCTTTCCTCCTGGTTTTTTGAGCCAATTAGTTCACACAGGTACATACTCTGCCTCCCAATCAGTAACTACCTGGCAAATGTGCGGATGGTGTAAGCCTGGGTTCCAGAAGGGGAAAGGGGTTACCATAATTGGAACTGGCAGTGTGGTAGGTGCTCCTTGAGTGACATGGGTTGCAACGTGGACGTATGGCTACTTGAGTCAAACTGGAGTCCTGGAAGGGGCGAGAAGACAATGGATGCTAGGTGCATGATCACCACTATCCTTCACAATCTTCAGAGCACAGAAAGAGCACAGAAAATCAGAAAGGCTGATTGCTTTCTGTTTCCTAACCACAGAGCCTCCCTCTCATCACTCCTGATTTTGTGTGTAGCCATTGGAGGGGAGGAAGCTCTGTAGCACTGTCCCCCAAAGGAATTCCCTTCCTATGGACCACCAAGCCCTTTCCTTTCTTTTTTCTAGAGAAGGAAAAGACTGCACTCAAGTTCAGTCTTTAGCGCAGCATCCTGCTGCATTGGTCTCAAGAGTTTTCTTTGGGCCTCATCCACCCACCAGGATTCTAATGGTTCTAAACACTCATTTAACATTCATTCATTCATGTACCCATTATGAACCAGGGATTGAACCAGATGTGGAGTTTACAGTGGTGAGTAAACCAGATGTGGTTTCTGCCCTCGTGGAGCTGCTAGTCTGGTTGGGAAGAGGAATATAAAACACAAATGAGCATAAAATTATGCTAAGTGCTAGGAAGGAGAACAGTGGTGTGTGGAGGAGGCCTGTCTGAGGAAATGAGAGTTAAGCTGAGATCCAAAGCCTCTCCTCCTTTCAGCTTACTGCTGTCCTCTGTGCTTTGACTTCCCAGTATAAATTATAACCTTCATTAGCAACTAAAACAGACCTCTTAATATCGAAACTTCTAAACTGATTCTCAGATATTCTCCTGGATACAGAACTATCAGGTTTCTTCCCACAACAAAGAGTATACCAAATATGAATGGCATTTGGTGATGAATTCTGGAAGATTCTTCAACTCACAAGTCTTTTAGACTTAGAACCCTTTATTAGACTAATACATTTGTTTCTGCCTCCTCCATGAGAATTTGAACTCCTGGGGACATGGATCATATCTCACTAAACTTTTTCCAGCACCCAGCATGGTCCCTGGCACAGGTCGGTGCTCAATACAGGGTTGAATTACATTGTTAAATCTGAGTCAGATTCATACAGGGGCAATCACCTTCAGTACTCATTTTCCATTTTGAAAGACTATAAGCAAACAGCTCAGGCAAACATATTAATAACAAAAGCTCAAGAATCTCTACAGGAGTGGCGAGCTGGCCGCCGCTCAGGGGAGGCTCCTCTAGGACGAGTTACCTGTCCCCCCGCAGCCATGGCTCCATCCTCCAGAAGAGATGGCTTCATCACATTTTGCCAGTCGACTGAGAAAGGATTTAAGTATTGATATGATTAGAATTAAAATTGTTCATAGGAAATCTCTATCTCAGAAAGCAAACAGACACAAGGAATATGAACAAAATAGACGCTTTGGTTTGAAAGATGTCAACATTCCAACCTTGGAACGTAGAAATCTTGAATTAGAGGAGACATCTCAGGAGCTTATTCCAGAAGAGATGAGTGTCAAGCCAAGGTCAGTGAAATCTGTTCTAAGTGATCAACGAAGACAAATGCTCCAGAAATACCAGGAGGAAAAGCAACTTTAAAAATTGAAAGAGCAGAGAGAGAAAGCTCAGCAAGGAGTATTTAAAGTGGGTCTTTATAGACCTGACAAGCCTTGTTTTCTTTCAGCAATAACAGAATACCACCCAAAAAAGATTGGTAATGGGAGTGATGTTCGAGCAACCCGATCTGGTCAAAGACAATCTTCTGAAAAGAAAGTGTCCACCGAGAAAACAGCAGGGCAGCCTGCAATGCCCACGTGCGTGAGAACCACTCGATTGATGACTAAAGAGCGAAGCAGACCGCGGGAGCAGCCTCCGCCGGTGCAGCCTCTGCGAAAGCAGCCTCCGCCGCGCCGGCCACAGGAGTGACGCGTGATAAAGAAACAGAAAGAAAAGTACCCAATCAAGGAAGGCCTACCAAAAAGATAGAAAGAAAACCTGGCAAGGTCGTTTCCTTTAAAGTTGATAGTGAAGAAAATACTTTGGAGTCACAAACCAATGTGACAAACGGAACGGATCCAGATGGAGTCTTATAAAAAATGGAAAAGTTACCTAAGTCAAATCCTGCAGCAGTGAAAGGGAGGCCATCCTTCGCACCAGTAGATTTCGTATTTCGGCCTCCAGATGGTCTGAAGAGCTACGAGATAACACCTAGGAAGCCCACAAAAACCACTGCGTGGACGCCCGCTTACAGCTGCAGCTCTTTAAACACGGAAGTTGATAAGGCTCTAGAAGCAACAAAAGAAATTTTGGCACAGAAATGTAAACCTTCAGCACATCAAGATTACGATGAATTTCGCCGTCCTTTGCGCTCCCTAGCAGTCGGGAGCACAGATCGTGTCTTAAAGAAAAATGAAACTACTACTGAAAATCTACATGGCCTTCCAATAAAAGAAGTCCCATCACTTGAAATAAATGAGGATCAGACATCTCAGCAACCACACGTGCTGTATTTCAGAAATATTCTCCAGTCAGAAACTGAAAAACTAACTTCACACTGCCTTGAGTGGGAAAGGAAGCTTGAATTGGACATTCCAGATGAAGCCAAAGACCTTATTCGCCTGGCAGTTGGTCAAACAAGACTCCTTATGAAAGAAAGGTTCAAACAGTTTGAAGAACTGGTGGACAATTGTGACTATAAACGAGGAGAAAAGGATACCACCTGTACAGACCTGGATGGCTTTTGGGATATGGCTAGCCTTCAGATATGGGATGTAAACCAAAAATTCAACAATCTGACCAAACTGGAGGAGTGTGAATGGCAAAACAATAATAATACAAGCAAAAAAGTCTTTCAGAAAAAAGTTGTTTCGGGTATAGCAAGTAAACCAAAACAGGACGATGCTGGGAGAATTGCAGCCAGAAGTCGCCTCGCTGCTGTGAAGAAGGCAGTGAGAGAGAGGATGCACGGGGAGAGCAGGCCGAGGCCGAGGGCTCTGCAGCGCCGAAGGAAGTTGATCAAATAGTGTTTGACGCTGGATTTTTTAGAATTGAAAGTCCCGTTAAATCGTTCTCAGTATTTGACAATAAAAATCTTATGACTGAATGCCATCTTCTTGATTCACCACGCCCAGGGTGCAGCAATCCCTTCACACAGGTGCAGAGGAAACGACAGGAGCATGCCAGACATACTTCCTTTGGTGGGGACTTAATTGCCTTTTCACCTCCAACGCCTCCTAATGGAAATCAACCAGAAGAATTGTGAATTAAAAAAAGCAAAACATTTCTCTTCATATTCTCCATGCTGTAGTGTATTCTTCAAATACTGAAAAGTTAAAGAATATGGAAAAAAAAAAGAATCTATACAGAATAACAATAGTTATATTAATTGAGCCCTTAAAATGTTTCAGGCTCTCGGCTAAGCACTTCCATTTACTAACTTTTGACTCTTCATAGCAACCTTAATGTAAGTACTGTTATTATCTTTATTTTACAAATGATCAGATTAGAAAATAGAAGTAAAAAAAAATGACTTGCTAAGTTCACACAGCTAGTATGTGGCAGAGCCAGGATCTGAAACCAGCATTCAGGCTCCAAAGCCTATTTCATTAACCACTTGACCATATCACTTCTCATGATGGGCGTCTGTTCTTCCACAGGATTGGTGTCTGCACTTATTCCAATTTGCAATTATTTAATCTGTCTGTGTATTAATTATCTATTGATGCGTAACAAACTACCCCTAGTCACAGCAGCTTAAAACAAACATGATCTCGAAGTTTCTGTGGGTCAGGAATACAGGAGTGGCTTAGCTGGATGGTCTGGCAGAACCTTTCATGAGGTTGTAGTCAACCTATTGGTCAGGCTGCAGTCATCTCCACGTTCAACTGGGACTGAAGGATTCACTTCCAAACTCACTCACGTGGTTGTTGGCAGGCCTCAGTTCTTTCCTTGTCAAGTGGGCCTCTCCTTGGGCTGCCTGAGGGTCCCCACGACTGGCAGCTTTGCATAGAGGGAGTAATCCAAGAGAATGTGTGACCACCTATGAGAGAAGCAGAAGTCTTTTTTATAACCTAATCTTGCAAGTGACATTTCATCCCTTCTGCTCTATGCTATTGATCACACAGACCAACCCTGGTAAAATGTGGGAGAGGACTACACAAGGATGAGAATACAGGAAGTGGGGATCACTAGGAGCCATCTTGGAGGCAACCTACTCAGTCTGTTTGCTCGTTTTTTGTGACTGCCTCCTCTACTAGAATGTAAACTTCACTAGTGGGGAAAAACCATCAGTGCTGCTCACTGTTATATTCTCTGCCACAGCACCTGACACAGAACAGACTGTGAGCAAATACCAAATAAATGTAATGATGATGGTGATGTGAATTCCAAAGGATGAGCTCCCTATAATCCTGTCTTACACTCATACACAAATTCCCTGTTGCCATTCATGGTAACATTTAAATAATTTTTAAAAGAAGGAATACATGATGCCCAAGAACCTTTATTCATGTATACAATTTCTATATAACTATAGAAAGTGGGCTTGGAAGGAAACACACCAAATTCATGAGAATGATGGCCTTTGAGGAGGAGAAGAAAGTAATGGTGTTGGGGTTGAAAGTCAAATAGGGCTTCACCTGCAATGTTTTCTTCTGATGAAATTTTTTATTGAGGCAATATTTAATGATGGTCAATTCTGGGTGGTGGGAATATGGGTATTATTCTCTCCACTTTTCTATATTTTTAAAATTTCTCAAAATATGCTAGATACAAATTGTAAAAGTCTCACCCAATTGGAACATGTGTCTATCCTGCCTTCCTTTGGCTTTCTGCTCTAATTAAGGGTGTATCTACAAACCCCCCTCTCCAGATGACTCAGACCAAAACTTATTTCCTCCTGAAATTGCCAGGCTTTTCTGGTTTGAATTTCTACAAAATCACCTTGGTCCGCTGCTTCTCCACTTTCTGTGTTGATGTAGATAGAGTCACAGCTTCCTTGTGCTGAGGGAGAGAGGCCTGCACAGCAGCAGCCTGGCCGGCAGCTGAGACTGTGGTTACTGGCCCTGGTTCCAACACAATCCTCTGAGGCCAGAATCCTGGGCCCTGCGCTCCTTTCTAAAGCTCTGCTGCCTCTTTCCCTAACACACAACCAATAGTCACGCTGGACCAACACTGGAAGGACACATGGAAAATTCTAAATCTGTAGGTATCAGATTATGTAACTTTTTCCTTTTATTTTGATCTTCATTCAGGCTGTTTTAAAAGTAAGTTCAGAAAATCAGTCAATCCATTAACAGTTCCCTTTTCAAAAGGAAGCCCAATGAAAACCTGGACTCCTATGAATGAAAGCATTTTTAGCTGCTCTCTTAAAATAAATCCCCAATGTCTATTAGTAAGCTGGTGAGAGGCAGTTTCAGAGGTTAGAGCAGCAACTAGGTACTTTCTGGGAAACAATCTGAGTGAAAATAAAGTCAAAAGCAGCATCAGCCTGGAGGAGTATGTTTGATACTCAAGTCCAATATCTCTCACAGTGCTTTGTTCAGGTTTTCTTTCTTTCCATAACAATCCTGTCTGGTAACAAGTGACTATTCCTGTCTCCCATGTCCTGGGCCCAGGGAATGAGTAGGTGGGCAATACAGCCCAAACAGGCATGTTCCTTAATTCCAGGCACCCCAGAAACCACACCCAAAGAGGAAATAGTGGCACAAAACAAGCCAGCTGAGGACTCAGACTGCCTTGCCTATTCTGGATGCAGACTGGGGTGCACCTCGTGGGGAGGCTGAACTCCACTGCACTCCGGGGCCCCTGGGCAGAGGGGCTCCCCAGGCCTCTAAGACAGTGCCCAGATTTTTCTTCAAACACAGTGAATACTTTTCTCATAACAGGCCCTCTAACATGAACTTTTCAAACCTCATAGGCCTGGTTCCACATGCTGGCCCTGCAACTTCTGAAGGGCTTTGGGTCTCTCTGTAAAATGATTGTAAATATTATCACTGGGGTGTAGTGAGCACTACAGGCCACGATATATACGACACATAGCAAGCATTCAATAAATTACACGTTATTGGTCTTGTAAGACATCCCGATTCCTAAAGTTTTACAAAAACATATGATTCTTCATTAAACAACTTCTTTGAGCTGCTGCCCAACCAGGGTTTCCTGGTCCTAGCTCAACAACTCAGGACTGTTTTTCAGAAGAACTAAGCACTAGGAAAAAGGAATTAGAGAGGTGTCTTCAGCTAGCCTTGTCCCATCTCTGGAAATTTCCATTCTGCGGGCTTTCACCTTTCCCCCCTAATTCATTCTTTCAATAGGTATTTATTGAAAACTCTGTTCAAGATACTGGTGCAGAAGAAAAAACAAATACGAAAAGTCTTTGTCTTTGGAGAGCTTTCAACACAGGGTGGCAAACAAGGACTCCCTAAGCAGAATCCCTGTGACTAACCTGGTGAGGAGCTCAGTCACGACTTTGCAGGCTGGTCAACCTAGTCTACGGACTGTGCCCCACTACCTTTCAATTCTCCCTTCTCTCACATACTTGCTCAGCATCTAGAAATCACATCCACCCTACCAAGCCCAAGGGTGAGACAATCCTTCTTTACATTAACATCAAGCTGCAGAAGAAATTCCTCAGTGGGGCCTGGACACCCCTCCGCCCCCAGGGCTGCTGGGCCCTCACAACTCCTCCAGAATCTCTCCGCTTGTCTCTATTTTGTTGCTGGCCCTACTCTCCACGGGAACCAGTCACGGCTCTTCTCAGACGGCCCACTCGACAACCTTCCTCCTTCTCTACAGGTGACACTGTCTCCTCCTTAAAGTGAAAATCGAGGCCCCCTAAAACATTACCCAGGCCTGCTCTTCATTCATTCATTCAACAAATATTTATCCGAGCCGACTCCGAGCCTGCAGTGTGCAGTGAGGGAGACACAAAAGCGAGAGCAAAGCCGCCACGGTCCCGGCCTTCAGGGACCTCAGTCTACTGTTAAGTTACACAGCAAGCAGAAATTACACACACGATTGCACGCTCCGAAAGCAACTAGAAGGAGAATTCCAGGTGCCGCAAATCTTAGGGGCCAGGAGAGTTTTCCTTAAGAAATGATATCTGAGGAACAATGTCGACAACAAAATGGAGGTTAACTAAGGCAAGAGGCGGGGAGGAGCGTGCAGGCAGAGGGAAGAGCAGCTGCCGAGGCCCTGGGGTCAGACGGAGCAGGCCTCCTGAGAGGACCTAAATGGAGCCGCGCGGGCAGGGGCTGCATCATACACGGGGCCTCCTGTCCCCCGCACGGGGGAACCAGAAGCCATAAAGAGTCTTCGAGGGGGCCCAGGGCTGCCCTTGTCCAGCGGGGCGTCCCCGGCGTCCCCAGCGCGCCGTGCCCCCCAGCCCTCGGCCGGTTCCCACCGCCACTGGCCGGCAGGACGACGGGAGGCGGCGCGGGACCGTTTCCCGGGTGCGCTCCAGGCCGGGCCTCGGCGGAGGCAGCGGGCGGGGCCGGGCGGCGAGGCGGGGGGCGGCCTGCGCGGGCACCTCGGGGACCCGAGCGCGACCAAGAGCCGCCGCGCCCGTCCTCGCGCCGCCGCGCTGTGGCCTCCGCGGAGCTGCGGCTGCTCTCGGCGGAGGGAGCCAGGCCCCGCGGCCCCAGGCGCTCGGTCGGCGGCCCCCGGGGCGGGGCCCGGAGCCTCCGTGGCCACGGCGTGCAGGTGAGAGCGCGGCCCGGGGCGGGCTGGGGGGTGCCCGGCAGCCAGGCGGCCCGTGCGGCCCCGGGACCCTCGGGACGGTCGGGCCGCGGCAGAGGCGGGGCCGGGGGCAGGCGGGGGAGCCCCTGCCCGGCCAGGCCCGGCGACCGGCGTCGGCCTCTCCCCAACTCTGCGGTTCCTCCTTGTCGCTGTGGCAAAGGTGGCGCAGGAAGGAAGCCCGGGAGGCGACCCTGCGCCCCGGAGGCAGCGCTGAACACTAAGGCGTCTCTCCTTAGCCCCGCTTCCCCTGTGAGCACGAGCGGACCGCAGTTTTGCAGAACCTGGATGGTGGCGTGCTGTAACTGGGCTGCTTTCTCTTAATAACACCTCACGCGCATGTGCCCGTGGCTTCCAGGGGTTTTCTGCGTCCTCTGTGCTGGCCGCGCTGACTGCGGGGCGGGGTG
This sequence comes from Equus caballus, assembly GCF_041296265.1. Taxonomy (NCBI): domain Eukaryota; kingdom Metazoa; phylum Chordata; class Mammalia; order Perissodactyla; family Equidae; genus Equus; species Equus caballus. The sequence goes on from NC_091699.1 coordinate 84,678,152, forward strand.
CCCGCCGCCCGGGCTTGGCGGTCGGTTTGTGGAGGGGCAGGACTGTGATTTACTCAACGGATTCCCTCCCTCACGGCGAACAGAAAGGTGGTTTTCGGTTTTTCGGTATTATAAAAAGCGGCTCCAGTGAGCACGGTTCCGGCTTGTTTGGGGGGCGTGATCATTTGCTTAGAGTGAATCCCTCATAAACCTTATGGTATCCGTTGCAAAATGATCCTCAGAAGAGCGTTTCTCGTCTTTGTCGCTCCCGTAGCGTTTGGGAATACCTGGCTCCAGGAGGTTCCTGGCCGACTTTGCTGGAGGCCCCAGTGCTTCGCAAGGGACGGGGCGTACAGTGTCAGCACCTGCTTGTTGAAGGGCGGCCTGCCTTGTGGCCGGCCTTGCCTAGAGCTTTTGCTGAAAAGGGAACTATCAGCACTTTAGTAATTTTAAAAACGAATTGTGTTCAACTTGGACAAACCAGTGCGGTCCCCAGTACAGTTAAACCTAAGTTAAGGGACAATTCAAGCTGGGGTTAGATGAACAGTGGAAACGTGTGAATATTTAAAGCCATACTCTGAAACATGGGTGTTGGGTTGCTAGGGAAAGGATTTTAAAAGATGACGGTGATGGGTACATCACTAGATACTCAAAAAGCTCTCTTTGAAGCCAGCTAAGAAATTTCAAATGAGCAACATCGTCCCCGACAATCAAAATAAATGGAATTTGTTTTCCATCCTTTTCATTTACATTTTAAAACTTTGCGCTAAAAGAAAGAGAATTTTTCTTTGTATTTATCATTTTCCAGTTTGATCACATGATCCTGAACATTAAGTGTGTGTATAAGAGTTTAAAAATGACAGCGGATTAATTCCTTTCTCCCAAGTTTTAAACCAAAGCTTTCCCTGGGCTTCCCACCCATTCGGCAGGGCTAGGATCCTTGTTCTGCGGCCCCCTCTGTCCTTTACTGCTCCTCTTTACAAGACACCCCCATGGCTGTGCGGTAGTCATCTTTGGGTCTCTCCAGAGTCCCTTCCTCTGAGCTTCGTGCCCAGCTGAGCGCCTGGCACAGAAGTGACTGATAACTCTTAGCGTACTGGACGAAGTTGGAATATGGCATGTGGTTATTAAGTCCAGTTGGTAACTTAGAGATCTGTGTGTGACACACATTTCTCATTCACATCAGTGAAGTAGAAATCAGGAACAAGGACAGTTGCGATCATCTCTTAGTTACAGGTACATTCCAGGAAACACAACCAGCAGAGCCACGGGGTCTCTTTTTTTTTTTTATAACAACTTTGTTGAGGTATAATTCACATACATACAGTTCACCTATTTGAAGCATCTACAATTCAGTGTTTTTTTGTATATTACAGTATTAATTTTTTAAAGTTATGCTAAAACATATATAACATAGAAAGTGCCATTTTAACCGTTAAGTGTACAACTCATTGGCATTAAGTACATCACAGTGTTGTGCAACCATTCACCACTGTCTATTTCCAAAACTTTTTCAACACCTTAAACAGAATACTCCATAAATAAGTGTTGAATGTACCAATGAATGTTGATAGTTTAGAGAAAATGTTTAAAAAATAAATGTGATCTTGATTTCCAACTCCCTTCTAATCTGTTGTGTTGTCTTCTATACTTCCTTGTGAAAAGTTAATATAATTAAGATGCTACCGTGCCTTATCTCAGTGTGATTTAGTAATGTTTGAAGTTCCTTGTAATGAAAAACTGGGCAGTCGTTTCAAGTTTGAATGCTGCATTACTGAACTTTCTAGAATAAAAGTTGTAGAACAAAACTTGAATGATATCCCTAGGTCCACTCTGACTTACAAAGGACGCCTTTCTCTTATGCTGTTTGGCTTACTCTATTGCTGTGTTTTCTCTTTGCTTTCATAGTTGCAGGATACCCTCCACCTTCACAGAAGGTATCTTAGGGCTTCTTAAGACTAGAAAAATCCACACATTTGTAAGGTGCTGATAAAAAAAACGAGGGATTTATTTTAGGTACAAAGTGTTTTGAATCTTTACCTAGTTTTTATTCTAAAATTCTTAACTTTTCTTTGCCTATTGGGTTGCTTTTCTGGCTGCTAATCTCTTCTTTAACATCTTTTTAAAAATAATTTGTGGCTTCTGGCTGTTTCCAGCCAAAGAAGGTTGGTAATCTCTCGTTTTTAACAAGGAGAGAGCACTCTTGGGCATCTATAGGGAAAAGGCTAGAGTAGATCTTGGGAGCAAAAAATGGCTGAGCCTGTTTTCCAACAGCTTTGGCAGGGGTATACCTGTTAATCCCAAGTCTTCAAATGTGGAGAGTTTCCTATGCATGTTAGTACCTGTGTGCTTCTGATTTCAGTAGAACTTAATTAGCACTACAGCCCACTCGCTGTTTAGTTAATTGAGCAGGAGTCCTGAGCTCTAGTTCTGGCTTGGGCCCTGCTAGTGACCTGAGCAAACCACATTACTTTTGGGGATTCCTTACTGGCACTAGTAAATTAAGTGGGCTTGTGTAGGTGGGTAAATTGTTTACTCTTAGAAAGCTAACTAGCTTGTCCCTGGCTGCTTCCTGGAAACTCAACATTTCTTTGAAGTTATCTAAAAAATAAATTTTTAAAATTATATATTCCACCCTAATATAGCTTTCTGAAATTTAATATGAAGATTGCATTTTAAATGTTACCACCCTGAAATGTTGGTGCTTCCAGAATATGCATTCTGTTTATCTTGGAGTTTTATGTATTCCCTGACCCACTGCCTCATACCCCTTGGGGCTTCTTGTGCCTCAATTTGAGAAGCGTGGGACCCAGAGGACCTCTAGGTCTCTTGCAACTCTGATGTGGTATAATACTTGAAGTAAACTGGAGTTTATTTTCTAGTTTTAGGAAATTATAAATCCATACTAGGGAAAAATTTTGGTCGATTTGCATGACTTCTTTCCCTGCAAATTAGAGATTGCAATTCTATTGTATGTAAAAGTTGTTTCATCAGAAACTGCATGCAATTTAAGAAATGGATTGCAAAGTTATAACAACCCTTTGCAGATATCATCTTTGTCGCTCTCATGCTTTCTTCGCTGCAATTCTGCTTTTTTCTTTCCTGGCTGCTAATTGGATTAAAGACTGTTTTGCCAACCATGGCATCTGGAGATGACAGTCCTATCTTTGAAGATGACGAAAGGTAAATGTCTTACATTACAATAAAACTAGCTTTTGGAACTTTCAAGATTGTTTTAATCATTCAAAAGAGTTATTTATCTAGGCTGCTTTTTTAAGGACACGTTTTGTAAGATTGCAGAATGCATGGTTTTGCTTTTCTGTATTTAGAACAAGTGTAGGAAACACCTGGCATGGCGGTGGCTGCCACTCATGTGGCATCTTTTCCCACGGGGTCTGGTTGTGAGATCTCCAAATCCCTCTCAGCACAGAGTTCTTGGAAATCACTTCAGAGTGGTATAAATCCATGTCTCGTCTCTGATTTAGAGGATACACAGGAGATCAGGGTGAATGAAGAGTCGGGCATAGTTGAGAGAACAGAATCTGGCACCACAGTCCTGGGTTTAACTCCCATCTGCCACTTTCTGTCACTGTGACCTTAGACAAGCCCTTGGCCGCTCTGTGCCTGTTTCCTCATCTATAAAATAGGGATAATAATAGCACCCATCTCATGTGAGGATTCTATGATTTAATATGTGTAAAACTCTTAGAACAGTGACTGACACACAGTAAGCACTTAATAGCTGTTAGCTATGATCTTTATTGCTCTAATGTTACATCTCTCAAAATGTTAATTACATATTATACATGCATTATTTATAATATGTATTATTCACATAGGACGCATATGTTATATATTTTATTTAAGAATACTAACATCAGGGGTCAGCCCCATGGCCCAGTGGTTAAGTTCACGTGCTCTGCTTCGGTGGCCCAGGGTTTTGCTGGTTTGGATCCTGGGCACGGACATGGCACCGCTCGTCAGGCCATGCTGAGGCAGCATCCCACATGCCGCAACTAGAAGGACCCACAACTGAAAATACACAACTATGTACTGGGGGGCTTTGGAGAGAAAAAGCAGAAAAAAAAAAGAAGATTGGCAACAGATGTTAGCTCAGGTGCCAATCTTAAAAAAAAAAATACTAACATCAAAAATATGTATTTAAGTTGTGCCAGAAACTTCTGACAAACAGAATCGTTTATTTTTTAATAAGATTTCCTATAATAATGATAATAATTACTATTTTCCATAGCATTTTTATCTCTATTATAGGACACGTCTTCCGTGACTTCTCTTTTTCTCAGTCTTTGTGTAATAAATTAGAACCTTTTTCTTAAAATGAATCTCTAGTTGCTGTTTTAAGTATGAAAGGTTTGGAGAGTTCTTGTTTTGGCGTGATTGCATCTGAAAAAGAAAAACCAAAATTAAATACTGCGCTTTGTAAGTGGAAGGAGGGAGAAGTACAGACTTTTTACTGACCTTTCCAAGCATTATTCTGTAGCCTAACTTAGAATACTGTGCTGGATAACCTGATAGATTCCTAATCCTATTAATATTAAGGTGACTTTGAGATGATCCGACTATAAACCCATAGATAGCAGTTTCATCTTAAAGGGAGAGTGCATGAGAGGCAGAAGATAGTTCCCTGAACTGTGAGGAGGATTTCTTAGACAATATCACTTTAATATTTTGTAATTCCAGGGGTTCTAGAAACCTGATGTTTCATCTTGCGAGGATTACGTGGTTATTCTATCACTGGTTTTGGCCGATTGTAATTGCTTTATTTTATTCCCTTAGCCCTCCTTATAGCCTGGAAAAAATGACAGATCTCGTCGCCGTTTGGGATGTTGCTTTAAGTGACGGAGTTCATAAGATCGAATTTGAACACGGGACCACGTCAGGCAAACGAGTGGTATATGTAGATGGGAAGGTAGGAAAAAATATGTTACTTCGTAAAGCGTGGCTTTGTTAATGTGGATTCTTCATTTGTGAATTCAAGGCTTTTCTCTTACAGTGGTTCTCTCTCTATTTGGGCCTGCATCATTTTGCTGTACAAAGCAAACTAATAATGGTTATAAAACTCATAAACTATAACCTCTAATGTTTGAACTTAAAATGCCTTTATTTTCTAATCTTTCCATCATGAGTTAATAAAATTACATCTAAGTAGCATGGCTATTTGCTCCCTTGAATTACATTATTTCTAAAATTAAGTATTAAATTTTCTTGCATTTGTGTGTTTTCAACTTTTGTATTTTATTACTTAGGAAGAGATAAGAAAAGAATGGATGTTCAAATTAGTGGGCAAAGAAACCTTCTGCGTTGGAGCAGCGAAGACAAAAGCAACCATAAATATAGATGCCGTCAGTGGCTTTGCTTATGAATATACTCTGGAAATTAATGGGAAAAGTCTCAAGAAGTATATGGAGAACAGATCAAAAACCACCAACACTTGGGTGTTACATGTGGACGGGGAGGACTTTAGAGTCGTCTTGGGTGAGTGAGTGCTGTTCTGCAGCATTTATCGGCTCTTTATGATGGCTGTTTCATTAGTTCCTCTAACTGTCCCGACCTTTTGTGGGAGCTGTGAATAGGAGAGAATAAGTGCAAGAGTATTTCTTTTTTTTTTCTTTTTGAGTTGTGGAATTACAAATTTTTTTAATTGAGGTAAACATTGGTTTATAACACTATATAAATTTCAGGTGTACATCATTATATTTGGATTTCTGTGTAGATTACGTCATGTTCACCATCCAAGGACTAATTACCATCCATCACCACACACGTGTGCCTAATAACCGCTTCACCCTTCTCCGTCTCCGCTTCCCCTCTGGTAACCACCAATCTAATCTCTGCATCTGTGTGTTTGTTTGTTGTTGTTTTTATCTGCTATTTATGGTGAGATCATACAGTATTTGACTTTCTCCCTCTGACTTATTTCACTTAGCCTAATACCCTCAAGGACTGCCCAGCTGCACTGTATTTCTCATGTGTCCTGTGTGGATGGAATGTTCATTTAATTGACTGATTTATATATAAAATATATGAGAACCATATAGTGATGGATTTGAGGATTATTTAAACTTGGATTAAAAAAGATTGATGTGGACATTTGTTATTATTTGATGTTTCTATTTAAAAGCATATCTAAAGGCAGTTGGAAATTTAAGATTCATCAGTAAGAACTTTTCTCTAGGTGGCAATAGGTTTAGGACTGCAGCAAGATCAAAATCGTCAAAGTCCAGATAAAGTAGATTAAAAAATAAAAAGTAATAAGCTGCTGATGTTTAAACTAAGTTCTGTTGTCACAGATTGCGATGTGTGTTCTCAGTTTCTATCAGGCCCACGAAACTTGGGAGACAAATATTTGCCAGTTACTACCTTATCTCTCTTCTGGTTACCCCTTTCTTATCACTAAGTTAAGACTGTTTAGATCATCTTGTTAATTCATTGACTGATTTATTTAGATAATATTGACACCTTCTAAGGCAGTTAGTGTAGCAAGCACTGAGGGTGCAGAGATGAAGAGACCTTGTCCATACCTCAAAGAGTCTGCAGTCTAGTCAAATGCTAGCAAATACCTCAAAAAAAAAAACTTGTAACAATGAAAATGTTTATCAAGTAATAAATACACATAGTTGAAAAATGAAACCAGAAACTCCTGTATAGCTTATTTATTGACGAAACTGGGTCAGTTTGTCTTGAAGAGTTTGCTGTGGTCTGGATTTTGTTGATGGCTTTCCTGTGATGTGCTTCTGTCTTTAATATTTCCTGTAACTTGGTAGTTGACTCTGAAGAATTGGTCAAGTTTAGGTGTGATTATTTTTTTCTGGCAAGACCACTTTATTGTTTGTTATATCAAGAGGCACATGGTGTTTATTTGCCAAGGATGTCGACAACCATCAATACCTAGTGCCTCATCCATTAACTCATTAGCAGTCGCCCAGTGCTGATACTCTGCTTCTCTCATTCCTTGCTCATTAGCTGGAATACTTCTATAATGAGAAACTTCCTGTCCTCTACTATTTGGTTACACAGAGGTATAATTTGCATAAGAAATGCAGGAGATCTGCTTATTTTCCCTTTATTTACCAATTTTCAGGATATTGAACTGGCTCCTTCTCCCCTAAAGGTGATCATTTAGGTTTGGTTTTTGTTTTTTAACTCATGGATTTAAACAATTTGATGTGTTTCAGTACTTCTTGAGTTATTATCCTTATTGATGCTCAGATTGTCCCATTTTTGGCCAATGGAGTGCTCTTTCGATTGGCCACTGAGCCCTTCTGACACATCCTTGGTAGACTGGCTGTTATGACAAGATGTTCTAGGCTCATTTTGAACATTTTCTACCCAGACCTGGAATCACCCATTTCTCCAAGAAGCCCTAGTTTCTGTTAGAGAAAAATGGTATTTCAAGAGCATCATGTGAGCATACGTTCAGAATGCTTATTCAGTATTTTTAGGTATTCGGTGGATGGAGCAAGGAAATTATATACATGCATAGACAGATAGATTAGATAGATAGGTAGATGGAGGGAGGAGGGAGAGACTTTTTTAGAGATAAAATAGATTGTGAGTTTGTACTGATCCTTGTAATTCAAATTCAGGAATACTAGGTTTTTAAATTTTTTATTTATTTTATTTTATTTTTTGAGGAAGATTAACATCTGCTGCCAATCCTCCTCTTTTTGCTGAGGAAGACTGGCCCTGAGCTAACATCCGTGCCCATCTTCCTCTACTTTATATGTGGGACGCCTACCACAGCATGGCATGCCAAGTGGTGCCATGTCTGCACTGGGGATCCGAACTGGGGACCCCTGGGCCGCCGAAGCTAAACGTGCACACTTAACTGCTGTGCCACCGGGCCAGCCCCGGGAATACTAGGTTTTTACTTAACCTTGGCTAACATCTGTACGTTCTTTCTTCCACACTGAGAATCCTGCTTCTCAAGGACACAGAGGATGATGCAATTAAAATATGATATAATTACTCCTTTGCTTTGTGCCGCCTTACATGCATAGTAGTCTCAGTTAACAACACAAGTACTACCATCGTTAATACTATTACCAAAAAAATTTAAAGCATTTTCTTGCATATCCTTTTCCAATTGTACTGTATCTACATTGTCAGAGCATACGGCCATTATACACTGTGCCCTTTCCCTTCCAACCCACTCTCAGTCCTATAAGTAAATATTTATCTCTTGCTTTGAAGTTATCGTATTGCTCCTGTCTCTGATCATTTGCTTGTCTGACACTTGTTCTCTAGTGCATTCCTTAGGACTACTAACGATGTTACTTGAGTTCTTGCATGCTGATGACATTTTTCTGTGTACTTTATACTTAATATTCTTGGCTCACATTTCCTTTCCTTAAGTATCTTAGATATATTACTCCACTTTCTTCTGGCATAAAGTGTTACTGTCAAAAAGTCTGATGACAATCTGATCTTCTTTCCTTTGGAAGTGCTTTGTCTTTGCCTCGTTTTACTAGAATATCTCAGAGTTTCCGCATACTTCCTCTACCCGCCCCCCTCAGTTTTCCCCATTATTAACATCTTGCATTGGTGTGGTACATTGGTGACAAATTGGCAAACCAATATTGACGTGTTATTAACTAAAGCTCATAGGTTACATTAGAGTTCACTCTTGCCTTGTGCAGTTCTGTGGGTTTTGCCAAATGTAAAATGTCCTGTATCCACCATTACAGTATCCTACAGAATTCTTTCACTGTCCTAAAAATCCCATGCTCTTACCTATTCATCCTTCCCTCCCCCCCGCCTCCCCCAGCCCCTGCAACCACTGATCTTTCTATTGTCTCTATAGTTTTGCCTTTTCCAGAATGTCACATAGTTGGAATCATACAGTATGTAGCTTTTTCAGACTAGCTTTTGTTACTTAGCAATGTGTGTTTAAGATTCTTCTATGTCTCTTCATGACTTGAACGCTCATTTCTTCTTCTTGCTGAATAGTATTACATTGTGCGGATGTACCACAGTTTGTTTATCTGCTCACCTACTGAAGGACGTCTTGGTTGCTTCCAGTTTTTGGCAATTATGAATAAAGCTGCTATAAACATTTGTGTGCAGGTTTTTATGTGGACATAAATTTTCACATCAGTTGGGTAATTAACTAGGAGCTTGATTGCTGGATCATATGGTAAGAGTATGTTTAGTTTTGGAAGAAACCATCAATCTGTCTTCCAAAGTGGCTGTACCATTTTGCATTCCCACCAGCAATGAATGTGAGTTCCTCTTGCTCAGCATCCTTGCCAGTAGTGTTGTCAGTGTTTTAGATTTTAGCCATTCCAATAAGTGTATAATGATACCTCATTTTTTTTTAAAGATTTTATTTTTTTCCTTTTTCTCCCCAAAGCCCCCCAGTACATAGTTGTATATTCTTTGTTGTGGGTCCTTTTTTAGTTGTCACATGTGGGATGCTGCCTCAGCATGGCTTGGTGAGCAGTGCCATGTCTGCGCCCAGGATTCGAACCAACGAAACACTGGGCCACCTGCAGTGGAGGGCGTGAACTTCACCACTCGGCCACAGGGCCAGCCCCGATGCCTCATTTTAATTTGCAGTTTCCTAATGATGTGTGGTGTTGAGCACCTTTTCAATTGCTTATTTGCCGTCTGTGTATCTTCTTTGGTGACCTTTTTGTGCAGATCTTTTGCCCTCTTTTTAATTGAGTTGTTTGTTTTCTTATTGTTGAGTTTTAAGAGCTCTTTGTATATTTTAAATACAAATTCTTTATCAGATAAGTGTTTTATAAATGTTTTCTCTCAATCTGTGGTTTGTCTTGTCACCTTCTTTTTGATTTTTAAAAATTTACTCCTCTAGGGCTGGCTGGGTGGTGTAGTGGTTAAGTTCACATGCTCCATTTCCACAGCCCAGGGTTTGTGGGTTTGGATCCCAGGGACGGACCTACACACCTCTCAGCAAGCCACCCTGTGGTGGCGTCCACATAGAAAACAGAGGAAGAAGATTGCCACAGACGTTAGCTCAGGAACCACCTTCCTCAAGCAAAAAGAGGAAGACTGGCAACAGATGTTAGCTCAGGGCCAGTCTTCCTTACTAGAAAAAAGAGTCCTCCTCTTCATCTTCTATTTCTGTTAAGGCAGTGTTTATTGTGTTTATTTGCTATGTGTTCCTTTTAGTTTAGTCTTCATTTCTGAAGTTATTTTTATTTTTACTTATAATTTTTTACTGAGTTCTTATTATTTCATTTCTCAGAGTTTTTCTAATTCTTATTTATGTTATTACATATCTTGTATGGTTTTCTAAATTTCTTTTAGCTCATTTTGAAACAGTATTTTATAGTTTTGTCTTTTTTGTAGGCATGTCTTTCTGATGCTTTTATTATCTGTAATGATGTCTGTTCTTTTTCCTTATAACTTTTTATGGAGCTAGAGCTCAATACCTTTCTTTGCTCATTTTTATATGAACTTAGTCTTCCTGAATTTGTAGAAGAGAGTGTGGTTGTGGACAACTTCATAAACGTCAGGCTCTAGAATTCCCCTTTCCATTGTTTTTGGATAATGTTAAAAATCAAGGGCGTACTTCCCAAATGCATGCCATATTCCCTTCCCCATTTTTCCTTAGGTCTTCTCCTTCTTTTGCTCTAGTGTCCCTGAGCTGCTCAATGTGGATTCTCTTCCCAGAAGTTTCTTCTTGGCGTGGCGTTTTGTACTGGACGTAGCTTTGGCTGGTTAGTTTTGTGGGGTCATTGGGCCAGACTGCTCCAGACTTCTGCATGCTCCTCCTGTACTCCAGCCACCGTTAGAGTGTGTAAAACCCCTTCCGTTTCAGTTGCTCTTCACAAACTGGCCCCCCCCCAACTTTCCAGGTAGGACTGGGACAGCGTTTGGGGGACTCTTAGGTCCATCACAGGCCCTGTTGCCCCTCCTGCTTTCTTCTGCACAGGTGCCCATCCTACCACTGCAGGTCATGTGGTTGTCCATGGTTCCCCCACCTGTTGGTGTTGTGGATACTGGCCATGGGCTTTTGGTTTGGTTATGTTACCCTGTCTATTTTTTTGTTTTTTTGGTTTTCTTTTTGAGGAAGATTAGCCCTGAGCTAAGTGCTGCCAATCCTCCTCTTTTTGCTGAGGAAGACTGGCCCTGAGCTAACATCCATGCCCGTCTTCCTCTACTTTATACGTGGGACGCCCACCACAGCATGGCATGCCAAGCGGTGCCATGTCCGCACCCGGGTGGCGAACCCCGGGCCACCCGAAGTGGAACGTGCGCACCCAACCACTGCGCCCCAGGGCCGGTCCCGCCCTGTCTGTTTTAATGGAGGGAGTTAGGGGACAGTAAAGAATCTTGCCCCTGCTGCCACTACCAGCATCTTCGTCATCAGCTTGTAGATTTACCTCATGCCCGTCGTGTCAGACGAGGCTGTAAGCAGTGCGCGTTTCCCTGCCTGGACCTCTGTCTCCTCTGCTTTTGGTTTTACATCACAAAGTCGTTAATATTTGCATTCTGTTCTGCAGCCATGATTAAGTCTTGTTTGTTTTTTCTACAGATTGATGCTAAAATTAAAAGCCAGTAAAGAGCATTTATATTATTATGATTATATAAGCATTTTTAGGGTGGGCTGTGGTTACATTCTTTCTCTACGTTGTCACACCCCCCGTGCCACTCAAAGGAAGTTGTTTTCAGTCATGGTCAAATGGGTTTTCTGTTTTATAATCTACCAGTCGCTCAAAATTATACCTCATTTTAGTCTGCTGCATAGTCGGACCATGATTTTTCTGTACAGTCTTTTTGTTTTTCTAGGCTTTCCTGATTGCCTTTGTGTTTTCTTATTGGAAGGGGATGTGTATCTTTGCTCATATTCCAATGTCTGTTAGCATTTTTACTCATGTTATCTATTGCTTGGAATTCTTTTCATTCTTAAAGACGATGTTCTCGGGTGTCTGTTGACTTCCTGTTTGAAACTAGATGGGTTGCCTTCCAGCCGCTGCGTGGCGGCCAGCGCCCTGGTGTCGTGGAGCTCCTGGTTTAGTTCCTCAGTTATGGAACCCCGCAACTCCCCGCTCACTTTTGTTTACTGGTAAATATCCTTAAGTAATTTCCTAATAAAAGGTGCCTAGGAGATAAACATTACTTGGCCCTCATGCAAAATTGGTATTTCTGCTGATTATAGAGTTTTAGCTTCAAAATAATTTTTTCTCCGAATTTTTTAAAGCCTTGTTTCAGTATCCTGTGTTCGCCATTGTTTTGAATGAGAAGTTTTGTGCCAGTCTGAATCTCTTTTTTTTTCTTTCTGGAAGCTTTTGGCGGTTCGTCTTTATCTTTCATAATGATGTGTTTAGAGTTGTAGTGGCTCAATCTACAATAAATTTGGAGAACATTCCATCTTTGCTTACGAATGGAAGTTTTCGTTTTGAAGGGATTAGAATTAGTGTCAACACTTTTTTTTTTTTTTAAATGGGTACCTGAGCTCACATCTGTTAACAATCTTTTTTGTTTGTTTGTTCTTCTTCTCCCCAAGGCCCCCGGTACACAGTTGTGTATATTTTAGCTGTGGGTCCCTCTAGTTGTGGCATGTGGGATGCCACCTCAGCATGGCCTGACGAGCGGTGCCATGTCCGCGCCCAGGATCCAAACTGGTGAAACCCTGGGCTGCTGCAGTGGAGCGTGCGAACTTACCCACTTGGCCATGAGCAGGACTCTCAACACATTGTAACATATTGGGTTTCATATGATGAAGCCAAGCCTTTGAAATACTTTTAGGCACTTAATCAGCTACTTCACCAACATTGTAATACAATTGATATGGATTTCCATAGGTGAAATGACAGAGACTACGTAGGCCATGCCTAGCTTATAGCTAGTTTTCTCTAACTGCCCGGGAAGCTGCCTATCCACTGTGACTTCTCTTAGTCCTTTACAGCTCCTCTTCTCCTGCTTCCCCCGTCTGCCTTCACTCTGCTCTGTCCATTTGCAGCCCCTCATGAGCCTGAAAGGGAGATGAAGGTCAGCCCAAATTTGTCCCTTTTGCTGCTTGTCTGAAAGGGACCTTGATAAAGGGACAAGGCCAGTGTCATTGACTGAGGTGAGGGCAGAATTACCTAGAGTATTCATGTTGCTTGAACTTCTGCTTCCAAGATCCACCAAACCCCAGACTCTTCTGCCTAAGGCCTGTGTTTTGCAGATGAGTGATGAAGAAAGCAGGTCCAGCATCAGAGCTGTGTGACGGGCAAATTCCTTAACCTCCGAGCCCTGGTCTCCTCGGCTGTAAAGTGGGGATAGTGATAGTGTGTCCCTCACGGAGCCGGGTGGATGTGCTTTAACAGAGTTAGTACAGGTAAACACTTAGCAGTGTTTCTCACACAGTCAGTTCTTTCACAGTATTATTTGTGGTTATTGTTACAGGCAAAGAAAGGACTTATCTAGGGTCTTAGGGTGAAAGTGACCTACATATTATATGACAGATTTCAAATAACAATATTATATAATTTTCTAAATTTTATATTGAAAAGTTAGAACAAGGCCAGAAAAAGCTCTTAATAACAAAAACAGTATGATTTACTGAGGCCATATTCTGTGCCAGATACTACGCTAGGCACTTTATTTCTAATCCTTCTAACAGCCTGCAAGAAAAGTGGTGTCGTCTTCTTTTACCCATGAGGAGACTGAGGCTAATGGAGGCTCAGGGTGGTGCTGCCCTGACCAAGGAGACTGCTGGTAAATCGTGAAGCCGGGGTCTGAACCCAGGGCTCTCCGACCTCAAAGATCACGTACTTCTTTTTCACCACCCGAAGGATATGAGGCACACAAGGGGACCAAAGATAGCATGGGTTAGCATTGTTCGGTCTGGTAGTCAACACACTACTGAACATCATGGGAGGAAAAGAAAGACAGCAAGAGGGAAGTGCTGTTATGATGAAGCTTCACATTGGGAGGAAGTTGTCTTTCTGTTCTGAAACTGTGCCCTTCTGTGCAAGCATTTACAGAACATACCTGCTCGGGACTCGTCTGTAGGCTCCCCCGCCATTGGTCATGTGGGCTGAGGGAGTCTGCAGGCAGGCGGAGGAGAGGCTCCCACGTGAACATGTGCCAGGACCCGCTGCGGTTCATGGGATCCACTGCTGGGCCGTGATGAGCTCATACTTCGTCAGGCAGATGGGTTCTTTTATCAACGTATCTTTCTGAACAGGTGATATACTCACGTGATTCGGAAATCAAGATGATACAGAAAGACACATTGAGAAATCTCGCTTCCACTCCTGCTCCCATCCACCCTGTTTCCCCATAAAGATAGCCATTTTTTTTTAAGATTTTATTTTTCCTTTTTCTCTCAAAGCCCCCCGGTACATAGTTGTGTATTTTTAGTTGTGGGTCCTCCTACTTGTGGCATGTGGGACGCCGCCTCAGCGTGGCCTGATGAGCAGTGCCGTGTCCACACCCAGGATTTGAACTGAGAGATAGCCATTTTTAATAGTGAGTCTTTCTAGTGTGTCTTTATTCAGACTCAAGCAAATACAAATATTTTATTACTTCCTTGTTACATAAAAGCATCCTGCTTGTGACTCTGTAGTATATTCTGAAGATCCTTTTATATCAGTACATAAAGAACTTTCTCATCTTTTTTATAGCTGCAGAGTAAATTTCAAAAGTAAATAAAATAGTTTATTTAACTCATTCCCGAATGATGGGCCCTTGGGCTTTCTTTCCTCTGTTGTCAGCATAAGCAGTGCTCCCTGCGTAGCTTTGTTCGCACGCCTCTCGGAATACAGTGCGCGTGTCGCGTTAGGATAAATTCCCATAAGTTGGAAAAGGGGAAGCCTTGCAGTTATCATCGTAGTAGGTTTTCCCCCCACCCATGGGGCTTTTACAGTTTTGTACTCTCGCTACCTGCGTGTCCACAGCTTCTCCAACAGAGCCTGTTGTCAGAGTTTGGGATTTTTGATATTCTACTAGGTGAAACATGGTATTTCAGGGTTGTTTCTATTTGCCTTTTTCAACACCGAGCGAGGGAGAGCGCCTTTTCCTCTGCGTGTTTCTCTCCTGAGAATGCCTGTTCGTGTCCTTTGACTCATTTTCTTTTGGGTTCTTGGTCTTTTCTCCTTGGTTGCTAGGAGCCCTTACATTACCAAGATTAGCCCTTAGTCTGTGCTGTGAGTCTCAGATATGTTTTCCCAGTTTGTCATTTATTGTATGACTTTGCTTATATGTGTGCCTGGTTTTTTAAATCATGCAGAAGTCTTTTTTACTTTTATGTAGTCAGATTCATTCCATATTACTTTTATGGCTTCTGGATTAGTGGTGTTCTTCAGAGGCATGTTAGTAATAGCTATTGTAGAAAATCTGAGGACGTGCACAGGTCTAGTAGGCACATTAAATAAAATTCCAATTTTCACCACCCTCGTGGTTCGCTTTAGGCCTGTGTGCTCTGCTCATGTGTTGGGACATGCTGGGTTTCCCTGCAGCTGTGCCTGTGGACGCTTCCCACTCAGGCTGCCGTTGGGGCGACCCTGCCTGTGTCCCCTGGGCCCCTCTACGTTTCTCTGTCTCCCTCTAGCGCAGCTCAAAGGCCTTTCTGCATTCTCTGAGTGAGGCTCCCATCTCGAGTTGTGGGGAGAAGAGAATCCACTTTAGACCGTGTTCCTGGAGTAGACGGCCTGTCGGAGTCAAGCCCCTGACTGATGCCCCAACCTGGACTCCCGGGGGGCTTTTTTTTAATGATTTTATTTTATCTTTTCATTTTTATTTTTCCTTCTTCTGTCCAAAGCCCACCCGGTACATAGTTGTATATTTAGTTGTGGGTCCTTCTAGTTGTGGCGTGTGGGACACTGCCCCAGCATGGCTTGATGAGTGGTGCGAGGCTCGCGCCCAGGATTTGAACCACCCAAACCCTGGGCTGCCGAAGCGGAGCACGTGAACTTAACCACTCGAACACAGGGCCAGTGGTTAAACTCCCAGGTGGGTTTTTGACCTCTGGGCTCCTCATGCACACACAGGTCACACACACAGGTCACACTTCTCTCCCGTCTTAATAGTAACACCCAAAGCTCATCCTCTGGCTGCTTGAAGTGCAGACTTCTCCCCTCCATTCCCCGGGACATTAACATTCACAAGCCAGTCTGGGGATCCTCCCCCCAAAATGCACTTGCTTTTGTGCACACACACACAAATACACACTTCCCTGAAGTGAGCTGTGGCAGCTTAACCAATGCCCACATGTTTCGTGGCAGCACTGTGCTCTGTGGCGTCAGCACTCTACTCACACAGCTGAGTCCACAGTACATTTTTCCTTGTGATCCAATAATTTTCCCCCAAAGTGAAACCATTTGGGGAAAATAAATAGAGACAGTGAAATGAATAGCTATTATCATGCGATCTCCTTTGAACCCACGGCAGCCTTTTTTGGTGGTCTCCCTGTGCCGTCACCTGGGGAGGCGGGGGCGTCATCTGATCACGGACAGCGTGGAAAGGTCCCTCCTCGCCTTCATGGGTGTGCATCCTCCGTCAGAGACTGCGCTTCACTGTTTATTTTGTTTAACAAGGCTTCGAACAAAGAACCGACACTTCCTTCAAATTTAGAAGAATTTCAAAGCCATGAAAAGTATTGAGTTTTAGATATTAATGGAGTTTTAGAAATCTAGTGTATCAAACTTTTTTAAAATAATAAATATCAAGAGTTAACTTTATCTTTAAATCGTAGATTATAATTTTTTTAAATTTGTTACTTTTACAGAAAAAGACACTATGGATGTATGGTGCAACGGTAAAAAAATGGAGACAGCAGTAAGTTGACTTTTTGATTACTCTTAGCACCATGTGTATAAGTTACCATTGAAATGTTGCTGTGTTTCCTAATTATGGAGATTTTATAATTAAAAAAGGTCCTCTTGGTTGAAAACAAAAAAGAGATTAAGTACTCCGGATACCAAATTCTGAAGACCCTCCCCAGACGGTGCCTGGGGCAGTGAGAGCGTGGAGACGACTGAGGCTTTGAGCTGGTACACCTGCCCCTCCGCCCTTCCTCTCCTGGACCGGGCTGTAGCCTAGATTCCCGTGTGAAAAAATTCCTCCCCCAACAGTGGGCATGCTGTGTTTATCCATGTTTATACCACTGCTTCTCAAACTTGCATGCACAGAAATCACCTGGGATCTTGTTAAAATGCTAAGTGTGACATTTCCCCAGGTGATGCCAAAGCTGCTGGGCCCCAGGTCACACTGAGACTCAGAAGGCTCCACGCCACACACTCAACACAGGTGGTAATTTTCTAAAAGCAAAGTTTCTGAAAAAGAAGTGATGCACACAATGTGAGATGACACACAGCAGACAGGAAGAGTCACCATCAGAAACCCCAGAGACAGGTGGAACTGGTAGACTGGCAGTCAAGATGCGGGAGAAACAGGCTGCCCCACTCATGGAGGCCGAGCGCGCTGCAATCCCCATCTCGACCCCAGGACATTCTGCTTTTGCTCTCAGCTGCTTGCACTGTCATGATTGTGGGTGGGATGAATATAGGCGTGACTTTCAAGCGAGAATCACAGTGGTGTGCACGGCATGGGGAGAAAGTGGGAGCAGAAGAGACCGTCGTGGGAAGCAGGGAGTGTGGGACCAGGAGCTGAAATCACTGGGTGGAAATCCCCATGTGATCTGTGGCGAGCAGGGGGCACTCTCGCAGGCCCCCGCCTTTCACGCTGGCTTCAGACGTGAACGCCAGGGCTGGGTTGGAGAGCTCCTCTTGGTCACACTTCAGCTAGCTGCACATTGTGGTTGCTGCCGTTATCCCCTTAGTCTGTTACAGGTAGGGAGGTGAGGAGAGGCGCCCGGAGGGAAGGGCAGAGAAACTACCTAGAACCTGCTGGGCCCTCTAGCTGTCTGCTTCTCAGGAAGCCGAAGCCAGACTCCAGAGTTACAAAAATGAATGCTTTTGTTTTTCTTAATCCGGGTGTTAATTCTCGAAGGGAGATTTAACCTGGGCTCACTCAGAATTGATCTTCGGAGCTTGAGCCACTCTCTGGGTTAGACCTACTGATGGAGACTTCTGTGCGGAGACGTTCGGGAGCTCGGCGATATTTTCTGGACCCTTTTAGGACAGTTTCATTTTCCATTAACGTGGGTTGGGTACCTACTGTGTGCCCAATGCCACAGCTGGCGTTCCTTCCTGTCCTTTCTTTTCTACCTTGGAATTCTCTAGATGGAGAATCAGCAATTTTGAATCATGGTCCCTCCCCCCTTCAAGGAATTCTCCAGTGCAAATGTAAAGAGAATGTTGTTTCGTGGTATTAAAAGTGTGGTTGTAAGTGAGTAAGAAGTTGAAAATAATATTCACTCACAGTGTCTTTGTTCCGCGGTAGTGGACGGGAACCCACGAGCGTTTGAGTAATAGTTCCTTCTAAGCCAGCTCCCTCCTCATTGTAACTAGCTTGCAGGGCATTTGGGGCAGCTCCGTATCCAGGCAGCCTTCCCCAGTACTATGCACACCTGTTCTTGCGGCCTGTGAGTGACAGCTCATTTTCTCCGTTGTCTTTTCATCTCAAAGCATCGTGACCAAGACTGTGCATCTGTCAGATTGCCAAGAAGCTACTTACGGGGATGGTATTGCTCACCCCTTGCCCTGCCCTCTAAGTTGATTTTTGCAGAAGCATGGCCTAAAGGCTGTTTTCAAGGCTCCATATAAAGAGTGAAAAGCACACACTGCGCTCCAGGACCAGTCCATCCGGTCCTGTGGTGGCATTCAGTACACCTCCCAGAAGGAGCCACTGGCCAGGTTCTTCTCAGAGCTGGGGCTGAGCTTCTCTCCCAACACAGCCCGTGCTTTCTTGGTTTAGATGTCAGCTGTGGGACTTTGCTCTTTCTGCTTTGGCTGCCAGGGAGCTCACAGACAAATCTTAAGTCTGATTGTGGCTTCTTTGTTGCCTGGCGTAATTCACTTTTATCCTCTAAGCCTCCTCTTCCTCCCTTCTCTCTACTACTTGGCCCCTATCTTTTTACTCCAGATCAGTGCCGTTCAATAGAAACATGAGCCACAGGTGTGAGCTTCAGATGGAACTTCCTGGTAGCCACAATACAAAGTTTTAAGATGAAGTTTATTTTAATAATATATGTGATTTAAATCAGTATATCAAAAATACTATCATTTAACATGTGATCAATATAAAAGTTTTTAGTGAGTTATTTTGCTTTCTTTGTTTCACACTAAGTCTTCCAAATCCAGCGTGTATTTTATACTTACACAGCGCATCTCCTTTCAGACTCAGCACATTTCAAGGGCCCGGTTGCTGCCTGTGGCTAGTGGCTCCTGTGCTGGCCGGAGCAGGTCTAGATTTAGGAGTGTTGGGTTTCAGGTTCTCTGTGTATTTTATTGTAAGACACCTTAGAACCCCAAGGACTCAGATCTTCAGAGCGGTTAAGAACACTCCATCCCTCTGACTGGGGCCTTCGGCAAGTTATTTAACCACTCTGTGCCTCAATTTCCTCGTCTCTGAAAGGAGGATAATGATGGCCCCTCATCAGGGTTATTGTGAGGTCACAATGAGGTAGCGCATGCGCGCTGCTCCTGGCGTAGCATGAGTGACTAGTCAAGGCTTGCTAGCGTGTTTACCGCTTTTACTTTTGAAGATAATCTGTATGTCTGCATAGTAGGTATTATAAACACACAGCCATGAGGTGTGTAGTTTTTTCCTCTGAAACTTAAGATTCTTAAACATTGTTGGGGGGGGGCAAAAAAGAAACCTTCGATTCTTAGCAGAAATGTAAAAACATCAAAATATCAACTTCTAAGTTTAATTTTGCAAAGCTTAACATTTAGCTAATACGTACTTTATTATTCCCCCTTTGACATGGTGTTAACGTTCTAGACAAAGACAGATGTTTCTGGCACACTAATTCCTCCTCCTTTTGTCGGCCCAGGGTGAGTTCGTAGATGACGGGACCGAAACGCACTTCGGTCTGGGGAAGCACGCCTGTTACATAAAGGCCGTGAGCAGCGGGAAGCGGAAGGAAGGCATTGTTCACACGCTCATCGTGGATAACAGAGAAATCCCAGAGGCTTCTGGGTGACTTCATGTTCATGAATGTTAATCTTGAGAAGTAAAGATCAGGACTTTTAAATTACTGTGGTAATTAAATATGTTCAGTATGTACTTCTCAGTACATTTAGTCTGCCATGTCCTTAGTTTTTAGTTACTTGAATCTGTAATGTTCCAAGGGTCAGAAAAAACCAAAAGAATTATGTACAATCATAAAAATTCCAATTTACTTTGTAAATAATGTAAAATGTTTTAAAGCCAAATGGAAAATAAGATATGGACCAAAATCACTAATGTTTTACAAGGGGAACTTTTACTATAATAAATACTATGAAACAAAGTTGGTCCTGCTTCCTGGTGTTTCTAAAAATGGATGTCTGCATATATTTTTAACCTGTTCAGCTAGGTTGTCTCTTGTTCAAAGCAGTTGGTACATAATTATATGATTAGTTTAATTGGAGAAAATGAGGAACATTTTCTAACTGGAAATTTAATATTAAGGAAATGTCAAATAGTGACACATAAGAATTTAATTAAAAATGGGTTTCTGAAGATGTAGTTGTTTTGTGTAATCAGCATGGTGAGGACAAGCAAAACAAGAGGAAGAAGCAAACCTCTACCGAGACTGCACAGCTGCATCCTCAGGCATGTTTAAAAAGGCAGGGCTGGGGGCCGGCCCGGTGGCGTAGTGGTTAAGTTCAGCGCACTCTGCTTCGGCAGCCCAGATTTGCGGGTTCAGATCCTTGGTACAGACCTACACTCGTCAGGCATTCTGTGGCAGCAGCCCATGTATAAAGTGGAGGAAGATTGTTCCTCCAATGTAACAGATGTTAGCTCATGGCTGATCTTCCTCAGCAAAAACAAAAAAAGTCAGAGCTGCATTCTTCTGTCTGGAAATAGCACCAGTGTCAGTGCTCTTTGACTAAAGCATGCCCACCCAGGCAGACTCGCTGAGATGCCAAGTCAGTACGGTAAGTGCCCAAGATCGTTGGTTTCGGTACTCTTGTCTGAAGGTCTTTCAAGGCAGGATATGGTTCAATAGTAGAGTCTTTTATTGGAGCATTTCATATCTATTATCACGTAATCCTCCATGAGAGGAGAATTCTCCATTTTCTAGACTTTCTCTGTCCAATGGGGTAGCCATTAGTCATGTGGCTATTTAAGTTAAATTAATTAGAATTAAATACTATGAAAAATTCAATTCCTCTATCACGCTAACCACATTTCAAGTGCTCAGTAGTCACAGGCTAGTGGCTACCATATTGGACAGTGCAGATACAGAACATTTCCATCCTCGTACCAAGTTCTCTTAGACAGCACTGGCCTGGATACTTTGTCTCAAGTTTAGTGAGTTGCTCAGTACTGGCATAGGCAAGATTTTAAACCCAGGTTTTCCTGACACTAAAACCCATGCCCTTTACTACCATCTCCCTGCCACTAACATATTTCTAAGAGATTTGGGGCTGAACAGAGGCACAACCAGGTTCTACCACCAGGAAAGAGCAACTGAGGGGCAGGACAGCAGAGAGAAGATGGCTCAGACAGGCCAAGGCCAGGCAGGCAACGTGCTTGATGGCAGAGAGAGCGTATGAAAATTTGCCTTGACTACTTGCTTCCTGCAACATCTTTTTATTTTGAAGTCTTCCCACCCGGCAGGTCAGCAGACTACCTTTACAGAAACTCTCCCTCTGCTCCCCCCGTTCCACCCCCCAGCTCTGCTTCATTGCCCCTGGAAGACCGGGAGAGGCGCTAAGGGGAACTCTGCTGAAGCGTGTAAAACTCACATTTGGGTTTGTTTTCAAGGGTTTGAGTGTTGTGGTTTGTTTTCATTTCTCTTGAATAAAGGGCTTCTTTTAATGGACATATTTTATCTGGTACAAAAAGGGTTTTGTGCCATGTCCAAAAGCAAAGCCATTAATTTCAGGCACTTTGTTTTGAAATCTGGTTATTAGAGGTCAAAACATGTGCTTTCCAGTGTGTGTCAGGTACCTCAGCAAACACTTGGGGACACAGTTTGTTGGGTCTTTGTGAGACCCACCCTTGGGAACGCAGCCTTGCCTTTGACTGGTGAACCCTTGTTTTGTTCTGTTAATTCAAAGCAGCATGGCAGTGTGGGAGGAGTACAGCCTGGGCTTGAAGTTTGGCTGAGCAGGTTAAGTTCTTGAGCCTCCGTTTCCCCATCTTAAAAAATGAGGCTATTTTGTTTTGATTGTTTAATGAGATATTTCAGACATACAAAAAATAGAAAATAACAAACAGTTGTATTATTCAACTGGATGTACCTATCACCCAGTTTGAAGCATTAGAGGACAACTGAAGTGCCATGGACCTCCCTGTTCCCATTCTCCTCTCTTGCCCAAGTAATAACTGTTGTGAATTTCATGTTCATCATTCCCATGCAAGTCTGTATTGTTTTTCTATATAGGTATATATCCCTAAACAATATACAGTATTATTTTAAATTTTAAATATCATATTCTACATATCCTTTTTGCAACTTGCTTTTTCCCCACTCAGCAGTTTGAGAGACTCACCTAGGTTGGTATGTCTAACTCCAGTTCCCGTAACTCTTGCATTCACCCACACGAATGTAGCCATCCACACGCCTCGGTGGTTTCCAGAGGATCGTTAGTACCATCAGTGCTCTAATGAACATCTTCGCGTATGCCCCTTGAGGATATGCTCAAGAGTTTCTCTTGGGCCTTGGTATTTAAAGTGTGTCCCTGGACCAGCAGCAATGATGTCACCTAGGAGCTTGTTAGAAATTAAGAATCTCAGGTCCTTCCCCAGGCCTACAGAACCTGAGTGCGTTTTAACAAGACCCCATGGTGATTTGCATGCACGTCAAAGATCGAGAGGCACTGTGAGAGGTCTAGTCAGAAGTGAACTGCTAAATCAGAGGGTACGTGCATCTTCAGTGTTAGCAGATGTTTGCCAAATTGCTCTCGAAGGTGGCTGCACCATTAGAAACTCTGACCACCCAGGACAGTTCTTTCCTCAGATCTTCAACATTTGATTAGTCAGGATTTTAAAGCTTTGCCAGTTTGATGGTTTTTAAAATATAGTTATCTCATCATAATTTTATTTTCTCTGATTACTAGTGAAGTTGAATGTCTTAACATGTTTATTGGCCATTCAGGTTTCCTTTGCCAAGAATTACATTTTCATTTCTTTTGCCTGTTTTTCTATTGAGTTGACATTTTCTAATCAATTTGTAGTAGTTCTACATACATTCCACAACTAAAATCATTCCTTTGACGGTAGCCTTTGCCTTGTAGTGGGTAAAAACATGCACTAGATCAACAACGCTCCCAGTCATCCCTTGACTTGAACACAATATCTACTTCCTCCAGTGAGCCCTGAGGGTGGGGACCTCATGCCGAGTATCCCCCAGGACCTAGCAAGCCCCTCACAGCTGGTAGGCAGTGAGACTCACATTACCGCAGCTCAGAGGAGAGGTCTTGTCTGGAGATACACATGTGGGCATCGTCAGCATATAGAGGAAATTTAAAGCAATGGGAATGGATAACATCAACTAGGGAGCTTGTAGAGAAAAACAAGAAGAGAGTGGAAGATTAAACCATGAAGAGCTACAGCGTTTGAGACTGGCTAAGGGCAAGGGAGATCTTCATTAAGGAAGGAAATACTGAAGCTGTAAAACAAAAGACAAGACATATTTGACTATCTAGAAATTTTAAAGTCATATGGTAAAAGGTACCATAAACAAAGGCAATATACAAACAATAGATTTGGGGAAAATATATGTAATGTAGATGACAAGGGTCAACATATATATAAAGAGCTCTTAAAAATTGGGCACTAGCCCAGTAACTATGTGGTTAAAGTTCTACACACTCTGCTTTGGCAGCCTGGGGTTCACAGGTTCGGATCCCGGGTGCGGACCTACTCCACTCATCAGCCATGCTGTGGCGGCATCCTACATACAAAGTAGAGGAAGATTGGCACAGATGTTAGCTCAGGGCTAATCTTCCTCAAGCAGAAAAAGAGGAGGATTGGCAGTGGTGAATCTTCCTCTCACACACACAAAATTGTAAAATGGATAAAGGATATGGATAGGCTATCTACAGATAAGGAAATCCAAACAGCCAATAAATAGATTTTGAAATGCTCAAATTAATTTGTAGTAAGAGATTATTGTAATAATGAAAACAGCAACAAAACCTAAAAGGAGCGGTGACATGTTACTGTCTGAGATGTGCAAGAAAGGGTACCCCTTAATGTTTTGGTGGTGAAAATAAATATTTTAAGTTTTTAGGAAAGCAATCTGACATTTATTAAATTAAAAATTCCATTTATATAAAGTTCAAACTAATAAACAGTCTTAGAAGTCCATAATGCTCACTTGGGGGGGAGTTAGCAACTAGGCACATGAGAGGAATTTCTGGGATGATGGTAATTTTCTATTTTTGATCTGGTGCTGGTTACAAAGATGTGCTCACATTGTGAAAATTAATGAAGCTATATATCTATATGATTTTTACCTTTTTGTATGTTATGTTTTGTACAAATGTTAAATTTTGATAAAGATTTTAAAGTGCACTTACAATAAAGCTTTTAAAAGCATAACACCCCACCCCTAGACACACACACACACACACACACACACACTCTTCTCTTGGGAATCTATCCCATAAAAACAGAGCCATCAGTATCAGTATATAAGGATAAGGATATATATACACAAGGATGTTTATTGTAGCATTGTTCATAGTGGGGAAAAAAAGAAAGTGGACATTGTGAATGCCCATCTACAAAGAAATGATTGAATAAATTAACATATGCCATGAACTACAATCCAACCATTCAGAAGATGAACTGGAGAGATTTCCGTGAGATATTTTTGAGTAAGAGAAAAGCAGCTTGCAGAAACTTGGGTATAATATAGACCAATTATTTAAAAAAAAAAAAAAAAAGACAGACACAGTCTATAATATTTGTGTGCATGCCTCTTTTTTCCCCCTGTATGTGCTTATATAAGCATGGAGAGAAATATGGAAGGTTACAAACAGGTAACATGAGCTACCTAGTGGGGATGGGGAATGAGGTTGATGATGGCGGGGGGGGGGGGGTAACCAATCAAAATTCAAGAGAAAAAATAAGATTTCACTTTTAAAAACTAAGCACTTACCACATTTATGCAAATTTTTTATAAGAAATGTACAAAGGAAAAACAGATTGGACAGAGAAGAAAGTGTTAGTAAAGGAGTGTTTTGAGATGGTAGAAAATCCTAAGATGTAGAAAGTATTGTAAAACAGAAATAGTTAACTATGTCAACTTGCTGCTGAGAAGATGAGAAGCACGAGAACTGAACAGTGTCCATTAGACTTGGGAACACTCAGGATGTTGGTGACAAAATTAACAAGATCCGTCTCAATGAAGCCAAAAGCCATATTCAAGTGGGTGAAGAGTTAGCAGGGGAAGGAGTAAAGATGGAGAAGATAATGCTGACAACCCTCCTGCTAATGACCACTAAAAGAATGGGTCAAAATATAAAATATGTCTTCTTGAAGGCACCAGAAAGCTAAAAAGGCAGTGATGAATTTCCATGCCAAGGTGTAGGAGAAGATGGAATCCCAGAGAGGGGAGCCAGGTATTTGGAACCATTTAACCCTGGGAATGTTTACTGATTCCACAACAGAAGGTCAAGAGTCTGAGCAGAACTTCTGATAGTTTTTTTTTTTTTTTTTTTTTTGAGGAAGATTAGCCCTGAGCTAACTACTGCCAATCCTCCTTTTTTTTGCTGAGGAAGACTGGCCTGAGCTAACATCCACGCCCATCTTCCTCTACTTTATACATGGGACGCCCACCACAGCATGGCTTTTTGCCAAGCGGTGCCATGTCCACACCCAGGATCTGAACCGGCAAACCCCAGACCACTGAGAAGTGGAATGTGCGAACTTAACTACTGTGCCACCAGGCCAGCCCTTGATAGTCTTGCATAGCTGCAAAGCTAAACTTGGGGTCCAGGAATGCCAATCTTGGGGGACTCCAGCAAAACTCCCACATTTTCGGCTGGGACCCCAAAGAGCATAACTTAAGAAATAAGAATAAACAGAGAATCGATCTATTCTTGATATTAGAGTTATCTTGGATATGACCATCCAACATAAATAAATACACAAGCAAATGAGATAGGGCAACATACATGGGTGAAGCAGAAATAACCAACAATAGAAACAGACTCATAGGGGCTGCAGATTCAGAGTTCATTAGATGTAGAGCTAAACATAACTATATATAAAATGTTCAAGGTAATAAAAGACAACTCAGAATTTCAGAGGGAATAGGAAAATTTAAAAAGACATAGCAGAATTCAAAAAGAACCAAATACAAAGTACAGAATTAAAAAATACAATAATGAAATTAATAACTCAAAATCAGAGAAACAGTAAACTGTAAAATAGGTGAAAAGAAATTATCTAGAGGGAAAAATACAAAAAGATATAGAGAACAGAGTAATAAATATAGACAACATAGTTAAAGGTCAAATATGTGTAACTGGAGTTACAAAAGGAGAGAATTATGCAGAAGCAGATTTGAAGAGCATTTTCCAAATGATGAAAGGTAGCAAGCTATAGATTCAAGAAGCTCTGCAGACACCAAGCAGGAAGAATACAAAAAAAACCACCCCTGGGTATATCACAGTAAAACTGCTAAAACCCAAATACAAACAGAAAATCTTTAAAAGTAACCAGTGGAAAAAAAACACACTATAATGTTAACTTTTCAATAGAAATAATAGAAACAAAAAGACAATGGAAAAATCCCTTCCAAGTGCTGAAATAAGTAACTACCAACCTAAATTTCTGTACCCAGTAAAACTACCATTTATTATCAGGCAAACAGAGTTGAGGGAATTACTCAAGAGTAGAACAACTAGAAGAAATATGAAAGGGTGCTCTCTGGTCTAAGAAAAAATGATCCCAGATGAAAACTTGAAAATGCAGGAAAAAAGATGAAAAGCAATGATAACAGTAAAAAATGTATATTTATCTAAATGAACAGTGGCTGTATAAAATAATACTTTCTTGTGGGATTTAATATTGATATAGAATTAAAATCCAACAACAATAGCATACAGGTTGGGAGAGAAGTAAACATATTTAAAGAGTTCTAAGGTTCTTACATTGTCTGGGAAGACGATAAAAGTACCAGTTAACATTAGACCCGGATAAGTCTAGTATGCAGTTGTAATCTGGTGTAATCAATAAAAAATGGTAGAAGAGTGTATGATTTCCAAATTAATAGGAAAATTATTTTAGAATTCCATTAAAACCATAAATAAAAATGATGGGAAAAAGAACACAGAAAGGAAGGCTAGGAAAAATAAAACTATATAGCAATATGGTTCACTTAACCTCAAGTAGATGGAATTACACTAAATGTAAATTGACTAAATATTTCAATTAATAGGTAAAGATTGTCAGAATGGATTTTTTTTTTTTTTTAAAGATTTTATTTTTTCCTTTTTCTCCCCAAAGCCCCCCGGTACATAGTTGTGTATTCTTCGTTGTGGGTTCTTCTAGTTGTGGCATGTGGGACGCTGCCTCAGCGTGGTCTGACGAGCAGTGCCATGTCCGCGCCCAGGATTCGAACTAAGGAAACACCGGGCCGCCTGCAGCGGAGTGCACGAACTTAACCACTCGGCCACGGGGCTAGCCCCCAGAATGGATTTTTTTTTAAGATTTTATTTTTTTCCTTTTTCTCCCCAAAGCCCCCCAGTACATAGTTGTATATTCTTCGTTGGGGGTCCTTCTAGTTGTGGCATGTGGGACGCTGCCTCAGTGTGGTTTGATGAGCAGTGTCATGTCTGCGCCCAGGATTCGAACCAACGAAACACTGGGCCGCCTGCAGCAGACTGTGCAAACTTAACCACTTGGCCATGGGGCCAGCCCCTCAGAATGGATGTTTTTTAAAAAAAGAAAAATCCAACTATATGCTTTTTACAAGAGAAACATTTATAACATAAGGACTCCAAAACGTTGAAAGAAAAAAGTACACCATGCAAACACCAACCAAAGGAAAGCTGGTATAACTATATTAATAACAGTTAAAGTAGAGAGTAAGGCAAAAAGCATTACCAGAAACACAGAGAACACTTTAAAATAATTTTTTAAAAAATGGTTCAGTTCACCAGGGATATAAATCAATTCTAAATTTGTATGTACCTAATAATATTGCCTCAAACTCTACAAAATAAAAATTAACATAACTAGAACCAGCAAATCCAAAATCATAGTGGGATATTTTAACTTCTCTGTCTTATAAATGCTAGGCAAAAACTCAGTAAAGATACAGAAATTGAAGCAACACAATTAGCAGAATTGATCTAATGAACATATGTAGAACACAATCTACTAACTGCAGAATATGAATTTTTTTCATGCACACACTGAAGATTTGTAAGTCCCACAAATTTGAAAGAATTGAAATCATACAAAACATATTCTCTGAATGCCATGCAATCAATCTAGAAATCAACAACAAAACAGCAATGAGAAAATCCACGTGATTTAGAAACTAACAAATATATTTCTAAATAACCAGAAGGTCATGAAGAAATCAAAATGGAAATTAGAAAATATTTTGTACTTAATGGTGATGAAAAGACTTCATATCAAAACTTATGGGATGCAGATAAATATGGCTATTATAAAGGCTAAAATTGACCAGCTAAGCAACCATCTTATAAAACTGGAGGGGGGAATAACAGTGAAATAAATCCAAATAAAGTAGAAGAAAGGAAATAATAAGGATAAAAGGAGAGTAGAAAACAAACATAGAACAGAGAATAAAAAAAGCCAAAGGCTGATTCTTTGTAAAGATCAATACAATTAAAAACCTGGTGCGACTAATCAATAGAAAAGGCGTTAACCAATACCAAGAAAGAAAAAGAGGATGTCACTACTGATCCTGCAACATTAACAAACTCTTAACACATTGTTTACTTTATAAAAATAAATTTGAAAATGTAGATGAAATGGACACATTCCTAGAAAATTACAACTCACTAGACAGATGCAGGAAGAAACAAAAGTCTGAATATTCCTCTAGCTAGTAAAGAAATGAAATCCATACCTCATACAGTCACTGGCAAAATTCTATCAAACTTTTAAGTACGAAATAATGCCAATGTTACGTGTGTTATAAGGTCACAAAAACCTTGATAACACAACCTGACACAGACCTTAAAAGAAATTTATGGGCTAATCCAATCCCATTGATGAAAATAGATACAAAAATCCCAAATGAACTGCTGGCAATCGAGTCCAGCAACATATAAAAAAGAGAATATGTCACAAGTTGCACTCATTCCAGGAATGTTAACTTGGTTTAATATATCAACATCAGTCAAGATAACTTATCCTGTCAAGATGACATATCAATAATTTCATAAAATTCAGCATCCTTTCACGATTTTTTTTAAAAATCCCTTGGGAATAGAAGCATGCTTCCTTAATCTGGTAAAAAACCAGATTCCAGAGCAAATTTACCATACTTAATATTGAAAACTTTCCCTTTGAGATCAGAAAAAGGTTGACTCTTGCTTCTATTCAACCTTTTATTGGAATTCGTAACCAGTGCAGAAGGGTGAGAAAAACAAAAAAATGTTGAAGGGAATAGAAAGAAAAAAATAAAGCTATAATTGTTTGTAGATGATATAAGCAAAATCAAAATAATTTCTATAAATAGTTAGGATTAATAACAATGTTTACTAAGTCTGCTAAATACAAATGTCAATTGTATTTCTATCGATCGCTCTGAAACTTTAGTTAAAACTTTATCAAAACACAGGGTGCTGGATTCCATCTCCAGAGTTTCAGATTCCATAAGCCTGGGGTGGCGCTCAATAATTTGCATTTCTAATCAGTTCCCAGGTGATGCTAACACTCCTAGTCAGAGGACCACATTTTGACAACCACTGCCACAGATTGGCAACAATGAAACTTAAAGTCACTTACCCAGGAATCTAACAAAAGATACACAAGATTCTACAAAGAAAACGAGAAATCACTGTGGATATAAATTAAAGAGCATCTAAATAAAGGATACTCCATTGTCATAGGTTGGAAGAGTCAATATTCTGAAGATGTCAATTTGCCTCAACCTAATCTATAATTTAATGCAATCCCATTCAAAATTTCCTTAGGTTTCTTTTTGTGGATCTCAGCAAGCAGATTCTGAAACGTATACTGAGGCATCATTGGTAATTGTAAGTAAAGATCATGGACACTTAAGGCAGACCCCCTTAGTTTGAATACTGGCTCCCACTTTGTGACTGTGGACAAATTACTTAAGCTGTGCCTCAGTTTTCTCATGTGTAAATTGGGGAAGAACAGCTGTCCCTATTACATAAGATTATTATAAGGACTAAATATATACAGTTTAGATGTGTGCCTAGCACAAACTAAGTGCTATGTGAGTTTGATAAATAAGTAAATTAGAAGAAAAATAGGCAGATGAAATCTACTGGGTATTTTCTAGAGTCCAGAAGGGAACTCATGCACATATGGACACTTGGTTTATGACAAAGGAATACAACAGTGAGGAAAGATTATCTTTACAATGAAAGATACTGGGGCAACTGGTGCCCACATGGGAAAAAACAAAATCTGACTCGCACTTCACACTATTTATAAAAAGCAATTCCACGTAGATTATAGATCTAAATGGAATAGGTAAAAAATAAAGCTTTTAGAGGATAATCTAGCAGAGATCTTCATGACCCTGGGATAGGGAAACATTTCATTTAAATACTACACAGGGGATATTAGCCATAAAGGAAAATAATGATAAATTTGACATTAAAATTAAGCTCTTATGTTATTAGAGGAAACCATTATGAGAATGAGAACGTCACACTGACTGGAAAAGACATTTTCAACTTTGACTGACAAAAAGGCTTGTATACAAAATTATATAGAATTTCACATAAAAACAAAACAAAAAACCCTTCCTCAAAACAAAACAAAAAACCAAAATGACGTGTAACCACATAAATGGACAAAGGACTTTAGCAGGCATTTCACAAAGGAGAAAATCCAAATGGCCAAAAACAAATATGAAAAAGCAACTTAATCTCATTACTAATTTTGAAATGCAAATTAGTTGACTACATACCAGAATGGCTAAAATTTTTTAAATGTTGGTTAACTGGGTATTGGTGAGAATGTGGAGCAACAAGAAGTAAGTATTGGAGTAAGAATAAATTGGTACTACTTATTTTAGCATTACTTAGTCAAAATAAAGATATGCATAATCCTATAATCCATCGATTTTAATCTTAAATATACACATCCAAAGAAATATTTACATATGCAAACCAGCGCATAAGTTATAATTACCATAGCAGCATCATTTGTAATAGCCTCAAACTAGAAACAACCTGTATATGTCCCAACGGTAGAAAGAACATACAAATGATGAAACATCCACAACATGGAATACTATACAATGGTGATACAGAATGAATGAATTAGAGATACATGCAACGGTGTGGCTGAATCTTAAAAACACAATGTTGAGTGAAAGATGCCTGACCCAAAAAATAGGCAGTTAACTCTCAAGTAGGGAAATAGATGATTGCCATAAAAGAAGAGAGAGTGATTACCTTGGCAGAGACGGAGGGAGTCCTGACCAGGAAGGGTAAGTTGTGGGGCTTCTGAGGTGCTGGCAATGTCCTTTCTTGACCTGTGTTGTGGTTACCTGGGTGTTTGCTCTATAATATACTGATGTCATTTATATGTTATTGTTTTATGCACTTTTCTCTATGTGCCATTTTTCACAATAAAAAAAGGGAGAAGAGAGGAAGGTACGGAGGGTTTGAGAGGTCAAACTTCGCTGAGTGTTGAATCTGGGCTTTGTTAAAAGTGGAAAGGAATCATGAATTCCAAAAATCCATTAGTTATACATTTTAGAGGAGAGTAATCCAGAAGGTGATAGAAAGTTTTTCTGTCATCAGAAAAGGGGATAATTATAACGGCCACAGATACTAAAAGAGGAAGAGGCTACAGGATGACAGGACTGGTGTTTAGATCCTACCTGGATCCCCGAGAAGCGAAGCAGCATTCTGGAGTGGAGGAAGGGGAAGAGGCAGGTGGAAAGAAACAATTGCTGAGCCTTTAATGCCCACGAATCCTGCTTTTTCTCACCTCCAGGCCTTCATATATATGTTGCACCTTCATGCCTAGTCTGCTCTTCCATCATCCCTTCACCTACCTCATATCTGTCCTTGAGAACTCAGCTCTGAGACCCTCTCCTCCAAGAAATCCCACCCCCTGCCTGCTCCTTTCTAAGAGCTGCCCAGCCCCCAATAGTCAGGGTCACATGGCCCAGTACCTCTCTGTTTTCCACCCCATGGACCAATCTTTCACCTTCTGCAGACAAATGACACCTGCATTACTGGCTGCCTGGCTGAGGTCTGGTGCTGACAGTCAAGGCTATGGGCTGAACAAGGCAGAACTGAAAATGCACTGGAGGGGTCTCCCCAGACAGGTGACAGAGACAGAGCTCTGGAAGGGCTTTCCTTCCCTGAGATTCCTCCCTTCAGTGGCCTTCAAGAGGAGGAAGCAGGGAAAGAAATGAGTTTGCCTCTGAGTTGGGACTCAGCACGTTTCCATGCATAGTCTTAACCTAGCCTCTCCCCACCCCACAGAAGTGAATGGAGCAGTTATTATCAGTCCCATTTTACAAACTAGGAAGCTCAGACCCTGAGAAATAAAATAAATACCTTACTCAAGGATCACAAAGGCAGAGCTGGATGGTAAATTCTGGCTGCTGCATCCCAGGATCTGCCTATCAACATGAAATGGAGACTCAGGAGTTACTTGTTCAACAAACTCATCCTTTGTTTTCCTAGACCGGGGGAGAAGCAGATGCTGTCCTCAAGCATGGAAATGTCCAGAGTTTTCAAAACCTTGTTTTGGGGAAACTTGGGAAAGGACCAAAAGATAGGGAGCCAAGTGTTTTGGTAGACCGGAGCACTTAACAGCCAAGGCATTAGGTAACCAGCCTCCACGCAAGCAGCTGATCCTGTAGCCCAAACCCTTAACCCATCCCAGAGGCTGGCTATCCTCTGCCTCCCACTTCCTCCTCTCTGACTTAGCCAGAGTCTCTGAGAATCAGAGGCATGCAATTTAGCAAGTATGCAGGGACCACCTGCTAGGAGTGCTCAGCAGCTATTGAGGGCTACTGTACCACAGTGCCGTGGCATCTTTGGGGGGCCTACAGCAGATGGGGGTGTCAAGAGCCATCCTTGGCTCAAGTCCAGCAAGGTCTGAGGAGGTTCACTTCCCTTTCTTGCTCTCAAAGACGTTCACATTCACTGATTTGGTACCTATTTACCAAGGTCCCCTACAGGCTGAGGAGACCTCTCCAGAAACAGTGGCGCTCTGGAAACAAGTGGTCTGGCCTTGGCTTGGGTACAGAATAACTGAGGGGGCATTCTCCCAGACCTAAAGTTACCTCCCAGAGGTATGGAAACTTGATGAGGGCACCCTCTTGCCTCCGGTTCCCACCAAACTCCAAGAGGCCTCCTACAATGCCTGATGGGGAAGGGAAGCAAGGAGAGAAGTTAGGCAAGAGACATGAGCCTTAGCCTGCTCCTGAGGTTGGTGAGTCTCGACTTGGCCACTTCTTAGAGTCCCAGTGCCAAGGTCCGAAGGCCTGTGCTGCCTATAAAGAAGAGGCCCCCACATCCCAAGAGCAGCCAAACCAGCCCACCCATTGATTTGACTGAGAACATCAAGGAGGACAACAGAATGAAACAATCTTTAATAAAATTCCTATAGAAAACTCAGTCACAGGGCAAATACTCAGTTCTCTTTCCCATGTCTTTGAGGATTGAGAGCTCCCAACAGTCTTTGGAGAATAAGCAGTAGTTTTGCTGGATGTTGTCAGTACTCAGAAAGAGCATCCATTTACACATTCAAACCAGTAGTTCCTATTGCACATATTAACATTATTTGCCACCTAGCACCCTAAATATACGGTACCTCAACAAATAAATTAAAGAATTCCATGTGGCATGAAACCATTTCAATTTGAACGAATATCCTTGAAAAATCACATTATCACAAGTTTTAATAAATATAGTAAGAACAGCTGGCATTTTACTAAAATACTGAATTTCAGATCTGGAGTTTATTCCATAAAATTTCCTTTTCATTTGCTTTCTGTTTTGGGTACGTTTGCTCAAGTATTATGCTCTATGAAGTGAACTCTCATAGATACCATGTAAAAACTATTAATATGCGCCTCATTACAGAAGCAGCTGGAAGAACTGGATCACATAGTTAACTAAAAAGTAACAAAGGAAAAAGCTCTGCTTTTTGTAAAATTTTAAAACACAGGATGAAGAAAACCAAAGAAACATCTTTTTATATAGAACTCCCACTAGAAATTTTATAAATATATATGCAGCATATATATTATATTTGCCTCACCAGCAGATTTTCAGCAAGTCTGGTTGCAATGATGCTATCGTGGTAGATAAATATCAAAAGAATTAATGTTTCCACAGATTTAAAAGATTTCTTTTGAAAAATAATCATAATTTCAAATTATATTATAATTTGTAGTTTACACAATTTAAAAAGGGAAGAAAGATACCTTTCTTTTAAGCCTCATTTGGAAAGTAAGAACAGCCACCTGTCCCCAGGTGTGGATAAGTTGGCTGAGTGATAACACTTGGTCACAATATGATGAAGAAGTATTTACACCTTTCCAGACAAGTACCAAGTAAAAAAAAAAAAAAAAAAGACAGAAAGACAAAAAACAATCTCTAGTAGCATTCCTTGGCGTGCAAAGTCAGCAGAAAATGATTATCCATAATGTTGACAGTTTTCATGACGAATCTTGGAAGCATTCAAAAAGCAGAGGGTGGTCATGAGGGAGTGTTCAGATTAGGTTCTGTGGGATGCCTTGTTCTTAATTTAACTCTGAGTTCCAGGATTCCATTCCCTTTATAACATCTCTGGCAGGGTCACGTACAATTTAGTGCAAGTGCAAAAGGAAAACTAAACAAAACCAACAAATACATTAGGAGCAAAGGCTGATCGTTAAGATCGGTAGTCTTTCCGGACTGTGTGGGCCATCCAGTTTACTTTAGTAGTCCAGCTTTCCCTGAGTGCCTCATCAAATTTTTGCTTAAATTGCTTGAGTGCTTCTTCTTCACTCTTCCCTAGGGCAAGAGAGTCCTAAAAATGAAGGAAAAGAAAATCAGACTTTATACATCCTCTGTAGTGACATACAAATAACAAAGTCTGCAGGAGGCTGGCTCAGCCATGCCTCCCCAGCCACCATGCAGCAGTGTGCCTCATCTTCTCATTGAAATGCTGTTTGCAGGAGGGAGAATGAACACCAAGGTAGGGTGATAATATGACCTCTACCAAAGGGTTTCTGAAGATGAAATGAATTTATGATTACTGCAAGATAACTACTCAGCTGCTTGCCACTATCGCTCCCAGGTAAGAACTGTCTCACAGGAAATGACTTTGTGCCATTCCCTTTGAACATCTGAATGAAATAGGCAGGTATTGCTGAGCTCTACGCCCACAAAGTCCAATATACAAAAAAAGAGGTTTGTACCTTAAGATACTGTATATCCTTGACTGATGTGAGCTCAGGAAGCCCTGCAGTCAACATCAGTGCAAAGAGAGTGATGAAGAGATTCCCATGTCGTCGTAAAATCAGATACGCATCCTCACAACATTGGCGGAACCTTTTAGTTGATGCAGCAAATCCCAAAAGCATGATGTTAGAGGGGAGATAGTAAATTTCATAAAGGAAAACAAGAGAGACATATCTAGACTTTCCATAAGAGTTGGAAAATTTCTACTGAACTAAAGGTTCATTTCTGATTTTTTACTTCTTTGAAAATTGTCCCATGACTAAAATTTACATAAAATAAGTCATGCTCTCTAAAATCACACACATCCTTTTCAAAAACAAAACTAAATTGAAATTCTAAGATAAAAGGCAATATAACACAATCTAGGCTTTTATATCTTATAAGACACAAAAAATGATTATAAAACAAGTGATAATTATAATCCATGAGGATTTCTGAACATAATTCTAGATTCTAGATTTACGGTCTGACTCCAGAGATTAATTTCTTTAATGTCCCCCAAATCAGTGTCAATGCTTTTGCATTACGCCTCCCCGTCATCTGCCTTCCCTCTCTCTCATTCAAGAGGACCACCCAATCCTATCTCCCTAATTTTGCCAAAGAGAAAAACGGACCCAGAGGTATATTCTGCAGAAACCTGGCAGAATCAGAAATAACAGAAATTATTTGGTAAGCCTATAGTATGAGTTGGTCACAGCACATAACATCTCTCTCATGATCATAATAGCCTTGAAATTGAATTATTCTTGTGCCCATTCCAAGATGAAGAAATAAAGATAAGAAGACAAGTAATGTACTTTGAAAGATCCAAATAGCAAGGAATAGATCAGAGATTATAAAGTCTGTCCCTGAACCCTAGCTCCCTTACTGCACTCCACACAGAATGAGAGCAAAATGTCTGCCCCTCTCAGCATCTCACTATCAAACGTCTTAATTTCAGAGAATTTTCTAAGACAGGTAAAAGGTGGTATACTACTGGAATAAAACACGGTAACTTATTTTAGATTTCTAGCATTCTGTTTCTCTTCTCTATTTCAGAACCAGAATGTGGATCTGACAGGCAAACTCCCCAAAAACCTCCTATTAGCAGACTGAATATCTCTCAGATCTAAGTATGCCTCATTTCAGAAATCAGTTGGACTCTCAGTTCAGCTGATCAGATGAGGAAACATTAGATGTGCAGACCTTTGACACAGGGCAAGACTCACCGGCCAAACTTTTCTGTGTTTCCTGTTTTTCCTTGTTGAATCACATGAATGAAATCATAGGTAAGAATAAAAGGCACTCGCTCCCTTTTAATGCCAAATTTAGACTTGAAATTTCCAAGAATATGTCCAAAGTCAATGTGGAAGAGCTGGGGGGGGGGAAAAAAGGGATTTAATTTCCCTTGTTTTTCTGGTGAGTTCCAAATAGAAAGGCAAGATCTCAGCAGTCCTACACCCCCATGCACTACACCCACCTCATCTGAGCCCTTCTGTTTTCACAGCCTACTAGGCCACTTGGGAAGAGAGAGTTTCTAACATTCCTAGGTCTTTTATACTCAGTAATAACCCTGACATTAACCTGCATATACCCTGTGGGAAAGACAAATCTTTAAAAAGAAAAATACATCCAAATAATAAACATACACACAAAGAAACATAACAAAAAGAGAAGACATCCTTGCCCCACCAGCTCCCTCACCACCTTGAGTGCTGCTACTTAGAGGTAACTTCTCCCCACTCTTTCATGTGTTTTTCCTGGTATGTGCCTCCATTTTTCTAAACAGTAGGTTTATACTTAGCCTGCCACAGAACCATCATCCTGGGCTCTCCCTTCACTATTCTCCCATTTGGAGTCCCACATCATATTCTCTTTTGATTTAGACCAGAGTTTCTCAATATTGGCACTGCTGACATTTAGGGACCCATAATTCTTTGTTGTGAGGTTCTGTCCTGTATGCTGTAAGATATTTAGCAGCATTCCTAGCCTACAGCCATTAGATGCCAGTAGACACAGCCCTCTCCAGTTATGACAACCAGAAATGTCTTCAGACACTGAGAAATGTCCCGAGGGCAAAAGCACCCCAGTTGAGAACTATAACTATGAGTGTAGACCCTTGTTTTGGTGGATGCCCTTATTCTGGCAGCCTCCTGAGAAAAAATGCAGAGGAGATATGACTTTTGAGAACTGGTATGTTTGACAATGTTTTTATTCCACCTTTACATTTGACTGATAGTTTGGTTATAGAATTCTAGGTTAGAAATCATTTTTTCTCATATTTATGAAGGCTAACTTCCACTGTCTTATAGTTTCCAATGTTGCTACTGAGAAGCCAAATCTGACTCCTGAACCCTGGTGTGTGGCCTGCCCGGTCTCTGGGAAGGTTGTAAGACCATCTCTTTGTGCTTGATGCACTGAAATGTCGTGGCAGAGGGCCTTTTAGTGTCTTTTCATCCACCATGAGGGAACTTTTATGCTCTTTTTACTGAATTTTGTGAACATCCGCTTTGGAAAATGTTTTTATATTATTTGCTATTATATATAATATAAAACATTATTTTATGTTATTTGGTAAGTTCCTTCCCTTCCTATTCTCTGTTACTTCTTCCAGGAATTCCTATTAGGCTGGTGGTAAGCCTCCCTGGACTGATTCTCTACCATTTCTAGATCCTCTTTTTTCTATTTATCAGATATTTTGTTCTTTGGGGGATATTAAAGGGCAATATATAGCATGGTGGCTAAAAAACAGAATCTGAGCCAAACTGCCAGGATTTAAATCCTGGTATGTCCACTCTATTACTTCAATTTTCTCATCTGTAAATGGGAATACTGCTACCACTACAAGGTTTTCATGAAGACTGAAGAAGTTAACTAAAGAACTTAGAACTGTGCCTTCTACAAGTTGAGTTCAATAAATATTAGCTGATCTTTAGTTTACATTACTTCTCTTTTAACTTTTTGTTTCTTTTTTTAATTTCCAAGAATTCTACTTTCTGGTTTTTAAAAAATAAAATCCCATTATTACTTCATAAATGCCATGTCTTTTTGTTTTGATTTTTTAAATCATCCTCTGTTTACTGCAGTTACACTTCTTTCCCAGAGTTCTCTTTCTCCCCATTTTCCTTGTTTTGGTCTCCGTCTTTCACGGTGGAGGCTCCCCTCAAGCACCTGCTAATCCTTGGCCGACCATTCATACTTAAGAATGGGTCACTAAAAAGTTGAAGGGAAATTCTGTGTACCTGGTAGGATTGTTGATTGGTGGGTTTACTAGCAGAATGACTAGGGAGAGACCTCAACTGTCAGGATCTGTAGGTCTTTCCACTAGAACCACTCAGATTCTCTTGAGAAAAACCATCTAGTCTCTTGCTGAGAGCGTGGATACACACCCAGTTTCTAGTGAGCAAAGCAAGCAGAAGTGGCTGAGGATCATACCATTTAGTATTTTCATTTCATGCCCATTTTTAATATGGTACCTTTGGTTCAGCCTCTGCAGAACCTGGTGTCCCTGAGTCAGAAGAATCAGTTTCTTCAGGGAGTAAATCTTCTATTTCCTTCTCAGAGTTGGGAAGGAGACTTGAGCACCTAAATGCTCCATTTGTAAACTGCCAATCAATCCTATTTGCATCCTCATCCCCTATCACCACCTTCAGCCTTACCTAGTGCCTCTGATTCCAGAGCTTTTCTTGGACTGACATACCCCTCTACAAGTATGCAGGTTTCCATTTACTCAGCTATGCTAATCATTGCTGCTTTTCCATTTTGTTATCTATCATCCCCAAATCTGTTGATGTCTTTCACCCACCGTGGCCCCTTCTCCTATTATCTTTGACTTCTTGGATTTATATATTTCTTATTCCTTAATATATATTAGAAGAGTGTCAGGAAAGAATGGAGAAAAACCTATGTGTTCAATTTGACAAGAAGTCTGAGGGAATCCTTTCAGTATGAACACAGGTTCAACTCTAAAAGCCCCAAGCCAGAACTACCTGGATCTCCCAGGAGTTTAAAACTCTGGGTCTCACCTAGAGCCAGAGCTTACACAGTGACCCCCAAATTTTCACTCTGGAATATCTCTAGTGGCAAGGAATTGCAAGGGTGGCTAAACTGAAAAATTATCCCAAATACCTCATCTGTCTTTGCTTCATATAAAAGCATTTACAAACAAATATAAGCCATTCCAAAAAAGGAGAAACTTTTCATTTGAAAACTAAGAACTTCTTCATAAATATCTGAGTCTAGTTCTCTAGTTACCCCAAAAATGGTATTACTCATACTCCATTTCTCCCTACTCCCATATATAATTAGACTTGATGTTCTAAAAGAGAAAACGGCTCAAGTGGGGTTCATCTTCACTTTTTTTTTAGCATTAGCTATCTTCTTTACAGCTAATACATCCTGCACATCATCTGCTCCTTCTCCTCCCAAATACAATTTCTTAGAATGAAAGAATAGGTGACTTTTAACTAACTGCAATAACTTTTTAAACGTTTAAATAAATGCTTATCACCTAACTTTAAGCAAACAAACCAATAAATATATGAAGCAGATAGTATATGAAATGAGCAGAACATAAAAGGAAAGACAAAGACATGATTCCGAGGTTCACTAAAGAATCTGCCTGAGTTTCACAAGAGACTGTGCTGTACATAAGTAATAACATCACTGAGGGCCTTGGCCGACTCTGGGGAACAGCTCACCTGGCCAGTTTTTTTGACCATGATGTTGTCGCTATGTCTGTCACCAATTCCAAGGACATAAGAAGCTACACAGTAGCCGGCACAGGACAGGGTAAACTCTTCAATGGCTCGGTCCAGGTCATCCCTGAACAAGAGGAAAAATAGAAGCAACAAAGGTTTTTAGCCTCCAAATGTGTAGGATGAGATGCAATTCACACTTCTGTTTCCTTTTTAATTGTGAGGAGAACTGCAACACAGAGTTGCCGAAACCATATGAGCAGAACATGCTGGATGAGCCAAGAGCGAGAATGATCATCACAGGAGCAGGGCAGAGAGGGATGGCAGACTGGCTCAAAAGCTCAGATAACTGGACCTCGCCATTCAAACAGCTGTGTCCTGAGAGCTGTGTTTCAGGAGGGAGGGACAGGTTCACATGCACAGAAATGAGAGGGCACCATCAGCTTTGCTGGATGACGCTGGGGCTTTGGAACATTTTAATACCTTTTTTTTTTTTGAGGAATAAGCCCTGAGCTAACTGCTGTCAATCCTCCTCTTTTTTCTGAGGAAGACTGGCCCTGAGCTAACATCCGTGACCATCTTCCTCTACTTTAACCACAGAATGGCTTGCCAAGTGGTGCCATGTCTGCACCTGGGATCCGGACCGGCAAACCCCGGGCTGCCGAAGCGGAATGTGCGCACTTAACTGCTGCGCCACCGGGCCGGCCTCAGCTTTGGAACATATTAGAATTCCACATTTAATAGTCAACGTACAGCAGTTCCAACCATTTAAATCACTGACTTAAAATCAGAAGTGAGTAATATAGACCTTTTAGAGACAAGGTCCTTAGATCAAAATTTGGAAACTGATTCTCACATACAAGTCCTTGGATTTTGCCAATGATAAAATTTAAGTTTGACTTTGAAGTCTTCAGCCAAAAATACTTACACAGTGTTTTCCCCTCACTGTGAAATTCCTTAATCTCCTATGTATTAGGACTTTTCCAACACAATAACCATAAATAACACAATTTCTAGCACTGTATTTTTTAGTTTGGAGAGATCAGAGACTACAAACTCATTTAATTCTATTTTAAAAACCTACTGAAAACTTACTTAAGTTCATACATTCACATAATTACAGAAGTTGATATACTTACACAAAAATTTATATGTTATTTAAAAAATACTTAAATTCTTAGATTCTATCTACGGTAGGCCTCTGAAATTTGATCTAGATAACTGCAGAATTCAATGCTAACTACCTGACAGACTTTAGGAAGGGCTATTTGTCATTTTGATCTAATCTGAAACGAAGCAATAAATAAGACTAATATTTCCTCTAGGACACTAATGATTCTAATTGGCAAAATTAGAATTTGTTATAGTTATTTGACTGTTTTTTGGTTTTGTTTTCGGTTTTTGTTTTTGGTGAGGAAGATTGGCCCTGAGCTAACTCTGTGACAATCTTCTTCTATTTTTTTGTATGTGGGACACTGCCACAGCCTGGCTTGATGAGAGGTGTGTAGGTCTGCACCCAGGACCAGAGCCCAGGAACCCCAGGCCACCAAAGCAGAACATGCAAACTTAACCACTGTGCCACTAGGCCGACCCCAGTTATTTGACTGTTTGTTCAGAAAAATGATAATCAAACAAAATAAACTAACCCAGAATTGTATTCTTTAAGCCAGTTCAGAAGGGCATCTTTATTGAAGGCTGCTGCAGCAGCCACATTGCTACTGTTCAGCTGAATGTCAGCAATTGTTTCAGAGGTGCTCACAACTTCAATGAGGCCAGAGCGGTCTCCTGTTGCTAAACAGCCATAAGGCAGCATCCTGAAAGGGAAAAAAACGGGCATAGTCACATGTGTATATTATCCATAAAATGAGACATTAATGGAGTTTTTTCTTTGATTTTATGAAAGTTTTATTACTATTGATACCCTTGCCATTATTTTATTATTGTCATACAGAAAAATATGAGTTCTACCTTCTATTAGGGAGTAAATCTCTTGGCTAACAGATAATTTACTAAAAATCCAATGTGCCATCTAAACGTATAATTTGTTATCTAGTTATTCTGGTGAAATATTCTATTGTTTGTGTAGGTGGACAGAAGCACATCAGATGAAAGTCTTTCATTTTAACTCTAAATTTTGAAACCACCCTTTACAGAGCACCTAATAGGTGCCACATAGTGGGCGAAGCACTTTACACATCACCTTGGCTAACAGCAACTCCATCCTTCCATGTGTTCAAGCCCACAACCTGAAAGTCATCTTTGACTCTTCTCTCATGCGTGGGTATTTACCTATCTTGAAAATGTATACAGAGTCTAAGTACTTCTCTGCCTCCACCCTTCCTTCTGCTCCCACCCTAGTCCAAGTCACCATCAACCCTTACTCAATTATTAAAGTTTCCTAACTAGTCTCCCTACATCACAGTCTGTTCTAAACGCAACAGCAACATAATTCACTTAAAATATACTCATGTTATGTCACTCCCCTGATCAAAATTTCCGCAACGGCTTCCCACCTTAGAGTGAAAGCCAGCATGCCTGCCATCGCCCACAAGCCTTTCGATCTAGTGCCCCTTCACCTCTCCTAGGACCCTCCCCTTGCTCACTTCGTTCCTACTACAGCGGCTTCCTTGCCAGTCCTCAAACATATCAGGCACAATACTCCCTCATTTCTTTATATATGTTATTTTCTCTGCCTGAAACATTCTTCCCCAAGACATCTACAGGGCTTACTTCCTTACCTCTTTGAAATCTGCTGAAATGTCACCATCTCAGTGAGAAATTCCTGACTCGTCCTATTTAAAATTGCAACACTATCTGTGACACAATAGTTGCTATCTCTTCCCTGCTTTATTTTCCTCTCTAGCACTCAACACTATACAACATCCTGGACATTTTATTTATTTGATTATTGTCTGTCTCTACCATTGGGATGTAAGTTCCATCAGGCAGGGCTGATTTCTTCCCTGCTATATCCTCAATGCCTGAGAATGTGCCTGGCACAAAGCAGGCACTAAATAAATATTTTTGAATGAATAAACAAATTTAACAACAAAATCTCTATAAGGTAAATTCCAAATTTTACAAATAAGGAAAAAGAAATTTGCAAAAAGTTACATATTTAACCAAGTGGAAGATCCAAGACTTAAAACTAGGTCTGAGTGCCTCTAAAACTATCTTTTTAACCTAAAACAGTTTCGAGAGTCACTAACTACATAGAGGCTTCACAGAATGCTTCTTATGCAAAACAATTTTTGCCAAATTGATAGGTTGCAGTTTGCTTCATTTGCATTTATATGATTCCCAGTGAAAATAAAAACTCTCAGATCTCTTTTAGCCATTTTAAGAATTTTTTGTTAATAATTTCTTT
Organism: Equus caballus; assembly: GCF_041296265.1. Taxonomy (NCBI): domain Eukaryota; kingdom Metazoa; phylum Chordata; class Mammalia; order Perissodactyla; family Equidae; genus Equus; species Equus caballus. The sequence goes on from NC_091699.1 coordinate 84,721,822, forward strand.
CTTTCTTTTTTCTTGTTTTGAGCAAGATTAGCCCTGAGCCAACATCTGCCACCAATCTTCCTCTTTTTTCTGAGGAAGACTGGCCCTGAGCTAACATCTGTGCCCATCTTCCTCTATTTTATATGTGGGACACCTGCCACAGCATGGCTTGACAAGTGGTGCGTAGGTCCGCACCTGGGATGTGAACCAGTGAACCCCCAGCTGCAGAAGCAGAACGTCCAAACTTTAACCGCTATGCCCCTAGGCTGGCCCCAAGAAGAATTTCTTTTGTGAATTAGCTATTCACATCCTTTGCCTGTTTATTGGGCTTTTAAACATTTTCCTTAGTGACTTAAATGAGTTCCTTACATACTAATATTATCCTTTCTCATTTTGGTTGTAAACATTTTCTCAAAACTGTATTATCTTGAGAGTAACTCTGAAATGAAATACCTTGGAAATTTCAAATAAAAGTCAGGCGACTACATCCATGCATCGGATGGAATTCATGGATTCAATAAATATTTGGGTGCAGCTATGTGCCAAGCATTGTGTTAGCTGCTGGTGATACAGAAATGAGCAAAAACAGCAATCCCTGGTCTCACTGAGGGGACAAAGCACAAATGCACAATGTACATGTGATCTCTGTGTGAATGACAAATGCCATGAAAACATGTCAAGGGTTAGGCAAGAGCTCTGTGAGGAGGAAGGACAGCAGAACTGGAGGAGAAGGCAAGGGGGAGCACAAAAACAAGGTGAGGAGAAGAAATGGTCAGTGTTGGAAAGACCACGCAGGGCCCATAGGCCATAGAGGGACTCTGTCACTCTCCTAAAAGCACTGAGAAAGCCTTTGAAGGATTTCATGAAAGAGAAAGAACGTGTGTGTGTGTGTACTGGGGAAACGCATGAGTTTGTTAGTACGTGTAACAATCAGATAGAAGAGTTTTATTAAGTAGTTCCTAAATTTCCTTCCGTCTAACAATTCAATTATTTTATGCCTCTTTAAGCACTTTCCTAGTTACAGCAAATAAGGTTGGAAGCAGAATTGTCAAACTGCATACTGGCATCCTGATATACCAATAGACTGCTTTACATCTGCAATATTATTTCTCCTTTTAAAACTTCCCCCTCAGTAAGAAGGGTAGCTATGGAGAATGAAACACCCCTATCCTTATCGTGACACAACACATGTGAGGTAAACACTGCCTGGTTAAAGTGCACTTTGGCTCACTTTCCTGCATCTCCTCCCACCCCACTTGTAGCCAAACTGGGCAAAAGTCCAATAACTTCCTGTCAAAAGCAGGCAACGATGAAAGCATTCAGTGTCTTGAGGATGGAACGCTCACAATGGGAAGGAAAAAACATCCTTGTCAGAGAGACAGTTTGACAGAAGTCAAGCTGGGGACAAACTCTTGGAGCCCTGACCATCTTACACGGGCCCCCTTTGCACTCAACTTCTACACTTCTTATAAAGGCCTTGAAAACAATTAGTAATGTTTACCTTCCTTTCTCAGACTCCCTGACTCAAGGAACAATTGTTACCCTTCCACCAAAGCAAGCGTTAAAAACCAAAATAAATTCTATAGCAGTAGGGGTGGCAGCCCCATAATCTTACTCTGAATGGATACGTAGAAAGTTTTCTCTGGCTTTGACTCTGACACATCAACCCAAGTCTGAATGGTACCTTAGCTCATTGCCTCCAAAGGAGTGAAGTGTAACTCTTTTACCTAACGCTTGCATTACTGCATCCTTCCAAGACTAAGGATACGAGTGTCATCAAAGAACTGTTGTGTAACTCTCTTAAAAGGGAAGTAAACCTCATTAGCGTAACTCAGATGTAAAGTCACAATGAAGACAACTGCCCAAAATTCAACATCACACATATTTTTGGGGGAGGAGGGGTGGTAGAGGACAGTCAAATCTACCAAAGGCCAGAGAGATTTCCACATGAGGACAACCTATTAGACTTGACAGAAAAGGCTTATTATTTATTGACCAAAGGAGGTCAGGGTGTTCTCACATATTGAAGGCTTACGAATGTTCTAATTTAGAATGAAAGATACCAAAAGAGTATTTTGAGACATCAGAGAAAAATCAAAATGAGAAATATGCACTTTATTCATGTTAACAAGACAGTGGCACAAGTACTAAAATATTCTGATCAAAGTAGTAATGTATAGAAGGTACCTGAAGATTTGAGATTGAACTTAAAAGAGTGTGTGCTACATGACCCAGTTTAACCTGAACAGCTGGCCAAAAGAAAAACAAACACAGCAGGAACACTGGAGCACATATATTTATAGAAACAGTAAAAAACGTTTGGTGAGAAAAAGGTATTAGTTTGAAATGAACTCAAAAGAATTAAAGTCCTGCATATTTTTTTAACATGGGGTCAGAGTACAAAAAGTCAGCACAGATCTCACTGGATAGACAAGTTCCTTTTCCTTGTTAGACACACATTGCTTCCCATCAGACAGACACCAGGTTTATTTCTGGTACTCCCACATGTGGCTGCCTCCCTTCGCCTCAGCTCACAATGAACTTCATTGGATGCTAAATGTGCTTTACATCTGAATAGAATGGGTAAAATCAAAACTAACAGAAAAGAACTTGGTTGGGGTTTTCAACTAGGCTGACGAACTAAGGACAGTCTTCAGTTCAGCCTTTCATAACTAAACAAGACTCATCATATGGCCTGAATCTGCTCTTAGTAAAGGAGACCACTATGTAGCTTATGTGCTAACACTGCAAAGAACCAATGAGTTACTAGCCTAAGGTTGAAAAGTTTCCCCCATTTTCTGTGGGATAACTCAAATAAGAACATTTTCGTCAGGGTTTACTTTTACGGGAAGGAGCCAGATAGTAAATATTTGAGGTGCTGCAGACTACTAGGTCACTACTTAATTCTGCAGTTACAGCATAAAAGCAGGCACAGACAACATGTAAACAAACGGGTTGTGGCTGTGTGCCAATAAAACTTTACTCACCAAAAAAAAAAAAAAAAAAAAAAAGGCAGCCCAGACGCTTCTGGGTTTATGTTCCTCAGGCAGAGTTTCTCATAATTACCCATCCTCTTATCCATGCAGTACGTCTTATAACTGGGTAGGTGACCCAAAAACTTGCTACCTATTCAAAACTACTAATGCTGTTTTCACACAGCTGTATTAGAAATTCCTCCTAATTTAAAAGCAAAACTGTGTCATTTATGGACCTCAAAGAGTCCTTTGTATATGAACTATTATCTCTTGTCCTTATTCCAATCACATCTACAGGTCCCATGAAAGGAACAACACCCACAGCAAACTGCTCTTTCTACCTCAACAGCACTGGAAATATTTACCCTGGAAGGATCTAAGAGTAGAAAACTCTTTTCTTAAAAAAAAAAAAAAACAATGGAAAATTGAATATTTGGGGCACCAGAACACTTTGATAAATAAACAAAGGGTCACTAGATATATCTTACCATAACTGTTTTCTCATTCAAGACTGGTAAAATAACAGAAAGTCATCAAGTTTTTGAGCCTGACAGACCTGGATGTGAATCTGGCTAATGAGCTACTTAATATTCTTATAATCTTTGACAAATTGTTTAAATACTTTGAGCCTTAATTTTTTCATCTGTTAAAAAGGAATAAGACGACCTCACAGAGTTGTAGAGATTACATGACATTGTACGTGTGAAGAACCTAATACAATGCCTGGTTCAGTCAATCAACAGCAACTTTTTAAGTTTTTGAAAAATTAAAATATATTTAGTAATGAACAGAGCATAACTCAAACTTAAAAAATTAATCAGGAAATACTTATAATCTTGCAGGAATAAAGTCAATCACAAGTACAACTGTTTCCAGCAACCTTGTGGACTAAGTTGCTGTATGTACTAAAACACATAAAAAGTAACAGATAAAGTCAAAAAGGTTTTATAAATAGTTATGGTTAATAAAGAAAGAAAAGGAGATCTGTAGGTCCCAGAAATATAGAGATTATTCATAGTAGTGGCTCAGGAAGTTACTGACTTGGTTGACATTTTAATGCCCATGAGAAAAAAACACATGGTCTTGAGCCCATGAGACCGAGGCTCTGGAGCTGAGATCTTGCACAAAGCTGGGGCTCTCAAAGCACTGTCAAGTGTATGAAAAGGGAACTAGGAAATATCTGCTCACGGACTAGAGGATGTGCCATGAAAGTCTGCCATCTATCCTGGGCACTGGGTGGGCAATAAAAAATGTTTCGTGAAAGTGCACAGACTTAAGCCTTCCCACATTCTCATGAGATGCAAATATAAACTAAATATGAGGTATAAAAGCCTGAAGGCAAAGAGTTAACATAAAAACTGGTTGATTGTGTGTAAAGATCTTGGGAACAGCACAAACAAAACACAAATTCATTTTTGGGAGATACTTTCACACCCTAAGGAACAAAAGACCCTCACAGAAAACACAATCTCCACCCAAAATGAATTCAAAACCAAATATTATTAACTACACAAGGAAATGAATAAGATTAAGCAGATAAACAAAAAGGTGGCACCCCAAGAGATAAAACAGAACGAAATGAAAGAGACTCTGAAATTATGAAAGACATGAAAAGAAATAGGTAATTACAGTATTTTTTAAAAGACCAGGCATACAAAAACAAAATCAAATACAACTCCTACATAAAAATGGTCTTTGAGGGGCCGGCCCAGTGGCATAGTGGTTAAGTTTGTGTGCTCTGCCTCAGCGGCTCAGGGTTCGCAGGTTTGGATCCTGGGTGCAGACCTACACACCACTCATCAAGCCATGCTGTGGCAGTGTCCCACATACAAAGTAGAGGAAGACTGGCGAAGATGTTAACTCAGGGACAATCTTCCTCATCAAAAAATTTTTTAAAAAAATTTTTTAATTGTCATTGAAATAAACACACTACATTGAATACAAAAGAGATTAGACAATGTTGAAGAGAGAATTTGTGAACTGGAAGATAGAGTAAAAGGAAATAGAGAGACTGTCACATAAAAATAAAAAGGTAGGAAATAGGAAAGATAGGTTAAGAGACAGACAGGACAGAACAGAGAAGTCCAACATACATCTACTAAAGGAGCAGGAGAAGTCTATGAGAGTGGGAGAACTGCAATATTGAAGAATATGGATATATTTTGTAGAAACTAAAAGATGTGATTTTCTTTGATTGAAAAGATATAATGAGAATAAGGAAAAATAAAAAGAAATTCATACACAGATAAATTTTAGTAAAACTGCAGAAACCAAAGGCAAAGAGAAAGTTTTTTCTGCAGTGAGGTAAAAAACTGATTATTTACACTCACAGATTTTTAAAAAATAACAGAGGTTAGAATACAATGGAAGTTTTCTAAGTTTTCTAAGGAAAGCAGCTATCAATTTAGATTTAAAAATTCTATAACCAGGTGATGTCAGCAAAAACAGGGAGTTAAGGACCTCTGAAAATCCACTCTTCCATAAAAGCAACAAGAACACTGGCAAAAAATTGCCAGAATCAACTATTTCAGTAATACGGAAACACAAGAAAGGCTTGCAGCCATCTAGGGAGTGTTTATTGAAGGAAACAGCTAAATCTCAGTCATACTTTACCAAGACCCATCCTCCTCCTTCCCAGTTCTACAGTAGACTTGACAATGAACAGCCCACAATCATAGGGAATATAGCAATTTGCTATCTCCTACAAGGGACAAAAATGGGGCTAGAGTTCCTCCAAAGCCCCATCTAACACAGTTGTCATTCTTTGAACTCTCTAGTGCTTCACAGGAAGATCCCACTTGCAAGTCTGTTTCTTTGACTTGGCTCAGACCTCATCTGGTGTGAGATGCCTTTTACCTGGGGATGTTTCTAGAGAATGTTCAAAATCAATTGTTTAATACTGCAGCTAAGGCATAAATAATAGCTGAGGCAAACAACATGCTACCAAAAAAGCTTAAAAGGAAAAGCTGGGGAGTGAGATGTCCACAGGGTACGGTGAAAAACTCCAACATATTTGTAGGAATCTAGAAGGTCGTGTGCATGCCCAGGGCTGTGCACATGTACAGGAAAGAACTTACAAGACCTGAGCTCTCACCCCTTGCAACTTTGAGGCTTTACACAAGTTATAGCTAAGGCACAGTTCTGAACTACCTGGCTGGCTGCCAAGGGCAGGCCCCCAACAGGCACACAGGTAGTCAGCCTTGAATTCTATATAGTTTGATGCATTATGAAAGTACATAAGTAAGTACATGCTAAGACCTTTGAGATGCAGCTAAGGCAGTAGTTAGAGGAAATTTATGGTTTTAATTGTATATATGAAAAAGAGTGAAAATTAATGTTCTAAACATTCAACTAAAAAAATCCAAAGAACAGAACAAACACAGGTAAAAGGAAGGAAACCATAAAGAGGTAATCAATGATAAAACAGAAAACAAACAAAAAAAACCACAAAACAAGAAGCTCATTCTTTTACAATACTAAGCAGCAAACCTCTAATAAGGAAAAAACATTGCATATAAAATAATTTTACACATGCAAAAGAAGAAAAGATTAAACATAGAGATTTTAAATTACAAGAAGATGTTATAAAAAATATACAGTATTCAATTAATGAACTGGAAAATTCTTAGCCTCAAAACTGACTCAAGCAGGAAAACAATCTGAAGAGTCCAAAAACCATTAAGGAAAATAATTAGTAAAAAAAAACCTAGACTCCAAGGGCCAGCCCCTTAGTCTAGTGGTTAAGTTCTGCATGCTCTGCTTTGGTGCCCCAGGCTCACGTGGACCTAAACTACTTATCAGCAGCCATGCTGTGGCAGCAACTCACATATAAAATAGAGGAAGACTAGCACAGCTGTTAGCTCAGGGCAAATCTCCTTCAGGAAAAAGAGGAAAATTGGTAACAGATGTGAGCTCAGGGTGAATCTTCCACAGCAGAAACAAAGCAAAACAAAACAACCTAGACTCCAAAAAATCAACACCAGGATCAAACTTTTGCAGAGAGAGAAAAAGAAGGGAAAGTACAGCAAGTTTAAAATTAGCAAAATAAAACACAAAAGAATATCTTTAAGTATACCAAGTTTAAAATTAGCAAAGTAAAACATAAAAGAACATCTTTAAGACAATTGTACAGGGAAGGAATTTTTAAAATAATATAAGAAAAAGCATTTTAAACCTTAAAGGAACCTAGGTAATTCATAGGAGAGAAAACACAATACTTATAAACACTGAAGCATACTCACCCAAACTACTAATAAAAGAAATGCAAATTAAAATTCTATGGGATACTTTGTTATATCCACCAGAACTGCAAAAAATTAACAAGTGCAGGCAGACATTTCTGTGTGGAAACAATAGTGGTACAACTATTCTGGAAAGTATTTGGGCAATGGTAGCAAAGTTGAAAATGCACATGCTTTATGACCCAGCAATTCCACTTCTGGCTATATAAACTAAAAGACTCTTTCCTATGTGAATAGAGAGATATTTAGAAGCGTGTAAACTGTACAGTTCGTTTGGGTTTGCAGGGGGCAAAGTGGGGGAGGGGGCAAATAGCTACTTATAGGGGAATGGATAAATTTTTACATTTATTCAAAGAATTAATACAGAAGTGAACATAATGAATTAGAACTTCACATACTAATCTTGACAAATCTCAAAAAATGTTATAAGAAAAAAGTAAACTGCAAAAAGTTACGTGTGATGTGACAGCATTTATTTAAAGTTCAAAGCATACAATGGATATATAATATATACTTAAAGCATGAAAATATATGTATTACAGCTTTATAATAGCGGTTAATTCCGAGATGTGAAGCAAGAGAGTAGGATGATAATGCATTAACTTTATCTGCTTATTTCTTGTTTTTTAAAAAAGTAAATATGGAAACATGCTAATATCTGTCAATTAATTGTTAATTATATATTTTTTAAATCTTGCTGTTAGAACATAAAATTGTTGTAAATTATCTCCTATAGTTTCATGTTTGAAATAGTCCACAAATAAAAAAAATAAAATAGAAAGGATTAGGTAAAAAAAGAAAGTTAATCATCATCAACTAGAGTAGAAGAAAAGTTTAAAAATTGTATGGACCTGTATTATATCGTGAAATATGCTTAATGGTTTTTTTCGCCTTGATTAAAAAAGGAGCACATGCTCATTGTAGAATACTAGATAAACAGGTACACAAAGGAGGTAGGGGGGAAAATCACCTTTAATTTCACCACCCAGAAATAATGTCTATTACCATTTTAGTTTCTGTCAATATTTTAGTGTCATTTTCCAGTGAATTTTTAATATGGTTGAAATAATTATACAAAAACACATTTGCATCTCACTTATTTCATTTGATATGTGAAGATAAGCACTTTCTCCAAATTCTATAAAAAATATTTTAAAATACCTGAGATATTTGGTCACAGGGAAAAACTAATCATTTTTTAAAACCATTATTCTACCATTGAGCAAATGTTCAAAAGACTGGTCCAATTTTTTAAATTGTACATAAAGCAAGGATGAATATCTTCGTGCATAAATCTGTTAATATTTCTAATTTTTAAGTAAATTCTGGAAATACTGGACACAGGATATAAAAAAACTTGATACAGAGAGGTTTATATTAACTTACAATGGTATACGAAAATACTTATGTTTTTGTTGCTTCAATCGTGTCCTAGACTAGATTATCACTGAATAAAATCTTTTCTAGGAAATCAACAGTATTCAATTGTTTGGTTTTCTTTCTTTTTTTTTTTTTTTTTTTTTGAGGACAATTAGCCCTGAGCTAACTACTGCCAGTCCTCCTCTTTTTGCTGAGGAAACCTGGCCATGAGCTAACATCCGTGCCCATCTTCCTCTACTTTACCTTATGTGGGACTCCTACCACAGCATGGTGTGCCAAGCGGTGCCGTGTCCACACCCAGGATTCGAACCGGCGAACCCTGGGCCGCTGAGAAGCGGAACATGCGAACTTAACCGCTGGGCCACCGGGCCGGCCCCTCAATTGTTTAGTTGTTTCTTAAAGATAGCACTTGAGCTAACAACTGTTACCGATCTTTTTCTTTTTTTTTCCTGATTTTTTCTCTCCAAATCCCCCCAGCACACAGTAGTATATTTTAAAGATTTTATTTTTCCTTTTTCTCCCTAAAGCACCCCTGGTACCTAGTTGTATATTTTAGCTGTGGCATGTGGGATGCCGCCTCAGCATGGCTTGATGAGCAGTGCCATGTCCACACCCAGGATCCAAACCGGCGAAACCCTGGGCCACCGAAGAGGAACAAGCAAACCCAACCACTGCACCACAGGCCAGCCCCCTCAATTGTTCTTGTAATTTATACTTCTACATTGGAACTGACAGCGTCATATAATTATTAGTTTATTTATTTTATATCTTGTATGAATATTTCACAGCTTTTTCCCATATATTTATATCTATGAGCTCTTTAAATATTTACGATTATTATCCTCCTGTCCTGTTCATTATGAATATAATGTCTAGCATGAGGCCTAACTTTTAATTTTGTTGGTTGACATCAAATCTTTTATTTTTATGCAGTTAAATATATCAATATTTTGTTTGTAATTACCTTCATCTGCTCTTCACCTCAAAACATTTGATAATAATTAAAACTTTTAAAATCCACTAGATTTCCATTTTATCTGTTTCTGTTTCCATAAACCTGTCCTGCTCACTGTCTACCCCTAATAATGATGGCAAGCTGAAATCCCCGAGATCCCTACTAAACACTTCCCTCCCAGGAAGGTAGAGGAATCGATGTTACGAGGCTAAGTAAGGAGAGGGGCAGGCCTGTCTCAGGCCTCGTCACTCCCATGACCACCAGTGAATCCTCCCTGAGAGCACCTTCAAAACCACAGGTTCGAATGTGACTCCACTGTTGTCTGTTCAGGCTTTACTTTTACTGCAAGTTCAAACCTATTTCTTCTTTCTGGAATCTCTGTCACATATACAGTTTTACACCTGATGAGGTTTAAATAAGATAATGCATTTAAGAGCACACTGTAAACTGTAAAGTGCAACACAAATATTATTGTTAACAACAATCAGTAGCAGAAGGGAAGGAATCAACAAAAAGTTTTAAAATTTTTGCCATGGAAGGAATACAATAGGAGACAAAAATAAATTCACTAGAAATCTCACCGAAGATCCAGACCAGCTTCTTTCCAGAGCAAATCCATCAAGCGCAGCATCTGGAGTGTCAACATATCCTGTCGTAAATCTAAGGGGGAAAAAACCCTGCTTTATTATAAATGCTTCCCATTTTATACCTAATAACGTTAATTCCAGATGAGGTAATTCAGCCAGAATTAACTAAAACCACTGACTACTGTTGTACTAATTTTTCCCCTAAATTTTAATGTTGACCATATTCATTATGTGAAATATTATATTTGTTGTTTAGCATGTACTTATAACACTATTTCAGAAATTACATTAAAAAATGTTTTTAATTCTTCACCATGCGTAAGGTACTATGCGAACTGCATGGATGCTGTAATACTGTTATACACAGGAATGACGTATTACAGCAAACACACAATTCACGTTGCTAAATTTTTTCCTTCTTGTTTGCTTTTAGGGATGCACAGAAAGTTCTTAAGAATCACATAACTAATTGCATGACGGGTTTGTAAAACTGTAAAACTTAATTAATTATCACGTCTAAGGGTAATTTTCAGGTAACAGAGGCTCCGAAACTATTGACTTCCACATAATGACATTCGTGTGGTCAAATGGGGTTAAATGTCTAGCTAAACACTACAAGCTCTTTTCAAAATAGTTTTAGGCATGTATTATATTAAACCCATTTACTTATGTTATCTCCCTTAATTCCTTTTAAGAAACCCAAAATACAGATGCTATAATCATCACGGACATGAAGAACTTGAAGCTCAATGAATTGTGCAAGACTTGCCTGTAGTCAGACAACTGGCAAGTGGTGGCACTCATGACTGCATTCTGGTTGGTGTGATTACTTCAGAGGCATGGCATTTATAAAGTATGGGTCAGTAAGATATTTTAATTAAAATACAAAACTATGGCAGCAATATCAAAATTGCCATCACTGAAACAGGATATATGAACACATTATTAAAAATATTCTCTTGTATTTCACAAGCTTTTTACCAAAGGATAGACAGACTTTATATTTTGTAGGAAAAAAGGGAAAGTGTATTACAACAAGGTATGTATGTAAGCTGTAGAAGTCATTTTCCAAGATGAAAATAAAAGGGATTTAAGACATGCCGAATTCAACCTAATGACCCTTGATAGCTACCTCTAGGCTGCCCCTGCTTACACATTTACATATCACCTTCCAGATAAAGCAAAGTGACAACAAATGAAAAATACTAAGGGAGATGGCACTATAAAAACCTCAGTACCTACCATCACCATTTTTAAAAATCACTCCAACTGAATCTTCCCCAAACACCTTGTTGGTGTACACCAGCCACAAAGGCTTCATTTTGGAATCCATGTATTTACACTTTTCAACACTGAAATCGAACAAGATGAAAATTAGCCCACTTCAACGTAAAGAAATGGCAATATTGTCATTTTGCTGTGATATACTAGGCTTGAGAGAACCTCTCACCTGTTCCACTCAAGGTCTGCAGAAGTCAGAACTAGAACATTTCCTCTTGGTAGAAAACAAACAGGGATCACAGCCTTGGTTGGCATGTAATGATGCCAGATGCGCTGGACTGAAAATCTAGCTTTGCCTGTCTCACTACCTACATTTAAAATTCCTCCTTTCCTTTCTTATTCTTCTTTAACTTTATGTTATTATATGTAACAATACCAATATCGCTGGATTAAAATCAGGAATATTATGAGTTCATTATAGATTTATTAAAGAGGGATCGATTTTGAACACTGACATACTGAGTACACATTATTACTTTTCTGCTATTACTTTTGTAGGAAATGAAAAAGTAAGAAATAATTTTCCAAATTCATTCAAGATCTCATTTTGAAAAAGGAAAGTTAATTAGTAAATAATTTATGACGGTTGCCAACATTTTGCTTGCATGGCATTTTTAACTCTTAGAAACCAGTAACACACGTACAATTTAATTACATACAATTAAAAAGAAATTAACTTTTAATAATTTGCACTAACCCCACAGATAAATTTAGCTGGTAGGCATCCCTCCCACTATACACAAGAATAACCCCTGAGGACTTTGAGATCGTCCTTCTTTAATTTTATTCCACTTACTGGGGCTAACAGCTGGCCCTACTGTTCCCCCAAGGCAGTCACTCAGGAATCCTTTCTGCAATGCTATTTTCATGGGAGATTCACTGAGCACAGCACAGACGGTCACTTACTAGAGTTCTGAGAGGATGACACACGGGTTCAGAGGTGACTGCAGGTCAGAGAGGGCCTCCCGGTAAGCATTCTGTTTTAAACAGGTGTGCATGGCCTCTTTCCCTTTGGCTCTGTTTAGCTTCACTGCATTCAGTTTGATTAAACTATTTAAAGTTTTTAACTTATTGAGTGCTTCAACCTGAAAAACAAGTTTTCCCATCACCAAAATTCATTTATGGTTAAAAATAATATAAAGTACTATAATACCAAGTGATCATATTAATCAATAACTGTTCCCTCCCTTCCTCACCCCTGACACATACACACAACAGGCAGCTAAAATAACAACAGTGCTTGGCTTATGACAAACATATTAGATACAAGAAACTGAAAAACGTATTTTCATTTTATTTACTTGTTACTTAAAGCACCATTTTTTAAACTTTAACCCTTTTCTTAAATGAAATCTTATAAATTAGAGAAAAGGGGCATAGATTGTGGGTAATAAGTATGAAACCTAAAGTATTCAGAACTCTGCAGCTCACTGAGTAATAGAATTTGAAAAACAAACAATCTGAACCATTCCACTTAGCCAACTCCATAGTATAAGAGGAAAATCTATGTACAAGTAACCTTGGGCTTCCTGACATTCAACCTTAATATCTACTTCTTGTCACCACTCTTATATGACTTCTCAGTGTATTCTCTTTCCACTAACAGTAAGTTAAAATCGATTCTTGTGTCAGTGTTGGTTGAAAACCACTTGCAGCTTTGGCTGTGGCATGGGTGAGATGCGGTGCCCCGAGCCGCCAGGGGCCTTAGCTCACCACCTACCCTTGGTATGGTGAGGTGAAACCCAGCCCCAAAACACACACACACACTCACACGCATGATTTTTGTGTAATAAAACAACTATGAATATAGACACAGTATTTGTTGTCCCAAGAGTAAATTACTTGTTTTTATTTACTTGTTTTTATGAGGTAACTTTGGCTATCAAATCTTAGGTAAACAAAAAAAAAAACTTACACAACTAGCACAAGGTGTCTCAACAATGGCCAACTGAATCAAAACCACTGTGTTTAAAACTCAACTTTGGGGGGCCGGCCCGGTGGCGCAGTGGTTAAGTGCGCACCTTCTCCTTCAGCGGCCCAGAGTTCACCAGTTGGGATCCCGGGTGTGGACATGGCACTGTGTGGCAAGCCATGCTGTTGTAGGTGTCCCACATACAAAGTAGAGGAAGATGGGTATGGATGTTAGCTCAGGGCCAATCTTCCTCAGCAAAAAGAGGAGGATTAGCAGCAGATGTTAGCTCAGGCTAATCTTCCTCAACAAAAAAAAAAAGTCAACTATGGGGCTAACCCTGCGGCAAAGTGGTTAAGTTCAGCACATTCTGCTTTGGTGGCCCAGGTTCACAGATTCAGATGCTGGGCGCTGACCTATACTACTTGTCAGCCATGCTGTGGTGGCAACCCACATATACAGTCAAGGAAGACTGGCACAGATGTTAGCTCAGGGCTATCTTCCTCAGCAAAAAAAAAAAGAAAAGAAAAAAAAAGTCAATTTTATTATTTAATAACTGAGGGTCTTTCCCTGCCATATTATGTAAAATTCCGTAAGACAGAGCCTTGAACAATCAAAAATCTGATGGAATATTTTATTTTGTCTTCTCATTATGTCATTAAAACTGGAAACAACAAATGATAAAACAAAGTAACACATAAGTTGTATATAACAAGCATATAAAATATGTATACAACAAACATCATGAACACCATGGCTGGAATGTCCATGGACCACAGATTTATTTTACATCATATTTTCATTTTTGAACTCTGCTTCTATGCCAGGAAACCACTAAGACTCAGTAGGGAGGTGAATTCAGGCGTGAAGTTTCTATAGACAGGCTGAAGGCTTGCTCACAGGAAACTGGGAAAGTTCTATGTAACTTGATGATAAAATCGAGATGGCTGAAGCTTGCCAAATTAGCCATCTGTCAAAACCACAGACACTCCATTTCTCAACAATTTCAGGAGCTGTACAAACACTGGTGAAAGGAGAACCAGCCGAAAGACTTGCTATGCAAACAGGAACTTTTTGAAGTACTTCAAATTTGAATTTCGTCCATGTTTGTACAGTTGCAAATTTCCATGCTCCATCACTAATTGTGTTGATATCCATTTCCTGCAACAGTGTCCTGAATACTCACATAAGTCAAAGACTTCTTAAGTGTTTCAACACCTTGTCTTTTTGTAGGTTTACAGTGACAACAAGAACTGCCATGTAAAGTGCAGTCCTCCTCTTGCTATTTATCCGTCAAGAAAAAGAGTAAGAATAATGTGATCATACACATGTCATATGTTTGCTATTATAAAAGTCAAGCTGAGGGTCCCAGAGAACCAAGAAAATGTCCAGTACAGTTTGATCATATGACTGAGGTCAAAGAAGAAAGGACCTCACCAAGTGGGGCCTTATAAGCTTTGATAAGGAGTTTGGATTTTATTCCCCATTCAATGAAAATTACTGTAGGGACTTTAAAAAGGGAAGTGACATAATACATCTACATTCTTAAGAGATCACTTTATCTTCTGTGTAGAGAATGGAAAGAAAGGGCACAATTTAGGACGTTAATGAAGATATCCAGGTGAGAGAGGATAATGGATTGGACTGAGATGGTAGCCATGAATACAAGAGAGGTTGACTGGTATGAGATATATTTAAGAGGACTATAAAATTAAGTGGATTAATAGTATATATCTCATGTTGTGAAGAATAAATGGCCTATAAAAAGTGATAAACAAGTGTTAGCTCTTAATAACACATTAATGGGCTTCCCAAAAGGGAGGGATCAAATACAGTTTGTTTTAACATGAACGGAAAACCATAAATATTAAAATCATCTATGAAAACTTACGGGATTTCCTATGGCAATGCAAATGAGTTAGAAAAGTGCAGTGAACTGGGAATTACTACAGGGATCTGATAGAAAAATAGGGTGGGATAGCAGAGAGGTATAGGAATGAGCAGATGGTTGGGAACAGAGAAACAAACTGCCTTCAAATGAGAAAGAGAGGTTAGAAAAGGTAACAAGGTAGGTGAGTCTTTGCCACAAGGAAAAAATAATGTACCAAAAAGCAAAGTCTGGGAGAGAATTTTTAATACTAGAGAAAACTTCAGCTAAGTAGACTGAATATACTGATTTCAGATTATACCGGCTAGATGAAACTACTCTGCTAGTACTAGTCATATACAGCTTATAGTCTGTTGTTTACACCATGACAATAATAAACACCTGAGTAGTAAATCTTCAGGACTCATTTCTCTAACATGTACCCATTGACCTGGCCACACTGAAGATGATAATTCTTCCAATACTTTCATCAGACAGTGACATCTGTGACTTCTCCTATACCAGACTGAAATTGATTTTTCTCTGGCTTCTGCAAAGGAACTCTATGGCCTTTTACCACGGTAACTGCACACTGGGGTAAAGGAAATAATCAGACCTTTCAGGGACTACTGAACACTGGCTCTGAATTGACACTAATTCCAGGAGGCCCAAAACATCACAGAGGTCCATCAGACAGAGTAGGGGCTTACAGAGGTCAAGTTAACAATTGAGTTTTGCATAGAACTGTCTCACAGTGGGCCCAGTGCATCCCAAAGCCATCATGTGGTTACTTCCCCAGTTTTGGAATGCATAATTGGAATAGATAAATTCAGCAGCTGGCAGATCCCCATATTGGTTCTCTGACCTGTGGAGTGATGGCTATTATGGTGGGAAAAGCCAAGTTGCATTTATTACAACTGTCTGCACCTAACAAAACAGTAAAGTAAAAGCAATAACACAGTCCTGGAGTGACTGCGCAGATTAGTGCCATCATCAAGGACTGAAAGATGCAGGGATGGTGATTTCCATCACATCCCCATTCACCTTGTCTATTTGGCCTGTGCAGAAGACAGATGAATCTTGGAGACTTCAGTGGATTATCACAACATTAACCAGGTGGAGCACCAGATGTGGTTTCATTGCTCGAGCAAAGTAACACATCCCCTGGTACCTGATATGCAGTTATTGATGTGACAAACGCTTTTATCTCTATACCTGTCAATAAGGCCTAACAGAAGCAGTGTGCTTAAGAGTCTGAAAGGCCAACAATTTTGGCCTTTTCTCTTTTCTACACTTTTCTCTGTCCTACCTCAGGGGTCTATCAACTCTCCAGCCCTATGACAAAATTTAGTTTTCAGGGATCTTGGCTGCCTTTCCCTTCAACAAGATATCACTCTGGTCTGTTACATTATGCTGATTGAACCTAACGCATAGGAAGTAACAACTACTCTAGACTTAAAGAACTTTGTATGTCAGAGGGTAGGAAATAAGTGTAATAAAAATTTGGGACTTTCTACCCCAGTGAAACATCCAAGGCTCAAGTGGTGTGGGACATGTCAAGATATCCCTTCCAAGGTAAAGAATAATTGCTACTCTGGCCCCTCCTATAACTAAAAATGAAGCACAACACCTAGTGGGCTTCCTTGGATTTTAGAGGCAACATACTCCTCATGTGGGTTTGTACTCTGGCCTGTTTACTGAGGGATCCAAAAAGGTGCTAGTTTTGAGTGGGGTCCAGAGCAAGAGAAGGCTCTGCAACAGGTCCAGACTGCCATGCAAGCTGCTCTGCCACTTGGGCCATTGGATCCAGCAGATCCAAAGGTGCTTGAACTGTCAGTGTAGACAGGAATGCTCTTTGGAGCCTTGGGCAGGCCCCTATATAAGTGAATCATAGCAGAGGTCCTTAGGTTTTGAAAAAAATGCCTGCCACCCCCTCACGATAACGACTTTCCTCTTGAGAAACAGCTCTTAGTTTGCTACTAAGCCTTAATAGAGACTAAATGTTTAACGAGTGGCCACCAAGTAACCATGCAAACTGAGTTGCCCAGCACGAACTGGGTGTTATCTGACCCACCAAGCCATAAAGATGGGCAAGCACAGCACTGCTCCTTCATCAAATAATTGTGGTATATATGAGATTGGGCCTGAGCAGTCCCTGAAGACACAGTAAGTTACATGAAGAAGTGACCCAAATGCCCATGATCCCCACTCTTGCTACACCACTTTCTCTCCTCCAGTTTGCACCTATGGCCTCACGGAGAGTTCCCTATGATCAATTGACATGAGAAGACTCAAGCATGGTTTACAGGTGATTCCACATGATATGTAGACACCATATGAAAGTGAATAACTGTGGTACTAAACTTCTTTCTGGAACATTCCTAAAGGACAGTGGTGATGGAAAATCTTCCCAGTGGGCAGCATTTTGGAAAGTGCATTTGGTTGTTCACTTTGCTTGGAAGGAGAAATGTCCATATGTGAAATTATATACCAGTTCATGAGCTGTGACCAATGTTTGGCTGATGGTTTTAGAACGCATATGATTGGAAAAGTAGTGACAAGGAAATTTGGGGAAGAGGTAAGTGATAGACCTCTCTGAATGGGCAAAAACATAAAGATATTTGTGTCCCACTGGATGCTTACCAAACAGTGACCTCGGAAGAGGAGGATTTTTATAATCAGGTGGATAGGATGACACATTCTGTGGATACCAGTCAGTCCCTTTCCCCAGCTATGTCTGTCATCACCCAACGGGTCCATGAACAAAGTGGCCAAGGTGGCAGGGATGGAAGTTACGCATGGGCTTAGCAAATGGACCTCCACTCACCAAAGCCTGCCTGGCTATGGCCACCACTGGGTGCCCGATGTGCGAGCAGCAGAGGCCAACACTGAGTCCCTCATGTGGCACCATTTCCAAAGGGTGGTCAGCCAGCTTATCTGGTAACAGGTTGATTACACTGTACTGCTTCCATTAGTGAAGGGGAAGTGTTTTGTTTTCTTAGTGGAATAGACATTTACTTTGGATACAGATTTGCTTTCCCTGTACTCAATGCTTCTACCAAAACCACCATCCATGCACTTACAAAACACCTTTATCCACTGTCATGGTATGCCACGCAGCATTATTTCTTATCAAGGATGGCAACGGGCTCATGCTCATGGAATTCACTGGTCTTACCAGGGTCCCCATCACCCTGAAATAGCTGGCTTGACAGAACAGCAGAATGTCTTTTTTTTTTTTCTTTCTGAGGAAGATTGACCCTGAATTAACATCTGTCACCAATCTTCCTCTATTTTGTATGTGGGTTGCTGCCACAACATGGCCGCTGATGAGTGGTGTAGGTCTGTGCCCAGGAACCGAACCCGGGCCACTAAAGTGGAGTGCGCTGAACTTAACCACTAGGCCACAGGGCCAGCCCCTGGAATGGCCTTTTGAATACTTAGTTACAGTTCCAGCTAGGTGGCAATACCTTGCAGGATTGGGGCAAAATTCTCCAGAAGGTTGAATATGTTCTGAACCAGTGTCCAATACATGATTCTGTTTCTCCTACAGGAGGATACATGGGTCCAGAAATCAAGGTGTGGAAATGAAAGTGGTACTACTCACTATTACCCCTAGTGGTCACTAACAAACTTTTTGCTTCCTGTTCCTGTGACCTTATGCTCTGCTGGATAATTGTCTCAGTTACAGAGGGAGGAATGCTTCCACTGATTCCACTGAACTGGAAGTTAAGACTCTCTCCCAGCCACTTTGGGCTCTTTATGCCTCTTGTCAGCAAGCAAAGAAGGGTGTTACGGTGTTACCTGGACTGACTGATCCTGACTGCCAAGGGAAAATCAGCCTACTACTCTACAACAAGAGATAAGGAAGAATATGCCTAAAATATAGAAGACCTCTTAGTATTACTATGCCCTGTGATAAAAATCAATGGAAAATTATAAGCCAGTGCAGGTGGGACTATGAATGGCATAGACCCTTCAAAAATGAAGGTTTGGGCTAAGGAAATTCACAGTAATACAGGCCCATCTTAACAAACAAGAAAAATCTCAAATAAGCAATCTTAAACAACACCTAACAGAATTAGAAAAAGAACAAACATAGCCCAAAGTCAACACAAGGAGGGAAATAATAAAAATTAAAGCAGAAATAAATGAAATTGAAACCAAAAAATCAGTAGAAAGGATCAACGAAACTAAGAGCTGATTCTTTGAGAAGATAAACAAAATTGAGAAACCCTCAGTCAGACTCACAAAGAAAAAAAGAGAGAAGCCTCAAATAAATAGAATTAGAAGTTGAAGAGGAGAAATTACAACAGATACCACAAAAATACAAAGGATTATAAGAGAATACTATGAAAAACTATATGCCAACAAATTGGACAATCTAGAAGAAATGGATAAATTCATAGATTCATACAACCTCCCAAAACTGAATAAAGAAGAAACAGAATAGACCAATCACAAGTAAAGAGATTGAAACAGTAATCAAAAACCTCCCAAAAAATAAAAGTCCAGGACCAGATGGCTTCTCTGGAGAATTCTACCAAATATTCAAAGAAGATTTAATACCTATCCTTCTCAAACTACTCCAAAAAACTGAAGACGATGGAACACTTCCTAACACATTTTCCAACTGCCCTGATCCCAAAGCCAGACAAGGACAACACAAAGAAGGAAAATTACATGCCAATGTCTCTGATGAACATAGATGCAAAAATCCACAACAAAATATTGGCAAACGGAATACAGCAATACAT
Source organism: Equus caballus (assembly GCF_041296265.1). Classification (NCBI taxonomy): domain Eukaryota; kingdom Metazoa; phylum Chordata; class Mammalia; order Perissodactyla; family Equidae; genus Equus; species Equus caballus. The sequence goes on from NC_091699.1 coordinate 84,741,753, forward strand.
TAAAAGGATCATAAACCACGATCAAGTGGGGTTTATACCAGGGATGCAGAGATGTTTCAACATCTGCAAATCAATCAATGTGATACACCACATCAACAAAATGAGGGCTGAAAACCACATGATCATATCAATAGACACAGAAAAAGCATTTGACAATATCCAACATCCATTTATAATTTAAAAACTCTCAATAAAATGGGCATAGAAGGAAAGTACTTCAACATAATAAAGGCCATATATGACAAACCTACAGCCAACATCATACTCCATGGGGAAAAACTAAAAGTCATCCCTCTGCGAATGGGAACAAGACAAGGGTGCCCACTCTCACCACTCTTATTCAATAAAGTACTGGAGGTTTTGGCCAGAGCAATTAGGCAAGAAAAAGAAATAAAGGGTATCCAAATTGGCAATGAAGAAGTGAAACTCTTGCTGTTTCCAGATGACATGATTTTATATAGAGAAAACCCTAAAGAATCCCTCAGACAACTATTAGAAATAATCAACAACTAGAGCAAAGTTGCAGGGTACAAAATCAACACACAAAAGTCAGTTGCATTTCTGGGGCCAGCCCAGGGGTGTAGTGGTTAAGTTTGCATGCTCCACTTCGTCAGCCCATGGTTTGCAGGTTTGGATCCCAGGTACAGACCGACACACTACTTTTCAAGCCACGCTGTGGAAGCGTCCCTTATATAAAGTAGAGAAAGATTGGCATGGATGTTAGCTCAGGGACCATCTTCCTCAAGCAAAAAGAGGAAGATTGGTAACAGATATTAGCTCAGGGCCAATCTGCCTCACACACACACACACACACACAAATCAGTTGCATTTCTATACTCTAATAGCAAACTAACAGAAGCAGAACTCAAGAATACAATCCCATTTACAATCACAACAAAAAGAATAAAGTATCTAGGAATAAATTTAACCAAAGAGGTGAAAGACCTATACAATGAAAATTATAAGACACTATTGAAAGAAATCGATGATGACACAAAGAAATGGAAAGATAATCCATGCATGTGGATCAAAAGAATTAACATAGTTAAAATGTCCATACCACCTAAAGCAATCTACAGATTTAATGCAATCCCAATTAGAACCCCAATGACATTCTGTACAGAAACAGAGCACAATCCTAAAATACATATGGGGCAACAAAAGATGCCGAACAGCTAAAGCAATCCTGAGAACAAACAAAGAGGGAGGCATCACAATCCCTGACTTCAAATTACAAAGCTATAGCAATCAAAATAGCATGGTATTGGTACAAAAACCAACACACAGATCAATGGAACAGAACTGAAAGCCCAGAAACACATCTACAGACAGCTAATCTTCAACAAAAGAGCCAAAAACATATAACAGAGAAAGGAAAGTCTCCTTCAATAAATGGTGCTGGGAAAACTGGACAGCCACATGCAAAAGAATGAAAGTAGGCCATTATCTTTCACCATACACAAAAATTAACTCAAAATGGATCAAAGAGACTTGAAGGTAACACATGAAACCATAAAACTTCTAGAAGAAAATATAGGCAGTATACTCTTTGACATTGTCTTAGAAGGATCTTTTCGAATACCATGTCTACTGAGGCAAGGGAAACAAAAGAAAAAATAAACAAGTGGGACTTCATCAGACTACAAAGCTTCTGCAAGACAAAGGAAACCAGGAATAAAACAGTAAGACAACTCACCAACTGGGAGAAAATATTTGCAAATCATATATTTGACAAGGAATTAATCTCCAAAATATAAAGAGAACTCACACAACTCAAAAACAAACAACCCAATCAAAAGTTGGGCAGAGGATATGAACAGACATTTTTCCAAAGAAGATATGCAGATGGCCAATAGGTACACAAAAAGAAGTTCAACATCACTAATGATCAGGGAAATGCAAATCAAAACTACAATGAGATACCACCTTACATCCATTAGAATGGCTACAATCATCAAGACAAAACATAACAAATGTTGGAGATGATGTGGAGAAAAGGGAACCCTTATACATTGCTGGTGGGAATGAAAACTGGTGTAGCCACTACGAAAAACAGTATGGGGATTTCTCAAAAAATTAAAAACAGAAATACCATATGACCCAGCTATCCCACTACTGAGTATTTATGCAAAGAACTTGAAATCAACAATTCAAAGAGACTTACACCCCTATGTTCATCGCAGCATTATTCACAGTAGCCAAGACATGGAAGCAACCCAAGTGCCCACTGACTGATAAATGGATAAAGAAGATGTGGTGTGTGTCTATATATATATATATGTATATATAGACACACAGAATGGAACACTACTCAGCCATAAAAAAAGCAAAATCATCCCATTCGCAATAATATGGATGGGCCTGGAGGGTATTATGTTAAGTGAAATAAGCCAGACAGAGAAAGACGAACTCTGTATGATTTCACTCATATTTGGAAGATAAACAAACACATGGACAAAGAGAACAGATTAGTGGTTATCGGGGGGAGGGTGGGCATAAGGAATAAAGGTGACATTTATATGGTGACTGACAAATAACAATGTACAACTGAAATTTCACAATGTTATAAACTATAATGACCTCAATAAAACAAAGTAAAGAAGAAGGAAAAACAAATGAAGGTTTGGGTCATCCCATCAGGTAAAGAACCACAACCAACTGGAGGGCTTGCTAAAAGCAATGGGAATACAAAATGCATTGGAAGAAGGTAGTAATAAATGTCAGCTATGACCCGCTGACCAGTTACAAAAATCAGGACTAAAAACCATGAGCAACCCCTCCTTATTTTGTTATAAATATGTGTTTGTGTGTGTGTGTATGTATGTGCATGCACATGTGTGTATCTCCAAAGTCTTTCTTCCTGCTCTTGCTCCCTTATCATGTAACAAAAGATGTATTGACTTTATATCATAGTTTTTAAGCTTGTTAATTTTACATCATAGTATCTAATTTACAGGATATCAAGGAAAAGACTAAACACCACTCAAGGACACTACCTCCTCTTCTGGGAAAGAGGTTGGGGCATTTTTGATTACACTCAGGGTACTGTATCATGTTAGGTGGAATTTTGACCTTGTTATTGTCTTTATTTGGAAATTAAGTATGATTTAAGGAGCTGTAATATGGATGCCAAGTTGAGCTGTGATGGTTAATCTTACATATTAACTTGACTGGCCCATGGGGTGTCCTGATATTTGGTCCAACATTATTCTAGGTGTGTCTGTGAGGGTGTTTTTGGATGAGATTAACATTTGAATCAGTATACTAAGTAAAGCAGATTGCTCTCCCTAATGTGGGTGGGCCTCATCCAAACATGTGAAGTCCTGAATAGAACAAAAAGGCAGACGTTCCTGCAAGTAAGAAGGAATTCCACCTGCCTGACTGCCTTGAGCTTGGACGTAGTCTTTTCCTGCCTTTGGACTTGAACCGAAACATCAGCTCTTCTTAGATGTCAAGTTTGTTTGCTTTCAGACTGGAATTTACATACCACTGACTCTCCTGGTGCTCAGGGCTTTGGACTCAGACTGGAACACCAGCATCAGCTCTCCTGGTTTCCAGCTTGTTTGACTGCAGATCTTGGGACTTCTCAGCCTCCATACCCCCTCCCTTCAGTCTCTCTCTCTATACATACACATTCAAACATCTTATTGGTTCTGTTTCTCTGTAGAACACTGACCAACACACTCTCCATCCAGCTAATACCAAGCAGACCATCAAAACCCAACACAAGTGTTACCTCCACTGTGAACTCTTCCCTAATGCCCTAAGTTAGGTTACATGCCTCTCTTTTGTGCTTCCCTAATACTCCTATAACAATACTTTCATCAATACTTAATCATTGATTTGTATACCTACGCTATGGAAGATAAACTCCTTGCCAAAAGCGACATAGCTAATTTAACTTCACCTCACCAATACCTAACACAAACCCTGACATATAGTAGGTTCTGAGTAAATTTAAATTAAACCATTAAGAAAACCTTCTTGTGTTAGGTTAGATAATACTAAATTCAGGAAAAATTTCTGCTAGAGAACGGTGTACTGGTGTCAATGAAGGATTCCAGCATGAAGAAGCTGGAATACAGTGTTGCTTCATTCCCCACTAGCAAATCAAGCCTGGACCATAGTTATGTTTCTCATTTGCAAACAACCTATTCAAAAGCTATTACTATTTGTAATACTTAGCTGTATAAATCAAGATTATCTCCAAAACAAAACACAGAAATAACTGGATACTGAGAGACAACTGTCAACAATAACCCCTGATTTTGAAATTCTGTGTTCAATAGAACAGCTTCATGGTTCTGTTAAATGGCTTGCTTTATTTAGCTTCAAAAATATATTTAGACTGCTAAAATGATATTGTTGTCTATTTGATATATGGGATCTATCTCTAAGTTTTGATTTTAAAAAGAGAGTTGTGCTGCTAAAAAGGTTTGAAAACTCCCAGTATAATTTTGTTTTTCTGCTTTTTCTCCCCAAATCCTCCCAGTACATAGTTGTATATTTTAGTTGTGGGTCCTTCTAGTTGTGGGATGTGGGACGTCACCTCAATGTGGCCTGATGAGCAGTGCCATGTCCGTGCCCAGGATCCGAACCAGCGAAAACCTGGGCTGCCGAAGCAGAGCACGCAAACTTAACCAGTTGGCCACAGGGCAGGCCCCCGAGTATAACTTTTTTAAAACTTTAGTTTTATAGCTCAACAGATCTAAGTTTGAAAATTACTCCTGTCATTTGATAGTTGTGGGTTTTTAGGCAAGTTACTTTATCTCTTGGAGCCTCAGTGTTCTCCCTTGTTAAATCCAGAAAGTATTGGTAACTATTGTGGTGCATTATTGAGAGGGTAAAATAAGATGGCATACTTAAAACAGTCAGTAGGGCTCCTGGCATTCAGTAAGCATGTAATGTCTGACCTAGTAATATCACTAGTATCTCATCATCTAGAAGACTTAGAAAATGAGGGCCTGGGAAGAAGATGAGGGACTGTAACATGATGGGAGAGTATCACAATTTCAGGCAGGTATATATAGTTTCAAAAAGCAGCTTAAGGATTCTGAATCCTAGAAGCTATAACCCTTACGGACTTCGGTGTTAAAATATCTCAGTCTAAAACAAATGGCAAAGGATATGAATCATAAATACTATACTAACTGGAAAGAGTAACTCAGGGATATGAAATAACAGGGTCTAAATATTTCATGATCATTGTCACTATCACCAACAAACCCCTTGTTAAGCATGTCTAAAAAAGTACCTCCTATTAAAATTTAAGGCATGGTATTACTATGAGAAATCCTGACTAACTTTTCAGGCAGCACTCAATTAACATTCTTCTGCTAAGTCTGACCTAAAATTTGATTAAAAAAATGTATTAATCAGATTCAGTTACTGAAACCTCTATGAAATAATGTGATGAGAGAATAGCATATGATACAGCTGATCAAATACCATGTGGCGAATTGAATATGAAGATGAAAACAAGCTGGTACCTGCTTGGAAAGCACTTTCATGTGCCCTACGCTCCCCCGGCAGTATGCTTCAAGAATGACACCAAATTGCACAGAGACAGCAGGAATGTGCACTTCTGACCTGAAGAAAGTTAATAATATTAAGACGGTTTATCAAACACTTCAAATCACCAAATAGCGATACTGACTTTTTTATTCTATTATGAAATTAACTTATAATGCCAATCAAAGAAAAGAACACATCATCTTCTGCATAATTTTTAGTGGGATGGTCAATTTTCCAATTCTTTAAACCCCATAGTTCAAAAAGATACAAGACTGTATAATTAATTATTCCAAGAATCCAAAATTTTCACAACTCATTTTCACAACTTATTTGCTTTTTGGAATAAAAAGGTAATATTAACCAAATTACAGATAATTAAGATGAAAGACAGATCTGACTCACATCCTCACATCACACAATTGACTAATCCCTCAATTAGCTTCTATTCTATTTTTCTCACTTAAAGAATAGTATACACATTTGAAAAAGGAATAAATGACTTATTTTGTTATTCCCTAAAAGGTTTAAAAATGAGCTGGATGAGAAGACAAAAAAATAATAAAGGAAAAACTCTAGGAATATAAGGAAATCAAGATACAGAAATATAACCCCTAAAATTAACATAAAAATATTATACAGCTTATTTTCCTGAAGAAGCTTAGCCAAAAATACCGAAAGATTTTTTTCTGATAATCATTGGTTTCACTACTCTGAAGTCAGATGAAAAAAATAAAAATATCTGAGTACAGAGTCAAAAATTAGAAATCAACAATTTTCCCAGGAAACAAAAGAACTTTAGTTCTCTTTCCTGATTTTACTCCTATATAAACGTGGTGAAATAAGTTTCATGTATTTCTGAAAATGACCTAGTTAATAAAAAAGCTGAAAATAAACTTGCTGTTGTTATAGGAAAACTTTAAAATCTTTACCCAATAGTAGCAATGATGATACTAATACCTACAACCTTCTAGAAGAACCAGTAAGTCTGTTTTTAGTCCAAATATATTAACATGATAAGTACACTTTACTGAAAAATAGCAATCCGTTAATTACTAGTTTCAGTTAAAAATCAAGGAGGCATAGAAGGACACTTATTTGAATTACTTTGCCAATCATGAAAATTAAGTTTGGGTATCAAGAAACAGGAGAAGACACCATGAGTATCAATGATATAAATGGCTCAGAAACAACTAAAGCAGCTGACTGTTTTCCTTAATGTCCTGCATCATGCTGATTTATATTTACAAAAGCACAAGGTGTACTCATATCGAAATATAAAGACTTACCTGAGGTGCCAAAATAGAAACTGCCCTATCCTCCGATTGGCAAGTGCTCTTTCTAATAGGAATCTAGAGAGGGCACAATCCAAAAAAGGCTCATATTTTAAAACTTGCACCAGTTGTAAAAGATATTGAGAGAGTTCTTCATCGCTGAAAGAAACAAAGAGTGAGTCACTCAACAACCTGTGCAAGGGAAACATCCCTTCCTATCAAACTACCAAATACTAACTTAGTGACATACAATGCTTCTTTTAGGTCAGGCTTGTTGCATTCTTACATTCACAGTTCCACTGTTAGAACAACACAAGAAAATAAGAGGATTTCGGTGGGTGGGAGGGGGAGTGGAAAGGAGCAAAGAACAGATATAGGGGGCATTTTTATCAAATTAAATAGGTTGATACAACTGATGATTGTATTTACAATCAGTCCAGAGTTACAATAAAATTAAGTACTTTAATACTGATTTCTGATCATGCTGAAAATGTGAGATACTCAGTCAATCAATCAGTTTGTTTGTTTGTTTTTTGGAGGACGATTAGCCCTGAGCTAAGATCTGCCGCCAATCCTCCTCATCTTGCTGAGGAAGACTGGCCCTGAGCTAATATCTGTGCCCATTTTGCTCTATTTTATATGTGGGACACCTGCCACGGCATGGCTTGATAAGCAGTCTGTAGATCTGCACCCTGGATCCGAACTGGGAAACACCAAGCCATGGAAGCAGAGTGCAAGAACTTAACCACGACGCGACCGGGCCGGCCCCTGCAATCAGTTTTATAAAATAAAAATTTCATCAGTACTTTAGCAATTTATTTTCCCTTCCTATCATTACGGTTCAGTAATTCCTTTGCCCAGATAACCAATGAACAATTAAAATCTTGACTTCAGATCAGTTGAAGGATAAGGAAATGAGTGAATCTGTAATTGGGGATTGATTCACTGAATTAATATAACATAATATTATAATTAACTGAGCTGAATTAAGTAAAGTTAGTGGTTCTCTATATTTTGTGTCCATCTCCAAACCATTCACATAAAGAGGCAATTCCAGTAATCAGGTAAGGTATGAATTTTAAGTCCTCTACTTACTGACTATATAATCTTGGACAAAAAACGATTCAGAAAGTAGTCTAAGGCAGATCTGGGACTGAAACCCAGGGTACTATATATCAAGAAAAAACCTTATAACCAAAAACTTGAACACAGGAAAATGTATCAGAAGTACTGATATGGAACATGGGGATCATAGTAATCTCTTCCTGGGGGAACAATACATTTAAGAAAACCACTTGACTTGGCCCAGGGGAGCTAGATAGCCCCTTCTCCTCAGGTCTCCAAAGCAAACTTAGGGCATTTGAGGAACAACTGGCAGCCTCATTTTTAAAAACTATCTATAAAACAATCTTAGTTAAGTTTATTATAAAATCCATGCCCATTATAAAACCTACAAATAGTGCAAAAGATAGAAAGGCGGTATGAAATAGAAAGAGGCTTCCTCTTCCCTTACACTTCTAATTTCACTCCCCCAAAATAACCACTATTGAAGAATTTGTGTAATTTCTTATGGATATCACACATAACTTTTATTTTTCAAGTAATTATACAGTATAACCCTCATTTTAAGCTAGAAACAAAATGGATAAACCCGAAAATGCCCATTGCCTGAGAGTGTCTCAATAATGACGTTTCTCCAAATAAACTCCCTAGACTCTCGCACATATATTGTGCAAATGGGACTGTACAAGCATGTTCGCTGAAGCACTGTCTGTAATAGGGAAATGTGGAGAAAACTCAAAATGTTCCTGGATAGAGAAATGGAATAAATAAGATACATCTCTATGACGGAGTATTATAATGTAGTAGTAAAAGGAAAAAGCTACATTGATATGTAACAGGAGAGAGTGACCTCAAAATCCTAATGTTGAATTAAAAAAAAGCAAGATATAAAATGATACATATAGCAAGACACACTGGTATAATTTTCAAATGTACATTATCCTACATTTTTATAGATACAAAAATGTGGTGAAAACAGAAAAATATGGTATAGAAGGATACACACCCAATTCATGATAATGGTTGCCTCTGGAAAGTGAAAGAAGACTTTTGAGACTGGGTAAGGAAACTGTAAGAACTTCATCTTTAACTATAATGCTATTTGCTTAAAAATATAAATTTTAAAAAACACAACAAAATACTACCATTTTTAAATTCTGGGTGGTGGGCAGAAAAGGATAACTTAGCAGGTGTGACTGCTATCCTTTGAAAAAGCCTGCTTACACATTGGCGCTTGGCTGGCACCTGGGAGTATAGATTTCACAAGGCTTCCCACCTCCCTAACGATGAGAGTGGCTCACTGTGTCTAAACTGTGCAAACAGTATGGTTTATGCTGAACATCCCTTTTTCCTTCTGGAAGTCTAGAATTTTGGTACATGCCAGGCACAGGGTGCTTATGTGACTAGCCCCCAGTAAAAACCCTGGCCATCAAGTCTCTAAACAAGCTTCCCTGGTAGACAATATTTCAGATATGTTGTCACAACTCGTTGCTGGGGGAATTAAGTGTATTCTGTGTGACTCAACTGGGAACAAAACCCTCAGAAGCTTCTGCCTGCTTTCCTCCAGACTTCGCCCCATGAATCTTTTCCCTTTGCCAATTCTGCTCTGTACCTTTTGCCTGTAATAAGTCATAGCCAAGAGTATGACTATATGCCGAGTCCTATGAGTCCTCCCAGGGAGTCCTGGAACCTGAGGTGATCTTGAGGACATCCTGACTCAGTATGTCTCCATTTGGTTTTTGTTTTACAATACAGAATAAACATAAGAGTGTGAGCAAAGAGAGCAGGAGGGACAAATGCTTTGAACTCTGAATAATTCCTAGCCTTTTCTTTTCTTATGAGACATTTAAGCAGATATCACCCTCCCGGCCCACCCCCAAGGTATTCCTTGCCCCAAAGAAGGCCACCTGCAGGAGGTACCTCATCTGTCGCAGGCAGTTCACAGCATATTCCCGCACGTACTGATCTGGATAGTTGAAATCTAGAAGCTCCAGGGCCTCCCGGGGGGGTAGTTTAGGCCAAATCTGAAGTAGTGCCTGAAGCTGTTTAAAAATTGAAACTAGTTCAGAAATTACAGGGGAAAAAAGTAATCTATTTTTCCTTGGCATACAGGAGCAGAGATGGGTCAAAAGAAAGGAGAAGTATACATACTTACTGAGACCTCAGAAATCCATTCCTGTTAATATGGATTAATAAAGACGGTCTTTGTTGAAATATTCTATAGATAAGCAAGTAAAAAAAAGCTATTAAGTACTTACCTGGAAATAGAGTGATACACTGTATACTTGGATTCTATAAACATTAACCAGTTAAATAATTTTTAAATGGAAAGAAAGAGAGAGAAATGATCAAGAAATACTTAAAGGTAAAATCCAAGGTACAAATATAAGCTGCAAGGCTCAAGCTAATGACAGTCAACTTAGATATTAAAAGCTCACTAATAATTCAACATAAAATTATCTTGAAGGAGTTCACTTTTAGTTCTTAATATTTTTAAGAGTATATATAACTTAACAGAACTTTTTATTTACCATAACATGTTTAAACTCTTTGAGTCATAATAAGTAATCTATAAGAAATAAATAAGGGCTGGCCCGGTGGCGCAGCAGTTAAGTTCACACGTTCCGCTTCTTGGCGGCCTGGGGTTCACCAGTTTGGATCCTGGGTGGGGACATGGCACCACTTGGCACGCCATGCTGTGGTAGGCGTCCCACATATAAAGTAGAGGAAGATGGGCACGGATGTTAGCTCAGGGCCAGGCTTCCTCAGCAAAAAAGAGGAGGACTGGCAGTAGTTAGCTCAGGGCTAATCTTCCTCAAAAAAAAAAAAGAAAGGAAGGAAGAAATAGTACCTAGTTGTTTATTTCCTATAAACAAGACAAATACAGCCAGTCTTCTATTTACAGATGTCACTTAGAAATGATCTAGAAGTAGGATAAAAAAAGAATCCCTTGGGGGGATGAGCTGAAACTGCAGGTGTGGGATGGGTTCAGGTAGGCATGGCCACATCTTTGGAAACTCTAGTTGCAGAGAGCCCAAATCTCTAGAAAGGACTCCTATCTCCTTCCCATCAGAGAGCACCATGAGACTCATCAGGATTGCTCCTGGCAAGAGTCCTATCCTCCTCATAGTTTTGATATATATAGCATGCACTCTTTTATTTATTTTTTTAAGATTTTATTTTTCCTTTTTCTCCTCAAAGCCCCCCTGTACACAGCTGTATATTCTAGTTACAGATCCTTCCAGTTGTGGCTCGTGGGACACTGCCTCAGCATGGCTTGATGAGTGGTGCGATGTCCGTGCCCAGGATCCACACCAGTGAAACCCTGCGCCACTGAAACGGAGTGCACGCACTTAACCACTTAGCCATGGGGCTGGCCCCTGAGTGGACTCTTAACAGAGATGCTAAGTGGGAAGAAAATTGGTTATGGAGGAAAGCGAAATTGATAATTATGATTTGTAACCCTCCAAAGCTCAATCCTATCTGCCAAAATCTTATTCCTTAATATTTATCTTTTTGGGTTTTCTTGGGTATCACTGACACCGAGTCCAAGGAAGATATACAAAATGTATGCAAGATCAGAGCCTACAGAGCACAAAACTATGGCAAACACATAGCAATGACTGGCAGACTTTCTCTCAAATGATTGCTCAATCTTGAAGTCATGTTATGAGAGGTAGCCTGTGAGTATCTGCTAGCTGCCCGTGTATCTCATTTAAGCTTTGGTGTGAGACTTGAGCTTTGAGAATTAAATAAAAATAGTTTATATTTTATTATTTTAATTCCACAAATTATTCAACTCCGCATTATTATGTCAAGTGCACCAAAAAAGTCAATAATATCTGAATGAATATCCATTAGCTAAGTTAAAAGGTGTTTTCTCATATCAAGTAAATTTAAAAGTTAAGTTTACTAGAATACTACTCAGCCATAAAAAAGGATAAAGTTGTCCCATTCACAACAACATGGATAGACCTTGAGGGTATTATGTTGAGTGAAATAAGCCAGACAGAGAAAGACGAACTCTGTATGACTCCACTCATAGGTGGTAGTTAACACATGGACAAAGAGAACTGACTGGTGGTTGCCAGGGAAAAGGGGGTAAGAGGGAGGGCACTAGGGGTGAAGTGGTGTACCTACAACATGACTAATAATGATGTACAACTGTAATTTCACAAGGATGTTAACTTTCATAACCTTAATAAAAAAAAGTTAAGTTTACTAAAGATAATTTTTAAGAAATTAAAAATTTTTCAATTGTTTTACATTTGCAGAAAAAAATACTTCTGAATAATTTTTTAAAACTTGATTACATTGCTATTGTTAGTATACATTTATATGTTAATGTAGATATGAAATTTGATACAGTGCAATTAGCATAATAAATAACATCAAAGTTATTCAACAAGTACAATGAAATGTTAGATTTTAAATTTTAACTTCTACCTTAAATTTTTGGTTAATTATTCTTTTTTTTTTTCTGAGAAAGATTAGCCCTAAGCTAACATCCGCTAATCCTCCTCCTTTTACTAAGGAAGACCGGCCCTGAGCTAACATCCGTGCCCATCTTCCTCCACCTTATATGTGGGACGCCCACCACAGCATGGCTTGTCACAGGGTGCCATGTCCACACCTGGGATCCAAACCAGAGAACCGCAGGCCACCAAAGTGAAACGTGTGCCCTTAACCACTGCGCCCCCAGGCCGGTCCCTGGTTAACTATTCTTAAACTGCATTCAATAAAAAGAATAAGCTTCGTACTTGCTCTTTTTATGTATAAAGCACATATGTACACAAAGTATACAAACAGACATACACTTATCTGTGGTTTCAAAATACCATGCAGATGGGGCTATTAGGGGAAAGAAAATCTAAAAAGGCTCCTAAGGAGTATAATAACGAAAAAAGTTGCAGAAATACGGGTTTAAAGATATGGAACACCAGGGGCCAGCCTGGTGGCACAGTGGTTAAGTTCGCATGTTCTGCTTCTCAGCAGCCCAGGGTTCGCTGGTTCGGATCCTGGGTGCAGACACGGCATCACTTGGCAAAAGTCATGCTGTGGTAGGCAAACCATGTATAAAGTAGAGGAAGATGGGCATGGATGTTAGCTCAGAGCCAGTCTTCCTCAGCAAAAAAGAGGAGGATTGGCACTAGTTAGCTCAGGGCTAATCTTCCTCAAAAGAAAAAAAAAGTTATGGAACACCTGCCTCATCCCAGTTTTTATCAATGATGGGGCCCCCACCCTGCTTTGCCCAAGGCCCTGAAGGACCAGTAGTCCTCATTATGCATAGAGGAGTTAGGGAGGACCATTTCCTGAGGGTCTGAAACAATAGTAAAAAAAAAAAAAACCAACTCCTAGCATCTCCAGTTAACACTTAGAATACATTGCTTCACAAAAATAACACTGTAAAGGATAGATACCATCCTGTAATACTAGAGGTTCAACTATGTTATGGTTTAAAAACAGCTCTACTATTGGAAAGTAATTACCTTGGGTAAGATTATTTACAATTATTTAAAAATCTATTATATAAATGTAAAATTAAATAAATTACCAAAACTCATCCCTTTAGGTTGGGGAAAGCTATGAAAGTAAATAGAGGAGGGAAACCTGACTCAGCCTTATAAATAATGAAAGCAGTGCTGACTAATTAATTGCCTGCCTGCTGCCAAGACTACTGAAATCCCTTCTGCGTTTTTACATTCTATGTATTTCACATGCCGACAGAGTGTTTTCCTGTGGATTAACAGGAGGCTACTCTTCTATAAATTTCCACCCACAGCTTGTGCCTGTAGAATCAGAGTACAAACTTTGCACAGAAGCACTCTGCTTCTCAAGGTGGTCAATTTATTGAAGACACAGTTTATATTCTTTCAGACCAGTTCACTAAACTAGCAATGGGATAGGGTTGGTGAACAAGCCAAAAACGTATTACTTTTCATTCCATTAACTTTTCTTCTAGACTACTAAAAAGAAGAATTAGGATTGTGAAATTCACACATCCCTACACTTGCTCACACACATTGAGCTGATACTACGTAGCATTAAGTTACACTAGTGGCTTTCTTCTACCAAATGGAGGATGTTGAGTTATATCTGACAAGGCTTTAGATTCCCTCATGGAAATAACAGAAGTGTGCTAAATTTCTGAACGTAAAAATTTCTATCCATAGGGTTAAATAAAGAAATATTAAGCATAAATTAGCTCATTCTATTTTCTGACAGTTCACATAATAAACCTCAATCTCAGGTATCATTTAAGAGTACAGCCAGAAATTTTTTCTATTTTAATTCTATACAAAATAACATGATGCATTTCTTGGTGGAGGGTGCGTTTGGGAGGCACTTAGAACTAACTGCACAGGACCCAAAGGATGGAAGCAAATGTGCGAACTAAACAATGCTTATATTTTATATTTCACCTTACCGAGGTTCACAGAAGACTAAGCCTGAATTTAAATAAATAAGTGGTTAGAAGATTATGTCAGAACAATTAAAACCAATCTAAATGACAAAAGTAGTTCCTTTTCAGGGTAAGTACATTCATGTATTCTAACTATGGAAATAGTTTAAATGAAGGACATAATATAATTATGTAACATGATTCAAAAAATTAAGACACTAGAAATAAACTCAAAAGAAATCCTTTCTACACTAAATTTGAGAAGTAAAATAAAATCAAAGATTTAAAATAAATGTCTTTCTTGACAAAATTTTTAAAGTCATTAAGATTTACCAAGAAAACTTTTAAATTGTAAAAGTTCAATTCAAATAAGTAAACAACTTGGTTATCTTAATAAGCCAAACGTCATCATTCTAATTAAAAACAATTTCAAGGATCTTTCTATAGAGCACTGATGATCAACTGAATTTTAACAGGCCAGTGCTTTCTTCAATTTAATTGAAAAAGTGAATCAAGGAGCTAAAACTTAGCAGTCTTTCTGGAGCAAAATTCTTTTCCTTTCTCTATTCTGCCTAGAGGCAAACATTCATCAACACTGCCCAACTGAAATGAATGTCAAAATTGATCTGAATGATTTATGCTCTAAATCCCAGAATCCCAGAATCTGGGATTTCCTTTTTTTTTTTTAAAGGAAGATGGTCCCTGAGCTAACATCCATGCCTATCTTCCTCTACTTTATATGTGGGATGCCTACCACAGCATGGCTTGTTAAGCGGTGCATAGGTCTGCTCTCAGGATCTGAACAGTGAACCCTGGGCCAGCAAAGCAGAGCCCACAAACTTAACCGCTATGCCACTGGGCTGGCCCCAAAGATGGGATTTTTAAATCTTAAAACGTTCTGATGTATCATTTAAGAGTATATGTAACAGTTTAAAATCTCAACATTTCTCCTGCAGAAAATTATCCAATCTATAGAAATATACCTATGTACAAAAGGACAACTTACATGAAATCAGCAAAGTAGTATATACTCCAAACAGGAGTTACAGAAATGATATTTTGTTACCTGAGCAACATCCTCAAGTTTATTCCACTTGATTGACAGCAATAATTTTGGCAGTGACTGTGGGAAATTCTCTCTGCAGTCTTGTCTCAAAGTCCAAATAAGATCCATTTCATTCTCACACAGTTGAGACAGGGGATCCCTGTCCAAGATTTCTTTGAGTACAGCAAGAAACTTTTTTCCACCTCGACTCTAAGAAAGCAAAATTACTCATTATAGAACTACACAGTGTAAACATCACTGGCAAACATGTAGCAAACTTACATACAATAAACTCATTAAATATTTATGAGCTTTAAAAAAATCCAATTTCTTAAAAATAATTAATAAATGTTGATCCTCTTCTTAAAGCTTTTATTTCTGAATATTAAATTTCTAAGCTAAGGATGAAGGAAAGAATTATTCACAACTGGTTCTAAAAAAGAAAAAAGAATACTGTTTTTTTAAAAATCCATGTGCAAACACTAGGTGGCAGAATTGCCACTTGGATTTAAAAGTCATTTATCATTTGAACTGAATTCTCTTTCCTTCCTTCTTTAATTTTCAATTTCTATAAACAAACAAAAAACAGAGATGAACCAAACATATATAGTATAAAAAAAGGGTTATAGGTACCTTCTTGGCTCACAGACATAAAACTATTTAGATTAAGAATTGAATCCGGCTAAAATTGAACATTAAAAAAATACAGTTAACTTATTTTCCTTCCCGATGCTTTTAAGAATATACTAAAACAAAGAAAATGGTCCACGCTACTTTTTTAAATCTAGATTCTGAACTGCACTAACATTAAAAGAAAGAGGTGCATTTCCCTATACTTGAAAAACTATACCATTTTGGCAAAACCACTTTGATTCTGTAAGGATTTATATTCTATTGCTGTATTATTTTGTACTTGACATTATTTTAACTGGGATTTCATATAAACATTAAAATAAATAAAATAGGAGGAGGCGGAGCAAAATGGCGGGGTGAGCTGACCCCAGACTCTCTCCCCTCCAAAATACAACCAAAGAAACAGAAAAACTGAATTTCAACCAATGACCCCTAATGCCAAGACCGAAAGAGACCTACAGAGTAACAAGACAGAGATCGAGAGGCTGTAGCCGCCCTCGGAGGAGCTGGAAGGGGTAAGAGAGAACTTCGCTCCCTCTCCTAGAGGGTGGGATTGCGGCTGCTGGTGAGGGAACAAGCGGGAGAGGAGCCACGCGACCAGGGGATCATCCAGGACAACCGCCACTGGTGCAGTGGAAACCTGCTGAAGGGGAAAGCTTCCGTGTGCGGGGATCCCATCAAGCCAGGGCCCGGGAAGACCAGAGAGCAACAGCTGATCGAAATGCAGATTGGCGCTAGAGAGAAACTGCCCCTCCACCGGCTCCAACCAGCACTGGGTGCCGCCATCTTGGCTGAACGCAGAGAGCTCAGAAAGCGTGGCACTCGACCCCCATCTAGTGGCGACAGGCTGTAACTGCAACCGAATACTACCATCATGCACAAAAACCGCTCCTCTACCATTCAGCAATTTATAAAAGCTCCAGATCAGAAGGAGAACAATAAAAACACAGAAGAAAGTCCTGAGGACTTGGAATTAGGTAAACTAAGTGAAAATGAGTTCAGAGTAGCTATCATCAAAAAACTCAATGAGGTACAGGGAAAGATAGAGAAACAAGTCAATGAGTTCTGGAGTTACTTCACAAAGGAGATTGAAACTATAAAGAAGAATCAAACAGAAATACTAGAGATGAAAAATAAAATGGACCAGATAAAACAGAAGATGGATTCCCTGAATGCGCGTGTAGACACCATAGAGGAGAAAATTAGCATAAAAGAAGATAGACAGGCTGACTGGCTCCAGACAGAGGAAGAAAGAGAACTAAGGATTAAAAAGAATGAGGAAAATATCAGAGAAACAGCGGATTCAATGAGGAGAAAGAATTTAAGGATCATAGGAATTCATGAGAATGTGGAAAAGGAAAATGGAGCAGAAAGTGTGCTTAATGAAATTATAGAAGACAACTTCCCAAATCTAGGGATTGAGGGAGAAATGTGTGTGAAGGAAGTTTTCAGATCTTCTAGATTTGTCAATGTAAAAAGACCTACTGCAAGGCATATAGTAGTAAAAATGGCCAAAAAGGAAAGACAAAGAAAGAATACTCAGGGCAGCAAGACAGAAGAAAATAACCTACAAAGGAACTCCTATCAGACTTTCAGCGGATTTCTCTACAGAAACCTTACAAGCTAGGAGAGAATGGAGTGACATATTCAAAACTTTGAGAGATAAAAATCTTCAGCCAAGACTACTCTAGCCAGCAAAAATATCCTTCAGATATGAGGGAGAAATTAAATCTTTTCCAGACAAACAAAAGTTAAGGGAATTTGTAACCAAAAGTCCTCCACTACAAGAAATCCTCAAGAAGGCTCTCATAGCTGAAAAAAGAAAAAGGGAGAAAGGGGTCACAAACCACAAAGTAAGGAGACAGAGAGATAGAACCAGAATAGGATAGCAAATGTTCAACTATAGCATTAGGATAAAGGGAAGGAAACCACCACAGCAAAGACGATCTTCTCACTCTAACTACAAACTCACAACACGAGTTGGAATAAGAAATGAAAATAATAATTTAGGAGGGGAAGAGCAAAGGGACTAAATCAGTCTAGGCCAAGTAAGTAAGAGACCACCAGAGAATAGACTATATTATACACGACATTCTAAATACAAACTTCAGGGTAGCCACTAAACTAAAAAACAGAACAGAGCCACAAAGCATAAATAAGGAAAAATCTAAGAAACCCAGCATAAGACACTGCTGTAGTCAATGGGTAGGCTAAAACACACAGGACGAGAAACAAAGGTAATGCAGGAAAACCAGATAACGAGTGACAGATTGACAGCATTAAGTCCACATGCATCAATAATCACCCTCAATGTAAACGGATTGAACTCGCCAATAAAAAGACACAGAGTGACAAAATGGATTAAAGAACAAGATCCAACAATTTGTTGCCTCCAGGAAACACACCTCAGCCCCGACGACAAACACAGGCTCAGAGTGAAGGGGTGGAAGACAATACTTCAAGCTAATAGCAAGCAAAAGAAAGCAGGTGTGGCAATACTTATAGCAGACGAAACAGATTTCAAAATAAGGCTGGTAAAGAGAGACACAGAGGGACAATATATAATGGTCAAAGGGACACTTCATCAAGAAGAAATAACGCTCACAAATATCTATGCACCCAACATAGGAGCACCAAAGTTAATAAAGCAACTATTAACAGACTAAAGGAAGATGTTAAAAACAACACAATAATAGTAGGGGACCTCAACACCCCACTCACATCGATGGACAGATCATCCAGATAGAAAATCAACAAGGAAATAGTGGAGCTAAAGAAAAAACTAAAACAAGTGGACTTAATAGACATATATAGATCACTTCATCCTAAAACAGCAGAATACACGTTCTTCTCAAGTGCACGTGGAACATTCTGAAGGATAGACCATATGTTGGGAAACAAGGCAAGCCTCTACAAATTTTAAAAAATTGAAATAATAACAAGCATCTTCTCCGATCATAATGCTATAAGGCTAGAAATTAATTACAAGAAAAAAGCTGAGAAAGGCACATGGATGTGGAGACTAAACCATACGCTACTGACCAAGCAATGGATCATTGAAGACATTAAAGAAATCAAAAAAAACCTGGAAACAAATGAAAATGATAACATGCCATACCAACTCATATGGGATACAGCAAAAGCTGTATTAAGAGGAAAATTCATCGCAATACACGCACATCTTAACAAACAAGAAAAATCCCAAATAAGCAATCTTAAACTACACCGAACTGAATTACAGAAAGAAGAACAAACAGAGCCCAAAGTAAGCAGAAGGAGAGAAATAATAAAAATCAGAGCAGAAAATAAATGCTGTTGAAACTAAAAAGGCGGTAGAAAGGATCAATGAAACAAAGAGCTGGTTCTTTGAGAAGATAAATAAAATTGACAAACCCCTAGCCAAACTTACAAAGACAAAAAGGGAGAAAGCTCAAATAAACAAAATCAGAAATGAAAGCGGAGAAATAACAACACACTCTGCAGAAATACAACAGATTATAAGAGAATACTACGAAAAATTATATGAAAACAAAATGGATAACCTAGAGGAAATGGATAAATTCTTGGACTCCTACAATCTCCCAAAGCTCACTCAAGAAGAAGCAGACAATTTGAACAGACTAATCACAAGGAAAGAGATTGAAACAGCAATCAAAAACATCCCAAAGAATAAAACCCCAGGACCAGATGGCTTTCCTGGGGAATTCTACCAAACTTTCAGAGAGGATTTAATACCTATCCTTTTCAAGCTATTCCAAAATATTAGGGAGGATGGAACACTTCCTAACACATTCTATGAGGCCAACATCAGGCTGATACCAAAGCCTGACAAGGACACCACAAAAAAAGAGAACTACAGGCCAATATCACTGATGAACATAGATGCAAAAATTCTAAACAAAATTTTGGCAACCAGAATTCAGCAATTCATCAAAAGGATCATACATCATGATCAGGTGGGATTCATACCAGGGACACAGGGATGGTTCAACATCCACAAATCAATCAACGTGATATACCACATCAACAAACTGAGGAATAAAAACCACATGATCATCTCAATAGATGCAGAGAAAGCATTTGACAAGATCCAACAGCCATTTATGATAAAAACTCTGAACAAAATGGGCAGAGAAGGTAACTACTTCAACACAATAAGGGCCATATATGACAAACCCACAGCCAACATCATACTCAATGGGCAAAAGCTGAGCGCCATCCCCCTGAAAACAGGAACGAGATAAGGATGCCCTGTATCACCACTCTTATTTAACATAGTACTGGAGGTCCTGGCCAGAGCAATGAGGCAAGAAAAAGGAATAAAAGGAATCCAAATAGGGAGGGAAGAAGTGAAACTCTCACTGTTTGCAGACGACATGATCTTATATATAGAAAACCCCAGAGAATCCATGGGAAACTCTGAGAAGTAATCAACAACTACAGCAAAGATGCAGGGTATAAAATCAATTTGCATAAATCAGTAGCATTTCTATATTCTAATAACGAGCTAACAGAAAAAGAACTCAAGAACACAATACCACTCACAATCGCAACAAAAAGAATAAAATACCTCAGGGTAAATTTAACTAAGGAAGTGAAGGACCTATACAATGAAAATTACAAGGCCTTTCTGAGAGAACTGGATGATGACATAAGGAGATGGAAAGACATTCCATGTACATGGATTGGAAGAATAAACATAGTTAAAATGTCCGTTCTACCTAAAGCAATCTACAGATTCAACACTATCCCAATCAGAATCCCAATGACATTCTTTACAGAATTAGAACAAAGAATCATAAAATTCATATGGGGCAACAAAAGACCCCGAATTTCTAAAGCAATCCTGAGAAAAAAGAACAAAACGGGAGGCATCACAATCCCTGACTTTAAAACGTACTACAAAGCTACAGTAATCAAAACAGCATGGTTCTGGTACAAAAACAGGTGCACAGATCAATGGAACAGAATTGAAAGCCCAGAAATAAAACCACACATCTATGGACAGCTTATCTTCGACAAAGGAGCCGAGGGCATACAATGGAGAAAAGTAAGTCTTTTCAACAAATGGTGCTCGGAAAACTGGAAAGCCATATGTAAAAGAATGAAAATTGACCATTCTTTCTCACCATTCACCAAAATAAACTCAAAATGGATCAAAGACCTAAAGGGAGACCTGAAACCATAATGCTTCTAGAAGAAAACGTAGGCAGTACACTCTTTGACATCAGTACTAAAAGGATCTTTTTGGACACCATGTCTTCTCAGAGAAGGGAAACAATAGAAAGAATAAACAAATGGGACTTCATCAGACTAAAGAGCTTCTTCAAGGCAAATGAAAACAGGATTGAAACAAAAAAGCAACCCACTAACTGGGAAAAAATATTTGCAAGTCATATATCTGACAAAGGCTTAATATCCATAATATATAAAGAACTCTCACAACTCAACAACAAAAAATCAAACGACCCGATCAAAAAATGGGCTGGAGACATGAACAGACATTTCTCCAAAGAAGATATACGGATGGCCAATAGGCACATGAAAAGATGCTCATCATCGCTGATCATCAGGGAAACGCAAATCAAAACTACACTAAGATATCACCTTACACCCATTAGAATGACAAAAATATCTAAAACTAATAGTAACAAATGTTGGAGAGGTTGTGGAGAAAAAGGAATCCTCATACACTGCTAGTAGGAATGCAAACTGGTGCAGCCACTATGGAAAACAGTATGGAGATTCCTCAAAAAATTAAAAATAGAGCAACCATACGACCCAGCTATTCCACTACTGGGTATCCATCCAAAGAGCTTGAAGTCAGCAATTCCAAAAGTCCTATGCACCCCAATGTTCATTGCAGCATTATGTACAACTGCCAAGACATGGAAGCAACCTAAGTGCCCATCAACAGATGGATGGATAAAGAAGATGTGGTATATATATATACAATGGAATACTACTCAGCTGTAAAACAGAACAAAATCATTCCATTTACAATAAAATGGATGGACCTTGAGGGAATTATGTTAAGTGAAATAAGCCAGTTAGAGAAGGATAATCTGTGTATGACTCCACTCATATGAGGAATTTAAAAATGTAGACAAAGAGAACAGATGAGTGGCTACCAGGGGAAAGGTGGGGGGGGGGGGGGCGGGTGGGCACAAAGGGTGAAGTGGTGCACCTACAATACGACTGACAAACATTAATGTACAACTGAAATTTCACAAGATTGTAACCTATCATTAACTCAATAAAAAATAAATACATAAAATAGTCATATTACAAATTTCCTAAAGTAGTGAGATTCAGAATAGTGTATGCATATGTAAAAAAGAATGGGGATGACATGATTATCTATGTAGAAAATCTGAAAGAATCAATAAAAACACTATTGGAACTAATAGGAAATTAAAGCAAGGTTGCAGGATACAACCTTGGTCAATATGCAGAGGTCAATATGCAAAAGTATATCGCTTTCCTACTTATCAGCAATAAAAAGTGGAATTTGAAATTAAAAACACAATACCATTTACATTAGCATCCAAAAATATGAAAACTCAGGTATAAAACATATACAAGTCCTACATGAGGAAAACTAGAGAATTCTAATGAAAGAACTCAAAGATCTAAATAAATGGAGAGATATTCCCAAGATAGGAAAACTCAATATTGTCAAAATGTCAGTTCTTTCCACTAAATCAATAGATTCAATGTAAACCCAATCAAAATTCCAGTAAGTTATTTTGTGAATATCAACAAACTGATACTAAAGTTTATATGGAAAGGCAAAAGACCCAGAATAGCCAATACAATACTAAAGAAGAACAAAGGTGAAGAATTGATACTACCAGACTTATGTAAAAATAAGCATGAAAAGCAAAAGTATAAAACTCCTCAAGGATAACAAGAGAAAATCTAGATGACCTCAGGTTTGG
Source organism: Equus caballus (assembly GCF_041296265.1). NCBI lineage: Eukaryota > Metazoa > Chordata > Mammalia > Perissodactyla > Equidae > Equus > Equus caballus. The sequence goes on from NC_091699.1 coordinate 84,764,622, forward strand.
CAATGACTTTATATATATAACGCTAAATGCATGAACCCTCAAAGAAAGAACTGATAAGCTGGACTTCATTAAATTTAAAATTATCTGCTCTGTGAAAGACACTGTCATGAGAATAAAAAGACAAGCCATAGACTGGGACAAAATATTTGCAAAATGACATATATGATAAAGGATTGGTATCCAACATATACAAAGAACTCCTAAACCTCAAAAATAAGAAAATAAACCACCAGACAAAAACATAGGTCAAAACCTGAACAGACACCTCACCAAATAAGATCTACAAATGGGAAATAAGCATATGAAAAGATGCTTAACATTATATGTCATCAGGGAAATGCAATTTAAAACAACAATGAGATATAACTACACATCCATCAGAATGGCCAAAATTCAGAACACCAACAACACTAAATGCTGTCAAGGATGTAAAGCAACGCTCATTCACTGCTGGTAGGAATATAAAATACTACAACCACTTAGGGAGACAGTTTAGCGGTTTCTTACAAAACTAAACATACTCTTACCAGGCAATCCAGTAATCACACTCCTTGGTATTTACCAAAAGGAGGTGAAAACTTAGGCCTCCACAAAAACTTGCACATAGATGTTTATAGCAGCTTTATTCAAAACTGCCAAAATTTGGAAGCAACAAAGATGTCCTTCAGTGGGTGAATGGATAAACTGTAATACGTACAGACAATGGAATATTTAGCACTAAAAGGAAGTGAGCTATCATGCCACAAGAAGACATGGAGGAACCTTAAATGCATACGACTAAGTGAAAGAAGCCAATCTGAAAAGGCCAGATACCGTATGATTCCAACTATACAACATCTGGAAAAGGCAAAAACTATGGAGACTGTAAAAAGACCAGTGGTTGTCAGGTAGGAGAATGAACAGGCAGAGCATAAAGGATTTGCAGGGCAGTGAAAACACTCTGTATGATATTATAATGATAAATGTATGTTGTTAAACATTTGTCCCAACCCATAGAATGCAAAACAACAATGTGAAACCTAACATAAACTATGGACTTTGGGTGATTATGATGTGTCAATGTAGGCTCATCCTTGGTAACAAATGTACCATTCTGGTGAGTCATACTGATAACGGCAGAGGCTATGCACGTGTATGGGCAAGGGACATATGGGAAATCTCTGTTCCCTTTCTCCCAATTTTGTTGTGAATCTAAAAATGCTCTTTAAAAAATAGTCTTATTTAAACACACAGACACACACACACAAAAACTTTATATATGATTATAGTGGTTTTATATTCAGAGCCTCAACTTAAAAAGGATATCCTCTATTTTATAGGTATGACTGGGTTTCTCTGAAAAATGATCATGAAAAGTCATCAGAATTTGAAAATCAAACTACTACACTTACGTCTTAAAATGAAACCTGTTACTGCAAATAACACAGAGTATAACTTCTTCATGTCAAAGAAAGGCAGACTGCTATTAAGTTCAATACTGCAAAAAGCTAGCAGACATACTGTAATTTTGTGGATCAAAATTAGACTTTATAGACCTACTGTAAGTAAATATCCTGAAGACCTAGGAGTAAACTAAGAGGGAAGAGCAGGGGGTTAGCTGTATAATTGTAGTGTGATTGTTTACTGAGCTATGAACAGCACAGCACCGAATAATGCCAAGGTGAAAACAATCAACTATCAGAAATGTGGCAGGAAGCCCAAGAAAACACAGAATCATACATTCTTTTACAAAACCCAAAACAAACAGTAATGAAAAATTATATTGTACAGCATAACTGGTGTACTTATACACATGTTCAAATACTTGAAATAAAATAAGATAATGGAAGATAACAGTGGGAAGCAAAGAAAATTAACACCCATATTCTCTACTGTGTTTTTCTTTACGTTTACCTTTTTCAAAATCATACACATGTTAGAATATAAGAGTACTCACCAAAATAAAACAAAACATATATAACTTGCTATAAGCACATGAGAAATATACTATGGCTCCTTACCCTTCCCTATGGAAAGCACTGGAAAACTCATATGTCATAACCAAAGGGGCTGGAGACTCAGGCAGCATGTTAGCAGTGTGCTTGCCAAGGAAAGAATTAACTACATGTTGGCTAGGATAGGGACTTCACCAACACGCAGCTGGGAATGAGACAGCACAGGAAGTCAGGGCTCGTGGGACAGGGACTAAGAAGATGGTTACATGATTGGGAGATTGATTACAAATAGGAGATGAAGTAAATAAATATATTGAGGTTAATAGGAATCCAGATGTCTGTCAGAAAAGGGAATTAAAAATATGGAAAGGCAACTCTTAGAAAAAAATCCTGTGGTGGTGGATCCAAATTAGAGGCATTGATAAGAACTCATGGCTTTTAATAGAAAGATAGAGAAATCTATCTCTGGGGTTATATATGAGCATACCCAGTGCCTAGCTCTCAGATTCTGAATACTTTTCACAAATAAAAGGAATCTGGACTCCCTGGAGAAATGGTTGATTCCAAAGCTGGGGCAGGGAAAATGTTAGAGGAGCCTGGAACACTCTGTTGTACCAGCAAGAAGGAAATGCTCAAAGAATGATAGAGACATGTCAAAATGACAGGAGAGAGCTTGAATGGGCTGTCACTGGCCAAATCTGGGTCATTTTGAACATCAAAATAAATGATAGTAACCAATTATAAGTCATTCAATAAAACAGAAATCATGGGGGCTGGCCCCGGGGCCGAGTGGTTTAGTTCACGCCCTCCGCTGCCGGCAGCCCAGGGTTTCACTGGTTCGAATCCTGGGCACGGACATGGCACTGCTCATCAAGCCACGCTGGGGCAGCGTCCCACATGCCACAACTAGAAGGACCCACAACGAAGAATATACAACTATGTACCGGGAGGCTTTGGGGAGAAAAAGGAAAAAATAAAATCTTTAAAAAAAAAAAATAGAAATCATGAATCCATACTACTATAAGTTAAAAAAAAATGAGTTAAGTAAATAAATGAGGTAGTCAAGAAACCTCTACCCTATGGCATCAGCCAACTAATAAATCCAACAGGAAAAACAAATTTGAAAATCAGCACTTAGCAAACTATTGTAATAATACTGATTCAGGCAAGATGGATTAATAAATATTAGAACAAGTGGGTGAAAGTTTGACGTAAAATATCCTCCCATAAAATACTCATTAACTTTATAGTAGAAAAACCTAGTAGACACTATCCTAATCAAGTAATAACAATTAACATCAATAGTAATGAGACAAACTGACACAGCTCACCTCCTGATAAAATGCAGTAAGAACACTCCACCACTTCTACGGTATTCATGCTAAAAATGCATAGCTAGAATCTGATCATGACAAAACATTAGGCAAATCCAAATTGAGTGACATTCTACAAAGTAACTGGCCTATATTCTTAAAAAATGTGAAAGTCAAAGATAAGAAAAGACTGAGGAGCTGTTTTAGAACAAAGAAAACTAAAGACACATGGCAATGAAAGTAATCCTCAGTTGGATCCTGGACCTATAAAGGACATTATTGAGACAATTCGCTAAATTTGAATGTAATGTGTGGATTAGACAATAGAAGTGTATCAATATTATTTCCCTGATTTTTATGAATGGATTCTGGTTAAGTGTGGGAATGTTCTTGTTTTTAAGAGATACATACTGAAGAAATAAGGGGTAAAAGGGCATGATGTATACCACTTAATCTCAAATGATTCAGAAAAAAATGCATATACACACACACACATAAATTGATAAAACAAATGTGGTAAAATGTCAACAGTTGGGGAAGCTGAAAGAAGGCCATATGGGAATTCTTTGTACTCTTCTCGCAAGTTTTCAGTAACTTTGAAATACTTTTTTAAACGTTTGATATTTCCTTTCCCTAAAACTGAAGGCTGTCAAGATTCTGAATCATTCTACTAAGAAAACATTCTAGGTAGATCCCTAGAACCTCTGCACTAAAGACTGCATTCTCCTCTGCATTCTCCTCTGCATTCTCCAAAGCCAGCCATGAAGATTTTGTGCCTGAGATTCTGCAGTATGAAAATAAGACAAACTTTATTTACAACACAGATGTTTTAGATTAGAGCAGCATTTTTCAGCCTCGGTGCTATCGATATTTTGTTGTAGGAGGATGTTCTTGTGCATTGTAGAGAGTTGAGCAGCAGCCCTGAGCTCTACTCAATAGATACTAAAAGCACCCTCCCCTGAGTTGTAACAACCAAGAAAATCTCTAGACACTTTGCTAAGTGAACTCAGTCAGTCACAACAAGATAAAATAATGTATGATTCCATTTATGAGGTATTGTTAAATTCATAGAGACAGAAATTAGAATAGTGGATGTCAAGGGCTGAGGGAAGGGGAAAATGGGGAATTGTTTAATGGATGTAGAGTCTCAGTTTTGCAAGATAAAAAAGTTCTGAAGATCAGTTGCACTTAATGTGTTAAGTATATTCACAATATACTTAGTGTACTTTAAGTGTACACTGACCTGTACACTTAAAAATGATGGTAAATTTTATGTTATGTGTATTTTACTACAATTAAGTTTTTTTTTTAATTCCAAGAGCAGATTTAAGTCCCTTAGTAAGATGATGGTAAAGTTGCCTGAGGAATTGTATGTGCACATAATATATATATATATATACATAATATATCTTTAATATATATACCTATAAATGTACACACACACACACAAACAATTCAACAAGTCAACTTACCATGATCTTATTAAGGAATGTAACCTGCTCTTGGCATGTACATGAATAGTGGACTATAACAGTGGAATGAGAACAAGTTCTCTTCATTCCTCTCATTCAAAAGAAACAAGTGTCAGAAAAGATATATCTTTTAAAAAATACTAATCAGTAACAGCTCTGGAAAAGAGAAAGAGTATCTAACACAGGAATCCTTCAATGAAAGAAAGCAGATAGAACCAGGGATCAGATCTGCTAAGATCCATGTAGTAGTAAGAAACACAGCTCTAGGGGAACACAGCTCAGAATCAAAGGATACAAGAGGTGAGAGGAGGCCAGGGAGAATTATCAGGAAGATCATCAAGGGATCAGCAGGTGGAGCAGCAGCTTTGATCAGGCATGCCCCTTCCTCTGTGCTGAGCTGAAACAGCAACGGCACTGGCCCCAGACTGAAGTGAGGAGCATGGGTACTGAGACCTAGGGAACCACTTAATCCCAGAAGGTATAGAAATCTTCACATACAGGAGACCCCAGCAGTCAACACAGTCTACTCTAACACCTACAGTTACTGAAAGTAGGTTACAGGGAATAGGCAGACAACCAGAGAGTCAGAAATATAAAAAGAGCTCAACTAAGAATCATCAAACATTTGAGAAAAACCAATATGAAGAAAGACAGATGCCAAAAGAAGCAAGACCACTTTAAAAACAAGATTATTTAATTCCTCACAGAGAACTAAGGTGACTTTATAGTCACAAAAAAGAAATAATCAGAAATCTTTTAAAAGATTACTGAAATTTAAAAAGCAAACAAACCCGAACCTGACTAGTAACAAGGGAATGCAGGTTAAAGTTATGTGACACCATTTTCTTATCCACCGGATTGACATATTAAAAGGGTTGGCAGAAATGCAAAAATATAGGAACTCTTCCACAATGTGGGCAGGGTTGTAAATTTTACATCTTTCAGGCTATGCAATTTGGCAAAATTCTTATGAAAAAGGCACATATCTTTTGATCTAATAATTTCATTTCTAGGAATACATCCTACAAAACACACAAATGTAAAAGGAAGAATGTACAAAATATTCATTGCAACACTGTTTTAGTAGAGACTATTTGGACATAAGCAAAACATCCATAAGTAGGAGTATGTATGTTTAATAACTAATGGTTACTAATAATTAATCCCATGGAATGTTAAGAAGGCTTTAAAAAGAGAGAAGTGGACCTCTTCATGAAGACACGACAAGATCCACAAAATGCATTAAAAGAAAAAGGGAAAAATTATATACATAAAGATCTCATTTATTTAAAAAAAAAGACATAGATATTTACACATAAAGGTATCTAAGTGCATATATAGTATTAAGTTGGATAGCTTGTAGCTATCTATTAGCTAGCTATTTACACAGCTATCTCTGAGGAGGAAAGCAGGTGGGGATTACAGAAAAAAAACTTTCATTTTTGGTTTCACAATTCATTAATTGTACTATGTGCCCAATGGAAAAAAAAAAAAAAAAAGTAGGGCCAGCCCCAGTGGCCTAATGGTTAAGTTTAGCGCCACCCCACTTCAGCGGCCTGGGCGCAGACCTACACTGCTCTGCTGGCAGTCATGCTGTGCTGGTGGCCCACATACTAAAAAATAGAGGAAGATAAGCATGGATGTTAGCTCAGGGTAAATCTTCCTCAGCAAAAACAAAAGTACATCAAACCTGGGTAACAATACTGCATCCTCAGCAAGGAGAAAACCCTGTAATCTAGTAGTGGATTCCAGTAGAAATAGTAAAACTTAATTTATGTTTCTGATGTTCAATAAGCAATATTAAGACTAATAAAAGGTAACTAAAAAGAGGCATTAGAATGAAGATATCCCTATATAACTGTTACCTCTTAAACTTAAACTATATGATCTGTTTCACTAATTGCCTGACAAGCTGATAAGTGTATAGTCGTTATAAACTTCTTTTGTTTCATTAAAGAGAACCACTCAAAGTATTTGTAGTAGCAGATGACTTGCCCTGCGGGGCTATGGAAGTTTCTGAGAACTCTAATGGCAAAGCAGAAGAACAGACTAGGCCAGACATTTCTGAACTAGCCAACGTGAAACAGTGCTGTGATTTTGTGCAAACGACAAAAACATACACATCATCTCCATCTTGCCTCCTGGCCCCTATATAATTACCATTCTATGTAGAATGGCTTTACTGAAGACACTTAAAAGTTGTAAACTGATGACACAAAGAGAGAATATCAGATTAGAACTCAGCAACGTTTTAAACTAGAAAAAATTTTAAATTAAAAAGTATAGATAGTAGAAATAATATATATATTGCAAGCAAGGTAAATAAAGTAACTATTTTGTAGTCTCTGGGCAGAAACAATGGGAACAGTGTGAGTGGCAGAGACTGCTGTTTCTCCCTGAATATGCATTCTCTTCCTCTTGCTTTAGTAACTAGAATCTCTTACTCTTAGCCAAGCACATGACTGCCCAGCTAAAGACTACAATTCCCAGGCTCACTTGTTGTTAGGTATGGCCATGTGACTAAGTTCTGGCTAACGATATGTGACAGAAATGAGACACATTAATGATATTCTCAAAAAGAATGTGTGTGGTCTCTAGTCGTGCTTTTCCTGTTCCTGCTGGCTGGGATGGAGCAATGTAGGAAGCTCAAGTGCCAATATTAAACCATGAGATAGACACTACATGTTAAACATGGCAAAGCACCAAGATGGAAGAAACCTGGGTCCCCACCACTGAGAAGCCTGGCCTGATTATATCTGCTGTTACATGAGAGAAATAAATAAAATTAGAGCTTCCTTCTTCAACTGAATAACAACAGTTAATCTATGAGGTGTCTAACATCTCTTACACACTAGCTATTGAACGCATGCCTGTATCAGAAAACGGCTTACCACTGAACACACACCACCTACACACAGGTGCTACTTAACAAAACATTAGTATGTACATATGCACACTCACCGACTGTTCTTGCATATGACTATGGTCTTCTGAAAGTTCATTACCATAAAGGAGATGAAGGTAACTAATAATGAGCACAACTTTATAATAAGAAAGGGCCATTTTCAAACCTTGATACTTACTGATACATTAGCACTATCACTGCTTGCAATCTCAGCTGCCTTTTCGATAATCTGTTTAAAAAAAATTTTTTAATTAAATTTTGGCCGCATATTTGTAAAATTTTAAGTGTAAATCACTACACTTGTACTTAGACTACAAGGAAGTAATATGGTCTGTCATTTGCACTCTTTATAATGTAAACATGAATTTCTAATGCAAAACAATATTATGCAGTGATTCCCAATGTTCACACTCTTGACCACTGGTAAACCATGGTATTACTAAAAGGGACTGTGATTCATAGGATGCACTAAGACTGTCTGTACATAGAATAAGTAGTGGCTAGCACATGTACATGAAAAAAGTATTTTAATATAGATAAATGTATTCTGGTTAAGAAAATGCAGCTATGTAAGAGTTACTAAAAATAGAATGTTTTTGTCATTTGTCATTATGTTTTTTTCTGAATTAACAGATATCAAAAGTAGAAGGAATGTCAAGAGAGAGCCTAAAAATATTTTTAAAATTCATTAAGTTCAAAAGGGACTCTGATTCTTGAAAAGAATGAAGCAAATTCTTGAATAATTAAGCAATAACCATTAAAATTGATTTGAAAAGCAAAATGTTTGCAAGTGAGTACAACAAAAAAAGTTACATTAAATAAAACGAATGAGAAATTTCACTCTATATCTGTATTATGATTTGTTTTTACAAAGATAATATATAAATTGTACAATTAAAGGAAAATGACTAAGTATAAACATATTTATACATATTTAAAGACTAAAATCTCCATCCCAAGTTGATCTTCAAAGACAGACTCTCCAAAGGATTTTATAAAGGCAAAAGGAAAGTTTAGTGACCATTGTAGATTAAGCAAAGCTGAAATAAAACATTTTAAAGAAAGTGGACTTTTCTTGAAGTATTAGATTGAAATACTTATAATTTCACAGTATGTTATATTATAAAAATACCTCAAAAAGCATCTCATTTGATCCAAAATGAACTATACCTGATTGTTGACATAATTAAACACAAAAATAGTCAGAGCTAGAACTATTAAATGTATCACAGATAGCTACGCATCATGGAAAACTTTTATTCTAAGGAAGAAAGCCATGGCATAAATGTAATTGATGAATCAAAAGGTACATTTTTCTACTCAATGTACACTAAAGTATACGGCTCCTGACATATTTGAGATTTCTATTGTAATAATCACAAAATTTAATTTGGTTGTATATTATTGATCAGAAAAACAATTTAGAAGAACTTTAAACAAAAAGCTACTTCTTAGGTGAGTAAAATTCAATTAAAATGAAAGTAAAGGAAGAAACATTGAGTCACATAAATTTAATTTACATACAACCTTAAAAATCTACTCTATACAGGTCTGGTAGTGCTGAACGTTAAAATACAATTAAGTGAACAGGTAGATTAATTTAAATATTACTTAGTATAATACCAAATTTTAAAGCTAGCTTGTTCTCAAATGGATTAAAGAAATAAAAGAAACTTCTTGTTTATTATCTGAGAATTTGCCCAAAGATTTCCTCACAAAAATCAGTATCAATCACAGCAGAAACAAAGATGCCAAAAATGAAGATACACAACGCTTAGCCCTCTTAGCATGTAAATTATCAAAGCCCTATTTTCAGCCCCTAACAGATACTCTCCTCATTCCCAAGACAGGTAGTTTGTATACTAAGGAAATGTGTTTTACAAACAAAAGTCCTTGCTGTAGATTCTACAAAAATAACAGTACCTTAGGAAGTCATACTAATATTAATATTCAACAAAAATCATCTTCGAATACCAGCTCTAACACAGCAGTGATTATGTCTTTAGTCTCTGAACCAACATGCTGGGCATGTTTTACTGTATCCACATGTTCAGAGTTACATATGAATGCGTGTATAGCCCTTTTAAGTTGAAAAGGACCCTCAGAGAACAACTATGATGTCCTCATTTTATAAATGAGAAACCTGAACTCCAGAGATGCCATGTCTCCCCTGGTCAGAGACAAAGCCAGGACTAAACAGAGTTGGCTCCCTGTTCAGTGATCTTTCCAGTGAACCCAGCTGTCAATGTATTTGACATTTTGAAAGAGAAATAGAGAGCTTAAACTATAAACACAGAGCCAGAAACTAATAATTCAATTATTTCATGCATAATGGCCCTTTAAATAATCAGCTTACCTTATCGAAGGGAGGGTAATAATAAGGTTGTTTTTTATTCTCTGGGAATTTGATATGCAAAGCTGTTGCATTTTCAGTATATGGATTTGTTTGAACAGTTCCCATTGGATTCAACATTTCTTCAAGTTCATCTAAAAAATGCAAATAATTTTGATGCTTAAGAAAATGTTTTTGAAACTTAACTAAGAAATTTAATGTACTCCAACCACAAAAATTACTTAAAAAGTGTGTCATCTAAGGAAGTTTAGTAGACATTTATACCAGTAAGCCTTGAATTTTCTGTTAATGCTTGGCACAAAATTTGAATATGAGTTTATATACATCTTTGCAACTAGAAAGTTAACAAAAATTAATGGCTACCTCACCTCTTTAAATCTGTTACGTATTCTCAATCTTGGAAAAAACTTAATTGGAACTGCTCTCCCTCCATCAAAATTAGGTGGCCCATAGAAAATGTTATTATTTCATTACTGTACAGTCATGCACCACATAACGACATTTGGGTTAATGACGGACCACATATATGATGATGGCCCCCTAATACTAGGACCACACAGGGGCCAGCCTGCTGGCGTAGTGGGTAAGTTCACATGCTCTGCTTTAGCAGACCGGAGTTCATAGGTGCAGATCTTAGGCGTGGACCTACACACCGCTCATCAGGCCATGCTGTAGCAGCATCCCACATACAAGAAACAGAGGAAGATTGGCACAGATGTTAGCTCAGGGCCAATCTTCCTCACAAAAAAATTTAGTATATATAGTGTGTAGTAGGCTACACTACTATAGTTCACACAACAAAATCACCCAAGAATGCATTTCTCAGAACGTACCCCAGCGTTAAGTGACACATCACCATATATAGATTTCTTAATCACATGTAATCTGATTTCCACCGTCATCACAATACCCAAACTGATATGCTGACAATCATCAATGACACTCCTTTTAATAAATCTAATGTTGTTAATGTTCCTTTATTATCCCGTAGCTGCTGATACAGTTAACCTTTTCTGGTAATTTCTGTAACCTTCTCTGGTAGTTTCTGTAACACTCTATTCAAGTGGAACTCCTTTAATCTCGCCAACTGCTTCTCTCTTCAGTGCCCTCCCTCTTCTTCTCTACCACTCGAAACATGGTCCATTCATAGGACTGTGCACGGGAATCTAAAAATTTCAATGTTGTCGTAAAACCCTGGAGCTCATATAACTTTCTCATTTCACAGATAAGTAAACTGTGAAGAGACATAAACTAAAGAAGAGAGAACAGTTAGCATTACAATCTCAAGTCTGCCCTCTCCAAACTAAATTCTCTTTCCCTTTACTGATTTTTAGCACAGCTGCTCTCTCTGTACTTCCTGAGGAAATAAAAGACAAAAGTCCATTCGGTCTAGGTTTAACGTCCAGATAGTATGCGCACTCATAATTATCTCCCAAAGCTAGAAAATCTTTACAAAGTATTTACAAGTTTCAGCTCCATAATCAATCCTTTGCTGCTCTTGTTTAATATTCTCACATCTCACAGATTCCATTTTCACCTGAACAAAAGCAATTCTCCTAATTTATACACCTCTAAGGCTGATATCTCAGCAAATTATAATCCTATACTTGCTATCCAATAGCATTATACTTATTTGTCCTTCAAATGTAACCTACCTGAAGTCAAATGTTAGCATTTTTGTATTCCTATCAGCCCCAAACATGTAAAGGTAATCTTGGTTAAAAGTGATCACAAATAAAGACACTTTTGGAGAGTACAAATTGGTACAATCTCTATTGGAGAGCAATTTGTGATTACTGATCAAAATTAAAACTGTATGTATTCAGGGGCTGGCCCCGTGGCCGAGTGGTTGTTTGTGCGCTCCGCTGCAGGCGGCCCAGTGTTTCGTTGGTTCGAATCCTGGGCGCGGACATGGCACTGCTCATCAAACCACGCTGAGGCAGCGTCCCACATACCACAACTAGAGGAACCCACAACGAGAAATATACAACTACGTACTAAAGGAAAAAATAAAAATCTTTAAAAAAAAAAAAAATATGTATTCTTAGACTCAATAAATCCACCTCTGGAAATTTGTCTTAGATATATACCCACACATAAGCGAGGTTATTCATTATAACACTGTTTATAACATCAAAAGATAACTCTGCTTTAAGCAGCAGCAGTAAGACTCTATGTAGATAGACAAGGTTAAAAGTGCAAAGAGCAGAACATGGCACAAAACGTGGTATTTTGCGGAAGAATAGGGAGAAAAACAGAAATCTACATTTGTATTTCCTACCGTATACATGAAGAATTCTGGAAAGATACAAAAGCAACCAATAAAAGTGGTTACATATCTTTTAATGATGACATAGGGACTCTAGATTATAGAGTAGTTCCTTTGTTTCTGGCTTGATCCTATTGAGATAAATATGATAATTCTAGAGTTGATACATGCAGGGCAAATGTGTTCATTTATTATTTTTCATCTTACATTTTGCTAAAGACTAAGTCAGGTTCACGGCATGCCAAGTGAATACCACCAAAAATTTTTCTAAAAATACAAGTCAAGTTGCTTGGTGTTGTGGAAAACATGTGTGAATCTAAATTAAGATTTTCAAAAAAGTATACTGGTGAAATGCATAATTTTTACTCAGTAAAACGACAGTTCCTCTTAAGAAATGTGTAAATGCACACTGCTCTTCTATATTTGGAGAATAATGTGATTAGTGAAAATTATTGGAGGTATATGCAGGAAAGGGTAGGAATAAAACAATATACACACACACAAAGTATTAGAATGTGAGGAGTTTATAAATATGTTCACGGATAACTGATTATCCAAGAACACTTTCTCATGTAGCAACCACTAACAGATGAACATTTTCAAACGCCTGTCACCCACAAAATAATTTAAAAATGCAAGTACACAATTTTACTAACCAACCAACCATGAAGACAGGAAAAAAAAGAAAACAACTATTATAACGCACAGTTTACACTAAAATTTCCAACATTTGGGAAAGCAATATGTGATAATGGAATGAGTCAAGCAGTTTTTTGTACAAATCTTAAGCTTGAACCAATTATATAACAATAACTAATTTCTTATCTCTGAGCTTCACTTTCCTCATTTGTAAAATGGGGATAAAACCATCTCCCCCTGAGTGTACTCTGATTAGTATTTGAGAAATGTAGCATGTGGATGTTGCTCCTCTTAGCTCAAATTTCAGGCTAAAGTCAACTAAAGAACAAGTGTTTTGTCTATTCCTCCCACAGTGGTGCATGTTCATTCTATTAGTGTAGAAATTTAGTACAATTAGGAGCAATACAGGTTGTTATAAAGAAGACATTATTTCTTAGGAAAATTTCTCGAAAACCTATAAAAACAAAATGTTTAAAGAGAGAACACATGCATTGACATAACAAATATACTCAAATACAAATCACTTTTGAATACATTACAGTATTCATGGAAACCTGTTTTAGAATAAACAATAAAGACACGAAATAATGGTTTCTTTACTAAATGGAAAAAAGAGTGAGTCATAAAGAAACATTAGCTACTCCACATGCCAAAAGTTACTCTTTAACACTAAGGATTCAGATGTAATTCTTACCAGGAAATGAAGACCAGCTGTGCAATATTACATCTCCAGATCTCAATTGTCCTTTAAAGTCAAAAACCATCGTATTTACCCATGCTACTGGATAATGCTGTTGAAAAAGATAACATTGCACAAATATGTTAAGAATGAACTTTAAGGTGTGAACATGTACATGCTTTGTGTTCAATAATGTTAGTTCTACAAATTTCTACAGTTCTAGATGATTCCCAAAACACCAGTGAAAATAAAAAGATATCCATAGGGAAATGTTCAACATCTTTATAATGATTCCAGAAAACCCAAAAGTCAATTAATGTCTCACAATAAAATAGTATATCCAAAAAACAGAATTGTACAGCCATTGACAACAGTGAGAAATTTTTAATGATTCAAGAAAATATGTGTGATATAATGTCAGGTTGTATGTTTTATAAGCTTTCAAAGTATACAAATCTTAACATAAGAGAAGGCCAAGTCTTCAGGTATTACAGAATTTATTTCTATTTCTAAAAAGGAAGCACCAAGCTAATGGGACTTTTATGTAGACGCTCAGACACTCAGACTAATTAACTTGATCACAGTTTATCAAAAAACCTTATAAATACTCGAATGCTTTGAGTAAAATTCTGTATCAGTGGAAGAAAAACACTAAGGAAGCAACTCTTCTGTGACTTTTTAGACATTAAAATTTATTTTTTTAAAAAACCTATGATAATTACCAGAGGAAATGCTTTCATTCTCATGTTAAGAATGAAAGAATACAAATTCACATAGATAAATATAGTAACCAATTTTTCTTAAACGTATAAAACTCATGTCCCCATCCCCTAAAAAAACTTTTTATAAACTACGAAGAAAATGAAAAAGACTAGACTAAAAATATAAAATGGAAGATGAGAATATCAGAAAAGATCCACCATCTTTTATCCACATTTTCAAAATCCAAGAAACTCTGAAAATTAAAGTTTTTTTCGTAACTCATTTGACAGTAAAACATGGACAGAAATAACATGAAGCTAATTAATAGTCATTTGTCTCATTTATTTTGAATTTCCATGTATTTCACTGGTAGATATTGATGTGTTTGACTACAGATTTGTGTCCCAGACCCTCCAAGGTGTGTTGAGTGAGAAATCAATGACCTTTCTAAAATGTCCAAAATTCTGAATTTTGAAACATATCTGGCACGTGGAATTTTCATGAAGGGACTGTGGACCTGTACACATCCGGCACCTGGGATTTTTGTGAAGGGACTATAGATCTGTAATTTTTTAAATCTCCTCATTCTTTTTTAACTATATATGCTAAAAAGTATTACATTTATAACACTTATAGTATATTTACTAAAATAAATTTGCCAAATGAAGAAACGAATGAACAGGACATAAAAATGGAGATTTACTGTCTTTTTGAAATCAGTTCTTAGGGATCAAAGTTATATGATTTAATTTTACTTCTATTATTCAATTTTTTCAAAGGGTCTTAAAATTATTCCATTATAAAAATTTTTTCAGATGTTAGTATATAAGTATATAATTACCACTTTCCCAGATTTCCTGATGGTCTGATATTTAGAGGGATTAATAGTTTTAGTTGATTTCTTTGTTTTCACTTTATCCAAAACTGCATAAACTGCAAAACATAATCGAGCCATTCGTGGCAGGTCACAAGTATTAATATCAAATTCCAGTGGTTCATTCCAAATGTGATCATTTTTCCCTGATATCTCTGAGCTTACGATGGTTTTACACAGAAGTTCAGTACCATGAAAAAGGCCAGCTCTGACGTGAACCTGTAACGAGAGAGACAAAAACAAACACAGAATCATGAATATTGCACCACTGAAACACCTCTATTTTGGAGAATGAAGAAACATATACTGGGAGAAGCACACCAACTCTAAAAAAGCCTACCTGTCCACAGAACCATCAGACTGAAATTAATCAGTAAATTATTCACATTTTAAACTGTTAGCTTTACCTATTTTTCACTTACTGCGTAGGCCATCTAAAAAATACCAGGGGTCTCAATGGTATAAATGGGTCTAAAGAAACCAAAACTATAAGTATAAAAACTACTATCATATGCTTGCTTCCACTGACTTCATTTACTCGGGGCCTTGTCTTACTCTTATGTATAGTTGAGAAAGCAGATGCAGACAAAATGTCTCCAAAGTCTCTCTCTACTTCTTAATAATTTATGAATTTGTCATTATAAGCCTAGAGCCAACTAAAGCTATTCTAGCCATAGTTACAATTATGCTACAAATCGCTGTCTTTCATTTTTTCCTAAAGACTCAGGTCCAGAGTGAAGCATGACATATGTAAAATGTCCCAGAAAATTTTACTCAGTCATTTATATAGTTTTTTTAAAAGACATGACTAATAATCTCCAATTTAAAAATGAGCAGTAAAAGTAGAACTAAAAACAGTACTAAAGCACAGAAACTAACTCAATGACATACTTTAAGGTAAAAGCATTTTAAGGTAAAAGGTTTTTATATTGATTTATTCAGATGTGACATTAGTCAACCAGTCACATCTGAATTAGAATTAGAATTCTAAAACTAGAGTTAGAACTCTGAATTAGAATTAGAATCAGAGCACACAGTAGTACTCAATAAATATTTACTGAACGAATGAATACATATGTGCAATTACTAGGTTTGTCTTTCTTTAATTTAAAAAAACTTATCAAGGGGCTGGCCCCGTGGCCGAGTGGTTAAGTTCGCGCGCTCCGCTGCAGGCGGCCCGGTGTTTCGTTGGTTCGAATCCTGGGCGCGGACATGGCACTGCTCATCAGACCACGCTGAGGCAGCGTCCCACATGCCACAACTAGAAGAACCCACAACGAAGAATACACAACTATGTACCGGGGGGCTTTGGGGAGAAAAAGGAAAAAATAAAATCTTTAAAAAAGCTTATCAATAAAAATTTTGACTTGTTAAAAGAGTGACTATCCTAATTTTGAAAATGAAGCTAAACCCAAGAATCTCTTATCCAAAGATATTAAAACACAGTAAATTGTAATACAAAATTTTAAATATTGATACCATTAATTTTTTAAATTATTATAAATATTCATAATATATTACAATTATATGAGTTTAAAACCTATTAAGATAATTTAAATGATGTTATACTGGCATAAAAAGAACTACAGGCTAGTAAACTAAATACTTCATAATATAACAGGGTAAGGATGGCTTACTTTAATAAATAGTATTCAGTAATCTAACTCCTGCAAAATAAACATAGATGGATTAAAGGGTTAAATATTTCAAAATCATTAAAAAGATAATTAAAAAGAAAAATTATTAAAAAGCTGTCAGAATAACTACTGAAGCCAAGTGATGGGTTCATAGAAGTTGATTATACTATCTCTCTACTTTTGTGTATGTTTGAAATTTTCCTTTAAAAAAATTTTAAGGGGCCGGCCCCGTGGCCAAGTGGTTAAGCTTGTGCACTCCACTACGGTGGCCCAGGGTTTTGCTGGTTCGGATCCTGGGTGCGGATATGGCACCACTTATCAAGCCATGCTCAGGTGGCATCCCACATGCCACAACCAGAAGGACCCACAACTAAAAAAGAAGATCTACAACTATGTACTGTGGGGCTTTGGGGAGAAAAAGGAAAAATAAAATCTTTAAAAAGAATGAAGCTAAAAGAAGAAAATTGATTATTTCAAATACATATGGATTATTTAACACAGTAAAGTAAGTAATAGGGATTACACAGGATTACTAAAAATACAGTAAACTCTCATGCCACCAGGAATTTTTATCTGAACACAGAACTGATTCCATTCAACTTCACAAGAAAAAGGGCATTCCTTCTAGTCAGGGTTCCTGGTTCCACCTTGTTCCAACTTTCCAAGTACTTAGACCTTGCTCCTTTGCTCCGCTGCACTGGGGAAAAAATCTCTCTCCCCAGCAGGTTATAAACCTATGCAAGTCTCTCCCATATAAAACTCAAACAAAACTCTTCCTTAGAAACTAACTAACCATAATCACCTATTTTCTCTACCACAACGAGAATGGTACCAGCATCTACTTAGATACTCTATGTCTCTTACTTTCAATGTATCATGAAACCTACACTGTATAAAAGGGGAAAATTATTTATGATGTAATCAAATAAAACATGAAATAAAATATTATATATACTCATCAAAAGCATATTCACATGTTGAGTGTGTAAAGAAAAGAATACAAATAAAAGTAGTAGGATAGCAAGAATATTGGTGATTTGTCATTGTCTTAAGTGATCTTGGATTTTATTTTATAATGTTATCTTTAAAATATTTAATAATTAATATTCTACAAAGCATCACATAAAATAGCTGGATGATCTAAATTTAAGATCCTATAAACAGATATACGACCAAATGCCCACAATCAACCCAAAACTCATTCAAAGTAACAAAAGTAAGAAGGAAACGGAAATTTTTTTTTGGTATTCCTTTTTAAAAACAATCATTTAGGTTTGTGTTCCCATTTTTAAACAAACAGTTTCAAGATTGAATAGCCATAGCCTAGGCAACTTTTAAGTCCATGTCTCTAAACCACTTTAAATGATATTTCCTTGTGTTCACAGAAATTAGGCAAAAAGTCTGGGGACTTTCATTTTTAGTTTGTAAAGATGGTAAGGATAATTACAAAGATGGACTTACATATAACAGCACATTTAGGAAATCTTTGTATCTATCTTTATGCTATACCCAAAGTATCTAAACTATGAGCAACCAACAATACTAGTATTTATAACAGCCAAGACAGAATAAGAGAAAGCATATTGATACACAACTGTTTATTTTCATAATTACTTTATTCTCTAAAGAAAATTTCAGTTGCCTGTAAGAACTATAAAACAATTATTTGCTCAGCAATTAAGAAATAGCCCCATCAGGAAATGCTCAATAAATGGCATTTAGTGTTAGTAAAATTAAATGGAAGGTAGGAAGAAAGAGCGCAAAACCCAGATTTCCAAGTCTTCTTTTCCTTCCTAATATATCTCAGGAAGACTGAGCATCAGTTTGAAAACACACTACAGATGGGAGTTTTAATGTATCAGGAGGTTAGGAAAGGTTCGCCCCCATTGTACCAAATCTTATCTTAAAAGGAGTTCAACAGGATAGCGATATTAGCATCACGGCAGAGTGAGTTGTTCCCTTTGTCTCTCTCCTCTAAGTTCCAACCAGTCTGACATCTATGGACCAACAAAGGACTCCCTGAACAGCACACGAGAACGCCTGAGGGATCCATGCCTCAATATATCTAAAGGTTGGTGGACTGGATCTCTAGGAGGCAGTGGAACTAGGAGACCAGCTCCCTCTCCCTCCTCCGGAAGTGGCGATCCAAAATGGGGATCCTCATACTAGCACACACGCCAGCAACCACAGGATGCAAAGGCACTTATTTATGGCTTGGCCCCTGCCCCTCCTCAGCATGGCAAGTGCCACACATGTCCTCAGGCTTCAGGACACACACAGAGCAGTGCCAGCAACCCAGCCCCCTTCTACTGCCCTGGCAGTGGCGCTGGTCTTTCCAGCAGTGGGGACAGCAACCAAAACTCAGATATTCCCAGCAGGAACAGGGTGCCCTGACTTGCGGTCTCACAAAGCACACTGGCCAGACGCTACAGGACCAGCAACAACATTTGTGGCTTAGTCCCTACCCTAGCAGTGGCAGGTGGCACCTGTGACCTGAGGCTTCAGAAATCAGAGCAGAACCTGTGGCCTAGCCCTCAGCAGCAGCAGCCCCAACAACAGCTCTACCAGTACAAGAACCCAGGCCCCTGGCAGCAACAGCATACACAAAAATTAACTCAAAATGGATTACAGACTTGAAGGTAAGACTCGAAACCATAAAACTCCTTCAAGAAACACAGGCAGCATGCTCTTTGACGTTGGTCTTAGCAGTAGCTTTTCAAATACCATGTCTACTCAAGGCAAGAGAAACAAAAGAAAAAATAAACAATGAGACCACATCAGACTAAAAAGCTTCTGCACAGCAAAGGAAACCATCAACAAAACAAAAAATAACTCACCAACTGGGAGAAAATATTTGCAAATCATATACCTAACAAGGGGTTAATTTCCAAAATATATAAAGAATTCATACAACTCAACAAGAAAAAAACAACTAACCCGATCAAAAGATGGGCAGAGGATATGAACAGACATTTTTCCAGAGAAGATATACAGATGGCCAACAGGCACATGAATCACTAATTGTGAGGGAAATGCAAATGAAAACTACATTGAGATATCACCTTACACCCATTAGAATGGCTATAATCATCAAGACAAAAAATAACAAATGTTGGAGAGGATGTGGAAAAAAGGGAACTGTCATACACTGCTAGTGGGAATGCAAACTGGTATAGCCACTATGGAAAACAGTATGAAGATTTCTCAAAATATTGAAAATAGAAATACCATACGACCCAGGTATCCCACTACTGGGTATCTATCCAAAGAACTTGAAGTCAACAATTCAAAGAGATTTATGTGCCCCTATGTTCACTGCAGCATTATTCACAAAAGCCAAGACATGGAAGCAACCCAAGTGCCCATCAACTGATGAATGGATAAAGAAGATGTGGTGTTTATATACAATAGAATACTACTCAGCCATAAAAAGTGACAAAGTTGTCCCATTTGCAACAACGTGGATGGACCCTGAGGGTATTACGTTAAGTGAAATAAGCCAAACAGAGAAAGACAAACACTGTGCAATTTCACTTGTATGTAGAAGATACACACACGGACAAAGAGAACTGATTAGTGGTCACCAGAGGGTAAGGGAGTTGGAGGGTAGGCATAAGGGGTAAAGGGGCACATACACATGGTTACTGATAAATAACAATGTATAACTGAAATTTCACAATGTTATAAACGATTATGACCTCAATAAAATAAATAAATAAAAATAAAGTACTCAAAAAAAAAAAAGGTTCTGTGTTGGGCTTTGACACCTAATTTCCTTCTTGTTCAACAATACTGCGAAAATCCACTATACTTTGCCTTTGATGAACACAAAAAAGATCAGTAGCATGACTAGGCTGAAATTCCCATGGTTTCATCAAGTATCACTTTGTAAAGTGGCAGATTTGTTCTGGCTTATGGGAGGAGTCATCTGCTACCTTTAACTAAGCACACAAAGATGTTAGGAGATAGTTACATTGAAATGTATTAATTCATTGCCCAAATATTTAATTAGTGTTCCAGGCATTGAGATAAAAAGATTAAGATACAGTTTCTTTCTTTCCTCAGGTTATAAATATTTTAACAGGTTAGGAGTGCTGAGGCATACAACAAGACTATGAGGTGTTATGATTTATGACTAATAAGTGCATTATGGTATGTATCTGGGCTTGGAATTCTATGGGTTTATCCTCTTTGGGGTCTGCTAAGATTCTTAAATCTGTTCTATTTATGTCTTTTGCCTGCTTTGGAGAGGTTCCAGTAATAATTTCCTTAAACAGTTTTTATGAACTGTACTCTTTCTCTTTTCTTTCTGGGACTCAGATAACACAAATGTCAGATCTTCTGATATTGCTGCACAGGTATCTGAGGCTCTGTAGAGTTTTCTCTCCCCAATTTTTCTCTCTATTGTTCAAACTGGAAGTTTTTTATTGATTAATCTTCAAGTTCACCAACTCCTTCCTTTCTCATTATCATTCCACTAGTTCAGTTTTTTAATTAGTTATTATTTTTCAGCTCTAAATTTTCCACTTGGTTCCTCCTTATATTTTCTATTTCTTGCCTGAGACTTTCTATTTTGCCACTCCTTTCAATTATGTTTGCCCTTAATTGTTGGAACATTTTTAATAATAACTGCTTTGACATCTTTGTGAGATAATTTCAATATCTATGTCATCTCAGCATTGATATCTGTTGATTATCATTACATATGACTTGAGATTTTCCTAGTTCTTTATAAGCCAACTAATTTTGTATTGCATCCTAGACATTTTGACCATTATGGTATAAAATTCTGGGTCTTGTTTATATCCTACAGAGAACGTTAATATGTTTGTTTTAGGAGACAATGGTTAGGTTCAGGCTGCAAGTTCCAACAAGCCTTCTTGTACGCAGTGGTTCCAATACCGGTTCACTATTCAAATCCTCTGCAGGCCTATTTGGATTTGTCCTATGTGTGCACCATACAATGACCAGTCTGAGACTTGGGTGGTAGTCCACACCACAGTTCAGTTCTGAAAGTATGTAGGCAGTTAAAACTCAGATCCACATATGTACAGCTCAGGAAGAAACCTATAAGCATAAACAACTTTAAGGGGTTGTTTTCCTGAGCTCTTCCCACTCTGCAATCATCCACGTATGTCTGGTTGCCTGGGGCTCTTCTTTTCTTGTCATTCAGCCAGAAAGCTAAGGTTTTATTCACGTGCACTTCCTGCAACTATGCCAAACAGCAGAAGAACAGAAAGGGGGGTAGGGAGGAAGCCAAGGAGGATTTACCCCATTCTCTTGGAGCTACAACTCCCCTAACTTCCTAAGAGAGGAAGGTTCAACTCTCTACATTTTAGGTCTGTCCCCATTGCTCTTGCCACAGGACTTCTTAGAGACTGGGGCAAATGAGAACAGAGAAAATAACCACAAAAAAAAAAGTGGAGAGGGAGATCCTCATTCTCTTTCTGAGGTACAAGACCCCTTTCCCACAAAAGCTATAATTAGAAGGCATTTTGAGCTCTGACTACACTAATGCCATCTTCTAGTTTTGGGACAGCACTGAGTTCAGGCTTCTGCTGAATATTAAGATGTACACCTGAAAAGTGAAATGCCACAAGGCTGGGAAAAGACTAACCAAGAAGCTGTATGCTACAGAAGTGTAAGCACTCTCACAGGATTGAAAGACCGTCAAGTGCCAGTCAGGCAGAGTAATGAATCTTCATTGACCACCTAGGCTTTTCATTACATACTCCAGAGAATTATGTGCCCTGTAAAATCTCTGGAACTGTAAAGATAATGGTTTCATTGCTGTGATTAGGTTATACTATGTGGTATAGTTGACTTTAAGGAAGGGAGATTGTCTTTCATGGGCCCGACCCATTGGTGAGCCCTTAAAAGGAACCAGGCTCTCTTTGCAAGAGATTCAAAGCATAAAGATTAGATGCTGGGGAAATCCTGTTTCCACATTTAAAAATGGAGAGAGCCACAGAGCCAGCTGCTGAAAAACGACTCTAGTAACTAAGAATAATCACCAGCAAACAGCCAGCAAGGAAATGAGAGCTTCAGTCCTACAACTGCAAGGAACTGAACTTCGCCAGTAACTTGAATCACCTTGGAAGTAGATTCTTCCCCAGAGCCTTCAGGAAGGAATGCAGCCCAACTAACACCTGGATTTCAATCTAGTAAGAGCATAAGCAGGAACCCAGCGAGACCATGCTCAGACTTCTGACCAAAGAAATGTGAGCTAATAAACAAATCTTGTTTTAAGCGCCTAGGTTTGTGGTAATTTGTTACACAGCAATAGAAAACTAATTTAAGGGGCTATTATGAACTTAAGGCCAATAAATTTAACAACTTAAAACAAATTCTTCAAAAGACAAAAATTACCAAACTTACACAAAAGAAACAGAAAATCCTTCTCTATATACATCCATTAAAGAAATTAAATATCTAATTAAAAACCTTCCCACAAAGGAAACTCCAAGCTCAGGTGGCTGAGAGTAAATACCACCAAACATTTAAGGAAGAAATAATACCAATCCTACATAAACTTGTTCAGAAAACTGAGAAGGGGAAGCCTTCTCAACTCAATTTATAAGGCCAACATTATTCCGATACCAAAATCAGCAAAAAACATTATATGTAAAGAAAAGTGCAGACCAATACTCCCCATGAGCATAGACACAAAAATCCATAACAAAATACTAATAAATTGAATCCAGCAAAATATAAAAAGGCTGCTACATTTTCACCAAGTGGAGCATATTTCAGAAACACAACATTGGTTTCCACTCTTGAAAATCAATCAAATTAACAGACAAAAAAATAAACACCATATGATCATCTCAATAAATAGAAAAAGCATTTGGCAAAGTGCACCTTTTTTATCCTTTTCAGAATAAAAACTCTCAGCAAAGTAGAAAGAAGATTTCTTGAATAAAGGGCATCTATGAAAAACCTACAGCTAACATTATAGTTAAAGTTGAAAGACTGAATGCTTTCTTTTCAGATTAAGAAGAAAACAATGATGTCTACTTTGATGGTTAATTTCATGTGTCAACTTAACTGGGCCTTGGGGTGTCCAGATATTCTGGGTGTTTTTCGATAAGATTAGCACTTGAATAGCAGACTGACTAAGGCTGAGTGCCCTCCCTAATGCAATCAGTTGAAGAACTGAACAGAACAAAAAGGCTGACCCACCTCAGATTAAGAAAGAATTCTTCCTGCCTGGATGTCTAACTGAGACATCAGCTCCTGCCTTCCATTCAAACTGAAACATCAGTTCTTCCTGGGTCTTGAGCCTGCTGACCTTCAACAGGAATTGCATAAAAGGCTTTCCTGGTTCTCAGGCTTTTAGACTTAGACTAGAACTAAGCTAACAGCTCTCCTGGGTCTCCAAGTTTGCCAAGTAACCCTGCAGATCATGAGACTTCACCAACTCCATAATCATGTGGGCCAATTCTTTAAATAAACACACACACACACATCCTATTGGTTCTGTTTGTTTCTCTGGAGACTCCTGACTAATACATCTACACTCACCACTTCTATTTAACATCATACTGAAGCTCCTAGCCAGAAAAAGTTTAGAAGGAAAAAAGTAAAGCTGTCCCTCCTCCCCTACCTTTTTTGTTTTCTCAAATTTCTCTTTAATGTTATACTGGAGCTCCTGTGTAGCAATTAAAAAGAATGAGGTGTGAAAAATAAACTCAAAATGGATCAAAGACTTGAAGGTAAGACTTGAAACCATAAAACTTCTAGATGAAAATATAGGCAGTACACTCTTTGATATCAGTATTAAAAGGATCTTTTTGAACACCATGTCTTATGGACAAGGGAAACAAAAGAAAAAATAAACAAGTGGGACTTCATCAGACTAAAGAGCTTCTATAAGGCAAGGGAAATCAGGATCATAATGAAAAGACAACCTACGAACTGGGAAAAAATAGTTGCAAATCATATATGTGACAAGGGGTTAATCTCCATAATACATAATATATAAAGACTCACACAACTCAACAACAAAAAAGTCAAACAACCCGATCAAAAGATGGGAAGAGGATATGAACAGACATTTCTCCAAAGAAGATATACAGATGGCCAACAGGCACATAAAAAGATGCTAAATATCACTGATCATCAGGGAAATGCTAAAATATCACCTTACACCCGTTAGAATGGCTAGAATTACCAAGACAAAAATTAACAAATGTAGGAAAGGTTGTGGAGAAAAGAGACCCATCATACACTGCTGGTGGGAATGCAAACTGATGCAGCCACTATGAAAAATAGTATGGAGATTACTCCAAAAATTAAAAATAGAAATACCATATGTCCTAGCTATCCCACTACTGGTTATCTATCCAAAGAACTTGAAATCAACAAGTCAAAGAGACTTATGCACCCCTACATTCACTGCAGCATTATTCACAATAGCCAAGATGTGGAAGCAACACAAGTGCCCACTGACTGATGATTGGATAAAGAAGATATGGTGTATATATACACAATGGAATACTACTCAGCCATAAACAAATGACAAAATCGTCATACCCGCAACAACATGGATGGACCTTGAGGATATTATGCTAAGCAAAGTAACCCAGACAGAGAAAGATAAAAATTGTATGATTTTACACATACGTAGAAGATAAACAAACACATGGACAAACAGAACTATTTAGTGGTTACCAGGGGGAAGAGGGGTGCAGGGTGGGCATGAAGGGTGAAGGGGCGTAGCTATATGGTGACTGACAAATAATAACATACAACTGAGATTTCACAATGTTGTAAACTATCATAACCTCAATAAAAATAAAGAAAAAGAATGAGGTCTGGGAGTGGGCAAAATGGGTGACAGTAGTCAAAAGGTACAAACTTCTAGTTATAAAATAAATGTCATGGGGATATAATACACAGCATGGCGACTATAGCTAATACTGTACTGCATATTTGGAAGCTGCTAAGAGTACATGTGAAAAGTTCTCATCACAAGAAATTCTGTTACTATATATAGTGACAAATGTTAACTAGACT
Organism: Equus caballus; assembly: GCF_041296265.1. Classification (NCBI taxonomy): domain Eukaryota; kingdom Metazoa; phylum Chordata; class Mammalia; order Perissodactyla; family Equidae; genus Equus; species Equus caballus. The sequence goes on from NC_091699.1 coordinate 84,790,417, forward strand.
TACTGAGGTGATCATTTCGCAAGATATACAAACATTGAATCATTATGTTGTATACCTGAAACTAGTACAAAGTTATATGTCAATTATACCTCAATAAAAAAAGAAAAAAGAATGAGGTGTATCTAAAGAAAGTTATGTCATATTAGCACTAACTTACTTAAATTCAACTATATAACCCCACTGGAAAAAGAAAAGAGTTGGGGAGGGACAGATACTTTAAATGGTGCATATCATTAAGCCTATTAGTCCTAGGAACATATAATCACAAATAATAGAATCAATCAGCTTGAAAAAGCTGATGGAAGTTGGCAAAATCTAAATAAAATGTCACTGAGAAAAAAATAATTTCTTCCGTCATCGACAAAGACATAAAGCATAATGCTCCAGAGAATAAAGCATATAGTGAAGGATTCTTTGGTCTTCTTCAGGAAGAAATTGAGTAATAACAAAAAGCTGCAGAGAAATAATAACTACAAAAGAATTAACTGATAAATTATCTACAGAAGGCAAATACAATAACCTACAAATGAGAAGAACAAGTAGAGATTCCAATTTTTACAATGTAAATTACACATCTAAATACACAAATCACTGATCAAAACCATACATACATTATACTCCATATTACTTGAGGGGAGATGTGCCTATATGCGATTTCTGCCTTTGGGAATACAATACACAAAGAACTCTACTGAATATTTACTAATCCAGAGAACAGTCCAAGACATATTATAAAATGAATATATCAAGTTGTAGAATAATGTATATAATGCCATCTCTTTTTGTTTCACAAACCAACCAATCAACAAAATAAACACAACCAAATCTCCTTCAACCCCCACATCCTATGTTCATAAATATTTGTATAAACATGGAGGTCACGGAGCCAGTCTAATGGCATAATGGTTAACTTTGTGTGCACCAACTGGGTGGCCTGGGGTTCACAGGTTTGGATCCTGGACACAGACCTATACACTGCTCATCAAGCCAGGTTGTGGTGGGAACCCACATACAAAATAGAGGAAGGCTGGCACAGATGTTAGCTCAGGGACAATCTTCCTCAAGCAAAAGGGGAAACACTGGCAACAGATGTTAGCTCAGGGACAATCTTCCTCACCAAAAGAAATAATAATAATAATAAAAAAAATTAAAAACCTGAGGGTCCTTCACAAGGCTCACTGACCTTGAATTCCATATGATAGTAAAGAGACAGGGAGGAGAGATCAGTAACTTTTTCTTTAATCATGTTTGGACTTTTTTACCTGTTGCAACAATTATATTACACTTTTGCAACTGGAAAAAAAATAAGGAAAATTTACATTAAAGGGAAAAGTAGAATTATGACTAAACTAGAAAATAAAGGCTAATTGGCATAAACACGCTCATTAAAAATTAAAATCTAGCTGAGAATATAGGAGCAAAAAGGCCCTTATTTTAATGAGAGCTAACCAAAGAATCTTTAATGTCCATTTACAAAAGCAAGCCATTGGTAATCTTTGGCAAGGTGCTCCTGAATACAACCTCATGCCAGCAAACATCTCAAACTAACTGAATCTCTTTTTTGGATCACAAAACTATTCACTTAATTTCCTGCCAAGCAAAATAGGGGAAAATGCATGCTTTACACTTTGAGACCAAATGCCTTGTTAAGTCTTTACTTAAGTGTATGGGGTTGTGCAATAAAGTCCCATGTGCTAACAACCTGTGGTCTATAATGCAGTCATCTATTTTCTTCCAGGAAATGCTATTACATTTTCTTTGTGATCAGCAAGTTTAAAAGAAAAAAAGGGCTGAGAGAGGAAGCTGAGTGCAGCTGTAAGCAAGACTGAGAAAGGAGACTAAGTTTGCATAGAAACACGTGATCTATAGTTTTGGCTTAAATTTTACTTGCTGAATTCATGATCTAACACAATTTCTTTTACATAGCATATACCGGAAAAATGTCAATCTATCCAGTACATCTCCAGCTATTCAAAAAATACTTTAAAACAAAAATTCTTGATTGTCTTATAATAAACTGCCATATTCTATCTTTGTGTAATGACCAATATGGGTAAAATTTAATCTTTAATGTAATGTTCACTGAGCATATCAGTGAATTGTTCAAATAATGGAGCAGATGACAAATTCAAATCTTAGCAAGTACTCACTTTTACAGTTTCTTCTGTGTTAAGTTTATTTCCCTTAACCAAGACAATTTGGAAAGGGTTGTTATTTTCCCAAATGTGCTGCAAAAGAATGAAATAAACATAAGAGTATTTTAATGAAAGAAATGAATATTTTGTACTAGCAATGAAATCGTCTTATCAGTTCTTATGTCCATTGGTATAATAGTGAAAACAGACCTCTGAACCAACAATGGAAAATCACATACAGTAAATTAAGCATCGTAACCACTAGCACTTAGTTCTCATGGCAAAACACAGGCAGTATTCCAGTACTTCTAAGAGATTCAATAAATTAAACACCATAAACAAACAGTACTAAAAGCTCTGGCTAAATAAAGAAATGATCACAAATTAACACACAAATAATATCTTAACAAGGAGCAGTTAAACAAACAATTTGCTAAGAGTGAATAAAAAAATGTTAACAGTTCCAATGAACACAAACTTAAGATTTGCTTTATACAAATATATTACATTCTGGAGAAAATGATGCCTCTGATACATTTAAAGTCTAAGCGTATTCAATAAGAAAAAGACAAGCAAAGTGTATCAAAAACACTATCACAGCTAAGCTGATAGAAATGAATATACTGGTAAATCAACTATTTCTGCACATCTAACTTTTCTACTACAACATCTCAAACTGCTCACTGAAGTACTATTTTAACTTTAACCTCAAAAAAATCTCTAATTTAATCGCACTTTTCTTTGGCACCAAAAGAACACCAAAAATATAAATGGCATATTTACAATTACATATAGCTTGAGTAAAGAAAAAGAATAGTAGCTAGAAAAATAATTATTAATAAATGATGGCTCTTTGGCAGATATGCATTGCTTTTCACAGAGGGAGGAGTGAGCAAAGAAAATCCACGTGAGGCTTAAGCATACAACTTAACAAAATCACATGTCTTTTACGGTTACCAACAGTTGACACATGAAACTTACAGAAATAACTCGCGTTTTCTTTGGTGGTAAAGGAAGGGGAAGGTTAGATGAATTTCGATTTATGGCAGCCTCTATGGCAATCATTTCCTGTTCATACATCTTTTTGATCTTGCAACATTCCACAAGTATAAAATGGGGCAAGGTCCTATTCATTACACAGTTCCGGATATACTACAGTGGCAAGAAAGAATAAGGTAAAGTAGTCAAGCAAATAATTAAAACAATATTAGAATAAAATTAGGCTGAAAAATATTATACCAAATGCACTGTGAAAGTATATCTTAACTCAATGTCAAGAATATAAAAATTCGGGGCTGGCCCAGTGGTGCAGTAGTTAAGTTTGCACGTTCTGCTTCAGTGGCCCAGGGTTCTTGGGTTGGGATCCCGGGCACAGACCTATGCATCACTCAACAAAGTCATGCAGTGGCAGTGTCCCACATACAAAATAGAGGAAGATTGGGGCTGGCCCAGTGGCGCAGTGGTTAAGTGTGCACATTCTGCTTCGGCGGCCCCAAGTTCACCGATTCAGATCCCAGGTGTGGACCCGGCATTGCTTGGCAAAACCCATGCTGTGATAGGCGTCCCACATATAAAGTAGAGGAAGGTGGGCACAGACGTTAGCTCAGGGCCAGTCTTCCTCAGAAAAAAGAGGAGGATAGACAGATGTTAGCTCAGGGCTAATCTTCCTCAGAAAAAAAAATAATAAATAATTTAAAAAAAAAATAGAGGAAGATTGGCACAGATGTTAGCTCAGGACCATCTTCCTCAAGCAAAAAGAGGAAGGTTGGCAACAGATGTTAGCTCAGGGCCAATCTTTCTCACCACAAAAAAAAAAATATAAAATTAAAACACAACATAAAATAGCTACCACTAATTGAACACCTAAGTATCTAAGAACTGAGCCAGACACTTCTTATAGTTACAGTTAATCTTCATAACAATTCTATAAGAGAGATTTATCCCCCATTTAATAGATAAAAGAACTGACAGTCAGAAGGGTTAAGCTACAAGCCTAGCATCTCTAAAACTTGAATTTAAATCCACCTGTCTCACTTTTTTGTTTGCTTGTTTGCTAAACTTTGAAGAAATACGTCCCTCAGTCTAAATGTTTTGTCTTCCCTTTTCTGCACTTAAGACCTGACAGTTTAACCAACTGGTGCACCTTTCCAGGGTGCAAACTTGACCATCATAGACTGTGATGTCACAGTGTAAGGTGTGACCAGTCAGTCAGGGAAGGTGAACATGCAGTACACATGTGGCCATTTCTTAAGTCCTGAGGTAGCCAATTCACACTTTCCCATAGATCCCTGAGGTAGACCTGGTACCTTTTCAGCACACGGATCCAGGCAACCAGTACTGTCTTCCCAGAAAAGAACCTACTGGCCATCCCAGCTTGACTGATGTTCTGTTTTATTTCCAAGAAACCAAGAAAACTCTCCAGAGGCATATAAGAAAAGGGGTGGTTCTTCACATTACCAAAGATTCCTAACAAGGTGAACAGAACTCCAGATATTCCTCAGAAGAATAAATTTCCCATACAAAGTGGGAGTCAATGTATTGTATTCAATTCAGAATCATTAAAAATACAATTTTTTGAAATAAAAAAATATCCAGAGGGCACAAAGGGGGAAGTGGTGTACCCACAACATGACTAACAATAATGTACAACTGAAATCTCACAAGGTTGTAATCTATCATAACATTAATAAAAAAAAAAAAAATATCCAGAATGGCCTATAAGTGGGCATTACATAACATTATGATAAATGTATTGATTCAAAAACTTTTCACTATGAAAATTATATCATTCCATTCCCTTCACATCCCTTTGTTTATGTTCTATATTTTCTCTCGCATACGACCTTGTACAAAAACGCACACATGCCTTTATTTTATTTTACAATGACAAATTCTAGGTTTTGACAAAACAATGGACCTTCGCCGTATCAAGATAAAAGACAAAAGTGTTAAAGAAGCAGGAGGCTACTTAAAAAATGGCACAACAAGAAGGGAAGAAGTCAGTTCTTCTATGCTACCACCAAGCACTTTTCATCTTTGTTCTTCCTCTCCTGGGCTAGAGTTCAAGAACTTACTGTAGAACGCCACAGCTGGCAAAGCTACGCACAAAAGTTATACCTGCTACTAGACTTCCTATCTACTAAACCACAAGGATTAAGGACCACACCAAAAAGTCTGAAAAGAAAAGTATAAAATCCCTTGTTCCCTGCTAATAAATCATAGCACCTTATTCTCAAACAGACATAACTTAATATTTGGCATGCCTATATCCCTTTTGCTTAAAACAAAACAAGAGCCAGTCCTGATGGCCTAATGGTTAAAGTCCCACGTGCTCCGCTTTGGCGGCCCAGGTTCGGTCCCCAGGTGCAGTTCCCTGGCATGGAACCACACCACTCATCTGTCAGCAGCCATGTTGCGGCAGCAGCTCACACAAAAGAACGAGAAGGACTTACTGGGGCTTTGGGGAGGGAAAAAAAAGAGAGAAGACTGGCAACAGAATCTTTCCCAGGGCGAATCTTTCCCAGGAAAAAGAAAACATTATAAATAGCAGTGATCACATATTTTTCTAAAAATCCTGTTACTATTTACCTATTTATATTGGCACTTAGCCTATTATTCTTTATGTAATGACCATTTTTTAGTCTTCAAATGTAATTTCAACAAAAATATCTTCAAGTTCCTTGAAGGCTAAGCCAGGATTCTATTCTTAAATAGCATACCTTATGGTGGGAGAAGGGATGTTACACTGCACATATCTTATTTAAACTCCTTTTTACTCCAAAAATAATCTGAGGCACTTCAGTGTCTTGCATGAAGTATATACTCAAAGAACTCATGACTAAATGAAAATAAATATCTCAAAGATTAAGGAAGGCTTTTGAGGATGGTGATACCTAATGTTCACAAAATACTTACCACATATGGAAGTAACAGACAAAGGGTGGAAGGGAGATTACATATATAAATATTAGACTGAAATTGAAAAGTTTTCTAAATCACAATGAAAATTTATAATATTATTTTACCTAATTAATAATCACAAGTAAGTTTTTATACAATTCAACTAATAATCATTTAATCAAAATATTTTATATTTTACTTCCCCCAGAATATTTCATATCTAAATCATTATGTCAACATGATAAAACAGTATGCAGCTATAATAAATTGTATTAAGAATTGATAATGTTATTGGAAATTATGATATAACAATAATCAAAAGAGAAGAATGCAAACATACAGATACGCAAATAGACGTATATAATCTTTACACCAAAAATATATATAACTGCAAGTAAAACAATAAAAACATGCCAAAATATTAACAATGGTTATCCCAGACTATGGATATTTATTACTATATATTAGTATTACAGATATCTATTATTAATCCTGTATAATTTTCTGTAGGTTCCAAATGTTCTACTAGGGCAATACATGTTTTTGATGATAAATTCAAATTGTTAAATACACACATACTTCCTTGGTGAATTGATAGTTAATACACATACCTGGAACTGAATTAATGGGTGGTCACCAAACACATATTCTACTCTCCCACTGACTTGCAACACATAGTCACAAGGGCTGACTTCATCTTCTTTCCCACGAATAGTCAAACGTTTTTGGATTGCCAATTCATTTATTTTGATAGGATTCATATTAGGAGATACTTGAAAGCTAAACACATCCTAAAAAGAGGAATAAGAAAAAGATGCAAATTTATATTTGTGCTGAAAAAAAATCACTCTTTACATTCATACTTCCTACTATATTATATACATCCATACGTAATATTCATGCATGTACATCCTTTACATTTAATATTCCAGTAAATTTTCCTACTTTCTAAACATAGTCTTAAACTATACAGGCTGCCAGAGCTCCCACAGGTCAGATTAATATTTAACTAAAGTTTACTAATATTTAACTAAAGTTTATCAACAGGTAGTTTATCACATGCATTTCCCAGTGAATATCTTTCTTAAAAAGGTACAAAAAAACCTGTATTTGTTCAAATTTAGTTCATATTAAGAAAAGAATTATATGTTGTCTACTCATGGGAGATCTATATATCAGTTGAACCATAAATTAAAAATTCTGTCCAATTTTACAAACATGTAAAAAGAAACATAAAAATTTTAATAAAAAAGGAAGAAAGGTGAGATGGAATATTATTAAACATGTTCATTGTAAATCTCAAAGGTACAGATAGTAACAATTATTTAAAATACCTGAATCCTCTCATAATCTAGCAAAGTAATTTCTCACCATATGATCACATATCAAAGACAGAAGAAAGCTCATTATTTCCCAAGACAGCCAACTGCTACTCTGGACAACTGTGATTGCTAGAAAATTCTCTACACTAACCTGAAATTGATTTTGTAATATTTTCCACCAAATTAAGTTAAGTCACCTCCCTTTCCCACAAAGTATCTCAAAATTTTTTGTTGTTGTTGCTGAGGAAGACTCCTGAGCTAACATCCATGCCAATCGTCCTCTATTGTTTAGTATGTGGGCCGCCAGCACAGGATGGCTGCTAATAGAGCGGTGTACATCCACACCCAGGAACCAAACCTGGGCCACTACAGCAGAGCATGCCAAACTTAACCACTAGGCCACCAGGGCTGGCCCTCAAATTCCAACTTTCGAAACCTAAACTTTCTTAGTTTAAAAACACTCCAATAGACTGGAGTGTTCCAATCTATTTTCTCTAGCATTTTGGCCCTTCTTCTCCCTTTTTTTAATGAGTTGGTGTCATATGCATCAAAGCACACAAGCTAGGATCCACAGAGTCATTTGAGAAGCGCCTGACTCCCCTTTTCTCCCTCATCTCAATTCCCAATAAGATACCAATGATCTTATATCCTGATGCCAATTGTCACCTTCTCTCCATTTCTAGTAACACTCTTCTACAACTTCAGTGATTCTTTATATCTCGCCTAAAGTGCAACATAGCTTTCAATTTGATCTCCCTACCTCTTATACTATCCACCTCAAAACTAACCCTCACCCAGCTTAGAAAGTAATCTATCTTTAAAAAGAGAGTCACAAAGCGATGTGATACTCTTTTTTAACATAATACAAATGGTCACAACTATCTAATGCAGTGCTACTCAAAAGAACTTTCTTTAATAATGCAATGTTGAGGGCCAGCCCGGTGACGTAGTGGTTAAGCTCGCATGCTCCACTTCGGCAGCCTGCAGTTTGTAGGTTCGGATCCTGGGCACGGATCTACACAACATTCATCAAGCCATGCTGTGGCAGCATCCCATATATAAAATAGAGGAAGACTGACACAGGTGTTAGCTCAGGGACAAGCTTTCTCACCAAAAATAATAATGATGATGATGATAATGTAAATATTCTATTCTGTGCTTCCAATACAACAGCCACTAGCCACAAGTGGCTCTTGAGAACTTGACATGTGGCTTAGTGTAAAGAACCGAATTTTCAATTTTATTTAATTAACTTAAATTTAAATTTAAATATACACATGTGGCTAGTGGCTACTGTATTAAATAGCACAGGTATGAAAGATAAGGAGCCCAGGCTCTTTCATATATCATAAAATTATTCTATGATCCCTATATACTCTCTATTTCATACATAAACTCTTCAGAAATACAACCTAGAAGACTCTCTCATCATCAGATAGCATGAACCTGCAGACAGCACAGAAAACACAACTGGGCTTGGAAAACTGCACATACTGTTAACTAGTTATCAGAAAATAAAACAAGTATGGTTATTATGTTTCAAGATTTAAGAGCAGCTCGAAAATGAATAAAGAGCACGTATATCTGAAGAAGAATCAAAGAGAACTCCAAGGAATAAAATGTGTTAAGTGAAACTTAAAATTCAATGAAAAGAAAACTGGCAAATTTAAAAAGATTATTGATAATAACAAGTGCTGGCAAAAATGTGGGAAAACAAGCTCTCAAAATACTACTGGGTAGGAATGTAAATTTGAAAAACTATTCTGCAGTATCTATTAAAAACTGATTATGTACATACACTTGACATTAATTCTGTTCCTAGGTATATACCAACAGAAACACATAAAGCAGCACTTTCCATGCAACAGCAATGTTGAACTTGATATGCTCTGTGTGTATGCATACATGCATATACATATATAACATACGACAACTGAGGAAATCTTAACAATGACTAGAACTTAAGGATAAAAAGCAAGCAAAACAGAACAAACGCAACAAAGAATAAAAAGATAAGGCATATATTGGGAGAATACATTCACAGCACATGTTAATGACAAAGGATCACTAACTCCAAATCTACAAATCAGTATGAAAATGCAACCTGATTAAAAAATAGACAAGAAAGGGCCGGGCCAGCCGCGCAGCAGTTAAGTGCCCACGTTCTGCTTCTCAGCAGCCTGGGGTTCACCAGCTCGGATCCTGGGTGCAGACATGGCACCGCCTGGCAAAAGCCGTGCTGTGGTAGGCGTCCCATGTATAAAGTAGAGGAAGATGGGCATGGATGTTAGCTCAGGGCCAGTCTTCCTCAGCAAAAAGAGGAGGATTGGCAGTAGTTAGCTGAGGGCTAATCTTCCTCAAAAAGAAAGAAAAAATCAAAATAATAAAAACTAGACAAAAAAAAACACAACAGAAATACAAATGTTTCATAAATATGTGAAAAGAGATTCATCCTTATCAGTGATGAGGGACATGCAATCAAGACAATAATGGATATACATTTATATAATGGAATCGTATTTAGCATCAAGGGCTCCAAACTTTTCTCCAAAAGCATCTTAATCCCTTGATAATTACATTTATGTCTTCTAAAGAACTACTCGTGTGTCATCATCACTCTTCTTAATTTTCTCTACATAAACTGACTGACTGACTGGTCAGAACTCAACTTGACTGGCTTTTCCTGTATTTCAATCAATTTTTCAACATCACTTTCAGATACTTCACAAAATATTGCATCTTCTCAAAGATTTGTAATTTTCCTGGCAAATGAATTTGTATTATATTGCTCAATGCTTACAAAAAGCTATAAATGAGAGACTATCCAACAAGGACACTGGGCATACGGCTGGGGACAGATACTTCTCTCCAGCAGGGAGGGATGCAGTTCATTAGTGACTATATCTATACTCTGACAACCATAGTTATTCGTATAATGACTACACAGGTGAGGAAATATTTATTCTTGATAGTCTTACTCTACATCCTTCCGTACTACTGTTTCTCACATTTCTGCCCTTGCTTCGACATATTCTCTGGAATTCCCCAAAAAACACACTCTCCACCTCCTACCCCTTCTACTCTCCTCTCCCCATCCCCCAATACACAGGCGACTATTTCAAATTACATGTGCCCCTCTCTTTATTGATAAAATTATTTCATATATCTTATGCAGGCTGAGGTAAAAAAAAAAAAATTTAAAAACCTTTAAAAGTGCTGCTCAGGTTTATTGGTATTCTTTACAAACTATGATTCTTGGAATCAAAAATAACACATTTGTCGGGGCCCAGTCCCGTGGCTGACTGGTTAAAGTTCTGCACGCTCCGCATTGGCAGTCCAGGTTCGTGGGTTCGGATTCCAGGCACAGACTTAATCTACTCACCAACCACACTGTGGTGGTATCCCACATACTAAAAAGTAGAGGAAGATCAGCATGGATGTTAGCTCAGAGCTAATCTTCCTCAAGCAAAAACAAAAAGAGGAGGATTGGCAATGGATGTTAGCTAGCTCAGAGTGACTCTTCCTCAGGAAAAATAAAATAAAATAAAATAATAATAACAATAATAATAATAATAAAGCATCTGTGATCTGGCCTCTGGGACTATTCTGTAAAATTGAGACACAATAGTTCCATGATTATATTTATCTTGCTTCTTAAAAGCCATGTTCTACAGTTGGCCGATACTGACTATGTGGTCATTTAAAATTTTGCATGTTTTTCACAGAAATTGCTCTCTAGCTTTCCCCCTACCAATCCTGGAAAATCATTTTTTAACCTAAGTAAATACCTTGTTATATTTCCCCTCACTTTTAGTTTGGTGTTCCCACATGCTGCTTCCCAATGTTGGTCACCAGCAGTGACAGAGAAATGGCCAAATGAGAATTTTATAGAAATGAGAGAGGCGAAAGAGAGAAATGAATATATGACAGAGTAGGTTGCCAATCATCCTTTATTCTGAGATTCTGTCATTCCTTTTTTTTTTTTTGGTGGTAAAACATTTATTCATTTATGAAATAGTGATGGTAAATTATGGTTTTGCACTTTTTTAAATGGCCCTACTTGCCTAAATAAAAAGCTATAAACTCTACGTGACTTCCCAAAATTGTTTAATAACAATAATTTTACTGATCTATACAATCCAAAAGTGTAGGAACTTTTGGTTTAATCCCTGGGTAAATATTTAGTCAGAAGAAAAGGAGACTAGGGAGAGACACAATAGCTATATTTCAACTATCTGAATATTTGGCATGTAGAATGAAGCAAAGATTGAATGAATACTTAAGGAAAATAGGAAGTATAACCAGATGGGCAGAAGTCACAGAAGGCTAGTTTTAATTTAAAAAATTTTTTTAATTCAAAATTTAAATGTGTGCTTGCCCACAGTTAAAACATGCCACTTCAGGAGGCAGAGCACTCCCCCTAGCAATGGACGTTTTTGGTCAGAGACACAGGATATAAGGGACAGTGAAAAGAATTATTACGTTATATAAAGAGTCTAGCTAGATGATCTCTAAACTCCTTTCAGCATTAAATTCTAGGACTGCTTAAAATCCAATAAGATTTCAAAATATCTCCATTTCTCTTTTAACTTCAAAACACCTCTTTCCACAAATACTTTGTTACAATGATGATTACATCAAAATTTGTACATCCAGTAGAGACATGACCCATATGTAATAAAATTCAAACTGACCTAGATGGGCAAATTGTTCTGAACCAGTGTTTTCAAGTTGAATTCTAATCACCTTTTAACAGTAAAATTCCCTGGTTCAGCTCTTACAACAGTGAAGAATTCCCTAAACAGTGTTTTAAATTTGATCTTGACACTCTATGATATCCAAATCTTGGCTTAAACTGACCTTTAGTCTCAACATATCTCAGGATCGAGTAACAAATTTTTTTTTCCCTAGACAAACTTCCTTTGTAATATGCCAGAAGGTATAATTTCTTTTTCACATGTGTCCTAAGAAATAATTAATAACATGTTGTTGGGAAGGAGGCAGAACTGGATAAAACCAGAAACACCTGGAAAAAATTCTGGCTACCATAGACCAGCTATAGGGTTGACACAAAAAATATCAAACTTCTCTCCCTTTCAGTTTCTTCACTGTAAAATGGGGATAAGACATCAACACTTTACAGGGTTGTTGGGAGAAGTGGAGAATACATAAAAAACACCTTTCACAGTTGCTGGCCGTATAAGTGTGTAACATAGAATGGCTACTGATACACTGTTTTTGTCACTGTTGTCATCATAGTAATTGAAGAACAAAATAAAATATCCTTGAATTCCTACCCTAATTCTAAGGCCAGACTCCAGATGATAAAATGACCATACTTGATACAAAGGTGGGAGCATAATCTAGTTTGTAAAATTGCTGTGAACATTCAGATATGGATTAACTGTGTATACACTGAATTATAATGCCCAATTCCATATCAGCACTTAATTCACATATTCATACAACATGAATGTAATATGGAAGAAAAGAGATCATTTGATCAAATCTCTCATTTTATAGACAAAAGAAAAATCACATGAGAAACACAATAATATATACACTAAAGAACATTATCTAGACCAGAGATTGGCAAACTTTTCCTGTAAGGATCAGGGTTTGCTGAAACATATGGGTCTCTGTTGCATATCCTTCTTTCTTTACCTTTTTTTTAAAAATTCTGTGATTTTTTTTACATCCCTTTAAAAATATAAAAACCAATCAAAAACAGTGCCGTTTGCTGACCCCGATGTAAACTAACATACCACTGCATCAAAAATCATATATGAGCAAGGGATATGTCAAGTTAGATTGTTAGACATAATCCTAAATTTATTTCCATCTTAAATCTAAAAATGTTCTTTGTAATAGTGTTTACTAGGTAAGCAAGAGCCTCCTCTAAGATTTGAGCTGCATTCAGGTAAATAGCACAAACTTATGACAAAAGTATTTCTTAAAATAATATAATACTACCTGACAATTTTCAAAATGAACAGCCACAATGAGCTTTCCTCCATAAAGTTTATCTTCTAAGTTTTCAAGGTTAGAGGGTTCATGCTCTGGTGGATATGTCTGCTGTAGCCAATCCATCCAAGACAATCCCACAAGCGACTGAATCTTTTCCTCACTGAATTTTCGCATTTTTACTCGGAATTCATTCACCTCAGGATCCTTCAAGGCATCAAATTCATGCAGACCTAAACACATTTTTCAAAGGTGTCATTTTGAGTAGCTAATAAGAATAAAAGACAATACAAAATATATTCAACAAAAACTAATTTGGACGTTTGGTCTTCATCAAGCAAACAAAACTGGGCAAGAAAATATTACGAAAGAGCAAAAGAATAGTGAGATAAAATAATAAATTTCATGACTAGAAGAACACATGATTAGATTTCTAAAGAATACAAACTTGAAACCGTCTAAAGAAATGTAGTTGATTAGCAGTTTTATAAAAATCATCACTGACATTCACACTACAATACAAAAAGATCTACAGTTTTTCTTTACAAACCAAGTAAACCACATTTAAAATATCTGAGAAAGACTAAGAATCTGAGAACTTTTCAAATGCTGTAATAGAATACTACATACTGAAATTATTATGAGCCTAAAAGTCAAGTTATAACTTAATTTAAAACTCAGTAAACAAATTTTATAGATTAAACTTTCAGTTCACTGTGATTTTTCAACAGTTACATCAATTAGTCAAAAATCTCATAAACATAAAATTATTCTTTATTGTGCTTAATTATGAACCACTTCTGCCAAGACAACCGTATATGAGAACTTTTTCATAAACTTATGATTATTCTAATAAATAATTCTAGAAATCTAAAACAATAAATGAACATGTATAAATTTTTATATGTGCATTAATTTTTACCTATCAGATTGGCAGACATTTTAAAATTTGACTGTACACTATGCTGGATGGGATAGAGAGAGAGAGGAATATTTATTGAATATTTATTAGAATTTATAGAATAGTTATTTAAAATTTTATATAAACACAGACACATATATATACATCGTTCGATCTCAAAATTCACCAACAGGAATTTCAACCTGAGAGACTCAGGACCAACCAGAGAAAGCCAAATATGTTCCCCAAACCAATCACAGAAGATGCCCAGCTTCTAGTGAGCCCCTCTCCAGCTTCCCCCTGCCAACAACTTTCAACCAGGCACACCTGAAGCCTTCCCCGTTTCTCAATATAAAACTTTCTCACTCCCTTGCCTGCCTTTGAGTCAGTGCCAAACACCAAGTTCTGTTACTACGGCAAGCTCTGAGTAAACAGTCTATTCTCATAAGGGTGGTCTTTGTTTATTTCCCCAAACTTATGGAAATAATTATACAAATAACATGATATCAGTACAAGAATGTTCACTGTAGTTTTGTTTATAATAATATAAATACTGGAAAAAATCTAAAGTTAATCATTAAGACCTCGTTAGAAATATTAAGATACATCCATATACCATTATATAGTGGTACAAGTAATAAAATGAATAAAATAGATCTATGCATTATGTTAAAAGCCCAATATATTAAATTTTAAAAGCAGGGACAAAATAGGTCTCAAAAGATTCCTTTCATACAAATCCAAAAGAAAGAATATAGAATATGTATAAATTTTTGTTTTGGAAAGATACTTGAGATGACAATTTAACAGCATTTTATAGTGTTGGATAGAAGAGCACAGTTAGGCAAGCTGTTGCTTTTTGTTCCATAAAGCCAATCAATACTACATCATTTGGATCTATACTATTTGAATATATGTGTGTCAATAAGAGTGAGCTGGAGAGTGGACTTATCTGCATTGTCTACTTACTTTTATGTATTAAAACAATTATTATTTAAAAAATAAATATCAGAATCAATTTGTGGTATTAAATATAAAAAAATTTAAATGTCTAAGTTGCATATCACAGCAAAGGCACAATCTTGAGGGTACAATATGATTGCCTGGATAGTTTTAGATCTGGAATAAAAATACATTACTCTAAATTAGCTATGAATGGACTGTAAATTAGGTAGAGCAGCTGAAGCATCTTAGAGCTTCTTCCTAGCACTGTTCAGACTCCTTCTATTCACAGATAATAGGTATTACAGGTAACGAAAGGGCAATCAGTACCTAATAACAAGTACATCTAACAAAAATCAAACTCTTTATCTCCCTTTATCCACTAAAAGTCACGTCTAATCCACTTTGTAAATGTTTCTCATCTCTCTCTACTTCTAGCTCCTGCAGCCATTAACTTAATACAGTCACTATCCCTCCCTTGGATTACGACATCAGTTTTTTCACTAATTTCTCTACTCCCAGTCTTAATCCCTCCAACCCATTCTCCAACCCAAATCTTTCTAAAATGCAAATCTAATCATGGTACTCCTCTACTTAATCCTTCAACAGCTTCCCAAGTGCTCTTAGGAGTAAGTCTTTACTTTTTATATGGCCTAGATGGCCCTGCATGCTCTGAAGCTGGATGCCTCTCCAGTCTTCCTGCTTGTCCTTGCTATCCTCTTAAAAAAACCATAATCCATTTCTTTTATTCCTTGAATAAGCCATGCTTCATACACCCTTTTGCTTTCCTTCTTCCAATTGCTTTCACCTATCAACTCCTAATCAGGACTGAAGGTTCAGTTAGCCATGGTGTCCTCTGAATCACCCAGTAGATTGAAGTGACCCTCCTTGACTTATAGCAGCTCACACATTGTACTGTAATTGTCTGTTTACTGATCCATATTTCCCCCTGGACTGTGAGCTCCAAGCAGACAAAGACCACACCACGCACATTTACTGCTGTATTCCCCAGTATAAACACTCAACATACACTGTTTAACTGCAATCACTACTGTATGGTAACTTTTTTCAGTATATTATAAATAAGGGACTGTTCATATAACTGTTAGAATCAACTGAAAAGTACAGATTTTTTTAATTTATCCCAGACTCACTGAATCTCAATCTCTGAGAATCTGCTGTTTTTAAGAAACTGATGAGGCTTGAATCTGGAAACAACAGAGGTTTCTTAAAAATAGAAACTTTGCCAAAAATAAGACTTTAGGCTAAGTAATTTAATTTCAAATCTAGTTAATTTCCTACATGTCTTCTGGTAAAAAAAATCTGATAGCAAAGCTTAAACTGTAAGATAACTATACTGTATAGTTTACAGTCAAATATTTTTGGATATTAAAAAAATAGGGAGTAAACAATTTCTTCATATTAAAGACATTGTTAAAATCCTGCAGACTATATATTTCCTTCACTTTAAGATATGCCACAGCTTTAGACAAGCAAGAGGAAACAAGGGAGTTTTCAAATACTTTTTTCAGGATGCTGACAAAATCCTGCTATCAAGATTTACTACTGGATGGGCCGGCCCTGTAGCCAAGTGGTTAAGTTTGCGCACTCCTCTTCTGCAGCCCAGGGTTTCGCTGGTTCGGATCCTGGGTGTGGACATGGCACCGCTCATCAAGCCACGCTGAGGTGGCGTCCCACATAGCACAGCCGGGAGGACCTACAACTAGAATATACAACTATGTACTGGGGGGCATCAGGGAGAAGAAGGAAAAAAAATGAATAAGATTGGCAACAGATGTTAGCTCAGGTGCCAATCTTTTGAAAAAAAGAAAAAAGATTTACTACCGGGTGTTTGGAGAAATTAATGCAGAAGTGACACGTACTTTCACTATAGACAATAATCAGAACCTGCACAGCAGCTCTGTAAATAATTATTTAGAATAAACATAGAAACTGAAATGGTCAGTCACATCATCTTTGAGAAGAAGGAATTTTAAGATACGTCAGGGCAGTCATATCTGTAAAAGTTCTATTGTTTCCTTTGGAGAGGAGGAGGCAGCAACCTTCTTCCTGAAGTTAAATTGAAATAATTGTTTATTGTTTTCCCAGGAGGCATGACCTCATCAAGCCCCGGTTGTAGTCATTACATACAAATCAGTAACTGCAAAAACTGACTTGTTAGATATTTAAAGTGAAAATTCATTCTAAAATGTTAAAACAAACTTACTCAACTTCCTAAGTGAATGATAACATTTGAATTTGTGTATATGATCATAATACCAGCTTTTCTAGATATGCTGAAGAGCTAAAATACAATTTATAAATAGTTAAGAGCTTATAAACTGCATAATTTAATGCAATAAAATACTCCTTACATCTTGATCATTCAAAAGGTAGAGCGCACTGCATAAAAAAATTCTGTACAATAAGCTTTATGATAATGAAATACAGCGTATTGTTTATAGAAAGAGAAATCAATTCTAGTACATACATTAGATCCCTATGCTGTGGTAGGGTAAAGTTAGGGTTGCCAAATAAAAAAACAGCATGCCCAGTTCTAGGTGAATTTTAGATAAACAATGAATGATTTTTTAGCCTAAGTATAGCTCATGTTTGCATTGCTTGTATTTTTATTTGCTAAATCTGGCAAGCTTAGGGAGCAGTAACGGTGGCTAATGAATCCATGTTTTGGAAATCAAGACCCGAAGACAGCTCAGTGATCTAAGTTTAGAAAAGATAGTAAATCTCAAAAAGATAACGATATCCTAATGAATAGCTCTCTCTATCGTGCTAACCTTATGCATTACCAAATATTTTAACTTCCCTAACAATCAACATGGTTTTAGTCTGCATCCTTCCGTCAGCATTAATACACATAAGCTATCTATTTTCACACACACACACACACAAAATTGCTTGGAAAGAACTACATCAAAACATTATCAGTGGATATTTTTGTCCTGGATGATAAGACTATATGTGATTTTTTATTCTTTCTACTTTTCCATATAATTCTTCAATTCAAACCAAGGAAAAATGTTTTTTAATGGAGAAGAAATAAAAATCTACTAAAAAATATCTTTGGAGCTCTAGAAAAAAGAAGGGAATGCTTTCTACTGAGGCCATTAATATAGTCATGCATCACTTAACAACAGGATATGTTCTGAGAAATGCATCATTAGGCGATTTCATCATTGTGCGAACATCATAGAGTGTACTTACACAAATCTACATAGTACAGCCTGCCACACACCTAGACTATATGGTACTAATCTTATGGGATCACCATTGTATATCATTGACCAAAATGTCATTATGCTACACATGACTGTATAAGGGAAAAAATGTGTACGGTATATAATTATGAATCTATTTAACGGGGGGAAAGTTATCCTGTGAAGTAATCAAACATTTTTAAAGACCAGGGTGTCATTTAGTAAATGAATATGGTTCTGTTCTAAATACTCCGAGGGAAAAGAGTTTAGTCCCACAGTATAATCATACACTAGCCTGAATTACTACAGGCCAAGATCATAGAATACTATCTTAAAGGGGATGGTTCTTAGACAAGAACCATACTTATACATATATAATATATACATATTATCTTAAAGATACTTACTATTTTAAAGAGGATGGTACTATATTAACCTATAATAGTAAATTTAATCAATACAGGTAGCCAACCCACATCCAAAATTCTCCAATGGATTTTTCGGGTTTTGTATTTAAACTTCAAAGTCTCCTCCTCAGTAACTCCTTGTACCTAGTTCAAGTTAGTATCTTGTCTAAGGCAGGATATTGATATACCACTGGCCCTTGAGACACTTATGATTACTATAGCAAGAAGGGCAGTTCACAAGAAACTAAGCATGTATCTCTTAGAAAAGCACTTCTCAAACTATCTGAGGCAAAGGAACAACTTCGCTCTCTCCAATCTGTCAAATACTTTTGTAAAATAAAAGTAAGTCACCAGAAAAGAAGAAGATATACAAAACATTAGCCCTTGGATATTGTGGTAATGTCACATTGCTAGAGGACTTTCTAAACATTTACTCTCAATTTCTGTACTTACCTTATCTCAGACTGATAACAATTTACAAACCAGCATTAGTCCATGGACCACACTTTGCGAAGCAATATCTTAGATTATATTTGCACATGTTTATACATATAGCAATAGAGATATTAAGAAGTCATACTAAGAATATTTTTAATTACCTTTTCCTATAAGGACTCCAATTTTTGAGTCTAATTTTTCCCCTGGGTCACAACTTCTTGTCACTAATTTGAGAACTGGAAGAAAAGGTCGGACATCACACAGTCTTCTTGTTTCATCTTCAAGCTCCTCATACACAGCAGTTTGATTCACACATGCAAACATATAGGAGTCAATTTCCATAAGAAGGTTAAACATTGGGTAATCGCAAACTTGCTTCCATAACATCTGAAGGAAAAAATAATAAGAGATTTTCTGGAATGGAAACACTTGCGTAAGTGAACAAAGATATATCTACAGGTACGTTCATTGTAGCACTGTTTATAAAACTGAGAACAAGCCAAATGTTTACCAGTAAAGCACTGGTTAAATGAATTACAGAATATTATAGAACAGCGAAAATAAAAGAGAAATACACTATAACATGGAAAGCTATCCAAGATGTGTTAAGGTTGTTGTCTTTTATTAAATAGCAAATTGCAAGAGAACATGTATGGCATTAACGCATTATTGTAAAGTAATACAATGGCATAATGCACAAAAAATGCATTTGTATAAAAAAATTATTAAAAGTGAATATCTATGAAGAGTAAGAATCAAGACTTCCGTATTTAACATTCCTGTGAACATAACTTCTAATCAGAAAAAAATTAAAAATTTAAAGTATGTATCATTACTCCCAAACAAAATTTATACTATTTTTGCCCTGCATTCTTTTCTATTCACCAGGGGTACCTTTATTAACTAACATTGCCCTGTCAGCATGAGCAGAATTAAGCTCTCATCATCTCCCCCAGGTATCCTGGATGAGATCACATAAAAGAAGATCACTATACAAACGCAAGGTGGGATTACATATTTTAACTGCAGCACGTGCAAAAGCCAAGAGCTGAGGATAACAGAGCTGGGTAAAAATCATGGCCAGTCCTCAGATTCAGCTACATAAAACAAAAGAAAGCAGTGCTAGGCAACAAAAGAAAAAAATAGGTAAATTGGACTTCACCAAAATTAAAAACTTTTGTGCATCAAAGGACACTATCAAGACAGTGAGAAGGCAACCCACAAAATAGAAGAATATATTTGCAAATTATATATTTAATAAGAGGCTAATATCCAGAATAGATAAAGAACTCCTATAACTCAACAACAAAAAAAACAACTGAATTCAAAAATGGGCAATGGTCTTGAATAGATAATTCTACAAATGGCCAAGAAGCACATGAAAAGATGCTTGACATCATTAGTGATAAGAGAAATACAACTGAAAACTACAATGACATACCACTTCACGGCCATAAGGATGGTTATTATCAAAAAAATAATAATAATAACAAGTGTTAGCCACAATGTGGAGAAACTGGAACCCTTGTGCATTGCTGGTGGGAATGTAAGTGGTATACGGTCACTGCAGAAAACAGTTTGACAGTTTCTTAAAAAGTTAAAACAGAATTACCATACGATCCAACAATTCCACTTCTAGGTATATATACAAAAACACAGAAAGCAGGGATTCAAACAGACACTTGTACACCAATATTCACAGCAGTATTATTCATAATAGTCAAAAGACGGGTACAACCAAAATGTCCATCAAAAGATGAACAGATAAACAAAATGTGGAATATCCATACAATGCAATATTATTCAGTCTTTTAAAGGAATGCAGTTTGGATACATGTTACAACATGGATGAACTTTTAAAATATTATGCTAAGTCAAACAAGCCAGACACAAAAGGACAACCATTGTATGATTCCACTTACATGAAGTAGCTAGAAAAGACAAATTCATTGAGACAGGAACTAGACTAGAGATTACCAGGGACTGGGAGAAGGGGAAGTTTATTATTTAATGAGTACAGAGTTTATTATTTAATGAAAAGTGCCAGAAGTGTACAGTGGTGATGGCTGGGCAACACTGTGAATGTACTTAATGCCACAAAACTGTGCACCTAAAAACAACTCCAATGGTAAATTTTATGTTGTGCCTATTCTATAACAATAAAAAACAAAAGGGGGGGCGGGTATCAATGGTTAATCCAGCTTCAGGTATAGCCACAGGCTCCACAGCTGTCACTGGTGACTATAAACCTAAGTATTCTCTGCACATGTGGGGTGCATAAAACAATTCTCTCTCTTTTTTTTTTACTTCAAGGATCATGCAGTTTTCGAATTCTTATGTCTCCCTGAAAAAGAAGACTGGAAAAGAGTTAAGAGGCTGTCCAAAGTCAAGAGCTTTAAAAAAGTTTACCATAAATACGTTCTCTTAAAAATATCATAACCCCTGATTTTCATATTGGGTCTAGTTATTTGGAAAACATTAAAGAGAAAGCTTAGAAAAACAATTTTATTTATATATCATAGTCTTCACAAACCAATGGCACTCATTAATTCACTTGAAAAAATAATCCAACAAAACATAACAGTCAAGCCTTGATATTTAAAAGAATTTGCTTCCAAATGGGGACATACCATTCATTACTGGGAGGAAAAATCTAGTGAATGGTAGAAAACTTTTTCTTCCCCCAGTCACCATGAAAAGTAGTGGGGGTGGGAAGGGAAGAAGAAGAAGAGACAAGTAACCAAAAATCACATGGAAAAAATATAACAAGTTCAAAGACAGTAATTATAAAGATTTTAATTCAAAATAAAATCTTCTTTGACAATGCCAAATTCCTTTTAATAACCTGAAAAGCATTACAAACTAGCTAACAGAAGCCAATTGTTCTTAATTCAGGTATCACATATAGTTCAAAAAAGAAAATTAAGGGGCCGGCCCCATGGCAGAGTGATTAAGTTCACACACTCTGCTTTGGCGGCCCAGGGTTTCGCCAGTTCAGATCCTGGGCACGAACCTAGCATCACTCATCAGGCGACACTGAGACAGCGTCTCACATGCCACAACTAGGAAGACTCACAACTAAATTACACAACTATGTACTGGGGGACTTTGGGAAGAAGAAGGAAAAATAAAAACAATAAAATCTTAAAAAAAAAAAAAAAAATTAAGGGGTGGGTCCCCTGGCCTAGTGGTTAAGTTTGGCACTCTGCTTCGGCACAGGTAGGTCCCGGGTGTGGGCCAACACCACTCACTGGCAGCCATGCTCTGGTGACAACCTACATACAAAATAGAGGAAGATTGGCACAGATGTTAGCTCAGGGCAAAGGTTCCTCAGAGAAAATTAGTTAAAAGTGGGAGAATGCCTATGTTTTATGTCACATAACACAAAGCACATATCAAAATCTTTAAAATGCAATGACCTAAAGGTTAAACTTCCCTCAAATTTACCACATGATTTACATTAATAACATTTTCTATAACAGAAGAACATGTTCCTCTAAGTGATATAGTAAGTTAACTACATTTATAGAAATTCCAACTATTAACATACCTGTTTAATATAGGAAATGGGAGCTTCCCGAGGTACGTCCAACTGGATATAAATCCCAGTGGGTAAAAGGAAATCCACACGTATGGAGCCATCAGATACTATCTGTGAATCCACTGACCAGATGTCAAGGCTGTCTGCCATAGCAGGAGGCATCATGAAGTTGAAGCACATTCATAACCATGGGGCCCTAGAATCGTAAGTAAAACTAAGTCAGACAGATAATCAGCCAAATTTTATACTAAAATATGATAAAGCCCACCAATCCATAATTAGTCCTTGGATTTTAATATAGTCAATAATGTAACAGGAGACCAATTAAATCAAGCAGGAGTAAGTGACCAGAAATCATTTATATATACTTTTGATTATAACTACATAAATTATACGTATACACCACACTGACTCAGATTCAACAAAAGTATATCACATGTGAAAAATGAAAAGCTTCAAGGATTATAGGTCCTGAGAAATTCAGTTACCAACCACATAACAGGTAATACTTTCCAGAGTTTACTTAGATGATAATGGCCTCTTTGGCTGAGTTTTTCTCTGCCAACTTCAATGAAAATGGCAATTAAGAGGGCCTTCTTTCAAAAATAATTTTCTATCAATCTTATGTGAGAAACAAAATGTCATGAACTTAGTCCCATGACCCACCACCTAAGTATTAAAAAGACGAAATCCCTCAGCCCAGCTGGCAGGGCTCTCTGTGCTATGTCTCTGGCCTATCTTCCTCGGATTGGCCTACCACTCCACAGCCCAGCCCCTTGTGCCACAAGTGCCTTTTGCCTTACTGCTGCTACACCTATGTTCATATATATGTTGACACTCCTGGTATCAAACCCCTATCCCAACAAATGCACCCTTCAACTGTGCCGTTTAAGTCTCATCTATTCCTTAAGGGCTTCTTTCAAAAAGGCAAACAATACTAATGGGAAGAACATAGGCATTGAAGTTAAATGAACCAAGGTTCAAATCTCATTTATTCAAAGAATGAAAGTGTCATGCCAAAAGAGACAGGAACCAACTTGAAGCATTTTTGAGCATCAAAAATAATATCATGCATGGATTGAAATACATCAAATATATACAAATATGTAACTTAATAATGATACAAAAAACAAACCAATGCGTTATTGGTCACCACTGGAGACTGCTAAGACCAACTAATTATTTTGAAAATTGGTAAAGAATGGGGAAGTAAATCAAACATTTAATCTGCTTGTACAAACTATTCCAGGATAACCAAATAAGTGATGAGGGCAAGTTCTTTTCTTTTTTTCTTAATTTTTAGAACTTTAGATAGTAAATGCACAAAGAATGATAAAATTAGGAAATTGCCATTTTACAACCTCTAATGAAATAATCTAGGCAACAGTCATTAATGTATGCTAAAATAACTTACAAAATATGGTGAAAGGATGATGAGGAACTTTACAACTAACATATGAGGTTGACACCACCTAAACCCTCCGAATAATCCAAACACTATGTGTCTCCTCCTATAATACAACAGGGAATACTAACCACCATCTATACGGTATACTTGGCTTAAAAAAAAACAAACTGAACTTGAACCTAATCAAGTGTCTAGATCTAATCTATCGACCGGTTTATAGGGAATAGAGGAGCGAGTTTTACACTTCAAGGAAGCAATCAGTTGATGATCCCAAAATGTGGGATCATCGATAAAACAATAACAAGAAAAGAAAGAAAGAAGGTGGTGGAAGGACTGTTAAAGAATAAAAGAACACATGGGAGACATAGCCAAAGCCAATGCTGATTTGAACAAATCAACTATAAAAAACCATCTTTGAAGCAATTAGGGAAACTTAAATATGTATTGAATATTAGATAATTTTAAGGATGTATTGTTAACTTTGTGGCCTACAATAATGGAATGTTTGTTATGTTTCTAAAAATCAGTCCTTATCAGTTAGAGATGCATAATGAAAGTATATGTAGAGGTAAAATAACATTATTTTTGGTATTTGCTTTAAATTATCCCTTTTTTTTTTCTTGAGGAAGCTTAGCCTTGAGCTAACATCTGCTGCCAATCCTCCTCTTTTTCCTTAGGAAGACTGGCCCTGAGCTAACATCCATGCCCATTTTCCTTTACTTTATATGTGGGACACCTGCCAAAAGCATGGCTTCCCAAGCAGTGCCATGTCCACACCAGGGATCTGAACTAGCAAACCCCGGGCCACCAAAGCAGAACGTGTGAACTTAACCACTGCTCCACCGGGCCAGCCCCTAAATTATTTCACTTTTGAAAAAGAGAATGAACAGCTGATTTCAAAGATGTAAAGGTAATTTGATGAGAAAAAGGACAGTCTTTTCAACAAATGGTGTTGGAATAACTAGACATCCATATGTTAAGAAAATGAACCTCAATCCATCTCACACCAAAAATAAAAGTTAACTCAAACTGGATCATACGTCTAAATGTAAACCCAAAAACTCTAGAAGAAAACAGAGAAGAAAATCTTGTAATCTTGGGGCCGGCTCAATGGCACAGCAGTTAAGTGCGCACGTTCCACTTCGGCAGCCCAGGGTTCGCCGGTTCAGATCCCGGGTGCGGACATGGCTCCGCTTGGCAACAGCCATGCTGTGGTAGGCGTCCCACATATAAAGTAGAGGAAGATGGGCACGGATGTTAGCTCAGGGCCAGTCTTCCTCAGCAAAAAGAGGAGGATTGGCAGCAGTTAGGTCAGGGCTAATCTTCCTCGGGAAAAAAAAAAAATCTTGTGATCTTGTATTAGGCAGAGTTCTTAAATATAACATCATAAGCACAATTCATAAAATAGAAAATTGATAAGTTGAATATCGTCAAAACTGAAAACTGCTGCCCTTAGGAAGACACTTTATAATATGAAAAGACAAGCAAATTAGTAATGGAGTCTCCATAATTTATCCAGACCTAATTATAGTATGTACTTAAAATAGTAAAGAACATAACTTAGCATACATTTCTACTTGCCAATCAATGGTTTCTTGTATTTGACTACATTGTCTTTGGCTAGTTCTTGAGAGGTAAAAGAAGCTCTAAGTCAAGAAATCTTTAGCCCCTTAACTGATCAGAGAAATTAAGGCCAGTATAACTAGCTCTTAGTCTGCAAGACCCTTAGAAAACAAACTTACTGATGAGGTGGTTTAACTAAAACCACTGGGTAACTTGTAGCTCTTCAGAGCGTCACGCACAACACTTTAAGGCAGATATCAAGAGGAGGGCATACTCACAAAATGTGTGTACTGTAATGAAAAAAGCATGTCCTTTGTCAGACCTAAAACTGTGGCACAGTTGCTAAACAAATGAGTAACGAAACCAACTGCTAAAGGATAAATCTTTTGTAGAGATATTTTGAAGAAAATAAAATTACTGACACACAATTGAAAATAAAACATATTCTGGTTACTATTTCCCTTGGTTACCCTTATTTTGTAAGGAGCACCACACACAAGAGTCCAGCCTGAGAAGTAACTCAGAGTTTCAGATTGGGAGGTGCCTGAGGAGTTACAGACCCTTCCCATTTTAAAGATAAGAAAACTAAGGCCCAGAGAGATTGAATAAATTATCTAGGATGACACATAGGCAGACCCAGGACCAAAAGTCACATTTTTTCCCAAGCCAATTAGCATATTTTTAACTCATTTTTACCTTTATTTTTTTTCTTTCTTTTCTCTTTAAAGGAAATATTCTTCACAGGGTTACCTAGCCCAAAAGATCCTCAGTCTTTTATCACTCTTTTGTTTGAGCATCTAAGCAAATGATCAAAGGCTGAGGACAAGCACAAAATGACTATAACAACTTTC
This sequence comes from Equus caballus, assembly GCF_041296265.1. NCBI lineage: Eukaryota > Metazoa > Chordata > Mammalia > Perissodactyla > Equidae > Equus > Equus caballus. Next base: position 84,817,004 of record NC_091699.1, read on the forward strand.
CAAGGAAGCTATCAAAGGGCAAAGGAACTTCGGCAGTGACAATTAGCTCAAACTAAACCTTTAGACTATAATTACAAACCCATATCCTGTCACTTGTTCACTGGCAGAAAGAGAGGAAAGGGTTTAAACATTCTCAGTGGGGCAGGCCCAGCAGCACAGTGGTTAAGTTCTTGTGCTCTGCTTCAGTAGCCCAGGGTTCGCAGGTTCAGATCCTGGGTGCAGACCTATGCACAGCTCATGAACCCATGCTGTGGCAGTGTCCCACATACAAAATAGAGGAAGATGGGCACAGATGTAAGCACAGGGACAATCTTCCTCAGCAAAAAGAGGAAGACTGACAACAGATGTTAGCTCACAGCCAATCTTCCTCAGCAAAAAAACTAAAAAATAAAATGTTCTCAGCTTTTCTAGTAATGTGCCAGCAGAGTCACTGGATTTTTCTCTCTTTACATCAAATGATGAGCAGAAACCAACATAAACTTGTTAGACAGATAAACAAGTTCAACTAAAAACTACTTTGGAAATAACGGAAGAAATTTTAAGAGAAATTGACAGGGAATTTTTTAAAAATTAAATGCAATAGTATTTACCTAATATTTCTCTCTTTCCTATTATACAATATATAGTTAGAAGAAAAGTGAATGGTCATAAAAGAACAGAACATTAGCACTGGAAGGGCCCATGCACTATGACGAGCACTGCATTTACTATCTCAACCTTTAGGATTCAATCAAACAACTTAAACAATGGGATCTTGATTCATCTGGGCTTTAGTTTTCCTGCCTCCATTGTTCAAAGACAACAAATCAGCCTTAACTACTGATTTGTTTACAGTGAAGTATGCATTATATTGAGCACTGAAAAACTGAACAATCTATCACTTCATTTTTTAAAGATGGTTATTTTATCTGAATCACTGCAATTATATATAGGAGATATCTCTAAAGTAATTCTACAAATTACTAAGGAACAATTGCTAAACATTATATATCTCTATCATTTATACTGAAATAACATTTAAATTTATCCTTTCGAATAGAACACAGCACTCTAAACTGCTTTTAGAAAATATTTGCAAATATGTACTAAGCCTTGAAAAATTTTATACCTACTAACTCAGTAATTTCAATTATATAACTTACGCATTTAAAAACTTGAAAATGGGGTCCAGCCCCGTGACCCTGGTTGAGTGGTTGAATTCAGCATGTTCTGCTTTGGGAGCCCGTGTTCAGTTCCCAGGTGCAGACCTATACCACTTGGCAGTGCCCATGCTGTGGCCGCATCCCACATACAAAACAGAGGGAGATCAGCACAGATGTTAGCTCAGGGAAAATCTTCCTCAAGCATAAAGAGGAAGATTGGCAACAGATGTTAGCTCAAGGCGGCTCTTCCTCAGAAAAAGAAAACTTCAATACAAAAAAACTTTTATGTACAAAGCAAAATATACAAATATGACAAACTTGCAACTAACCTAATTGTCCAAACATGAAGAAATATTTAGATAAACAATGATATATCCACTTGATGGCATATTAAGCAGCCATGTAAACTGAAGCTTGTCAAGCGTGTACAATACTATGGAAATGTCTATAAATGACATGAAAAAAGCAAAATAGAAAACAGTCCAAAAGTATAATTAGAATTCTATTTACTGTAAAAAGGAAAAAAACCATTGAGTACAACCTAATGTACAAAAATTAAAGACTGGAAAGAAATACACTAATGTAGTTCAAAAATAGTTATAAATAAATATTTCCTTTTTTCAATGTTTCATTAATGAGGGCATACAGCTTATATACTTCTTTAAAAGTTCTATTACTGAGGACACTTTCAATAGTCCAAAGGACAGACTCAGGTTAGAGCTAGTCTATCTATTCTTAATATGTATGTGTTCGTTAGTATTTCTAAACTGCAGATTTGGATTCTTAGTACTTAACCTAACTATAAACAGAATACATTCATAAATATTTAGTATGCCTCTGTGAAACAAGTTTATTATAAGCCAGATTTATTTCAATGTCCATGAATGCCAAGCAGTTTTTTAAAACCACAACACATACACTTAATATGCCAAAATAGGGGCCAGCCCCATGGCCGAGTGGTTAAGTTCTCACACTCCACTTCGGCAGCCAGGGTTTCGCCGGTTCGGATCCTGGGCGTGGACATGGCACCGCTCATCAGGCCATGCTGAGGTGGCGTCCCACATGCCACAACTAGAGGGACCCACAACTAAAAATACACAACTATGTACCAGGGGTGCTTTGGAGAGAAAAAGGAAAAAATAAAATCTTAAAAAAAAAAAAAGTGTTTTAAATATACATATATATACCAAAATGACTTCCGTGGCTAATCTAGACACAGACAAAACTAACTCCTGTCTTGCTTAAGGCATTCCTCTCTTTTAAAACTTTTTCCAACAAGCAGTCTACAATGCACAAACAGCTGGTACCCATCACAGCAAATATCCTGAAGAAGAAATTATATATCTAAAATTAAAATAGTACCAAATTTAAATAAAATATATATTGTTACTAAAGTTTCCCCTCCAAAAGACAGATTATTGTCTTTGGGTCTTAAAAGACAAGTTCCCAAACAAAATTTAAAATCCAATTAAATGAATCACCTCAGATAAAATTATTCACTATATAAATGTTACTTTTCCTAATTTTGAATGGTTTAAAATCTCTAATTTTATAAAATAGTTCTCAAGTATTTAATTTTTCATTCTATCATTCACTGTAATCTAGTATAAGGCTCACCAACATTGGACGAGACATACAGAGATTTTATTATTGAAACACTAAGAGGTCCTTTACATAACATAGTCTCACCTATGCGTTTTGTTGTACAGCGTAGACTGTATAAACGTAGATAACTTACTTAACCTCTCTGACCTTCAGCTTCCTAATTTACGAACAAGATTGGTAATATCTACCTTGCAGAGTTAGGTAAGGATTAAATAAAACAGCACATACAGAAAAGTACCTTGCAAAGCACTTGACATATAAAAAGTACTCAATAATTGATGAGTAACATTAATTTACAATAAGACCTGTTTCTTTCCAATGAAAGGAGCAGCCATGCCTCCTATTCACAGCAAACAATCATGAGCCCTGATTGCTTGGTGTGAAAGGAATTAGAGCAGTGTTCCTCAAAAGGTGGTCTCTAGTGACCTACCAGGTGGTTTGCTCACATGCTTTTCCAAAAATCAATTATAGTTTCTACAGAAATCCTACAAAAGAGTCTTGTATTAGCAAAGCTATGTTGTTTAATTTCTCTTAATTTCTAGTCTTAGCAAATGTATTTTTACTTCATTTTTGTTAGAAAGTTCACTTTTGTTAAATATTTATTGTTACTATTGTGTTGCATCATTCATCTTAGGATCAATGGCTCAAAAACAATTCACAGAAGTTACCAAAATTAGAGGGGCAAAATTCAAAGTTACATCCCTTGTGGCAAAACAAATACAATTTACACAACTACTAAAAAGGTTCTAAAACCAATGATAAGGTTAATGACAATGCTCAGAGAGAAAGCAAAATGAGCTACTGGAATATTCCTTTATCAAATTACAATACCGGACACTGCATCATATCAATAACATACAATATGACAGAGCAATTCCTACTATGTGTGTATATTAGTAGAAATTTTGTTTTATGAAGGCCAAAACACCTGGAGCATCTATCATGGTTCCTGAGGGAGAAGTGCTCAATGACCTTCTGTTCTGTTTATGAATGAAAAGCCGTGTAACCAGAGCAAGGACTTTTCATTTAGTTTATGTTGTGAGCCAGGAGATACAATCAAAAGCAGCAGCTACATGTCTACTTACGGAATTTAAGTTGCCAACACAACATCCCTGTGTCAGTCTTTACTTGCAGTCACTGCAGTCACAGTGATCTATGTAGATATGAGCATCTGACTCTGCTCTACTACAGTCCCACCTGAGTATTTACATATTGAAAAGCATATTATCTTTTCATCACAACTCACCTTCCTTTAAATTACAGTTAAAGCATTATATTTCTCTTATTATGTGTGCAGGTAGATTATATTATCTATAAATTTCATTTTAAGGAGGGAGCCAGCCCCGTGGCTGAGTGGTTAAGTTCCCACGCTCTGCTTCGCTGGACCAGAGTTTCGCCAGTTCTGATCCTGGGTGCGGACATGGCACAGCTCATTAAGTCATGCTGAGGCGGCATCCCACATGCCACAACTAGAAGGACCCACAACTAAAAATACACAATTATGTAGCGGGGGGCTTTGGAAGAAAAAGGAAAAAAAATAAAATCTTTAAAAGAAAAGAAAAGAATTTCATTTTAATATAGTAAAACAAGTATTACAAAACATACCACAAAAAAGGGGTTTGGATCGAATAAGGTTTAGAATCACTGGTATAAACTTCTTTAAGCTTCTTCATACATATTGGCAAACTTCCTAGAAAGGTACTTTCTAGAAAGGTTTTACCAATTTGTATTCCCATTGCATTAATGGATGTACAAAGTGTCCATTAGCAGGATTATAATAGAGCTTTTTTGTTATTTCTGGTGAGGAAAATTGGCCCTGATCTAATATCTGTTGAAAATCCTCCTCTTTTTGCTTGAGGAACTCTGTCCCTGAACTAACATCTGTGCCAATCTTCCTGTTTTTTGTATGTGGGATGCTGCCACAGTATGGCTTGATAAGCAGTGTGTAGGTCTGCGCCAGGGATCCAAACCTGCAAACGCTGGGCCGTCGAAGTGGAGCATGCAAACTTAACCACTATGCCACCAGGCTGGCCCCCTAGAGTTTTTTAATCTTAGTTAATTATCTAAAAGTAAAAACGTTCTCATGAGTTAATTTGCATTTCTCTGATTACTTATAAAATCAAACTTTTAATATTTACTGGAATCTATATTTCTGTATGTGTTTGGTCACACGAGTATAATTTATAGGTTAGAGATCATTCCACTTAAACATTAATAGCCTTTTTGCATTTCATAATGAATGATACCATGTAAAAATGTTAGAATTCTGAGTTGTGTTTTCCTGACCTGTTTCTTGCTTATCTTAGGCTTTGTAACTTTTAATATACTATGGTATACAAATAAACTGAATACTTTGTTATCTTAGAGAATATCTGCTTTGAGAATAATTTTCATTGTGATAAAATGGAGCACTTAAATTTCTAAGACACATTGCAATAAAATCTTGTTTTCCAAGGAAAAAAAATTCCAATTCCAAATACTTATCTGAAATAATTTTAAATTAAACTACAGCTTATCAGACAATGGAATGCCCTACATGGCCTTCACAGAATGCTAACGTATCTGTCATTTGTATTATATTAGAAATTATATTTTTTCTATTTTAATTGTATTGCTGCCATTATTTTTTCTATTAAAAAATTCCATTCTCATGTTACTACAATAAGAAAAATAAAATAAAGGAACTATTAAAAAAAAATTCCATTCTCAGCATACTCTGTGCACTGACAGAATGTATTCGGTATTCAAATAAAAGGCATTGTGTTTATTTTTTTATCTTGGTTTTTTCTTTTTGAGGAAGATTAACCCTGACCTAACATCTGCTAATCCTGCTCTTTTTTTGCTGAGGAAGCCTGGCCCTGAGCTAACATCCGTGCCCATCTTCCTCTACTTTATATGTGGGACGCCTACCACAGCATGGCATGCCAAGCAGTGCCATGTCTGCACCGGGATCCGAATCGGCGAACCCCGGGCCACCGAGAAGCGGAATGTGTGAACTTCACTGCGGCGCTACCGGGCCGGCCCCAAAAGGCATTATGTTTAAAAAATTAATTAATTTAACTTAATTAACTATTGCTATTCATTGCCGATTCTGGAGCATCAGCGTTTTCATTTCTAATTGGTAACATGTCTTTCTCTATTGAGGATTTCTATGTGGTAATGATTTAGGACTCTCCAAAATCAGTGATAGTCAAGGCTAATTCTAGAGGCCTGAGGTCTCTCTGAGGTCTGAGGAATGCAACCCAGTTTTTCTACACTGAGGTTTCTAGACGATTTTCACTCCAGATTAAATTTTGAAGGTGATCCAGAGCAGGAGAATCTCAGCAGGAATCTATGCCTTAGGACAGGTTTGGAAATGCAATGAATCTCAAAATGCAGAGGGAACATCACACCACAGGGTGCTCTGCAATTCATACTTTTATCCTACTTTTTTCTTGCTCTTTCTACTGATAATCACTAAACAAACATTAAGATTTGAAACAAGTCATATAAATTAGCATTATTTACTTAAAAGGTATCAGAGAATTTCAGGTAACACCCACACTCCCAACAGCTTTTTAAAAATCACTACAGTCAGATAAACAGAAATTTAGGGGCCCACCCGGGGGCGCAATGGTTAAGTTTGCACAGTCTGCTTCGGTGGCCCGGAGTTCGCCAGTTTGAATCCCAAGTGCGGACCTACACACTGCTTGTTAAGCCAGGCTGTAGTAGGTGTCCCACGTATAAAGTAGAGGAAGATGGGCATGGATGTTAGCTCAGGGCCAATCTTCCTCAGCAAAAAGAGGAGGATTGGCAGCAGATGTTAGCTCAGGGCTAATCTTCCTCAAAAAAAAAAAAAAGAAAAAGAAAAACAGAAATTTAGATACATAATCCATAACAACAGTACTCCAATGGGGAAGGGGAACATTATTGGTATTATTTCTTCAGACCAAATGGGCTGATGAAGAAATTTTAATTCAGCAGATTCCCAGGTCTAAAGAATGTTAATAATCTTCCTAAAAAGATTATAAAAAATAAAAGTCATCACCTCATTATTCCAAACTACACTACTATCCTCTTTAAGATATTCCATTTAAGTTTAAATAGTCTTAATTTAAATAGTTTTTTATTAAGTAATGCTAATTTTTCAGTGTTCTAGTTTTCAGTCTGCCATCTTCTCTTCTAATCTAAATGTTCAATCATGCTTATCAACAAGAGATAAAGTTATTCTAACTGGATATATATTTCCAAGAATGATATTTTTCATCCCTACTACATTCGCCCACCACCCTGTGCCTTCTCTTCCTGAAGCCCAAATGAATAGTATTTGGGCACAGGAACTAACTGTTAAGCCTATTTCAATCGCTGGTTGACCATAACCATATTTTACAGTAAAAGTGCTTATTTTCCTAAATAGACAAAATTAATAGGACAGAGACTTACTACTGATAACTAGTACAAAATATGGTGATCTCCGCCTTTGAAGATACAGTTGAGGGAATTCTCCTACATGATGGCCAAGTATTTCCTATTTTTAAACATTTTTATTGTTTAAAATAATACATAAAAAAGTACCCAATGAATTATTGAAAAGAAAATACCTATTGTAAAGCAAACCACTGCCCAGGTCAAGAAACACAACACTGCCAGCATCTCCGAGTCTCCTTGGGTGTTCCTACCAGACAGTACTCCCCTCCCTCTCCTCAACTTCTCTCCACAGCTCTGACTTCTGGGGTAAGCCCTTTTTGCTTTTTTAATCATTTTAGTTAATAGTAGAGGAGTCAAGCAAATACTTCTGGCTTATTGGATACACTTTTGTACCTATCATGCACGTATATATTTTAAACAAAAGTTTTATTGTCTAGACGACAGCTTCTCTTTCTCACTTCAGTGGCCCGAGATCCAACAGACTAACTGCAGTGTTCTTTTGAACGTCAACAAACCTTCATCCCAGAAATGGTAACCAATCAATTCTGGTACTTGTTTTATAACAAGCGACATCATGACAATCAGGAATGACTATATAGCAAAGGGTACCCACAAGTAAGTGCTGTGAGGCTGAGTCATGAGCCAAACTGTACAAGTGTATGGTGATGCTGGTGAGTAATCAACCAACAGCTCTCACATCTAGGAACTGAACAAGTGCCAGAATGCCTTCTGGATGGCAAGCAGTAACATGAGAAGAATTTTAAATAGCTTACAGCTATAGAAAAAGCACTATTCCAGGCTCTGAACCTTTTAGTTATTTCTGTCTGCCATCATTTTAAGATAAGTTATACATAAAAATTAAAGAAGCAGCCTATAAAGCTGGCATTTCTCCCAAGCCATTTCAGGATTACTCCATCACACACTGGTTTAAGTTAGGTCTATGAAGTATTTGTTTGTCTGTTTTAAAGCTTCTCCCTGGAGACCAATTTTCCTCCTAAGCTATCCAGCCATGAATGACAAAATGCTTCTGTGTGTAGCTTTCATTTCCCCTTCACTAGTGACATAAACTGGGAATTAAAAAAAAGAAATAAACACCTAGGAAAAGAGATCTGTCCTGGTGCCTAACTCTTCTTTCGCTGCCTTTTCTCTCTAGAAAACACTATAAGTCAGGAGAGGCAGGCTGATAGTGTCATCTCAGTGCTAGACCTTGATCAAGAGAGGAAGACAGAAAAAAATGATTGGACTTCAGGTTAATAAGTAAGTACTCATTCTGTTTAAGACACCATATCACACACTTGATTTGAGGAAAAGGGGATTTCAAAAATAAAACAGAGCAGTTTGCAACCCAGTCTGAGTCAGAGCACACAGGTCTGTTGAGATAGATGGGAGATATGTCTGCTGTTTCATTGAGATGATGCTCCTTCTTAGGCCACTGGGGAGAATAAAACAGAGAAAGATAGTGAAGGCTTATAAGGCAGGTTGCGTTTTCCACCTCAACCCCCACATAGCCTCAACCACACGAGACAAGGCCAAAATAGTGGGAAAGGGAAGTATGGAGTACCTGCTTGAACTTCACAAAGGGGTTTGGAAGGTAGTGCCTGGGTATCAGGAGACCTCACCTGAAAAGTTAAGTCAGCACCACTGTATCACTGTCATGAAACCATTTCAGTGCCTCACTGCCCCAGCCTATGACCTGTGCACAACAGAACGAGTACTGGGAGCTACATGGTTTGGAGTAGAACAAATCATCACAGGTCACTACGTCTAGGTTCCCAAAAGATCTGAAATCTTCATTTATGCTTCAAACTCAGCTTTCAGATATTATCCCATATTTAATTTATAACATTACTTAATCTATAAATCATATTTTGTTTAGAAAACCTCAAATAAAACATTATTTTTAAAGCATTTTTTTTCTTCTGATGAGAACTTTTAGGATCTACTCTATTACTTTCAAATACATAGTATTATAAACTATAGTCACTATGCTGTACGTTACATCCCCATGACTTATTTTATAAGTTTGTACCTTTTGACCACCTTCACCCATTTTGCCCATCCCCACCCCCTGCCTGTGGCACCAAGTGTTCACTGTATCTATGAGTTCAGGGGGGTTTGGTTTTGGGGAGGGGCGTTTAGATTCCACATATAAATGAGATCTTATGGTATTTGTCTTTCTCTGTCTTACTTCACTTAGCATAATACCCTCAATTTCCATCCATATTATCGTAAATGGCAAGGTTTCCTTCTTTTATATAGCTAGATATTATTCCATTGTATATATGCCCCACATTGTCTTTATCCATTCATCCATCAATGGAAACTTAGGCTGCTTCCACATCTTGGCTGTTGTAAATAATGCTGCAATGAACATGGGCTGCAGATATCTTTTCAAGGTAGTGTTTTTGTTTCCTTACCATATACACTGAGAAGTGGAATTCCTGGATGATATGGTAGTTCTATTTTTAATTGTTTGAGAAACCTCCACTTTTGCACAGTGGCTGCACCAATTTACATTCCTACCAACAGTGCCCAAAGGTTCGCTTTTCTCCACATCCTTGCCAGTAATTATTTCTTGTCTTTTTGATAACAGTCATTCTAACAGGTGTGAGGTGCTATCTCATTGTGGTTTTAATTTGCACTTCCCTGATGATTAACAATGTTGAGCACCTTTTCATTTACCTGTTGGTCATCTGTATGTCTCTTTTGGAAAACTGTCTGTTCAGAACCTCTGCTCATTTTTTAATCGAATTTTTTTTTTTTTTTTTTTTTTTTTTTTTGCTATTAGGTTGTATGAGTTCTTTATATATTTTGGATATTAACCACTAATCAGATATATGACTTGCAAATATTTTCTCTCATTCATTAGGTTGTCTTTTGATTTTGTTGATGGTTTCCTTTGCTGTGCAGAAGCTTTTCAGTTTGATGTAGTCCCACTTGTTTATTTTTGCTTTTGTTGCCTTTGCTTTTGGTGTCAAATCCAAAACATCATCACCAAGACCAACGTGAAGGAGCTTACTGTCTATGTTTTCTTCTAGGAGTTTATGGTTTCAGTATATGGCTTCTTATGCTCAAGTATTTAACCCATTGAGTTAATTTTTGCATATGGTATAAGATAGTGGGTCCAGTTTCACTGTTTCTCATGTAGCTTTCCAGTTTTCCCTACACCATCTATTGAAGAAACTGTCTGTTCCCCATTATATATTCTTGGCTCCTTTGTCGTAAATTAATTGAACACATACGCATGGGTTTATTTCTGAGCTCTCTATTCTAATCCATTGATCTATGTCTCTGTTTTTATGGCAATACCATAATGTTTTGATCACTATAGCTTTGTATATAGTTTGAAATCAGGAAGTATGATGCCTCCAGCTTTGTTCTTCTATCTTAAGATTGCTTTGGTTATCTGGAGGCTTTCAAGGTCCCATACAAATTTTAAAATTATTTGTTCTATTTCTGTGAAAAATGCCACTGGGATTGATAGGGATTGCATTGACTCTGTAGACTACTTTGGGTAGTATAGACATTTTAACGACATTAATTCTTCCAATCAATTAGCATGAGGTATCTTTCCAGTTACTTTTGTCTTCTTCAATTTCTTTCATAAACGTCTTATAGTTTTTGGTGTACAGGGTTTCACTTCCTTGGTTAAATTTATTCCTAGGTATTTTATTCTTTTTAATGCAATTGTAAATGGGATTGTTTCCTTAATTTCTCCCTCTGATAGTTTGTCAACAGTGTATAGAAACACAACAGATTTTTGTACCCTCCAACTTTACTCAATTCATTTGTTAATTCTAACAGGTTTTTGGTGGAGTCTTCAGAGTTTTCTACATATAATATCATGTCATCTGCAAATAGTGACAATTTTACCACTTCTCATTTGAATACCTTTTCTTTTTCTTGCCTAAATACTCTAGGCTAGGACTTTCAAAACTACGCTAAAAAAAGTGGCAAGAGTGGGCATCCTTGTCTTGTTCCTAATCTTAAGAGGAAAAGCTTTCAGATTTTCACCATTGAGTATGATGTTATCTGTGGGCTTGTCATATACGGCCTTTATTATGTTGAGGTACATTCCCTCTATACCTACTTTGTAGAGAGTTTTTATCATGAATGGATATTGAATTTTGTCAAATGGTTTTTCTGCATCTTTTGAGATGATCACATGATCTTCAACCTTCATATTGTTGATGTGGTGTTTCACATTGATTGATTTACGGGTGTTGAACCATCTCTCATCCTTGGAATAAATCCCATTGGTCATGGTGTATGATCTTTTTAATACACTGTTGAATTTGGTTTGCTAATATTTTGTTGAGAACTTATGCATCTATGTTCATCAGGGCTACTGGCGTGTGGTTTTCTTTTCTTGTGATTTCCTTGTCTGATTTTGGTAACAGGGTAGTGTTGGTCTTGTTAAATGAGTTTGGAAGTATTCTCTCCTCTTCAATTTTTTGGAAGAGTTCGAGAAGGACTGGCAATAAGTCTTCTTGAAAAGTTTGATAGAATTCACCAGTGAAGTTATCTGTCCTGGACTTTTGTTTGTTTGTTTGTTTTTGATTACTGATTCAATCTCCTTACTAGTAAACGGTCTGTTCAGATATTTTATTTCCTCGTGATTCAGTTGTGGTAGGTTCTATGTTTCTAGGAATATATCCATTTCTTTTAGGTGGTCCAATTTGTTGGCATTAAGACAGCATTATTTTTATCTCTCCTTTAATTTTTAATATACCATTTAAAATATTGCTTTGTTGGGGATTTTCATTTTACTCATTCATTCCACTCACATCACCTACTGTCACAAATGAATTACTGACTAACAGAGCAAATAAATTAGAAAAGTCATTAGTATCAATTTCATACCACTAACACAACAGCTAAACAATTAAAAATACGTTTCCTGATTGAATGCAGCTATTAAAACCAACCTATATGTTTTCTCTTGTTTTTTTGTTTTTAAGTAAGAGCTACTACTAGAGGTCCATTTGGTTTTACTTCTCAGCTTCAAAACTGACACCATCCGGAAACTGAAGGGGTACTCTCAAGGAATTTAAAACGTATTGGCTAAAACATTAGCAATGAGAGACAGGTTTAAGAATGCAAATAATTTAATAGAGTACTGAAAACTAGCTCCAAAAGACTTGTAATTACCCGATAAAAGAGTTTTTCCTAATGACCTGGAAGAATTTTAAAGCAGACCCCCAAGTTCTTTTACACTCCCCCTATTGAGAAGTGAAGCCTATGCTCCCTCCCCTTGAATCTGAGCTCTGTGACTGCTTGACCAATTTAATAAAGCAGAAGTAACGCTCTACTAGTTTCTGGATCCAAGTTTAAGAAACTGATATCTTCCACTTGCCACATCTTACAGCACTTGCTTGTGAAATGCTCATTCTATGAGCCATGTGTAGGTGTTCTGACCAACTTCAACTGACTACCGGCACCAAAAGCCAGACTTCTGAGTGAAGAAGCCTTCATGACTCCTGTCCTCAGGCTTTGAGTTTCTCTACTGAGGCCCAGACATCAGGGACCAGAGATAAGGTGACCCTGCTGTGCTTTGTCCAAATTCCTGACTACATATCAAGGGCATAACAAAATGGACGTTTTACACCACTAAGTTTGGGGTTAGTTTGTTACAGCAATAGGTAACTGGAGCATGATCTATTAGATTACAAGATCAAATCATGCAACTACTACAGCCAAAAGTTAATTCACTTCTTTAAAAAAAACGTTACACACACATACATACATTTTCTTAAATATAGATTTTTCTTAAGGGCTTTCTCATAAGAAATATTTCCTTCTTATATACAAACACCTTCAGTATATCAGCAAACAAGTTAACTTCTGAAATAAGAATCACTCAGACCAAAATTTTACTGAAATTTAAATAGAACTGAGAACTAAAAGCTAAAATTAAATTACCTATGATAATCTTAATGCTGCTATCGTTTCAAAAAAGAGAGAGGTATATGTTAAATGAGTTTTTTTAAAAATGTCTTTATATAAAAATGAAACTTCCATTACCCAACTTTGACATATCAAACTTCAGTTACAAAAACTATCAAGACAACTTCCTTGAAATCATAACTGCTGAAACTTGAGTTCAAATTTATGAATAAATGATGTAACCTCTAGTTAGCTTCCTTAATTAGATGTTGATAAGTATATTTAAAATCCTTATATGTTCCAAAGAAAATGTAGAATATTTAAACAAGCTCTTAATTTTTCAAAACCAACTAATATATTTACCTATAACTTGGCACAAACACATAACCTCAGAATTATTTTATCTCACATAAGAAGCTTCCATTCACTATAAGACCACGATGCAGTTTGTACCCAGGACCTAGATAAAGCTACAGAGCTATGAGTAGTCTGATTGTGACAACAAGGAGCCAACAGTGATGGAAACCAGCTTTAGCATCTCACGTTTCTTCAAAATTACATTGGAACACGGTGAATGGAGACACAACGGAAACGCTTTCCTTGTGCCTTTTTTAAATTTAATCTCTAAGGAAGAAGGGTGTGTGTGTTATAAATCTTCTCAGTATAGATCCCTTATTTATACCTTGAGACCTTAGAGCTACAGAAATAGGATGACTTTCCCAAGGCCACTGTGGCAGAGACTGTTTTTCTCCTTCCACAGTTATGGGATTGTGGCTGGGCACTCGGCAGACCAGACATTCCAACCTCCTATGCAGTAAGAAGTGGTCATGTACCAAGTTCTCTCCAGTGGAATGCTGAGTGGAAATGATCTGTGCCACTTCAGGTGAGGTCTTTAAGAAAGTTGGTGTGCTGCCTAGCTTCTCTTTCCTCTTCCACTGGTCACAGATGAAAGAGTCATGAGATGGAAAGAACCACCTAAAAGAGAACCACCCACCAAAAAGGACCATCCACCCTAGAATGTTTCATGAGTAAAAGATAGACATTTATTGTGTTTGAGCCATTATTCATTTTCAGTCTGTTACAGCAATTTGTACTTCATTAATGTAGTCAAACACACAGCTTAGGTAGCTGCAAGGCCATGATTAAAACCCACGTATCCTTCCTCAGTCACATTCAGACCACTGCCCCGTCTACTCTACCACTGTGTGTTCCTTATCACCCTTCTCCATCCGAACAGAAAACAGAATTATGAAGTGTAGTGGGGGGACAACATTGATGAGACCATTATGACACCAGCAAATCATTCACTCATTTAAACTCAACAGTTTTTACCCTTGTTTATCACTTTGTGCATTGCATTTTTTAATCTCCTGGTAGAAATAAACATATTGGCAGCTCTCTTTCTCCTTCTGACTAGTCATCTGACTAGAACTACTATGTTTTTCATAAATAAATGTAGAGGCACAAAATACATGAATTTGAGTCAGGTAAAGCCAAGAGTGCTTTCCAAGGAAAGGGGATACTTTAATACAGACTTGAAGGAACAAAGGAAATTATCTAGGCAAAGGAAGAAAGAACATATACAAAGACCTAAGAAATCTTACGCATTTGGGGAATTCAAAGATGCCCATTAAGAACAGAGAGAGGCAGAAAACAGAGGCAGAATGGTACTGAAGAGGCTGGCTAGATCCAGATTCTGGTAGGCCATTTTAAAGAGCTGCTGTTGATGCAAAAAATAAGAAAAAATCCAATGAAGAATGTTCAATAGGTGAATAAGGACCAGCCCAGTGACGCAGCAGTTAAGTTTGCACATTCCGCTGCAGTGGCCCGGGGTTTGCAGGTTCAGCTCCCACGTACAGACATGGCACAGCTTGGCAAGCCATGCTGTGGTAAGCAATCCACATATAAAGGAGAGGAAGATGGGCACAGATGTTAGCTCAGGGTCAGTCTTCCTCAGCAACAAGAGGAGGACTGGCAGCAGATGTTAGCTCAGGACTAATCTTCCAAAAATAAGTAAACAAACAAAATAAAAAAATAAATAGTTGAATAAAAACTGATCAAATAAACTATTTTTATAAGTTATAGTGAGAAAATGAATTATGTAAAGAACACAAACCCAACAGAACAATGGGCAAAATAATTAAACAGAAATTTCACAGAAGCCAAAAAACCCCATAGATATACCAGGAAAAAATCTTCAACCTCATCAGTCACCAAGGAAATGTAAATGAAAACCACAATGATATGCCTTTTCATAGATCACTGCTGGTGGGAGAATAAACGGATTCAACCTCTTCCAAAGAGTCTGGCATCAAAAATTCCATTACTAGGTATACATGGAAAACTCTCATCTGATGATGTCACAGGTGCATGAATGCTCATTGTGGAATTTTTCATATCTAAAAGCTAGATATAATCTAAATACACATTTATAGAATGAATCAATAAATGTATGACTATTTTACAATATGGAAAATTAACAAAATATAGCTATGCACATCACAATGAATAAACCTTACAATGCAAGAGAAAAAAATCAAAAAAGAATATATACAATAGATTCCATTTACTTAAATAAAAATACAAAGTTAAATACTATTCAGAGATAATAAACAGAAACGGTAAGTTATAAAGAAAAGCAAAAAAATAAAAAGGCAACAAAGTGTAGCTTGGGGAGGGGGAGGGAGAAATGATAGAGGAAGACACATACGATTGTCCTGGCTGTTATGCAGAGAGGTTTTATTTTTTATTGTTCTCTAAATTATAAATTTAAGTTTTCACGTGCTCTTCTATAAATGCTATAGAAGCTTCTATATATGCTTCTACATATGCTCTCCTATATAGGCTAAATTTCACACTTTTTTAATGGATTAACAGTGGTAACATATATAAAGCCCCTAGGCAGCACCTGGCATGAAGAACCCATTTAACGGAGACCCGTTCCTCATTTCACTCTTCCTCTGATCTTAGTGTAGGCAATTTCCAAATCGAAGTTCCAGATTCTTCCTATCACCTGCAGTTGCTGCTCCTCCAGCACTGTTCCCACCTAAGAATCCTGACCATCCTCATGCCCCTACTGCTTTTCCTTTTAACCTTTGCCTCTACCTCCAGGTTCTAGGAGGGAAGTAACATTAGCACGTAGAGCTAGGAGTTGTGATCCTGCTAAACTCTATTCTTGCCACCCTTGCTGACATCTAGATAGTAAGTTCCTGAATAACAAGCACAGGCTCTTTCATCTTCAGGGTTCCACACAGTGCCTGATACATGTCCTCACTAACTATGTGCTGAATGGCGAATAAATACATGCATACACACATTATAGAGCCAAGCTACTAGTGGAAAATAAGATTAAAGTTTAAAATCGGGCTGGTGTTTACTCATGTTCCCCAGGCCCCTTCACAGTTTTAAAGAAGCCTCTTTTTGCTGCTCAGGAACAGCAGATGCCTCCAAAGTTGCTTTAAAATCTTTGCCCACAAAAATGGAGGATTTGGGGGCCAGCCAGTGGCATAGTCGTTAAGTTCGCATGCTCTGCTTCAGTAGCCCGGGGTTTGGAGGTTCAGATCCAGGGCACGGACCTAGCACCTGTCAGGCCACGCTGTGGTGGCATCCCACATAAAATAGAGGAAGACTGACACAGATGTTACCTCAGTGACAATCTTCTTCAGCAAAAAGAGCAAGACTGGCAATGGATGTTAGCTCAGGACCAAACTTCCTCATCAAAAAAAAAGGTGGATTTGTAGACATAGCTGTATATAATAATCTCTGTTCACCAATAATTCTTAAAACTTTGAATAAAAAAAGTATATCCTTTTTCTAAGTAACATAAATGATTTTCTATTTAAATTTTAGACATTATAAATTTTATAAAATTATACTTAAAATGTACTCTATGTATTATACATAAAACTAGTTCATCCTCCACATACATAAAACAACCATATTTACTAACGTATGTGACTGTTCAGCATGCTCTTATATTGGAAAACTGTATTGAGATCAACAAGGCAGCCATTTATATTGCCCTTTATATACTACTTCCTCTGTCATGTGGCAGTCAAAAGGCTAAGTGAGATGCTTGCAGCAAAGAAAACAGTTTTGAAAGGTCACGCTACGCAGACAGCCAGAATTTCTTTCACAATATCTTTACTGTCTACGGCAGACTATATGACAATCTGACCAGTTATTTTCTGAGTAAAACCAAAAAGCATGTTATCAAAGTACCAGAAACAGTAAGCACTCAACAATATAATCTTTATGAACATTTTTTCAACTGCGTAAACATTCAATGCATACTAAAGAAAAAGAACCCTCAGGCAAAGACAAAGAACTGGAGGAAGAGGAACTAGCAAGAACTGGAAGGCAAGTACAAACCGCTCGGTTTATTCATAACGTTCATAAAACATACGAAGCTTCTAAAGTAAACTTTTTCAAATTAAAAGATGTCATTTACCGAGGAAAAGCATAATTATTGTAACAACATTGAAGACAATGAATATGATTTACTTAAAAATTTCCAAAACTTGCTGACAACTGCAAACAAGGTACAAAGCTTCAAAAACCTCTCTGCAGAAGCAGTAATCTCATCAACATTTTTTTCCTTCAATAACTTTTATTGTCTATTATCCATCACAGAAGGAATGTCTTTTCCCAACTGTTAAACAGACAATGTATCAGTAAACAGCAGATAAAAATTTCTCCAGCTCCTTATAAAATTTCCAGTCTCAGAGGTTAACAAGTGTACTCTTTGAAAAAAATCATTCTAGCTCATTTAATCATCTGGTCCAATCCTGGAAGATCAGTTATTCCTGCCTAGTAATCAAAACACATAGCTTTCTCCTGAGCCAAGTGAAGTACTTAGGACATTAGAAATCACAGCCAAGTTACACAGACACAGTAACCATAAGTTTCTGGTAACGTATTCTTTTTAAGGCCCCAGAATTTTAATTCCCACGAAGATCTCTCACTAAAATTTAACTACAAGACAACTTTCTTACCAGTTCTGACCTTATAGCAGAGCGTGAGGATTTGTATTACTTCTAAAACCACTAGAAAACAATCTATGATAAACATTCTTTTAAGGAAATTAATATGCTTAACATTCCACTGCTCAAAACCAAAGGTAGAGTATAAACTAAATCCAGGCGAAGATGTAGAGAGATTGTAACCTTGTGTATTTCTGGTGGGACTGTAAATGGTGTAACCACTGTAGAAGAGTGTGGCAGTTCCTCAAAAATGTAAACACAGAATCACCGTACGATCCAGCAATTCCACTTCTGGATATATACCTAAAAGAATTAAAAGCAGGGACTCCAACAGGTATTTATAAAGCCATGTTCACAGCAGTATTATTAACAACAGCCAAAAGGTGGAAAGAACCCAAACGTCCATCAATGGATGAACAGATAAACAAAATACGGCATATACATACAGTGGAATATTATTCAGCTTTAAAAAGAACATTATGATACATGCTACAACACAGATGAACCTTGAGGACATTATGCTAAGTGAAATAAACCAGTCACAAAAGCACAAATATTTTATGATTCCACTTACACGAGATATCTAGAATAGGCAAATTCACAGAGACAGAAAGTAGAATAGTGGTTATTAGTGACTGGGGTGAGAGGGCAATGGAGAGTTAGTGTGTAATGGGTACAGATTTCAGTTTGGAGAAACTCTAAAAAAGTTCTGGAGATGGATAGTTATGATGGTTGCACAACATTGTGAATGTATTTAATGCCAGTGAACTGTACACTTAAAAACTGTTAAAATGGTCAATGTTTTTTTTTCCCCAAGGAAGATTCGCCATGAGCTAACATCTGTACCAATCTTCCTCTATTTTGCATGTAGGTTGCCACCACAGCATGGCCACCAACAAGTGGTGTAGGTCCACACCTGGGAACTGAACCTGGGCTGCCAAAGCAGAGCACCCTGGACTCAACCATTAGGCCATGGGGCCAGCCCCTAAAATGGCCAATTTTGTTATGTATATTTTACAATTATTAAAAAAAAATCAAATCCAAATAAACTTATTCATCAGGAACTTGTATACAAGCCTTCCATGCCTTCAACTTATCTTTCTCTACTCTTCCTACCTCCCTGTGGTATTCAAAACCACTTTATTGCACATCCCCCTCTCTTATCATCACCTTTAGATACTTCGAACTCCTTCCCCGTGAGTCCTCAGCCCCAAATTACACCTTTCAGCTACAGCCCTGCCTTTCACTCCTCTCACGTCCTCATCCCTGAATCTTCACATCGCCATCATCGCACAGAAGAAAACCCAAAGGCCTAACCCTGGTCTACAACTTGACTCGAGTCTCCTCTACCTTCACAGTGTCAACTTCCACTACCTCCTCCCTCACTTACTCCAATCCAGCCACACTGGCCCTCTCACTGCTCCTAGAACACATCAAGCACAGTCCAGTCTCAGAGCCTTTGTATTTAAGTTCCTTCAGCCTGAAATGTTCCCCCGATCCCTAACCCAAATATTTCCCTGGTCTGCTCCCTCACTTCATTTAGCACTATCAGCTCAAATGTTACCTAATCAGATAGGGCTTCCCTAACCACGCCTTATAAAATAGTAAGCCTACCCTTCTCCCATCAACGTCTACCTTTCACTAATATATTTCCCTAATATATTTTTCTTAATACTATTCACCATCACCCAACACAGTATATATTTACTTATTGTTTACCTTCCCCACTCTCATTAGAATATCAAATCCAGGGGCCGGCTCCATGGCTGAGTGGTTAAGTTCGCGCGCTCCGCTGCGGCGGCCCAGGGTTTGGATCCTGGGCGCGGACATGGCACTGCTCGTCAGGCCACGTTGAGGCAGCGTCCCACATCCCACAATGAGAATATCAATTCCATGAGAAAGGGGCCTGTTTTTGTTCACTATGGTAACCCTAGCAGCTAGCACAGTTCTTGGTATATTAGCATTGTAGGTGCTCATATATAAATACGTATTGAATCAATCAAAGCCTCTTGTCCTTTAATGCATTCCCTTTCACCAAGCCTGTATCCCATAGACGGTTATTTCAAGAAACATTAATGTCAAACTCTTCATTTCCATCTAAAAGGTTATGCTACCTAAGTTCACACTGCCTGCCGTGTCATGCTAGTTTATCTTAAACTGAGCTCTTACTATTGCTCAGCAATCCTTTCTATTCTACCCTGGTGATCATATAAGCTTCTCCACCATCATCTCTGGCCTGGTCAATTCCAAAAGCCTCTTGATTGACCTTCCTGCTTCCCCTCTACTCCTGTAATTCATCTTACATAAAGAAGCCAGAGGAATCTTTAAAACATGTACCAAATCATGACACTTTTCTGCTTAAAACCATCCTTAAAGGACTTCCTTGAGTCCAAACTCCTTTCCATGGCCACAGGGACCAACGTGGCCTGGCCCTGCCTACTTTAACTTCACCTCATGACACTATAGTCCTCATCCACTCTGTTCCAGAGTACTGGACTCCTTTCCATTCCTCAAATACATCAAGCACATTTCCACCTTGAGGTTTTTACACCAGCTTGAGATTTTCAAGCGACTGAAATTCTTAACTTTCATACCTTCCTTTAATGTCACCTCCTCAAAAGTAGCCACCCAGGGGCCAGCCCGGTGGCGCAGTGGTTAAGTGCGCACATTCCAGCACAGCCCGGGGTTTGCTGGTTGGGATCCTGGGTGCAGACATGGCACCGCTTGGCAAGCCATTCTGTGGCAGGCGTCCCACGTATAAAGTAGAGCAAGATAGGCACAGATGTTAGCTCAGGGCCAGTCTTTCTCAGCAAAAAGAGGAGGATTGGCAGCAGATGTTAGCTCAGGGCTGATCTTCCTCAAAAAAAAAAAAAAAGTAGCCACCCAGTCCCTCTATCAATTGCCCTGTTTTAATTCTCTCCATAGCACATTATGATTTGTCATTTTTCTTTTTCATTTCAATGATTGGCTCCATGAGAACACTGATCTTGTCTATAAGAGTGGCTGTCACAATGCAGGTGTTCAATAAATATCTGGTGAATTTGGCAATTACTCTATAATTTTTCCTTAAACATTTTCTTCTCCCAGGATCCCAACCCCACAGTGATTAACTATATGCCTAGCAGATAACCTCAATCTCTGTCTTATTAAAAAAGTAGGATAAAGAATTCTACACTTTTCTCCCTCTTTGACTAAAACTTCCTGGATTCATCCACTCTTCCCATTCCTCTAGTTTCCAAGCAGAAAGGTTGCTACTCTTTTCTAAGAGTTAAGCCCTGTGCCCATGTCCTTGATCTCAAACCTTCTCACCTCCTCTGGGCAATTAATCACTCTAATATTTAAACTACTCTAATGGATCATTTCCTTTTACCTAAAATATACTAGGTGCTAATGCTAAAATATGTTCTATGTGGCTAACTCCTCAAAATGATCACTGTCTCACTTCCTGCACAAATTTCTTCAAAAACATTCTATTTTCATTCTATATATTCTGTAAAATTTCTTGAAAAACATTCTTTTTTTTTTAAAGATTGGCACCTGAGCTAACATCTGTTGCCAATCTTTTTTTTTTTCCTTCTTCTCCCCAAAGCCCTCTAGTACATAGCTGTATATTCTAGTTGTAGGTCCTTCTGGCTCTGCTATGTGGGACGCCGCCTCAGCATGGCTTGATGAGTGGTGCCACGGTCCACGCCCAGGATCCAAACTGGCAAAATGCTAGGCTGCCAAAGTGGAGCATGCAAACTTAACCACTCGGGCACAGGGCCGGCCCCTAGAAAGACAAATTTTAAGAATGCCTCTTAAATACATCACAGTTTTAACCCTGAGCCTGCCCTGTATATCCAGGAATTCAGTAGCTTTATATTTTCTATCAGAAAATGATAAGGAACAACAGACAGAACTAGGAATTATATGCATATATATACTGACCCATGCATACACACATCCATATTTATTTCTGTGCCAATCTATCTAAAAAGACCAGGAATTCATACTGATATCTCAGATCCCAATCCAACACCACAATGTTCATTCAAGTCATATTCATAACTCTCTTTACCACAGTGATAAACCTAATTCTCATTATCTTCAATATACTGACAAACTCACTCAATCCTAAAATTCACATAAAGTAGTTATGGAATTCCTAACTTAAACTACTATGAAAAATAATCCTACTAACTAGAGTTCAGTGTTTGCAGATTTTTTGTTTTTAGCCTGGGCTTTATAGTCAAAATTTTGTGTAGTTAATTGTTTTAGTTTGTCATTCTCCCTTTCAATGTGGTTGTTATTCATTAGATATCCAGTTAGGTTCATTTGTGTCTTTATTTCAGTTGGGATTTTAATTCCCATCCTGATAGATCTTACGTATTTATGATTATGTGAAACATTAATATAGTTCTAAAAGTCAGATTCATACAAAAAATAGACTCATAAAAGCATCACTCTCTCCATCTTTACTACCCCCTTCTGATCCCCTTCATCCTTTCCACACTGTTCCCACCCAAATACTGGAGGAAACCAATCTCAATTAGTTTCTGGCTTATCTTTCCTGTGTTTATTTTTGCACAAATGTGCAAATACCTATCTGTATTCTTGTTTCTCTCTTTTTCTTACATAAAAGATAGCATACTATAGTTACTCTTTTGCACTGTGCTTTTTTTCCAGACATAACAATATGTCTGAGAAATTACTTTATATCAGTTCACAGAGATATTCCTCAGTCTTTTTCTATATCTGTACTGTACCCCCTTGTGTAGATGTACTATTGTTTATGAGTATTTAGTAGTTCCAATATTTTTACAATGCTACAAAGTAAACTATCAATATCCTCCCATTCTGTTCCCCCTCAAACGTCATCTCAGACAAAAACAAAAAAACTGGCTCTACCTCCAAAACACACCAAACTCACCCAACACTCCCACTGTCCCTGACACAGCCTCAGTCTTAAGCCTCCATCAGCATTTCTTGTCTGTTTTGCTCCAACACCTCCTAATCAGTATCTCTGCCTCCACTCTCCACTTGAGCCTCTCTGCAACTCACCTGGGCCAGAGCAACCAGAATGTACCCTGTAGAGCATGAATCAGATCACTCCAACTCCCTGCTTAAAACTTTCCAAAACCTTCCCACTGTAACTCTACTTCAGTTGCAACTATGACCTTCAAAGACCCTATATGATCTGGTATCTGTCTACCTTGGCCCTCATCTTGCACTTTCTCCCTCATTCACTGTTCTCTAGCCATACTGGTTTGCTTTCTGTCCCTCATGCACTTTGTTCCTTACTTAGGGCTTTTGTACTTGCTGTTCTTTCAGCTTGGAATGCTCTGGTCCAGGTCATCTGCCACCTTCTAACATTCACGTCTCAACACAAAAGTTACCTCTTCTGAGGTTTTCTGTATACCACCACAGTTAAGAAAGTACTCTGGGTCATTCTCTACCATTTTATCACCTTCCTAACACTTATCAGTACTTGTGATTCTCATTTATTATTTACATATTTGTTTCTTCCACTGGGAAAGAGGGAAAGTCTTGAGGATAGCTTTTAATCCATACAACTTTAACTCCATAATTTTTTAAACTTTTCTACAATTCTGCAATTATTTCAAATAATTCTCCATGGGGCTGGCCCTGTGGCCGAGTGGTTAAGTTTGCGCACTCCGCTGCAGGCGGCCCAGTGTTTCGTTGGTTTGAATCCTGGGTGCAGACAGGGCACCGCTCATCAAACCATGTTGAGGTGACGTCCCACATGCCACAACTAGAAGGACCCACAACTAAGAATATACAACTAGGTACTGGGGGGTTTTGGGGAGAAAAAGGAAAAAAATAAAATCTTTAAATAATTCTCCATGGAATTGCCCATTCTGGACATTTCATATAATTAGAATCATACAATACATAGTCTTTTGTGACTGACCTCTTTAACTTAGCATAATGTTTTCAAGGTTCATCCATATTGTAGCATATGTAAGAACTCCATTCCCTTTTAAGGCTGAATCCTATCCCACTGTATAGATAAACGGCATTTTGTTTATCCATTCATCAGTTGATGGACATTTGGGCTGTTTCCACTTTTTGACAATATATTATGCATAATTCTGCTTTGAACATTCATACACAAGTTTTTGTATGGACATCTGTTTCAAATCTCTCGGGTATATAACTAGGAGTGAAACTGCTGGGTCATATGGTAACTATGTTTAACTTTTTGATGAACTGACAAACTGTTTTTCCAAAGTGGCTACACTGTTTTACAATCCAACCAGCAACCTATGAGGGTTCTGATGTAACATGCAACACTATTATTGTCCATCTTATGATTCTAGCCATCCTATAGCAGGTGTGAAGTGGTATCTCATTATGGTTTTGATTTGCATTTCCCTCATGAATAATGAGACTGAGCAAGTGTTCATGTGCTTATTAGCCATTTGTATATCTTCCTTGGAAAAATATTTATTCAAACTCTGCCAATTTTTAAATTGGGTTATTTAAATTTTTATCATTGAGTTGTAAATGTTCTTTATATACATTCTTCGTCAGATATATGCTTTGCTAATATTTCTCAGTGGCCCTCTACTTGAAGGTTAGGATCTGAGTTTTCCTATCAACTTAACCTCCAGGTTCAGAAGATCTCTGTCAGTATTAGCTTATAACTATAATTAGCATATTAAAAACAATTTACAAAAATTTGGTATCACTGAAAAATGGTTACTTGAAACCTACATTTTATAGGAAATACAACAACTTCATTTAGACAGCATGAGGACTTGAAGTCACAGATTATTCAAATGTTCATTGTTCAATGCTAAATAGTAGTGTATAGAATACGCTTTTGACATACAAAATGCTGAAAGCCAATTTAGCAAATCATACAAAATCAAAAACACAATCTTCTAATCTCCTTATATTTAAAAATACATATATCATAGTAAAATAGCTTCCAATACTATTTCATATGTAAGGGTAGAAATTAAAACATTTTAGAAACTCTTTATTATTTCTGCCTATAGGAGCAGGAACAAACTTCTCAGTCTGGCATACAAGGCCTTAAGCCTCCACCTCTTCCTATCTATCTTCTGAAACTCCCTCCCACTTTACACTTCTCCTGGCAGTTATTTAAAAACCTATGATTGGGGGTCAGCCCGGTGCCGCACCAGTTAAATTTGCACATTCTGCTTTGTTGGCCCGGGATTCACCAGTTCAGATCCCAGGTGTGGACCTACATACTGCTTGTTGGGCCAATGCTGTGGCAGGCGTCCCACATAAAAAGTAGAGGAAGATAGGCACCAATGTTAGCTCAGGGCCAGTCTTCCTCAGCAAAAAGAGGTGGACTGGTGGCTGATGTTAACTCAGGGCTAATCTTCATCAAAAAAAAAAACCAAACTACGATTAAAGCCTGGTATCACCTCCTAAGGAATCCTTCCATGGCCACCTCTCTCCTGAGGACCTTAGAAACTTCTATTTCAGTGGTTCTCAAACTTTTTGGTTTCAGATCTCCTTCGCACTCTTAAAAATTACTGAGGACTCAAAAGCTCTTATCTATGTAGGTTATAACTATGAATATTTACTGAACTTCAAATTAAAACCGAGGATTTTAAAATATTTACTTCATGTAAAAATAATAAACCTATTAAATATTTACTTTAAAACATTTTATTTATAAACACATTTTAGTTTTTAAACCCGTTTTTTCAAAACAAAACCTTTACTGAGAAGAGTGATACTGTGTTTTACATACCTACAAATTTCCTTAATGTCTGGCTTAACAGAAGACAGCTGGATTCTCCTCTCTGCTTCTGCATTCAATCTATTGCAATATCACAAGTTATATAGCCTCTAGAAAACTCCATCGTATATTTGTAAGCAAAGGAAAGTCAATAAAGCAAATAATGTCTTACGTCATGAAAATAGTTTTAACCTTGCAGATTTCTAAGAAAGAGCTTAGGGACCTCCAGGGGTCCCCAGACAATACTCTGAGAACTGCTCCATTCTGTACTCCCACAATACTCTGGATAGGCTCTATCATTTGCACTTACCACACAGAACCAGAATTATCTGTCGCTCTTAAAGTTCCTTAAAGCCATGAGCTTTCTTCAACTTTGCAACCTCAGGGCCTCAGACAGCAAATAGTAAATATCTTCTCAATAAATATTCCATGAATAAATGGCAAATACAGGAAAATATTCACACACCCTAATATACAAAAGTATATGTGAAAGAAGTCGATTGTCTGATGGCCAACTCTTTAGCTAACAGAAATTTATAAAAGAAAAATCTTGAGGGGAGGGCGAAGGGGTAAAGGGGCTCATATGTATGGTAACAGATAAAAACTAGACTATTAGTGGTGAGCATGATGCAGTCTATACAGAAACTGACACATAATAACGTACACCTGAAATTACACAATGTTATAAGCCAATATGACCTCTATAAAATAAAGTTTAAAAAAAATAAAAATCTTTTTTTTCTAGCAGTGCCAGAAGTACATTAAAGGATACATTCAGACCTGGCATGACCACACTAGATTAGACCTTTTCAAAGTTCAGCCCTGAGGGAACAAGGAAAGCAGATCCTAAAAAGCATCTTAGACTGTAAATACACACATTGCTCCAGTCTCCTGACTAAATAAAAGTATCCACCTCTGCAACAAGACAATTAAACCACTGTTTAAACAAAAGGAGAGGGGAGAGTGTAATGAGAGTGCCAGAGACTGATGACTAAAATCAAACAGGTATTCTCAGCTTACGAATGTCTCAAAATTTTGTCAAATCAGAATATGAAAATAAGTATTTTCCTATTTTTACTGCATTTTTTTTTCAAATCAGTGCCTCCTTACATTTCTATGAATGAATATCACCCTCCCAATCCAATTAAACACCAACATTACAACACTGCTGAAAATAGGACACACAACCTCTTTCACTTATGCTAGCCCGGTACCTTGATACTCAACCTACAGGTCCAGGTTTCTTCGTTAATTGGATATCTGAAGAAGAACTTGTGCCAAGGAAAAAGAAACCCCTTTGCAGTAAGGCCTGAGATGGGGTTCGGGTGGGATGTCATGCTAACCAAGACAATGAGAAAAGCTCTTGGAACAATTCTCAGGAGTGCTGGGGAAATTCAGCGCAGAGTTAAAGGAGCCCGGGGCTCTACGGGAGCCACTACAGCCTGAACACTCAGAGCTGATGGCCTCTTTCTCTAGTCTCCACTCTCAATTGTAAAATTAAGCTCTAGAGGCCGGCCCCGTGGCCCAGTGGTTAAGTTTGCACACTCTGCTTTGGCGGCCAAGGGTTTCACCAGTTCAAATCCTGGGCAAGGACATGGCGCCGCTCATCAAGCCCTGCTGAGGTGGCGTCCCACATGCCACAACTAGAAGGATCCACAACTAAAAATACAGAACTATGTACCGGGGTGCTTTGGGAGAAAAAGGGAAAATAAAATCTTTAAAAATAAATAAGTAAATAAATAAATAAAATAAAGCTCTAAAACACAGAGGCTCTTTGCCACAATTTTCAGGAAATCTCTGTAGTTTGAATGCCCAGGAAAGCCCCAACTTCTTGGCAGAACAAATGCGACATTCCAAAGGTCTGAATTATGAACAGAGTCAGCTCACTTGTATTCCACATCATATTGGCAAAGCATTCAATTACTGTTAGATCACTTACAACAGGTTAATACTGTTACCACATTTTCTAGATAAGGAAATTCAAACAGAAGCAAGCTGACAAATTACTTCACCTCTTACAGAGAAAAGGCCATGTGAATACTTTGAAAAATAATAATCATCAAAATAATTTCCAAGCTCCTATTATGTTTTATAAAAGCCAATCACTTAAACTTTTAGTAGTTAAAATCACAACATATTTTTCATTGACACCACAACTTGTAAATATGGCACCATACAAAGTCATTCACTTTGGCATACCCATACAACAAGGTTCAAAGAACTATAATAATGTCAGAGTTTAGAAAACAGCCTTTTCTCTTTTTTTTTTTTTTTTTTTTTTTGAGGAAGATTAGCCGTGAGCTAACTACTGCTAGTCCTCCTCTTTTTGCTGAGGAAGCCTGGCCCTGAGCTAACATCCGTGCCCATCTTCCTCTACTTTATATGTGGGACACCTACCACAGCATGGTGTGCCAAGTGGTGCCATGTCCACACCCGGGATCCGAACCAGCGAACCCTAGGCTGCTGAGATGCGGAATGTGTGAACTTGACCACTGAGCCACCGGGCCAGCCCCAAAAACAGGCTTTTCTTGTGAAGGGGAGAGAAACTATTATCCATTATGTTCACTAAAATTTCACCATATTCTCAATGTTATTTATTTTTTGTTACCTATTTCAAAAAGTGTCCTATGGCCTTAAAACTAAGTGGGTACAACAATGTTTATTATTCTCATTTAATATTCTCACCAACTGTTAGGAACATCCCTACAAAATAAGGTAAAATAGTGTCATTAAATATGAGACATACAATTGCTTAAGAATTCTTCATTTCTAGGTATACTGTAAGCAGCCTTTAGAAAACTCAGTAAGTATTAAAATCAGCATTAGGAAGCCCACTTCCCATCTTAAACAGTTTCTTCCCCAGGATATGAACAGACATTTTTCCAAAGAAGATATACAGATGGCCAACAGGCGTATGAAAAGAAGTTCAACATCACTAATCATCAGGGAAATGCAAATCAAAACTACACTGACATACCACCTTACGCCCGTTAGAATGGCTATAACTCCAAGGCAAGAAATAACAAATGTTGGAGAGGTTGTGGAGAAAAGGGAACCCTTAGTTACAATGCTGGTGGGAGTGAAAACTAGCACAGTCACTATGGAAAACAGTATGGAGATTTCTCAAAAAATTAAAAATAGAAATACCATATGACCCAGCTATTCCACTACTGGGTATTTACCCAAAGAACTTGAAATCAACAATACAAAGAGACTTATGCACCCCTATGTTCAATGCAGCATTATTCACAGTAGCCAAGACATGGAAGCAGCCCAAGTACCCATCAAGTGATGATTGAATAAAGAAGATATGGTATATGTATACAATGGAATAATATCCAGCCATAAAAAAAGACAAAATCATCCCATTCACAACAACATGGACGGAGCTTGAGTGTATTATGTTAAGCAAAATAAGCCAGACACCCTCATATGTGGAAGATAAACACACAAAGAGATCAGTTTAGTGGTTACAAGGGGGTTGGGGGTGGGCACAAGAGGTGAAGGGGCACATTTATATGGTGACTGACAAATAATAATGTACAAGTGAAATTTCACAACATTATAAACTATTATGACCTCAATAAAAAAAATTTATTTAATTTCACAGAACAGAAAAAAAAAGTTTCTTCCCCTTACAAAAAGAATCAGGATTTCCTTAATTAGATCAGCAGAGCAGCAGTTTCTATATAGATTAAAAGAAAGGTGTGTTAACACACAATTATAAACACATCAGTGGTTTGTTTATAAAATCTTCAGTGATTTTTCAGACTTGAAAAGAAACATTACAAAGGACCATCACTGTTATAATCATTCAGCCACAAGATAACGAAACATGCTCAGCAGAAAGAGGAGTTCCAGGAATGACTGCGTTGACACCCTATCTGGTCAAGGCTGGGATTGAAGAGAGAAGGCTCTGAACTCCAGGGAACCTGGAGCCTGTTTATTGAGAATTACTCTGGACTAAGTTAGACTTGAAAAGAGACCAAGAGGAGGTAAAGAGCTAGAATGGCCCCCAGAAATATGAGCTCACATTAGGGGAATAGAGAGAAGATAGGAGATTTCTGAGATCATCCTGGAAGATAAGTCGATTGGCCAGTGGTAATGCTGCACATGGCTGGAAGAACACTATCATAAAAACACAAGAAACTGGGACATTGCAGGCAAGGGAAGAGAGGCTTACGTTTCACAATAAACTTTTGTACTTTTAAGCTTTATACTGTGTGCAAGCATTCCACAACTCCTCCAGCTTTTTGTGGAAGTGCCCTCAACTACATAAATTATATGCATACATATCGATGTGTTGATCACTGTTCTGAGTTTGAGCCATTTATTTGCAGTATGGCAGTTTACCTTGTTTCTTTCACTGGCCAAAATCTATATCTTGGGGGCTGGCCCCGTGGCCGAGTGGTTAAGTTCGCGCGCTCCGCTGCAGGCGGCCCAGTGTTTCATTGGTTCAAATCCTGGGCACGGACATGGCACTGCTCATCAGACCACGCTGAGGCAGCGTCCCACATGCCACAACTAGAAGAACCCACAACGAAGAATACACAACTATGTACCGGGGGGCGTTGGGGAGAAAAAGGAAAAAAATAAAATCTTTAAAAAAAAAAAAAAAAAACTATATCTTGGGCCATAGAGAATCTGAATCAAATGTTTCAAAGTAAAATCTAAATCTTATTTATTCATTTCACAACTGCTTGTAATGACAAAAGACTGTAAACCTAAAAATCCATCAATAGAAGACTGGTTAGATATATCATGGTATATCCACATAATGGAATGCTCTGCAGCTATTAAAAAAAAGGTCTTAAAAAAATTTTAGAAAGAGGGCCAGCCCCAGTGGCCTAGTGGTTAAGTTCGGCGCAATCCACTTTGATGGCCTGGGTTAAGTTCCCAGGCCCAAACCTACACCACTTGTCTGTCAGTAGCCATGCTGTGGTGGTGGCTTTATTTTCTCCATATGACATATGTTATTTCAATTCTGACATTATTATAACTTTTCATTCATCACTCAAGAAGTTCTAAATTTTATCTCACCATTTCTTTTCCTATGAAACTTATGACTAAAATCTATGTCTCATCCAAAAAACTAAAGGGCGAAAAATAACCAAAATATATTACTTATTGAAACAGTCAAAATCCTCTCGGCTAAAAGAAGTTGAAAAAGCTATCTCTGATGTAAAATGTTAAGACTATAAAACTTCTATGGCAATTAAGACTTTTGGTGGTGAACACGATGCAGTCTATATAGAAGTTGAAATATAATGACGTACACTTGAAATTTATATAATGTTACAAACCAATGTGACCACAATAAAATAAATTAATTGAGGCCAGCACAGTGGTGCAGCATGGTTAAGTTCGCATGTTCCGCTTCGGCAGCCCGGGGTTTGCTGGTTTAGATCCCAGGTACGGATCTACACACGACTTGTCAAGCCATGCTGTGGCAGGCATCCCACATAAAACAGAGGAAGATGGGCACAGATGTTAGCTCATGGCCAGTCTTCCTCAGCAAAAAGAGGAAGATTGGCAGCAGATGTTAGCTCAGGGCTAATCTTCCTCGAAAATAAATAAATAAATAACTTTTTTAAAAATCATAAAACTTGCAGGAGAAAATCTAGGTGACCTTGGGTTTGGCGATGAGTTTTTTAGACAACACCAAAAGCCAGATCCATGGAGGAAAAAAACAGCACGTTGGACTTTACTAAAATTCAAAACTTCCGGACGTCACCAAGATGGCGGTGTGAGTAGTCTTCTTTGTCTCTCCCCCTTCGAATCTACAACTAATTGGACATTCATCGGTTAACAAAGGATATCCATATAGCATCTCAGGACGCCTGAGAGACCTGTGCTGCTATACATCAGAAGGTGGACAGACTTCCCCCTGGGAGGAGGTGGACATAGGTGAAAACTCTGACCCCCGACCCCCAGACAGCCTAGTACCTGCAAGCGGCTTTCTCCTAGCGGACTCCCCCATAGCATCTCCATGCAGCAAGGGCAGGAGTGTGCATGCACCGGTGGAGCGACGGTGGAAACAGGTGACTACAGCCCTATCTAAGCCCCCCGCGATTACACCTAAGCCCAGGGGGAAACGCCAGGGTCCCGCACCGGCAGCAGGGAAAGCCTCTACTCGCCATTAGCGGAGAGGCCTCGCCCAGCATTCAGAACTCTGGGAGGCTCCCGAAGACGAGAATCCCGGGCAGGGCAGCAGCCCACCAGCCACTGCCAGACTCCCAGACTCCCCGCTGTCTCCCAGATGGGGCAAGGGGCTCCCAGAGATCCCGTGGGAGTGGACTGGGGCTTGGTGGAGCTCCAGTGGCCTGGCTCCGCAGCCCAGGGGGAAACTCCAGGGTCCTGCACCAGCGGCAAGGAAAGCCTCTACTCGCCATTAGCAGAGAGGCCCCATCCAGCATTCAGAACGCCAGAAGGCTCCCAAAGAGGAGGATCCTGGGCGGGGCGGCAGCCCACCAGCTGCCGCCGGACTCACGGACTCCGGCTGTGTCCCAGAGGGTGCAAGGGGCTCCCGGAGATCCCGTGGGGGTGGTCGGAGGCTGGGTGGAGCTCCAGCAACCCGGCTCCGTGGCCCAGGGGGAAACTCTACAGTCCCACAGCAGCCTCAGTGAAAGCCTCTGCACAGCACTAGTGGAGAGGCCCCATCCGGCAATCACAAGGCTGGAAGGCCCTGGGGCAAAAGTAGCATAGCTAGGTGAACTAACCACAGACTGCAGAAGATACCCATAGCTCTATAGTGGACAAGTGAGATTTTGTGGGCTCTGACAGCGACAGAGCTGCGAATATAGGTGATCCTGCTCCCAGCCACTGGGAAAGCCCATAACACCGCTGCAGACCCCAAGGAGGGAGCACATCTAGGTGGTCTGCAACAGTAGGCACCAGCAGCCTGAAGCCCCCTGCAATTGCCCCCACAGCTGATGAGGGACCATACAATACCACTGTGACTACGAGGAGGGGCCCAGGTCCAGTTAGCAACAGCTGACAGGGTTCCTGGTGAGTGCAGTCTAAACAGCTGCTCCCCCTCCACACCAGTAGAAACAAGTGAAAGCAGGAACTAAACTCTATCTCTATGTGGAGGCACAAATACACGCCATCAAGCAGTATGAAAAAACATATTAAATCTCCAGAACAGAAGGAAAATGACAAGTACCCAGAAAACAATCCCAAAGACAATGAAATCTATAACCTAAATGACGATGACTTCAAAACAGCCATTATTAAAAAACTCAACGAGTTAAAAGCGAATACAGATAGACAACTCAATGAGTTCAGGAGGTATGTCACAAAAGAGCTTGATACTATAAAGAAGAACCAATCAGAAATACTGGAGATGAAGAATACAATGGAAGAGATTAAGAAAGGTCTGGACTCTCTGAACAGTAGGGTCAATAATATGGAGGACAGAATTAACAATTTGGAGGATAGGAATATAGAAATGCTGCAGACAGAAGAGGAGAGAGAACTAAGACTAAAAAGAAATGAAGAAACTCTCCGAGAATTATCTGACTCAATGAGGAGATGCAACATAAGGATTATAGGTATACCAGAGGGAGAATAGAAGGAGAAGGGGACAGAAAGCCTGTTCAAAGAAATAATGGCTGAGAACTTTCCAAACCTGGGGAGAGAGATGGAACTTCATGTGACAGAAGCCAATAGACCTCCAAACTTTATCAATGTAAGAAGACCAACCCCAAGGCATACAGTAGTGAAGCTAGCAAAAGTCAATGACAAAGAGAAAATACTAAGGGCAGCAAGGCAGAAGAAAATAACCTACAAAGGAACCTCCATAAGGCTGTCAGCAGATTTCTCAGCAGATACCTGACAGGCTAGAAGAGAGTGGAATGATATATTCAAAACTCTGAAGGACAAAAACCCTCAGCCAAGAATACTCTACCCAGCAAAAATATCCTTCAAATATGATGGACAAATAAAAACTTTCCCAGATAAATAAAAGCTAAGGGAGTTCATTGCCACAAGACCTCCTCTTCAAGAAATGCTCAGGAAGACCCCATACCAGAAAAATCAAAAAAAGGAAAGGGGTACACCTTTAAGAAGTGGTGCAGGGGAGAGCAGCACGTGAGCAAGAGACTGTTCCTGAAGGAGGTGACCTCCGTGTTGGCCACTGCACAGAGGGCCCGCCATGGAGCCTGGGAGAGGCGGCAGCAGTAGGGTGTCATCCCCTCCCTCGAGATGATCTTCAGTTACCTGGAGCTGCTGCATGATGAGATGGATTATTATGTGGAGGGCAATGTGCTCAGCTGTCAGAATGAGGAATTCAAATTCATCAAGGACATCAAGTTGGTCCAGAAGGCTGCAAATCTGTACACCGTGCCGCCTGACAAGCAATTTGGGGCCTGGTTCCAGGCCGTGGAGCCCCTGAGCGAGGAGGCGAGCTACAGCCTGTCCTGTCAGCTAGAGCCCCCATACCAGTGGACCAGAAAGATTCGACTCTTCTTCAAAGACAAGAAGAGCTACTTATCTTCCCGCCCAGGGCTGAACACCAAAAAAGAGCCCAGTGGTGGTGGCAGATGACGCTCCTGAGACCAGCTGAACTACAGCAGGGACACAGCAGGGACACTCAGGTGCACGGGGCCACCTCTCAGATGCGGATATGAATGAAAACTTTGTGATCCATTTCCTGGGGTCCCTTGAAGGCCACAAGGGAGTGGATGACCCCCCTCATCTCCCTCACACCTCTTCCCCAGTGCCTATTTCCCTCTTTGGAGGGGCCATGTTTTTGTTGTCAATGAAAAATGCTAAGTTTGGGTATTCTATTAAATTTCTGTTTCTTTCTCAAAAAAAAAAAAGGAAAGGGGTTACAAAACCCAGAGCAAAGGAGATAAGTAGAAGGACAATAACAGAAAGTAGCAGCTCTCCATCAGAACAGGTTAGCAAAAGTTAAATTCAAAACTTCTGTTCTGTGAAAGGCACTTAAAAAAATCAAAAGCCAGGCTCAACAACAAAAAATCAAACAACTCGATCAAAAAATGGGCAGGGGACATGAGCAGACATTTCTCCAAAGAAGATATAAGGATGGCCAATAGACACATGAAAAGATGCTCATCATCATTAATCATCAGGGAAATGCAAATCAAAACTACACTAAGATATCACCTTACACCTGTTAGAATGGCAAAAATAACCAAAACAAAAAGTGACAAATGTTGGAGAGGTTGTGGAGAAAAAGGAACCCTCATACACTGTTGGTGGGAATGCAAACTGGTGCAGCCACTATGGAAAACAGTATGAAGATTTCTCAAAAAGTTAAAAATAGAAATACTTTATGATCCAGTCATCCCACTACTGGGTATCTATCCTAAGAACCTGAAATCAGCAATTCCAAAAGTCCCATGCACCCCTATGTTCATCGCAGCATTATTTACAATAGCCAAGACGTGGAAGCAACCTAAGTGCCCAGCAATTGATGATTGGATAAAGAAGATATGGTATATATATACAATGGAATACTACTCAGCCATAAAATAGGACAAAATCATTCCATTCACAACAACGTGGATGGACCTTGAGGGTATTATGTTGAGTGAAATAAGCCAGACAGAGAAAGACGAACTCTGTATGACTCCACTCATAGGTGGAAGTTAACATATAGACAAAGAGAACTGATTGGTGGTTACCAGGGAAAGGGGGGTGGGGGAGGGCACAAAGGGTGAAGTGGTGTACCTACAACATGACTAACAATAATGTACAACTGAAATTTCACAAGGTCGTAAACTATCATAATCTTAATTTAAAAAATCAAAAAAATATATGAAGAAGTGAATAAAAAATCAAAAGCCAGGTTTCTCACCACTGGAATGGGACAGTTAAGGAACAAGAGGAGGCTAGAATGGATTATAGTTGGAAATATCAGTATAAACTCATGTTTAGCTTATCATAGAGAGAGGAGGTTAAATATAGAAATATTTACAGA
This sequence comes from Equus caballus, assembly GCF_041296265.1. Lineage (NCBI taxonomy): Eukaryota > Metazoa > Chordata > Mammalia > Perissodactyla > Equidae > Equus > Equus caballus. The sequence continues at coordinate 84,852,692 of NC_091699.1, forward strand.
CATAGGTACATTCACAGGTTAATATACTCACGTTTCCTTGTTCTGTCAGCCAAGAAGGCCAAGAACCAATGATATCCCAGTAATAACGAGCACATCTAATGCCCAGATCTTAGTTTCTAAAACCATACTCGAATAAAAGGAACCAGGGCTCCTTGGATAAATGACTGATCCTAGGATTGAGTCAGGAAATAAACAAGAAAAGCCCTGAACATCTTATAGTACTAGAAAGTAAGAAGTGCTCTAAAAAAGGAGAAAAAAAAAACCCTGCAATGATGGGGGTGTGTCAAAAGGGCACCGGAGCCAACTGAAAAAGCTCCCAATGGCCTAAGCTGGAACATTTTGAACAAGAAAATAAAGCACTATTAGATTATAACCTAAAGTATAAATATCCATAAGTACATACTAACATAAATAAATAATTAAAATAAACAAATAAACGGGGGGGTGGGGAAGAAGACAAACTCCCCATGCAAAAGAACTCCAAGTAACTTATGTAGATACTTCCCCCTCGAGGAGATAGAGCATAACTCTCCACTTTTTAAGTGTGGGCTGCATATAGTGCCTTTCTTTCAAAGAGTATAACATGAAAAGTGGAGGAAAAGAGTAACTTTACGATAGAGAAATCTGACAAACACTACCTCAGCCAGGTGATCATGGTCAACATCCACAGTGATAAGTCATGTTGATAGTACGTACTTTGATATAATGCAATGAAAATGGCACTTTAGCTCCATGGTCTTCCTCCCCAAAATCTGTAACTCCAGTCTAATCATTTAAAAAAATCACCAGAGAAATCCAATTGAAGGATATTATGAAAAATATCCCATCAGTATTCCTCAGAACTGTCAAGGTCTTCAAACACAAAGAATATCTGAGAAACTGTCACAGTTTAGAAGACCTTTAAGGAAACATGACAACTAAATGCACTGTAGTATCCTGGATGAGCTCGTAGAACAGAAAAAAGACATTTGGTAAAAACTAAAGAAATCTGAATAAAATATGGACTTTAGTTAATAACAATCTATCAACATTGGTTCGTTGAAACCAATGTAATATACTAATGTCAATAGGAGAAATTGGGTGCAAAGTACATGGGAATCCTGGACTTTGTAATTTTTCTGTAAACCTAAAACTGTTTTAAAAAAATGTTTTAAACTACCTCTGCCTTCAGATTCTCAAACATACTTTTATCATTTCATAGTTCACAAGCAAATCTTAACTTCTTGAGAACTACCCCTTAGATCAACATTTTTCTCTTAAATATTATACTTTGGGGAGGCTCTAAAATTATTATCCTTTTCTATACAATCTAACCTTTGCTTTTTTAGGCTTGGTTTTATATTCTTACTACATATGAAAGAATTGGTTTTTTCTACTTATTAAATCAATGCTGAAATAGAACTTAGCTTTGCCTTTTTGCTGGCCATAAAAGTTTATCACCATTTTGCAACCAGGATAATAATAATAACTGATACAGGCACCAAAATAAAAAAGCTCAAGAGATGGTAAACTTGGTGAAAGTTTGATAAGGAACAGGATCTTTACTTAGACTCAAAGTACAGTCATGTCTGCATAATGACATTTCTGTCAACAGTGCCACACACACATGATGGTGGTTCCATAAGATTAGTGCCATAGCCTAGGTCTGTAGTAGGCTATACCATCTAGGTTTATGTACACTCTATGATGTTCACACAATGACAAAATTGCCTAACGACACATTCCTCGTCGTTAAGCGGTGCATGACCGTATCTTCCCACAAAAACATTTACTAATGACAAAAGCAAAAACTAATAACTCTAAGTGGAGAAACCAGGCTGATACCATTTTAATCAAGTGATGAAAGATAAAATGACCAATAAAGGCATGAACTGCCATCATGTGTATGCTGAGGGGCATAGAACATCACTTCTGCATTTCCTGCCAAAAATGCAGAACTTGGACCTAATTATGAAGAACAACAGACAAACCCCAATTGAGGAACATTCTACAACATAAACTGACCTATACTATCCAAACATATCAAAGTTATTAAAGACAAAAAAGGTAAAGGGATTGTTAGATTAAAGGAAATTAGAGAACCCTGACAATCACACGCATTATGTGATAGTGAATTGGGTAGTGGTGGTGTAAAGAATATGATTAGTACAACTGGTAAAACTGGAACATGGATATATATTAGATGATAATAATATTGTATCAATGTTAAATTTCCTAAACTTGATAAACAGCAAATTTCTTAAATTTGATAAATAGTAAATTTCTTAAATGTACTATGGCTATACAAGAGAATGTCTACTGATACACGCAACAACTTAGATGGATCTTCAGGGAATTACGCTTAATTACAATTGCCAATCTCAAAGATCATATACTGGACGATTCCATTTACATAGCACTCTTAAAATGACAAAATCATAGTGATGGAGATTAGATTAGTGGTTGCCAGAGATTAGAAAGAGTGGGAGGGAGGTAGCTGGAGCCATAAATGTAGCATGAGAGATTCTTGTGATGTAACTTATATCTTGACTGTGGTCATCACCACACAAATCTACAGGTAATAAAACTGCATAAAACTAAACACACACAAATAAGGCCACGTAAAACTGGTGAAATCTGAATGAGGTAGATGGACTGAACCACAGTCAATTTCCTGGCTGTGATATTTTTCTATAGTTATGCAAGACATTACCACTGGGGAAATAGGAGTAAAGGGTAACCAAGATTCCTCTGTACGATTTCTTACAACTACATGTGAATCTTCAATTATCTCAAAATAAGAAAAAATAAATTTACCAGTGCCTAGAACTGAACATCATTCCTATGTTGGTGTGACTACAATGTGCAGAATAATGTTCAGAGTATGCTATTGTTTTATTTTTTAAAAGGGGGTTAGGGGAGAATATATAAATACATATTTGTATTTATATGTATGTATTTATTTATATAAAAACTCAGGAAAAATGCCTTTTTAAACATTGGTTGCCTCAGGGAATGAAAACTGGGTGGCTGGGGAAAGGATGGAAAGGATAGTTATTTCTCTAGGTCCAATGTTCCTAATGCCCAAGGCTTTCTTCAGTATAAGTCTAACATTATCAAGTGCCTACTATATGCCTGGCAGTGTGCTGAGTATTTTAGTAGTGGTTGCAGGGTGAAACTAAATTATACAAGACATTACAAGAGACGGTTCCTCACCCTCAAATAGGGTAAATTATTAGATATGGGAATTTCAAAGGAATGGGATGAAAGCTAAGACAAAAGTATAGGATACAGAAGTGAGGCTTAGCGCAACCTAGATGGTTTCAGGGAGGAGTACACCTGAGCTGACAAGCCGAATAAGAGCAAAGTTTGGGGAGCCAGCCCTGATGGCCTAACAGTTAAAGTTTGGCATGCTCTGCTTCAGCAGCCCAGGTTTAGTTCCTAGGTGTAGAACCACACCAACTCGTCTGTCAGTAGCCATGCTTTGGCAGTGGCTCACATAGAAGAACTAGGACTGGGGCCGGCCCCATGGCCGAGTGGTTAAGTTCGTGCACTCCACTTGAGCAGCCCAGGGTTTCGGCGGTTCGGATCCTGGGTGGGGACATGGCACCACTCGTCAGGCCATGCTGAGGAGGCCTCCCACATACAACAACCAAAAGAACCTACAACTAGAATATACAACTAGGTAAGGAGGGTAAGGGGGCCCTTTGGGGGAAAGAAGAAAAAAAAAGAAGATTGGCAACAGACGTTAGCTCAGGTGCCAACCTTTAAAAAAAAAAAAGAAGAACTAGGACTTAGAACTAGAACATACAACTGTGTACTGGGGCTTTGGGGAGGGGGGAAAAAAGAGCAATGTCTGGGGAGGGGAGGGAAGCAGAAAGCTTTCTCAAAGTGGACGGGTGCTATATTAACAGCTCTATGTGAATTAACACATGATGAGGAGTTATTACCCTGTTTATCTCATTTTACAGATGAGGAAACGGAAGCACAGAGAGAACAGATAATGTGCCCAAGATCACATGGCTAATAACTATGAACTCAGTCTGATTCCAAGACAGTAATAGAAAAGTTGAGTCTTGGGTTTCAGTACCCGTCTTGGGAAGACCAGGGATATTTCACTCCTATCTTTTATTCCTCTCTCCTTAACTTTTTCTCTTCCCTTCATTCTCCTTCTAGCTCTCTCTAGATTTTCTCCTGCTCAACTTCCTTCCTTGACAAAATCATTATAATGGCCTTTCTCTCTCTCTGTCTCCATACATACCTTGCACAGGTTAGCTGCAAATCTGGCCACTTTAAAACTAGTCAAAACTATTGCAAAAGATGAGAAACAATTTAAGCATCTATTCACATACAAATAGAGGAAAATTATATTGACACAATAGAATGCAATCATGTGCCGCATCATGATGTTTCAGTCAACAACTGACCGAACATAGGACAGTGGTCCCCTAAGATTTGCACCATACAGCGTCGATGTGTAATAGGCTATACCATCTAGTTTATGTAAGTACTGTAGGACAGGAAGAAATTTTCCTCTCCTGTTCTAGGTTCTTCCACCTGGTCTAAGAATTAAACTGACATGAGACAGATTAAGAGGAGAAAACAAACAAAAGTTTAATAACATGTATACATGGGAGAAACCCAGGAAAACTGAGTAACTCACCTTAAAGGCCAAAGCCCTCACCTTAAACACCATCCTCAGCTAAAGACAAAAGAAGATGGGGGGTGCGGCGAGTCAGGGACTTCAAAGGGAAGGCAGGCAATTCACAGGTAGGTGAAAAGGAGCAAACGTTTGGAAAACAAATGTTTGGCCACAGAGAAACAAAGGGCAGTCCAATAAACAAGTTTTTGAGGTTCCTCCCTGTCTACCACCTAGTTCAGTGTTACACTAAGGTGACAGCTCCTAAAATAATCCTCATGTTAAAGAGACACATTTTGGGGTGGCAAATTTTGTTCCCCTTCAGTACACTCTACGATGTTGGCACAATGGTGAAATCATCTAACGACATATTTCTCAGAACATATCCCCGTTGCTAAGTGACACATGACTGTACTAAGAAGCCATGAAAAAGAATAAAGTAGTTCTATACCTACAGATACACAGTATCAAATATATTATGAAGTGATAAAAGACAAAAAGAGCAAAGAATAATGCTACCATTTGTGAGGGTGAGGGTTTACGTGTGCACATATTCATAAATGCATAGGTTATCTAAGGAACAACACACACACACAAAAGAGTGATTACCTCCCAAGAGAAAATTGGGTAGCTGGTAGAAAACTTATATTTCACTACATCCGTTTTAAATTTTAAATAATAGGCATGTATCAACTATTAAAAATAAATATATATTTAAATAAAATAGTTTAAAAACCAGAAGGAAGTAGTCTCCCTGGAGACTGTTATTTACTTACTAGTAACAATGGGCCTGCCCTCACTGTGAGTCACCAAATGGTACGTGGGACTCGAGAGCTTATTCACCTCACCTGGGTGAGCAGATAATGTACCAGTATAGGACCAATCCATGGCTAATACTACAGGGAACTGAGTATACACAAACTCTTTTTAAAGATAATCTTCTGAACAAGATCTAAACCACAGAGCTCCTATTTCCTTATGTTCAATATTACTTACAAGTACAGTCATCAAAGTATGTTGCTGGATAAAAGCTTTGCTACAGAGAACATGAACTAATCTTTGCAGGCAACCCTAAGTCTAGAGAACCAAAATACATAACCAGGTAAAAAGTCAACGCAGGGCCAGCCCTGGTTGCCTAGTTAAGTTTGGTGCACTCCAGTTGGGCAGCCTGGGTTTGTTCCTGGGCACAGACCTACACCACTGTTAGCGGCCATGCTGTGCTGGCAGCCCACATACTGAAAAATAGAGGAAGACTGGCACAGATGTTAGCTCGGGGCAAATCTTCCTCAGGAAAAAAAAAAAAAAAAGCCAATGCAGGAAAAGGAAATGAAGATTCTAGTAAGTAGCTGACCCAATTCAAATCCTGATGCTGGGGGAACTTATAAGCAAAAACTTATTACTCATGAATAAAGTATTGAGACAGAATGTATAGAAAGTAAAAAGTAAAGGGCTTACTATCTAGAAGGGGAGACAAGGACACTAACACAAAAACTATTAAATAATTGAGCATAAGTCAAGATCAGAACTCACATTTAGTGACTCAGTTTGACTAGAGGATAAAATCATGGCGGCCCTGATTTTGTGGTTTCCTGTTACCCACTGCCTCCAGCCTGCATACCAGCCATCCAGCCATGTCCATCTTGGAATTCTCTTGCTCAAAACCCGAAATGTTCCCAACTATCTAAAATTTAACCTGGCAGTCTAGTGCAGACAATGAACTAGCACCATCAAGTTCTAGATCCAGCTCATCATACACTAACTGTTTAACTTTGGGAAAATTCCCTTAACTTCCAATGTCTTATTCGCAAAATGGGATAGTTAAATTATATGATCTTTAAACTCCATTTCAGCTATAGATTCCACTTGGTCAAGCAAATCTATACCTCACAACCCCTCAGCTTTTGTTCTAGCCAAATAATTCTCCAAGCTTCTTCCTACGAGGTTCTGCACAGCCCCTGCCTCCCTCCTAGACTCATCATACACACCCCCTATCCTGCACATTTCCCCTTCACTCTCTCCTCTCACACTATATAGGGCCTTCTTTCAGTTTCTCCAAGATGCAGCCTTCCTACCACCAAAGAGTTTTCCCATGTGCAGCACCACCACATCCCACCTATCCTCGGGGTTCTCAGTCAGGTCAGACTCAATGCTCTCTTTTTTAAAATAAATATTTCATAACATCCCTTTACCATTCTGAAACAAAATTTATAGATAATACAAACTAAACATAATTTTAAATGATTATATATATGTATATGTTATGCAGAGTCTTAACTATATTATAAAGGAGAAATAAAAGGAACATAATTCAGTATAAAATAATAATTATGCTAATAGTAAATGCTCTGGTACAATTACATTAAAAGGGAGTGAAGCAACAGAATACTACTGTTTTTCTTAACAAAGCTTGGAGGACTATTTGACCATTCAAACTATACATACGAAAGTATAACTCTGAGTTATAAAAACAACAAAAAACTAGGAATCAAGAAAGCTGAGTTCCAATACCAGCTTTGCCAGTAACAAGCCTAAAATCACTTCTAAATATTTTCTTTTAATTTTTTAAAGTCACTTCACCTGTCTCACCTTCAGTTCCAGCCTAAGTAAAGAGCGCTGAATAAAGGCAGCACAGTCCCTGGGTGGTGACCAAGCAGGTGGAACTCCAAGTCCAAGCTTACTTCAACCAGAACAGCAGCTCAGCTAGGATTTGTTTATATACTACAGCTAGCATCTGGTTTTTTCTTTTTTTGTGGGGGAGGCAGGGGGCGCCTGATTCATAATTTAATGGCTGTGCAGGTCCCTGTCCCTTATTTCTGCCACTCACAGGCCCACTGCCTTGGGGTCAGGGTTTTCTGCTCAAAGGCATGGATGTCCAGAAGCTCTTTGGCTAGGCACGTGTTCACCAGCTGGCGTCTCTGAAGCTGCAGCTCCCTCTGGAACTTGGCTGACACCACCAGGACTTGGAAGCTAGACGCACAACAATTGGGAGTCATGTCCTCCACTTGCTCATGCTCCACCTGCAGGTCCTGCTGCAGCTTCTCCCAGAGGTACTCAGTGCTGAGTTCCACTGCAGCAGCCCAGCCAGGATAGAACCCCAGCTCAGACCCCAGCCACCTAGCATCTGTTTATATAAGGCTTCTCTGTTATTCCTTGTATGATAAAAAGGACTGTGACAACTTCTTATAAAACCAAACATGCAAATACCATACAACTCAACAATTGCACTCTGTTTTGTTTTTTCTTTTAAAGATTTTATTTTTTTTTTTTCCTTTTTCTCCCCAAAGCCCCCTGGTACATAGTTGTATATTCTTCGTTGTGGGTCCTTCTAGTTGTGGCACGTGGGACGCTGCCTCAGCATGGTTTGATGAGCAGTGCCATGTCCGCACCCAGGATTCGAACCAACGAAACACTGGGCCACCTGCAGCAGAGCGCGCGAACTTAACCACTCGGCCACGGGGCCAGCCCCTGCACTCTGTTTTTTTTTTAAAGATTTTATTCTTTTCCTTTTTCTCCCCAAAGCCCTCCAGTACATAGCTGTATATTTTTAGTTGTGGGTCCTTCCAGTTGTGGCATATGGGACGCCGCCTCAGCATGTGCCATGTCGGCGCCCAGGATTCGAACCAGCAAAACCCTGGACCACCGCAGCGGAGTGTGAGAATTTAACCACTCGGCCACGGGGCTGGCCCCAGCAATTGCACTCTTGGGCATTAATCCCAGAGAAACAAAAACGTGTTCACACAAAAAACAAATGCTCATACTTGCTTTATTCGTAACAGCCAAAAACTGGAAAAAATCCAAATCTTTCAACAAGTGACTGGTTAAACAAACTGTGGTTCATCCATATTATGGAATTCTACTCAGCAATAAAAAGGAACAAACTATTAGTAAAAGCAACATTTGGATGAATCTTCAGGGAATTAAGCCAAGTGAAAAGCGACAATCTCAAACGGTAACATATTATTGTGTGATTCCATTTTCAAACAGTTTTGAAATGACAAAATGGAAGACAGATTGGCTGTTGCCAGAGGTTAGAGATAGCAGAGGAGAGTGGAAGGTGGGAGGGGTGGGTGCTAGAGGTAGGTGTGGTTATAAAGATGTAACACAAGGGATCGTTGTAGTGTTGGAACTGTTCATTACCTTGACTGCAGCGGTGCATAAAAAACCTACACAGGTGATAAAATTGTATAGAACTTAATACACACACACACAAGTAAAACTGGGGAAATCTGAATAACGTTAGTGGACTGTATAAATGTCAATATCCTGGCTGTGATACTATACTACAGTTTTATAAAATGTTACCATTGGGGGAAACCCAGTCAAGTATACAAAGGAACTGTTTATTTCTTCTTTTTTTCTTTAAAGATTTTATTTTTCCTTTTTCTCCCCAAAGCTCCCCAGTACATAGTTGTGTATTTTTAGTTGTGGGTCCTTCTAGTTGTGGCATGTGGGATGCCGCCTCAGCATGGCTTGCTGAGTGGTGCCACGTCCGTGCCCAGGATCCAAATCGGGGAAACCCTGGGCCATCGAAGTAGAGTGTGCGAACATAACCACTCAGCCACGGGGCCAGCCCCTCTTTATATTATTTCTTAAGACTGCACATGAATCTACTGTTATCGCAATTAAAATTTCAGTTAAAAAAAGCCTAAAAACCTAAATCCACTGGGCTAGAGGCTCCTTAAAGCTGGAACCAGGGCATTTGATGGTCCTCTGTGCTTTTCAAACTGTCAGTAGTAGGGGTCTAGTGGGGGTTTTTCCCCCTAATTGTAGTAATCCAATATTTTCCTAAAATACAATTAAAATAATTAATAGAAAAGTAAAGACAAAATGCAAGCCCACATTTTATTATTAACTCTCAATTTCTGTGGGATGTCATAGTAGACACGGCAATCAGCACAAGGATCACACTTTTGAGTAGTGATGCATCAAGACAACTAAGCCTACTCATAAATTCTTAGCACACCAGTTCTATCTCCCGAACATTCAACACACAGCCATCATTTGACTAAAGAGATACTTCCCACGTTTATGAAAAATACTTACGTGTGGAAAAAACCCTCCCATATATTCATGAAAAAGCCCATCAGAGCCAAAAAAACAAACAAAACACTTCAGGAACCAATCTCTTTATAAAAGAAAGTTAGATGTTCTTTTAAGCCTTGATAGACTAACTAAGAAATCATTCTTTAAAATATACACACTGCAAATCACACACCTGAGATGACAGGAAGGCAACTCAAGGTGTTCTGGGAAACCCTTTGTGGGAAACTGTCGGGACTGGGTTTCAGGGTAGCAGCACTCTGAATATGAAACTGTCTCTTTTCTGATGCTCCAATTTTTCATCTGACTATCTTTCTCCTTAATTTAAGTTCAAGTGTAGATATTATAGACAGTATTTATTAGCTCAAATAAAAGTAATAAATAATAGGAGTTGAGGAAAGAACATGAAAAGTAAAATCTAGGAGTAATTCCCAAGTTTCACTTAATTTTATCCCATAGTTTCAAACTCCTTTTAAAATAAAATTCTTACCAATGATACTAACAAACAGCTAAACTGACTGCTTTGAGGTTCACATCTTTTCCCTCTCTATGCCAACTCTTAGAGATTAAGAAATACACAGCAAAATGTTGACAACCAAGTGATACACAAAAGGAAAACCTAGCACATGGATAATCTGATTAACAGGCCCAATACTTAACAAAACACATTTATTAATGGAACTGAAAAAGGAAACAGAATTATTCAGAAATGAAAAGGAAGTACTGACATGCTACAATACAGATGAACCTTGAAAACATTATGCTAAGTGAAAGAAGTCAGTCACAAAAGATTGCATATTACATGATTCCATTTATATGAAATGTCCCCAGTAGGCAACTCTAGAGAGGCATAAAGTAGATTAGTCATTTGTTAGGGCAGGGAGTAGGGATGGGATTGGACACTAATAGCTAAAAGGTTTCTTTTTGAGGTAATGAAAATTTTCTGCAATTGATTTTGGTATGGTTGTACAACTCTGAATATGCTAAAAATCTCTGAATTGTACACTTTAAATGGATTGATTGTATGGTATATGAATTATGTATAAATAAAGCTGTTGCAAAAAGAATGCGAAAAAAGGAAACAGGAGTAGACTCCACAGACAGTAGACAATAAATGTTTATTAAATATATAACAAAAAGTAAATAAAATGAAAATAGATAAAATGCTTATATAGAAAAAGTACAGAATTTTTTCACATACACTTAGTAGCTGAGATGCGGAAGCAAAACTGAATCGTCTATTGAGTAGAAATAGAAGAAGGAAGAAATGATTGGTCTTAGAATACTTTTATGCAGATCAACTAAAGAGCTATGCATATTATATGTGTAGGTTAGGACTATCTACCATTCATGGTACAATATACATCAATTTCCCTTTCCCTATGTAATTCCAACCTCTGCTAATTATTTAGGTAATTTAAAAGAAGAGACTATGATATTCAAACACTGTGACTCAATAGTTCCAAGTCCTAACGTGTCATCCCTAACAAATAATGGTTGTGTAAAGATTTAGTTCATAGACACTCACTATAAAGTTATTCCCAAAGGAAAAGTAAATTAATTAATAACAAAAGTATCTAACAAAAGAAGATTGATTAAATTGTGTTATATCCATATGATGGAATACTATAGAGACTTTAAAAATCATGTTGTAAAAGAGTATTTAATGACTTGAAAAATGTTACTATATTAAGGAAAGAAAACTGGTGGCAGAACCGTAGGTGTAACATGATCCCAATTTTGCCTTTTAAAAACATACATAAAAACGAAATTGGAGGGGCCAGCCTGGTGGTACAGTGGTTAAGTTTCCACATTCTGCTTCAGCAGCCCGGGGTTTGCCAGTTCAGATCCCGGGTGCTGACCTATGTACCACTTGTTAAGCCACACTGTGGCAGGCATCCCACATATAAAGTAGAGGAAGATGGGCATGGACGTTAGCTCAGGGCCAGTCTTCCTCAGCAAAAAAGAGGAGGATTGGCAGCAGATGTTAGTTCAGGGCTAATCTTCCTCAAAAAAAAAAAGCTTCAAAGGGAGGCATTAAAAACAAAAACAACACAAAATTGGAAAGACACAAAATGGAAGGAAGGAAAGAAAAATCTCTGCCATCTTCCAGAAAATGACTTGGAATTTTAAACTCAAAAGTTAATTGTTAGATGTGTTAAATTTCATTTTGTTAGTTTTAGTCTGGTCTGTTGAACTCTTTTAGAACTTGGATCCTGGGGCTGGCCCCGTGGCCGAGTGGTTAAGTTCGCGCACTCCGCTGCAGGCGGCCCAGTGTTTCGTTGGTTCGAATCCTGGGTGCGGACATGGCACTGCTCATCAAACCATGCTGAGGCAGCGTCCCACATGCACAACTAGAGGGACCCACAACGAAGAATATACAACTATGTACGGGGGGCTTTGAGGAGAAAGAGGAAAAAATAAAATCTTAAAAAAAATAAAAAAATAAAAATAAAAATAAATAAATAAATTCATGTGCTCCGCTTCAGTGGCCCAGGGTTTCGCTAGTTCGGATTCTGGGCGCGGACATGGCACCGCTCAACAGGTCATGTTGAGATGGCATCCCATACAGCACAACCAGAGGCACTCACAACTAGAATATACAACTATGTACTGGGGGGCTTTGGGGAAAAGAAGAAAAAAAAAAAAGATTGGCAACAGATGTTAGCGCAGGTACCAATCTTTAAAGGGAAAAAAAAGAACTTAGATCCTATTATTCGACATAAAGAATTAATCTCAGCCACGGCTCACAGTTATATCACCTCAAAATTTTACAAGGACTTCTTCAATATTGGTCCTAATCACTAAATTATAAAACTGTCCTCAAAAAGCAGTATGCAGAAAAGTGTACAGACTATACTAACATACATACATACATATATATATATATGGTAAATAGTAGAAAAGTAGAATATATACACACATATACATTTGTTTGAAAAAGGAAAAAATCTCTGAAGGGCATACAAGAAAGTGATGGCTTTGGTTGCCTGTGGGGAAGAGAACAGCGTGGCTGGAGGAAAGAAGCCTTTGGTAACTTCAAATTTTGAATGGCTATATTATCTATTTGAAAACATCGAAAAAAGTTAAATTCAAAAATTATCTTTCAATAAGTCTGATGGCCCTCCAGCTTGACACAGATTCATTAAGCAAATAATTTATGGCTGGTTAAAAAAACATGCCCTAAAACCACGTGATGACACAATCATCCATTCTCATATCTCTATCTTCTTCCAAAGACTTCCAAAGACTGAAACTCTATGCAATTGGAAACACAGAACACTGGAAATACTCATCCTGAACACTAAACAGAGACCCAAGAGACCCCATTTCCTAGTCTAACAACTAAGCTGTCCCTAAGTCTCCTCTTTAAATTCTGAGATTCTACAAGATAATTAAATAATAATTATTCTATTTCTGCAAGCACATGTGTGTGTCTAGGCTCCCCCTGAATCTCCACATAGCTCTTCCCCAATATGACTAGATATCAAAGAATCTCTTTAAGGAAAAAAGTCTGTGTAGCACAGACCTGAACATATAATAAGTGTTTGGAAAAGAAGTGTTAAATTGAAAAATGACAACTCACTTTGAGAACTTCAATGAAAAGTAAAAGAGATACTTAAATGTAAAATGACCCCAATTAAAATAAATTTTATATACAAAAATGTACAGAGAAAGGTACACAGGCTATATGCCTGAGTATAACAGTAGTTATCTTGGAGGAAGGCAATGGAAATGGGGAGAACAGAGGAGGCTGGAGTGAGAAGGTCTGAAAGGGGACGTTTCACTTTTTACTCTATTTTCCTTCTTTATTTGAATTTTTTACAACTAGCATATGGTTACTGACTAACTAAGGACATCTCAGGGAAGGCAAAAATCTACCTTAACGCTAATTCCTATTAACTTTTCTTTTAGAAAATAGCAGGAGTGTTATCTTTTTCTTTTTTGTTTTGTTTTGGTTTTTCTCTTAAAGATTGGCACCTGAGCTATCAACTGTTGCCAATCTTTTTTTTTTTCCCCCGCTTTTTTTCTCTCCAAATCCCCCTAGTACACAGTTGTATATTTTAGTTGTGGGTCCTTCTAGTTGTGGCATGTGGGACGCAGCCCGAGCATGGCCAGAGAAGCAGTGCCATGTCTACACCCAGGATCTGAACCAGCGAAACCTTGGGCTTCGAAAGGCGCGAACTTAACCACTTGGCCACAGGGCCAGCCCTGTTATCTTTTTCTAAAAGAGAAGCATATTTTTCCTCACAGAAGAAATTAGCCAAAATTTGAATCTCTCACAAACCATATACACATATGTACATACACAGCCCTTTTAAACAAAATTAAGGCAGTTTTCCTGTTCCTCCTGATGTGTCTCTTCTTCCTAGAAACCCAGTTAACTTGCAAAATGTTCAGTATCTCTCTAATGCAAATTTCCCTTTCCCACACCCACTGTCATAGTTAAGCATCCCTCACTGCTCTTCTGGACTATTCTAACACCTCCCCCTCCTTGTTTCCCAGTCTTTGAAGGGAATCGTTCCAAGTCTGCCCTCAGATCACAGAAATATATTTTATAATTCTACTCCAAGGATGTTGGGTTTCTTGTACAAAAGCAATCAATAGGACACCTGAGCAATTCTCCAAATAATTTTATGTTTAGGAGTAACCAAATTAATACTTTTCTTTTTTTGTGTGTGTGTCCTTTGCCCATTTTTTTTAAAGTTTTGTTGGTTTCTTTTTGAGGAAGATTAACCCTGAGCTAACATCTGCTGCCAATCCTCCTCTTTTTGCTGAGGAAGGCTGGCCCTGAGCTAACATCCATGCCCATCTTCCTCCACTTTCTATGTGGGACGCCTACCACAGCATGGCTTGACACACAGTGCCATGTCCGCACCCAGGATCTGAACCGGTGAGCCCTGGGCTGCCGAAGCGGAACATGCACACTTAACCAATGTGCCACCAGGCCGGCCCCAAATTAATATTCTTGATAGTAGCCTTTCCCCCATAGGGCTAGTGGCAAGCCATCAATGCCACCATGCAAGAGCTCCAAATCATCAGGCAATGTACTGAAGGCTGACTTTACTTAAAAGTAGATTATGATGACAGCATGTAAACAGACAAAAGTATACGCTACACAAAAGCAGAACCAATATAAGCCAATAATGATCTGTATATAGCAAAGCAGGAGGCTTTACCGTCAGGCAAAGCAGTCTGAATTCCAGCTCTGCCACTAACAAATTTTGTAATCTTGGATAATTCTTTTTTTCAGATTGGCATCTGAGCTAACATCTGTTGCCAATCTTTTCTTCTTCTTCTTCTTCTTCTTCTTCTTCTCCCCAAAGCCCCCCAGTACATAGTTGTATATTCTAGTTGTAGGTCCTTCTGGTTCTGCTATGTGGGACGCCGCCTCAGCATGGCTTGACAATTAGTGCCAGGTTCACACCCAGGATCCGAACTGGCAAAACCCCAGGCCACCAAAGCAGAGCACGCACACCAAACCACTCGGCCAAGGGCAGGCCCCTTGGATAATCCACTTTTTAAAATCCAAGTTTACAGGGCCAGCCCAGTGGCACAGCAGTTAAGTTTGCATGTTCCACATCAGCGGCCCGGGGTTCGCAGGTTCAGATCCTGGGTGCGGACATGGCACTGCTTGGCAAGCCATGCTGTGGCAGATGTCCCACATATAAAGTAGAGGAAGATGGGCATGGATGTGAGCTCAGGGCCAGTCTTCCTCAGCAAAAAGAGAAGGATTGGTAGCAGATGTTAGCTCAGGGCTAATCTTCCTCAAAAAAATAAAACAAAATAAAATCCAAGTTTACTCCTATAAACTGGAGATAACACCACCTACTTCACAGACTTTTTGAAAGGATTAAGAGATAAAGCATAGAAAGATTTAGCATAGTGCCTGGTACACACACTATAAGCATTCCATAAACTTTGGCTATCATTATTAATATGCCTAACACAGGGTCGTACCCAAGCAGGAGCTCAACAAATATTACTTCACATCCAGTGTTAAATTCCCTGCTCAAAATAATACAGTGACTGCTAAGTGGTAAAGCTAAGATCATCCATTTTGTTTTGTTTTGTTCCTGATGCTAAGCCCAGAGCTATTTCTATAACGTAAAAACTTCCAGGAAGGGATGGTGGCAGAGGGGGCATAGTTTTCAATCAAAAATGAATGCATGTGAATAGACACCTCCATCTTATTCACCTATGCATTAACTGCACTATCAGTGTAACACTAGCCAAGGTAGAAAACTGAGTAAATACAATTTTTTAAAGTTTTACTTTAATGATACTTTAAACATTATAGTTAGTGTCCATTTTGTTTAATTTTCTAATAGTTATATAAGGTTACCTTTTAATGTTCAAAATAGCTGAATTTCTCTACTTTTTCATTATACGCATTTATTATAGTCACCTTTCATGGTGAATACGACACTCAAAATTCAAAAGCACAAAAGGATATACAATAAAGTCTCCCACCACCCAGGTCCCTCAGTAACTCAGGTTCCTCTCTCCAGAGGCAACCAACATATACCAGTTTATTGGGCATCCTTTCAGAAATACTGCATTTATAAGCAAGCAAATAGATATATTCTATTGCCTTCTTTTTTAAAAAATGTAATGGTAGAAATCTATACATACTGTGACCATACTTTTTTTTTCTAACTTTACCCATTTATGTGGTGAAATCATTCCACATCAGAACGTAAAAACTTTCTTCATTCTGTTTTACGGCTACAGAGCATTCAAGCATATGGATGTATATTATTTTTTAAAGTCAATCCCTAGGCCAGCCCCGGTGGCCTACTGCTTCCACTTAAGTTTGGCACGCTCCACTTCGGCGGCCTGGGTTCAGTTCCTGGGCATGGACCTACACCACTCGTCCGTCAGTGGCCATGCTGGCACAGCGGCTCACATACAGAGGAAGACTGACAACAAATGTTACCTCAAGACAAATCTTCCTCAGCAAAAAGAGGAAGACTGGCAATAGATGTTAGTTCAGGGAGAATCTTTCTCAGAAAAAAATAAAGTAAATTCCCTACTAATGAACATTTAAGTTACTTCAAGAACTTTGTGGGGCTGGCCCCATGGCCAAGTGGTTAAGTGGTTAAGTTCAGCCACTCCGCTTTGGTAGCCCGGGTTTCGCCAGTTCGGATCCCAGGCACAGACATGGCACTGCTCATCAGGCCATGCTGAGGCAGTGTCTCACATAGCACAACCAGAGGGACTCACAACTAGAATATACAACTACATGCTGGAGGGTTTTGGGGAGAAGAAGAAAAAAAAAAGATTGGCAACAGATATTTGCTCAGGTGCCAATCTTTAAAAAAAGAATTTTGCTATTAAAAACAACGCAACAAATAACCTTGTCCATGCATCATTTTGCATATGTGAGTTTAGCTAAAGGATAATTCCTACCAAAACTATTAATGGGTCAAAGAGTATGTGCATTCATAATTTTAATAGATATTGCAAAAACACTCTCCTTAGAAGTTGCAACAATTTATACTTTCAGGAACAACGTATGAAAATATCTTCCCCCCAATCCTATTCAAAAGTATTAAAATATTTTATCTTTGCCAAGTTGATAGGTGAAAGTTCATGTCATTTTAAGTAATTTAATTTTTATTATTTAATAATAAATTTTAAAATAAATAAAAAATAATTAAAACAATTTAATTTTAAAGATTTTTTTTTTTCCTTTTTCTCCCCAAAGCCCTCCAGTACATAGTTGTATATTCTTCGTTGTGGGTCCTTCTAGTTGTGGCATGTGGGACACTGCCTCAGTGTGGTTTGGTGAGCAGTGCACTGTCCGTGCCCAGGATTCGAACCAACAAAACACTGGGCCGCCTGCAGCAGAGCGCGTGAACTTAACCACTCGGCCATGGGGCCAGCCCCTAAAATAATTTAATTTTAAATAATTTAAATTTTAAATAATTTGGGTTTCTCTTAAAGGTAAAGTACTTCACTACGTAAATCCACCCAAAAAATTTTCTCTAAGATTATATTTTAAAGCAAACATTACTGACACTGACAATAATATATGAAGACTTCAGAAAGGACTGGGCTCCTTAAAAATATTTTCCTTTACTTAAAACAGATCCCAACTTTAGCATCCAACTAGATGCAGTCAAATGCAAAACTTCTCTAATTTACTAAATAGTTCATTTTCAAAATAGACAATACTACATTGGATTTTACTCTCCATGCCCAGTAATGAAGAAATACTATTTGTAATTTTAAAGATTTTATTTTTTTCCTTTTTCTCCCCAAAGCCCCCTGGTACATAGTTGTATATTCTTCGTTGTGGGTCCTTCTAGTTGTGGCATGTGGGACGCTGCCTCAACATGGTTTGATGAGCAGTGCCATGTCCGCGCCCAGGATTCGAACCAACGAAACACTAGGACGCCCTCAGCGGAGCACGTGAACTTAACCACTCGGCCACGGGGCCAGCCCTGTAATTTTAAAACTAAAGTCCTCATCTAGAGAAATCACTGCTTATAAATGAATTCAAAATTAGTGGTTAGGTCAAAATAACTCTTAGGGAACTGACAAGATAGGATTTTCTTGCTTTTGTAGGTGTTTTTCCTCCTCAAAGTCCCAGTACATAGGTGTATATTTTAGTTCTAAGTCCTTCTAGTTCTTCTATGTAAACCACCACCACAGCATGGCTATTGGCAGACGAGAGGCGTGGTTCTGCACCCGGGAACAGAACCCAGGATGCCAAAGGGGGGAGCGTGCCAAACTTTAACCACTAGGCCATCAGGGTTGGCTCAGATTTTCTTGTTTTAAGTGCTTGCTTTTTATTTTGTAAAATAATACATGGTTTGGGAAATAACATGAAACGAGAATTAGGTAACTAAAATAAGATTTGGGAGTTACTGAGATTTCTGTTAAAAGCAAAAGTTTAGACTACTGAGAGGGAAAAGTCACCCTGCCCCAATGTACGTCCACTCACAGCTTTTCTACAGGAAGAGGCACACTCATTAAGAGCTCAACTATTCAGCAGTAAAGAAAATAATCCTAAATCCCCCACGTGCAGAGTCACTCTGTCATAAGGGTTTGTAATGACACACAACCATATACTTGCCTGAAACAAGCTGCCTGGGCCCCAAAGTTAGTCAGAAAATCTGTGTGTCCTATGTGTCTCCTTCTATGCGTCTAAGTACTATTCACGGTAGATATAATGTTAATGTTCACATTTCTTTTCTTTCTCATGTGAATATGACAAAAAAGGCGAAACAGTACAAATGCTTCTCTATTTGGGTTTTTTTTTTTTTGGTTAAAAGATTAATAACTGTAGTCTATTGGCTCGTTTACTCAAAAGTAAGCTTATGTCTATCTTCCTCTATTCCCAGTACTTTAGGATCAAGCTTAGTAACAAGTTTCAATATACCATACAAACAAATTACCTGAGCAGAAGGGGGAAAAATATTCTGAGTTTTCTTACTTGAAAACTCTGTAAAGATGATCTACACAAGCTTACTAGAACACCTAACTACATTAGGTCATACATTAAGCATTTTTGTTAGTTACATATATATGACCAACCACAAACAAGTCTTTCTAACTGTAAAGCCAAGGCAAAAAGAAAAGCTTATCATACATTCAAAGCAAAGGCATAATCCATCAAATAACTAATTCACTAAATCTTAACTCTTATCCATACAACTGGATAAAAAACATAACACTTTAAACCTATACAGTCTCTTTCAACCTTCCTTGGAAGGACGAAAAAATAAAGAACTGTATGAGGTAATCAGTTAAAAGCACAAACTCTAGAGTCAGAAAGACCTGAGTTTGAAACATGACTCTTCCACTTGAAAGCTGTTTGCCACTTGGCATGTTACCTCCCAAACTTCAGTTTCCTCATCTCTTAAATGAGGATATCATTAGTACTTCATTACAAGTTTGTTATGAAGATAAAATAATATAAAAAGAGCACTTGGCATAATCTGACACATAAGTATCCAATAAATGTTAACTATTGTTATAGTCTGTCTAATTCCATACAGTAAGCCACACAGTTTTTCTAATAGGCTATATTGACAGCCATAGTTTTAAATAACAAAAGAACATAAAACAACACAAAGAATACACAGAATTTTAAAATCACTGATTAAATATAACTGCCAAGGGGGCCGGCCCTGTTGCAGAGTGGTTAAATTCCCACGCTCCACTTTGGTGGCCCTGGGTTTCACTGGTTCAGATCCTGGGCACAGACATGGTACCATTCATCAGGCCATGCTGCGGCGGCATCCCACATGTCACAGCTAGAAGGACCTACAACTAGAATATACAACTATCTACTGGGGGACTTTGGGGAGAAGAAGAAGAAAAGAGAAAAGAAGATTGGGAACACGTGTTAGCTCAGGTGCCAATCTTTAAAAAAAATAATAAAAATAAATAAATAGGTGCTGGCCCAGTGGTGCAGGGGTTAAGTGCGCATATTCCACTTTGGCAGCCTGGGGTTCACCAGTTCGGATCCCAGGTGCGGACATGGCACTGTTTGGCAAGCCATGCTGTGGCAGGCGTCCCACATAAAGTAGAGGAAGATGCGCATGGATGCTAGCTCAGGGCCAGTCTTCCTAAGGAAAAAGAGGAGGATTGGCAGCAGATGTTAGCTCAGGGCTAAGCTTCCTCAACAAATAAATAAATAAATAAAATAATTGCCTGTGGCTCAAAAAAAGACAGTGAATTCTTCATAAATTAAAGGTAAAATAATTGTTTCTGGTTACTATGGCACACATAGCTATTTTATATACAGAATTATGTGTGTGTGTGTGTGTGTGTGTGTGTGTGTATAACACTCCTTGTAGGTAGAATGAGAACCTAAAACCCAGAAGCATCTCAGTTAGGAAAAATATTAATAATGAAATGGCGGGTGAAGAATATAAAGAGTTAAGACAACTAATGATTTCCAATAAAAATGTGAAATTTCTACAGCCATCCAAACAACAAAAATAAAATAATTTCAATTGATCACAACCTTGTCCAAAATCAACCACCATCTACTCTACTCCTATGGATGTTTCCTTAGGCTCACAGTGCAAAAACCAAGCGTGTTAAGAAAATTCCAGGGGGCTGGCCCAGTAGTATAGTGGTCAAGTTAACGTGCTCCACTTCGGCAGTGGCCTGGGGTTCACAGGTTCAGATCCCAGGCACAGTCCTACTCACCTCTCATCAAACCAAGCTGTGGCAGCCTCCCATATAGAAGAAGCAGGAAAACTGGCACAGATGTTAGCTCAGGGACAATTTTCCTCAAGCAAAAAGAGGAAGATTGGCAACAGGTGTTAGCTCAGGGCCAATCTTCCTCACCAAAAAAAGAAGAAAAAATCCAGCTGTTTCTACCCATGATACTCTCCCCAAAATTAACTATAATGAATCTTAATTAAAGGGAATGATATCTAGGGGCCAGCCCTGTAGCCGAGTGGTTAAGTTCGCGTGCTCTGCAGCAGTGGCCCAGGGTTTCGCCGGTTCGGATCCTGGGTGCAGACATGGCACTGCTCATCAGGCCATGCTGAGGCGGCATCCCACATGCCACGACTAGAAGGACCCACAACTAAAAATACACAACTATGTACTACGGGGCTTTGGGGAGAAAAAGGAAAAATAAAATCTTAAAAAAAATAAAATATTAAAAAATATATATATTAAAGGAAAGGATATCTATATAACTGATAAATATGGAACCTAACTTTTGAAAATATACAACCAGAGAGATAAGTTTTAGCTAACAAATTATAATTTTTGTTCAGATAACATAACAGCAGCAATTTGTAATGCTTTATAAAGCTAGAGGAAAACACTGATTTTACCACCATCTAAATACAAGACCTATACTAAATCAGTAGTTCAAGAATAAACTATTTTAAATGACCATATTTCAACTATTTAATAAAAATTAATTACTGTGTAACTACATGTAAATAACTTGTCGGAGGTAGTTGGTGGCCTGGCTACAAAAACTGAGCATCTCTATTTCAAAGAGCAGGTCTTCAGTTTAATTCCTAAAAAAATTGTCAATAGGTTAAAGTATTAAAGAAACATTAAAGAAAACTTTAAATTGTATTAAACTTATAATTCTGACAATCTGATATGCTCATTATTTACATCACAAAAGCTTAATCATTCAAGTTAGTAAAGTATAAATGTCTCAAAATGGAGTTTGACCTCTTGTTGACAGTCACCTCAGATTTCTTCCAGTGGCTCAGCAGGTAAGGAATTCATGGAATTCAGGTCTTCAAGGTCTAGTAAGCACTGTGGTTAAACCACCCAGTCAACACCAAATTATGTGGGGCAATGCCTGCTCATTATCCAACTCCTTTGACTCCTCCCATCTTTTCTCTACTTCACAACTGCCATTATTTCTCAATGGTAGGAGGAGATAGATATGAAATTAGTAAATATTATAAATTAGTTATTAGAAATGCAAGGAAAAACTATGGTCAGGAATGTGGTTAAACTGCAGTTTACATAAAGCTTCTGGATTACCAATGGATTTCTTTTAATCCACATAATCCTCCTCCTGAAGGCATGGATAATCAGGATCGCATTTCCCTTGAAGGCAAATGAGCATTTGTCAGGTGGTCTCCCAAGTGGCCAGAGCACCATGGGATGACACGCTACAGGGTCAGGGATGTGGCAGCCCTTCTTGGGTTTGCACTAGGGGATTCTGAGCTGCAGACCTGGCTCTAGCAACATCCACAATACAGGGGACTGTCCAGATTAACATTCTATATTTTAGCAGTAACTACTCCTGGCTAAAGGGCCAACTGATAATAACCTCAGGTGACCTGCTTTAAATATTTGAGGAAATGAGGAGATGTACATTCTTGGTAAAGAGGTGGGGAAAAGATAGATTCTGAAGCCAGGACTCAGGGTAAGGATTTGTGAATTTTCTGAGGAAATGATGGAATTTCTAGATTATTAACTGCCTTAGCCTAGAACCAAGTTAACAGGAGAATGAAAAGCTACACTAACCACACCTCTTAGCTATACAGATAGCATATCCTTCCTTCAATCCCTAGGAAAGCTGAATACCTAAAACAACTGTTAAGTGCTGGAATAAAATGGACAGGCTAGCAGAAAGTGACAATGCTAGAGAGAGACCAGGGAGAAAAGCTCAGACTTTATAACACAATCCTTGGCAAAATTAATTTCTAGCTTACCATGTGGTAGCAGAAAATGGGAATTCTGGGTTTACCAAAGAGAGATGAGAAGATACGTGATGCCATCCATTACGATTTTATCACGGACTTGGCCCCAAATTTCTTTGTTAGACAGCCCCTATTGTAACCCGACATTATGGGATTTGCCTCACATAACATGTTACAGAAGTTATACAATAACTTTTCTTAATTTAAAGCCTTTATAACCATTTCTCCATCTACAACGTTAAATACTTTATCGTATGTAAACTCATTATGTTGAAGACTGGACTTCTCTCACTTATATATTGAAAAGAAAACCAACAATTAGGTTGATCAACTATCTACTCATTCCAGTTCTGATATATTCTATCTATGAGAAATTTTCTCTTTAAAAACCAAGTAAGGGGCCAGCCCCGTGGCCGAGTGGTTAAGTTCTCGTGCTCCGCTTTGGGGGCCCAGGGTTTCACCAGTTCGGATCCTGGGAACGGACATGGCACCACTCATCAAGCCATGCTGAGGCAGCGTCCCACATAGAAGAACTAGAAGAACATACAACTAGAATATACAGCTATGTCCTGGGGGGCTTTGGGAAGGGAAAAAAAAGAGCAAGATTGGCAATAGATGTTAGCTCAGAGTCAATCTTCCTCACTAAAAAAAAGGAAAAAAGAAATATGCAGTCTGCATTATTAGAGCAACTGGTAGCTAACATACTATACACACCCAACCATACATCTAATCCCTTTCATTTTCCCTCTCTCAACTAAAGCTTATGACTCAGAATTATTTAACCTGGAGATGATACCATAAAGGCTACCATGGAATATATGGGAGAACAACAGGTTTTTCTAAAAAGGAAGTGCACCAGTTTGAAGTCACTCTAAGGGGTAAAGCTGGACCAATGGCTGGAAAATCCAAGAAGACAAACCTTGATTATGAAAAAGTAAAAAGACCTCTTCAAGAAAAGGTTAGTTTCCTCTCTCACAAGGTGTTCTAGCAGACATTAGGCTACCGAAGGCTCACAGGCACTCCTTAGAAAAATAGCCCATACAATCAGGGAATGGCGGGAGGGCAGAAGGAAAACAACCCAAGTGTTAGAATTTGAGGAGTGGGGTGAGAGGTAAGAGAAGGGAAGTTGACCCACACAAGCCGGAAAATCTATGATATTCTCCCTCATCTTCCTTTGCTTCTACTAAATGTTCAGTCAGCATTAATCTTCTGGTCTAGGATTTCCTCCTCCAATGTATTTTTTCCCTATATTCCTGCTCTGACAATGGAACTGTACACTTCTGATTTTTCATACCCTTCTTTGTTCACATACCTGCCAGACAGTCTTCAGGGCTACAGACTTGGTCTCAGGCGGAGAAAAAAATCCTAACTTATTTGCCTCTTTCTACAATATGACAAAGCTCTCAAATGAGCAGTTAATAGAAACCAAATGATAAGGATTTATTCCCAAGATACAGTAATATAAGATAACACAAAATCAAGGGGCCGGCCCAGAGGCGCAGCGGTTAAGTTCGCACGTTCTGCTTTGGTGGCCCTGGGTTCTCTGGTTCCAATCCCAGGTGCGGACATGGCACCACTTGGCAAGCCATTCTGTGGTAGGTGTGCCACGTATAAAGTGGAGGAAGATGGGCACGGATGTTAGCTCAGGGCCAGTCGTCCTCAGCCAAAAGAGGAGGATTGGCATCAGATGTTAGCTCAGGGCTAACCTTCCTCAAAAAATAAAAAAAGATAACACAAAATCAAATGGTTCAGGGCCAGCCTGTGGCCAAGCGGTTAACAAGTGGTTAAGTTCACACGCTCTGCT
The DNA here is from genome assembly GCF_041296265.1 of Equus caballus. Lineage (NCBI taxonomy): Eukaryota > Metazoa > Chordata > Mammalia > Perissodactyla > Equidae > Equus > Equus caballus. The sequence continues at coordinate 84,877,308 of NC_091699.1, forward strand.
TCAGCAGCCCAGGGTTTTGCTGGTTCAGGTCCTGGGCGCAGACATGGCACTGCTTGTTGGGCCATGCTGGGGTAGCGTCCCACATGCCACAACTACAAGGACCCACAATTAAAATATGCAATCGTGTACTGGGGGGATTTGGGGAGAAAAATCAGAAAAGAAAAAGATTGGCAACAGTTGTTAGCTCAGGTGTCAATCTTTAAAAAAAAAAAAGAGCAAATGGTTCAGAGGATACAGACATACAGACGCGCACATGCACACACGCGATGGGGTAATCTCAGATTCAAAAAAATAGCATAAGTGAAATAAAAACACCTGCTCTCTGTAAAAATTCCAACTGCTACCCTATAGGAATTAGTATGCAACACTTAATCAAACTACCACATTCTAGAACTAATCCCCTCCAATCAAAACCAAAATTCAATGTCTCAAAAGGACAAAACAAGGCTGGAAAGCTTGTTTGGTTCCTTATTTGCAAAAATACTAATAATCCAGTACACAATGAACAAAATTCACATTTGTTTTTGTTATCAATGGCTTAACGTCTAAATGCTTAGCCTTTTCAGCACCCTAATGAAGACTGAGGGAGTAAGGACGCCTAAGAGAATAACTCTAGGCCTTCTGATTACTTCCTCATTTGCTCAAATCTGGGACCAAAAAAGGGTAAAGTGTGTTCTGCACATGTTATACTTGGAATCAGAAGACTTCATAACTTATTTCATTCACATATTCACTCATTCGACATTAGTTAAATATTCCAGACACTGTTCTGATTACTGAGAATACCAGGGAAGACAGACAAGGGCCTTGATGTCAGAGAGCTTATAGTATGTTGGAGGAAAAGCACCATGAACAAATGAACAAGAAAATAAGCAAGATAATTAGTTGATAATGCAGGTAAAGAGTCTGGATTTACTTCTTACTGTAATGAGAGGCCACGGGAGCAGGAAAGTAAGTAAAGATCACTCTGCTGTTCGAAAATGAATGGACTGTAGACCAGAGGCAAGGAGACAGTTAGGGAGGCACTACCGAGGAAAAAGTGGGATGGTGGCAATAAAAATAAAGTGAAGTAGATACAGTCTGGAGGTAAAAGTGAGAGGGTTTGCTGCTGGGGAAGGCCTAGGTTAGGGAATGAAAATCAAGAACTCCACTTTGGACATATGAAGTTTAAGGTGCCTATAGACAAATGAAGTGAAGATGTCACGGAGGCAGGTAGAAGAAATCTGAAGCTCAGGACTGGAGATAAAAACCTGAGAGTCAACAGCACATTAATAGTATTTAAACCACAGGACATGATGAGATCACTCACAAAGAATACAGGTAGAAAAAAGCAGAGGGACTGGCTTAGAAGCCGGGAGGCATCAGGATGTTCTGAATTCAGGAAAACAAGGAAAAGTCAACACAAGAGAGAGAAAGAGTGAAGAAAAGGAAAATCAAAAAAGTATAATATCTTGGAACGTTCCTTTATACAATGTGATTCTTTAGTCCACCACCTACCTCCCAACCTCCCAGCCACACAGACAAACTCAAATCCTATAAATGAAAAGACTGAGGCCCAGAAAGACTGAGTGACACCCCCAAATCCTCAGCTCTTTGGGACCCAGGTCCAGCCCTAGAACCAAAATGTGACTTCTGACCTCTAGTCTTCTGACAGCGGCTAGCAGGGCTTCTGTTGGGTTCATAGACAACAGGGACGATCACAAGACAGGAAGAACATAATGACACTACAAGAGACAACATAATTTAGTTTACGAAGTTCACTTTTAATTTTTTTCTATGGATTTTGTTCACATTCACACAGCATGTCGGATCAGAAGCCTTTAAAGGATGAGTCTCTAAGAAAAGCAGGAAATGCAGGCAAGAGGTGCAAAGTAGCAGTAAATCAAAACCCAACTCAATTTTCTCCACTTCTAAAAAACATCCTGACGGTGAAAGACCCTCAGCAGAGGTGAATCAGGGGGTGTAAAACAAAGTTTTTTGGTTTTAGTCATGTTTGGTTAGTGATTACCATTCCAGTTTTAAAGGTTACGATTTTTACTCTGTTCCACACTCGCCTTCTAAAACGAGGTTAAGAACCTTACCCTGACCGCCGTCTCCTATGCTACACTATCATGACCTAAACAGTTCTGCTTTTACCATAAATATCTCACAGCGTAGCATAAAAATCCCCAAGTGATTAATGAACTGCTGAGAATTCTGACTCGTTGGAGACGATTTTATTAGGAATCCTATTTCCAAACAGCCATTGAGCGCTTCAAAATAAGTACTCATCTAATTTAATTGTGATGACTTCACCAGACAGGAACACTGCCCACAACGATGTTTACAAAAGCACTTGTCACTCCCTTCGGATGTAGCAATGCAGAAAAAGGAGTCTGTTTCCATATTCTCCGTGTTTATACTCTGTAACAAGTGACAGCGTTTTAAGTGTCACTTAAGATTATTTAAACAGCAAAGCCCTTCAAGTTTGTGAGTCTCACCGTCTTCCATCCTAAGCGAATCCTAAATTCGCTCAGGTTTATTTCAAAGGCAATTCCCACTCGGCACCTGAGACAGGTATTCCAAGTCAGCCGTAGCAAGAAAGAGATCATAGGGTACTAAGATGAGACCACAGGATTCTACTGCGGCCACTGGAGGATAACAGACTCCGATATCAAGCGACTCCAGCGGGGGTTATGGCAACTCCAGAGCAGTTCGGAAATGAATGTGCCCCCAAACGTACACGCGCACGGGCATCGGCCATGCTAAGAGGAGACGCTGCACCAGGGCTGCCCCTCACAGCCGCCGCTTCCCGAGCATCTGCAGTTCGGTCCTGCCAATCCGCCCGTCGGGTCCTCACCGCCAGCCTGGGAAGCACGGATCATCTATCACTCCCCTTCACAAATCAAGACACTCTGGCCCAAGGCCCCCAGAGGGTCCGCGGCGGCGCTGCGATTTGAAACCACGACCACAGCCCAACAGTCCGGGATCCCCGCCCCTAAAACACACTTCTGCGGAAAGAGCCACCTAAGGGTCGGGCAGCTCGGAGGGGTGCGCAGAGACCCCGGGGGCGAGGACGCCGCCTCCCCACACAGCGCCCTCGGGCCGCGACCGAAAGCGCCGGCGGCCGGGGCGCGCCGCTCCCCGAGGAGAGCCCCGGGAGGGCCGCAGGCGAGCCAGGGGGCGGGTGTCCTCCCCGCCGGCAGGAAGCGCGGCGCGGGCACCCGAGTGGCCGGCGCCGCCGGCTGTGGCGCAAGAGCGCGCCGCCGGGCAGCGCCGGGGCACCTCAGCCGGCCGCCGCCACCGCACCGCCCCTCAGCCGCGCCGCATCCGGGTCCCGCGCCGCCGCACTCACCTGCCCGGCGCTCCGCCGCCGCCAGCTCCAGGCTCCGGCTGCGCGGTCAGCAGCCCAGGCCCCCGCGCCCGTCCGGCTGCGCCGCCCCCATCCCGCCCCTCTCAGTCACCCCCCTGCCTGGCCCGCGCGGCGCTACACCAGCCCGCCGCCCACTGCCATGGCCCGCTCCTCCGGCGCCGCACCGACCGACGGAGCACGCGCGCGCCGCCGCCGTGTGCGCGCGCGCGCCTCCCGGGCCGGCCTCCCGGCAGCCCTCGCCCCACCCCGCGCGCCGCGCGAGCCAATCTCAGACCCCGCGGCGGCAGCCGCCAGACCTGCGGGCCGGGCCGAATCGGGCCGAACGGGGAGAAGGGCAGCACGGCCGACGAGTCCCCTGCGGCTGCTGAAGCGGTAGCCCAGGCCCTGCGCGGCCGTGCCGCTCCTCTTTGCGGCTCCCGGCGGACCAGGGGATCGGGAATCCCCAGCAAGCCGCCTGCAGGAAAGAGCCACCACCTGCCCCGGCCTTCCTACCCGCCTCCCGAGGGAGCCCTCTGTTCCTAGGTTTCCTTGCTGGCCTCCTCTTTCCAGTTCCTCTCTCCGTAATTCCATTCTGCAGCTTTGGTCATTCTCCGCGGTTCCTGGGCGCAGCACTTCGCTTCCTCCCTTCCCCTCTGTCGCTGCAGTTCTGGGGGTGGGGGCGCAGGGTCGGCCGCCCCACAGATGGCCCTTCAATCTCTGCACTGTTAGTGGTCATAAAAGCAAAAGTCCCGCCTCCTGAGCCCAAGATTCTTTCTCTGGGTTCATTTTTCCAATAGCAACAACTAACATTTGTCTGCAGAGCCTTACAATTTACCCAGCCTTTTTCTCATACCTTGTCTTTTGTGATCTTTGACCTCAACCAGGAAATTTCATGGCACACTTGAATTTCACTTACTGAAAACCAAATTTTAACTTATTGTAAAACTACTATGTTGTAAAGTTATTGTAAACTTTTTCCTACTATAATAGCTCAGGCAAACAGTTGAGAAGTCTGAGACAGAATCTAGTAGTAGAAGCTAATACAGCAAAGGTGGTCAACAAGCCAGTAATACAGGAAGAGTTTATTTGATAAATGATCCTGGTTTAGTTGACTATTTATAACAAGCCAAAGCTAGAATCGTGCCATATTCAAAGATAAGTTCCAGAAGAATTAAAGATATAAAAATATACAAAACAGAAACTAAGAGGAAACTTTTCAAAGAATAGTAACATAACTCAAGACAGGAAGTCCAGGATCATTAAAGAAAAAATGAAAACATTTGTCTACATAAATATTTTGAAACTTTTGCATGACATCATAATGACAAGTTAAAAAAAGAAAATAAACAATAGATGGAATAGAACTCCACAAAACATGGCGAACACATTGTATCTCTGACATAAAAGAGTTTCTATAAATAGATTTTTTTTGTAAAGCTAAGTAGCTCAATGTTTTAAAAATATGGCCAAAGTATAGGAGCAGGTAATTAATGGAAGAAAAAAATCCAAATGGCCCATTAAAAAGATGCTTATTTCACTAATAGTCATGGAAAAGGTTGAAACAATAATCCATTTTTCACTCATTGAATTAGCAAACATTAACAAGAGCAGTCAACAATACATGGGGAAACAAGCCCTGGTACATCTCTGATGGGAGTGTAAATTGCCACAAACTTTCTAGGAGTCATCTATTAAAATTTAAAATACACATGCCTACCCATTGACCAAAAAAATATTAACTCTGCCCTGTAGAAAAACTAAAGAAAATATCAGTTGTAAGGAGGTAGTAGTGGTTTGAATGCTTGCTGTAGTGGGTTGAATGTTGGTCCTCCAAAAGATGAGTCCACCTAGAACCTGTGAACATAGCCTTATTTGGAAAAAAGATCTTAGCAGATGTAATTAAGTTAAGGATCTTGAAATGAGATCATTCTAGATTTAGGGAGGGCCCTAAATCCAATGACAGGTGTCTTTATAAGAGAAAGGCAGAGGGAGATTTGAGATAGAGACAATGGTCACGTGAAGAACAAGGCAGGGATGGGAGGGATGCACCTACAAGCCAAAGAATGCCCAGGAATGCTGGCAGCTGCCAGAAGCTAGGAGAGGAGCATAGTACAGATTCTCCCTCAGAGCCTCTAGAAGGAACCAACACTGCTAACACTTGATTTCAGACTTCTGGGCTCTATAACTGTGAGAAAATAAATTTCTGTTGTTTTAAGCCACGTAGTTTGTTGTAATTTGTTAAAGTAGCCACAGGAAACCAATACAGATGCTTATTGTATTGTTTGTAGTGCAAAACAAGCACAAACAAACTGAAAACAACCTGATTGTCTGTAGGTAATGAAATCCATGAATCAATTATACTGCCTCCCTACTATGGAATACTATGCAATTATGAAAATGGATTAAACCTATTTGTATTGATATACGTGATAAATTGCTAAAGTGGAAAATGCAAATTTCAGAGTATAAAGAGTGGTATGGGGGCCAGCCCCGAGGCCCAGTAGTTAAGTTCTCGCGCTCCACTTCGGCTGGCCGAGGTTTCGCTGGTTCGGATCCTGGGCATGGACATGGCACCACTCATCAGGCCATGCTGAGGCGGCATCCCACATGCCACAACTAGAAGGACCCACAACTAAAACATACAACTATGTACCGGGGGGATTTGGGAAGAAAAAAAAAAGCAGAAAGAAAAAAAAAGAAGAAGAAATTCCTTGAAGTAGAATTACTGGGTCAACAGGTATAGGTATTTGTAATTTTGTAGGATATTACCAAATTATCCTTCATATGGGATGTACCGTTTACAGTCCCACCAGGAGAGTATTTGAGAGCTTATTTTCCTAGAGTTTCAGAGCTTGGAGCTTAGAGACTTGGAAATCGCATTGTAGAGCCCACTCATCTTACACAGAGAGGAATCAAAGCCCTTTAGGGTGAAAAGACTTTCACAAAGCCATAGAGCAAGTTAGTTATCATCCCCAAATTCTGAAGGAGGCGGCCTGGATGCTGGTCTCACATATCAGAGAGAGCCAACAAAACCTCAAACATCCTGTCCTGCCCACAGCTATTGGCATGCTGCCCTCGCTCCCCTCCTCTTCCCCAACTGCCTTCAAAGACGAGCATAAAAAAGGCCCAGCCACCCACACCCGGGGCCACCAACCACGGAAGGAAGAGGACAGAAAGGGACAGTCAGATGGAGGACAGAAGGGAAAGTGGAAGGGTGAGCAGCAGCCACTTGAGGAAAGACAAACTCTGCAATAGAAAATGAAACTTGGGGAGCAGACAAGGGGGCAGTGATATTGGAGGGAGAGGGGGAGGCAAGAAGGCATGGATTTCTGTCTTTTCTCCAGGCAAGAAAAACATTTTCACAAATGCTTGATGATCAGTAATATCGCTAACAAATATAAAATGCTGGCTTTAGGGGCTGGCCCAGTGGTGTAGTGGTTAAGTTCACGGCTCCGCTTAGGCGGCCTAGAGTTCACGGGTTCAGATGCCAGGCACAGACCTGAGCACCACTCATCAAGCCATGCTGTGGCAACATCCCAGATACAAAATAGAAGAAGATTGGCACAGATGTTAGCTCAGCAACAGTCTTCCTCAAGCAAAAAGAGGAAGATTGTCAGCGGATGTGAGCTTGGGGCTAATCTTCCTCATCAAAATAAATAAATAAATAAAATAAAATGATGGCTTTAAACAAGATATCTGAAGTAAAATTATCCAGCGTCCTCATATTTGTCTCTTTTATCTACTGCTTCCCTAAGACCACGATTTGTGCCTAACATATAATAGATGCTTATTAAATATTTCTCAATGAATGAATCATGTAGCTGAAGAAATTGAGGCCCAGAGAGCTTAAGGGGCTTCCTTAAGGTCACAGAGGCAGTGGAAACCCAGATCTTCTAGGCTCCTAACATTGCTGAAGTGCCTGCCAGCTGCTCCTCATGACCCACTGAAATGGCCTCGCCATGCATCTTAGGTTCCCAATCACTGCTAATGCCAACATTCCCAGCTGAATGGGAAATTCTCTAGGAATACTGAGGGACCACTCCTGGGCTGTTGGGACTGATAAAACCTTCATAGGTTTGTGAGAAGAGTCAAGGTACATTTTTAGAGGAGCCAGAGAGAAGGTTTATCCTGCATGGTGACATCTTTCCTGCCTTCCTTCCTAGGGTGTATCTACTTTGATGCTGAAAGCCTGGGAGAATTCAGGTTCAGTTTCTTAAAGTTTCCCTACCACCCCCTACAATCCATGCCACATCTGCCGTAATTTCACTTCCTTGTGACTGCTGGCCTCTCTCTGCTCCTCTGGTGAGGAGCGCTCCACTGTGAGACTTGCACCTGTCTGTTGGGTAATCACTGGCTTTCCTGCCTGTCTCCCCAGTGGGCCACGAGAAACTTGAGGGCTGGAAGTCTTCTTGTTCCCTTCTACATCGCCAGGTCCAAGCCACAAGCGTCATTTGGTTTTAACTGAAGAATTTCTTTTAAAGAACCAACTTCTCTGCTCTATTCACATTTTTAACAGCATTGTTTTAGGAAAGGATTCAGAGTTCAGATACACGGAGGTAGAACCCGCAGGCCTGGAGCCTGTAGGAATAAGGAGGGCATTCTGAAAAGGAGGAGAATGCCAAGCACTGGGACTCAAGGAGGACCAGACACTACATTCTCCTGGAAAGCAAAGGAAGAGATATGTAAGGCTTTAGAGGAAAATTTTATAAAATACGCACACACACCCAAGCACACATAGACATACAGACTCAGAAATTATACCTGAATTATGTGATATGGTACAACTTTAAAAAGAATGAGCCCTTTCTATATGAATTGATCTAAAACAATCTCCAAAATATTATTTAGTGAACTAGACAAGATGCAGAACAGTGAAGTATGCCACCACTTGGATATGCATAGATTATAATCAGAAAGACAGAAGAAACTGACAGTGGGTGCCTGGAAGGAGAACTAGAGATTCGGAAAAAACGGTGGAAGAGAGAATAAATTTTTACAGTTATGCTCTTTTATGCTGTTTGAAATTTTTGTCATGCTCACGTATACCTATTACATGTATATAAAGAAAACATATAAAAGTCTGTAATTTAGCGAGAAATATGATCCTCATTGAGGAAAGAGAGGCAAGAAGCAAGAGAGGAAAGGGTGGAGCCTAGGGAGGGAGATGGTGTGGCAACGAGGGCACCAGAAGGACAGGAAGCAGGCTCAGGGACCAGCCTTGCAAATTGAGAAGCCCAATCACATGTATTTTAAGCACAATTAGTCTTCAATACCATTAACTTGCAACTCTCTAGTGGAGTCATCCACTAAAGAAATATAAGTTGAATGCTGAAAAATAATAAATCAGGCACTTTCAAAACCAATTAGCACTGGTATGCAGAACTAGTTAGATCAAAGATTGTAGCCCTGGTTCCCAAGGGGTTTGGGTATGACTCTGCCCCGTGGAATGTGAGCTATTTATCAACAAAGGCACTGCCCTGTTTGTTGTTGCAGACAAGCCACCCGAGACTCCAATTTAACCTGTTTTTATAAATAAAGAAGATAATGTAGTGTAATTAAATTAACGTTTAAATGATCTGCTACCTTGAAGAGCTTAAATCAAGAACTTTCTGGCCCATCAAGAAGGTGTCAGAGGCAGAAATGCCTCAAACTGTGATGCCAGTGGTCCATTTGCAGTTTCACCCTGATTCACCTATTACGGAGTTTTTATTGAAGAGCCTGTATACAGCTCCCTAGGCAGCTCACTAGGCCTTGTATTTGCAAAACAAAGCCCTAACTTCAAAGAGAAGTTCCTTTAGTTAAAAAATGGGCTCCATCACAGCCTTTTTCTTGAAGCAAACACCAAACTGAAGAGTTGACTTTCTTTAACTTCTGCTTCTTAATCAGGTCTATTTCAAAATGTAGGTAGATAAGGCAGTTTGGCTTTTTGTACCAACTTTTGGTCCTTAAATCAAGCTCACAGATCTAGAGCAGTCTTGAAATACCTATGCAAATGAATGGGGAAGTTTACAGGTACAGGCTGGGTCTCGATAACAAAAACCTGGATTGCTCAATCTGAAAGGGTGGGGACCAAAACGAAATGTGAAATGACTTCCCTAGTCCTCAATTCCCTAGATTGGTCAAGGGGCAGATAAATATTGTTCCTCTTACAAGATCAAGACTTCACAAATTCAGAGGGTTCAGGGATGTTCCATCTAGACTAAACTTTCAGAATGAAATCAGCAAGTATTTGTCAAGTATCTCCCTAACAGCTACCAAGAGAAATTCGTAAAGGCAGTATTTCTCAAATTCCAATAATACTCAGACTCTTTGGAGGGTACAAAAAATGTTCCCAGACTCTTGAGACCGTTCACTTCTTTCACTCAGCGACAGTTCCAGGCCCTGGGCTAAGTGGTGGAGATATGGGGGTGAACAAAACAACGTGATTCCTACAGCATATGCTGCAGAGGAAGAAGCAGTCGTTAGTGAAGTCATCACATGATTAACTGCAAATTACAGCTAAGTGCTATGAGGTGGGGGCGTCTGATGCTGTGAAAGTAAATAATAATGGGAGAATTCACTGAGAGAGGAAAGCAAAAGTTTCCCTAAGGAAGGGAAAGCTTGCCTTAGTGTGAAATTTAGACCGTGCAAAGAGTGGGGCAAAAAGTGTCACAATCAGAGAGAACAGCCAGGCCAGGGCCCTGTGATAGGAGGGAACATAGCCATTTGAAAAAACAAAAAAGACCAGCTGGAGTGCAGGAAGCACGGTATGAGACCCTGGGTAGTCATTACTGCCGCTCACTCATATATCCAATTCTCTTCCCTGCCGGAGCACTTGGCAGGATTGTATTTGCCTGCTCCCTTGAAGTTAGGTGGAATCTTGAAGTTGGGTGGAGTCACGAGACTTGCTTTGGCCAATGAATTGTGAGCAGAAGTGGCATCTGTTACGTCCTGGTGGAAGCATTTTACAGGTGGAGTGTGCTTTTCTCCAGGTCCTCTCTTCCCACATGCTGATGCGGAGGTACAAGAAAGCAGCAGTGCTCTGGCTCTCTGAGCCAACACGTGAAGGACGGCTACCCCGGATTGCTGACCGGAGCTGGGGCAGACTGTGCATGAACTAGAACCAACCTTTGCCATGTTAAACCACTGAGATTTAGGAGTTGTTTGTAACTGCAGCAAATCTAGCCTACGCTACTGATATAGACCCAAATTTGAGAAACTCCATAGAGAAAACAGATAACAATGGAAAAAAACTGAAAGAATCCAGAATTTAACCAGAAAGAATTTCTTTCATCTACAACTATATCTAGATATCATCTGTATTCACAGACATTTATTCATCATGAATTTCAATATCTAGTTTTTCAAAACTGCATCTGATTTTCTATGTGAAGTCTTTTTTTTTTTTTATTGCTTTTTCTTCCCAAATCCCCCCAGTACCTAGTTGTATATTTTAGTTGTGGGTCCTTCTGGTTGTTACATGTGGGATGCCACCTCAGCATGGCCTGACGAGTGATGCCATGTCCCCACCCAGGATCCGAACCGCTGAAACCCTGGGCCGCCCAAGTGGAGCGCACAAACTTAACCACTCAGCGCCGGGCCAGCCCCTTTGAAGTCTTAAACAATGAAGAAGAGTGTTTTTTCATTTTATAAAGTCGAACAGAAAACATTTATCAAGTGCTTCTCTACTATCTGTTAACACAGGGGTAAGTATATGAATTCGTTCCCTGAATCTTTTCTTTTCTTTCTTTTTTTTTTTTAAGGAAGATTAGTGCTGAGCTAACATCTGCTGCCAATCCTCCTCTTTTTGCTGAGGAACACTGGCCCTAAGCTAACATCCCTGCCCATCTTCCTCTACTTTATATGTGGGACGCCTACCACAGCATGGCCTGACAAGCAGTGCCATGTCTGCACCAGGGATCCAAACCAGTGAACCCTGGGCCGCTGAAGAGGAATGTGCACACTTAACCGCTGCGCCACTGGGCCAGCCCCCACTGAATCTTTTTAATTGCCAAAGGAAGTAGATCTACTATTATATGCATTTTCCAGATCAGGAAACTGAGGCTCAGTTGTCCTCTTATCTCCTACCAGATTGTAAATTCCTTGGAGACAGGGTATGATATAGTGTTTATTTTTGTACCTCCCACAGTTGACACAGGGACTTGCTCTGAGTGAGTCTTCAGCAAATATGTTTTAGGTCCCTTCACTTGAATCCACATAGCCAGCAGGTATTGAAACAGGGATTTGAATCCCATCTGTCCTGGACCATAGCCCAGTTCCTTCCACACCGTACTAACTCCTGTCCTGCAACCTCCCTCAGTTCTATTCCTCCAGGATTTTAGTTAATTCAATATTTTCTAGGAATATGCAATTTATGGCCCAACCACACATGGCAGCAATACAATATTTTTTCTAATTTTGTATTCAACTTTGAAAACCATTAAGTCATCTGTTATTTAAAGAAAAAAAAAAAGAAAACACACCTGACTGTACATATGATGAAATGGCCTTGAGGATGTAACACAAGCCAACCAAAGCACAAAAATCCAGAGTTCACCCTGCAACAGCATCCTGAAATTGTGTCTCCACTTCCACTCTGGTTCTTTGAACGAGCTTCCCAGGTGTTATTTCCCAGTGATGACATGAGTCAATATCTGGAGCTCTGGGTTGCTCTGAACTGGAAGGAGACTATCTTATCACATTTCACTCCAGGCAACTTAATGCAGGGTTTCTGAAATTTTTTGAGCAAATTCCCAGTATAAGATGCATTTTACACGGCAACCTAGTACATAGTGGGGTGTGTGTATATATTTATAATATTATATACTGAAACAAAAAGGTGATGGAATAACACCCTGATTATGTATGATGCACTCTGATGTTTTCTAGTCCATTTCTATTTCCTATGCTAGTCTATTTCATGTTTTAAGAATTATAGGGGCTGGCACCGTGGCCCAGTGGTTAAGTTCGCTCGCTCCACTGCAGGCGGCCCAGTGTTTCATTGGTTCGAATCCTGGGCGCAGACATGGCACTGCTCATCAAACCACGCTGAGGCAGCGTCCCACATGCCACAACTAGAAGGACCCACAATGAAGAATATACAACTATGTACCAGGGGGCTTTGGGGAGAAAAAAGGAAAAAAATAAAATCTCTAAAAAAAAAAAAAAAAGAATTACAGTTGCAGGGCTGGCCCCGTGGCTGAGTGATTAAGTTCACGCGCTCTGCTTCAGCGGCCCAGGGTTTCACCAGTTTGGATCCTGGGCGCAGACCTGACACCGCACATCAGGCCATGTTGAGGTGGTGTCCTACATGCCACAACTAGAAGGACCCACAACTAAAAATATACAACTATGTACTGGGGGCATTTGGGGAGAAAAAGCAAAAAAAAAAAAGAGGAGTGGGCACGGTGGTGCAGCAGTTAGGTGCACACATTCCGCTTCTTGGCGGCCCAGGGTTTTGCCAGTTTGGATCCAGGGTGTGGACATGGCACCGCTTGGCAAGCCATGCTGTGGTAGGTGTCCCACATATAAAAAGTAGAGGAAGATGGGCATGGATGTTAGCTCAGGGCCAGTCTTCCTCAGCATAAAGAGGAGGATTGGCAGCAGTCAGCTCAGGGCTAATCTTCCTCAAAAAAAAAAAAAAAAGATCGGCAACTGTTAACTCAGGTGCCAATCTTTAGGGAAAAAAAAAGAATTGTAGTTGCAATCTACCAAGTTGCTTTCACCACCCGTCGAATCTCCCAATTTGAAAAGGACAGGACCAATGCTTGTGCAGAAGCTGCTACTCCTTGAATGCAGAGACACATATATCTTATTTACCTGTTTATTTACCTTATTTACCTATTTATTTAGCATCTGTCACTGCCCCTCCCTTTTTTTCTTAATAAATGAGGGAGTGAATACCTACCACGTACAAGTGAACTAGAAGCTAGGAATGCAAAACTAGAGGCAAAGCTGTGTGGGTGCTTGTCCTGGTGGAGCTTACAGCCTGTTGAGGGAGACAGAGTTTCAACCAACATTAAATTAAATTAAAAACTATTTTTTAATTACAAAATTGCTATGAGAATGTCAGTCAGATAGATGTAACTTAATGTGTGGGGTCAGGGGAGGCATCTCTCGGAGTAGGCGACATTTAAGCTGAGACCTAAAGTCCAAGTAGGAGTTAGCCACGTTGAATTTGAGAGGCAAGGGAGTGGGAAGAGCATGGCAGGCAGAGGAAAGAGCATCCATGCCAATGAATAGAAAGAAGCAAGAACTTTGGCACATGAAAATCCCTCCCCATCCCCACTCTGTGAAAAAGGGCCTAGGACTCTTTTGCTTCTGTCCCCACTTTTCCTTTGGAAGCCCCAATCCCCTACTCCACATGGGCCTGCCCAGTGGGACTGCTTAGTGGGAGCTCTACCCTTACCCCACAGGCAAGAGTGGGAAGCCCAGGCTGGCCAATCAGAGCTCTCCATCTATCTCCCTGGCCACAGTGATGAATGTGATTGGTTCAGGGAGGAACAGGTGACCTCAACTGGACCAATCAGAGTCATCCATATAATTGGTATATGGAAAGGATCTCTTTTTCTCTGAGACTGCAGATGTAAGATCAAGATGTAAGATCTATTCTGCTGTGTGAAGAGAGTGGGTCAGGAAATGAAACAAGTACTGAGAAAAAGAGAGCTAAGAGCAGGAGCAAGAGTAGGAGCAAGAACATCATTTGAAACTCTGGGTCCAGACTGGCCTAAAGCCAGCAGATCAGCAACACTTCACACGTGTTTGACATCATAACTCCGCTCTTCCCTAGTGCTGGTTTTAGTGGGTTCTCTGCTATTTCTGTGAAAGATGACATGAGTGGAGCCATATTAAAACAGAGCCAGAGCAGCCATTTCAGAGGAATTGCCTTGCGTGTCTTGCTTTCTTTATCTTCCAAACAGGACCAAACCACCAACATTCCAAGAAATCAGTAAAGATGAGAATATCCTGTTTGTAAGGACTGACAAAACTGGACTTTGCTGATGACCGAATCGCTAACCAATCAATGAAGTGCACGTCTAGCCTTTTATCTGATGACCGAATCTCAAGCCACCCTATGAAATACAAACCTAGCCTTACCTCATCTAGCACCAATGAACTCTTCCTTAATACAAATTACTTCATCTTCCTCGCTTTTCCCCATAAAACCTCTGAGCCCCTCTCCTGTAATCAGGATACTATTTGGATTTCTACCTGAATCTGTGCTCCCTGAATTGTAATTCTTTGATCCCAAATAAATGCTTTGCCTGTGAAACTGCCTTCTGTTTTTGTAGGTTGACATTGGCAACTGATTACAAGTGTGAAAGGAAGAGTAGAAAGTCAATTAATTTCTTTTTTTAAAAAAGAACAGAAATGAGGCTGGCCCCGTGGCCGAGTGGTCAAAGTTCCATGAGTGCCATTTCAGTGGCCCCAGTTCTCGCGTTCACATCCCGGGTGTGGACCTACTCGGCTCATCAGCCACTCTGTGGCAGCATTCCACATACAAAAAATAGAGGACAATTGTCTCAGATGTTAGCTCAGGGCTAATCTTCCTCAGCAAAAAAAAAAAAAGAAAAAGAAAAAGGCTTATGCATGAATATATAGTGTCTCATGTATATTTAGGGTGTCACGGATATTTAGAGTTCCAGTGCCTCAAGAATATTAGGAATTTCTTGGTCCTTCTATCCTTTCTGTGTTTAACACAAACATCTTGTACTTGTTATCTTTACTTAACAAATTTATAAAAGGTTTTACCTTTCTCTTACAAACTATAAACTCACTCATTTTCCAAATAGAATCCAATGGTCTGTGAAGCCAATGCACATTACAGTAGGACTTGCAGGTGTCTAAGTCAGAGCAACTGCTGGGAGCGATGACAGGGCCTGAGGCCCTGGGGAGGACTCTTCAAAGACCAAAGAGGAAAGGGACTTTCTCCCCCAGGAGTCATGTGCTGAACCTGGGAAGGGAAGAGGAGCAGCCAGAGCCTTCCAGGGGGTGCTCGTGGCCAGTGGCCAAAGGTGTGATAGGGAAGCAGCTAGGATATGCAGCTGCACCCTAGCATCCAACCCAGACAGGCAGGATTGCTGACACCTGAACTTGGAGCCAGTGGGACTTTCCCTAGGGCCCCCAAGAAGGGAGAATTCAGGGAGGGGTGAGAGGAAGCCTGGCCTGGCCCTGAGCAGAACAGCCTGAGGACCAGCTCATAGCAGGACTCCCCAGGTTACTTGCAAATCTGTAACTTCCTTAAAGTTAGTTATTTTTGTTACTCCTTGTTTTCCTGCAGCTCAACTAGTAAAATGAATAGGGTTTAAGCAGAGAAAGGAGGAGGCGCAAGGGGGATTAGTTACTTATTTAAAAGCTGGCCTAGAGAGCCAGACAGCCCCTGATGAGGTGGGGGTGGGGGGTGGCTGTGAAGGTGACAGCATCCTGGGAGCCTAGGGGGAGAGAGGAAAACTGGCTCCATCCCAGGGGAGGTGTGAAAGTTAGTTGGGGCTGGGGTGGGGGTCGGGGGCGAGAGCTCTGAGCCGGACTGCTCAGCCAGCCCCTCAGGGAATACTTGGGCTTTTTGAAACCCTCTGCTTTGTACTCAGAGGTACAGGAACTGACTGCTGTGGGAAGGGGGAGCTGTGGGAAGTAGTTCTGCCCCCTCTCCTCCAGGCTCCCACCGTTCACGGGGCTGCCTCTTCCATCACTGTACACTCATTGTCTGTTCTCCGTAGGTCTCCTCCGCCAGACCGTGAGCGTCTCGGGAGCAGGCACTATGTCTGATCCACCTCTTTCTGCCTCACAATGTGGCCCAGCGTGGGGCCTGACACTTGGAAGTTTCTCAAAGAGTTACTTGTTGAATGAATGAACAAATGAATGCTTTCTCTCAACTGGGCTGAACTCTAGACGGGGATTCACAAAGCAGGAAAGGCCTGATTGCTGCTCTCCTCCTTAGACCACTGACCCAGGCTTTCGAGTGCCTCCAGGATTCAAGGAGCCCGTGAGCCCGAAGGTTTGGCTTCTGTGCTCATGTGCGTTTCCCTGGGGATATGAATCTATATCATTTATCAGATTTTCAAAGGGGTGTCTGTCCTCCAGGAAGGATAAGAATAATCATTTGAGAAAATAGTTCCAGGATGGAGATTTTATATACATTTTCTCAGTGTTGATTTCCCTGAACCAGATTACGTTTCTTCCCAACACTACTGCTTTCTTCCTGTATATGATCTCTTGAGTTTGTTCTTTGGTTCTGTCAGGGTCTCCCGTTCACGTGAATAAATGGTAACAGATACTGATGGAGTTCAGGACGCACGGCCCCCAAATATGGCACCGTCCACATGAAATATCTGAAGCTGAGGAATTTTAAAGAGCGGCAGAAGCAGAGGGTCACTCTGACCTCCTTCCCCTTCTTCCTGAAGCAGGTCATCACACTTCCATGTGAAAGGTACCCTCCGTGTACCAGGAGGGAGGACATTCCTGTCACCGGGGTCAGGAAATTGGGGGCTGAGGCTTTATAAACAAAGCTTGTTAAACTAACCTTTATCTTCTAAGTTACTTATTCACTATTTACTACTCCTAGCCCAAACCCCTTTGTCTTTTCAATCCTTCACAAATCTATTATTTGTCTAAAAGATATAAAAGTTCCCTGCTCTGGTCAGTTCTTCAGGTCTTCATTCCCTTGTGAAGGTTCCCATGTACGTGTAAAAGTTTAATAAAATTTTATGCTTTTCTCCTGTTAATCTTTGTCCGTTTAATTTTCAGACCCAGTCAGGGGCGGGAGGGAAACGTCTTCCTCCCTTCCGATACAATCCCCTGAATTCTCCCAGAAGCTCCCCTGCACGGCCTCAGCCAAGGCACCCTTGTAGATTTCTCCCACACTGCCGGCCAGTGGGCGGTTTTGCAGGTGGGAAGACAGTGTGAGCGGGTGTGGGGCTGGTTGGAAGTGAGACCTCAAGGGCAGAGGCAGAATCAGGAAGAGAGCTGCTGAGACATCCTGCTGCCTAATCCAATTCTCTTTGCACGTTTGCTGCCTCTCCCTCCCTCTGCATAACAATGCAAGGAAAGAGGAAGTGGGAAAAAATAAGGTCATGTAATTGAGTTAGAAGGGGTAATTACCAGGACCCAAGAGCAGAGGGAAAGAAGCTCCCAGAAAGGAGGACTAAGAACAGCACACAAAGATGACAAGTGGGGAAATTAGTAACAAATCTTCCTTTGTGTGGGGAAGCAAAGTACAAACCTCAGTGCTGAATTGGACAGGCGCTGGGAAAACCTGAGATAGGCACAAGGACTGGTCTGGGGCAGGGTCGGAAGAGGAGGAGAGAAAGCCACAAGCCAGGCGGGGATTTCAAAGCGGCTGCCGTGGCCTAATATTAAGTATCGGTGCCGCAAGGGAGGGATGAGTCAGTCCCAGCAGATCCAAGTTCAGGATAAAAGAGCCACTGGGAAGTCACCGGGCAAACACCTCTCTGGGGAGAGGGTTAGTTGACCATTCCAATGAGGAATCTCAGCCTGATCCAGGAAGCTAAGGAGGCCCTGGACCCTGCCCGAAGGGCTTATTTGCATGGAGATTGAGAGTGAGGTGCTGTTTCTCCCTTCCCTTCTTCAGCCAGGAGGTGTCAGCCAGATATGCCACCACCTGTTCACTTTCATAGAATTGTCTAAAGCCAGGGTTGGCATAGAGCAGATGACAGAAATAAATGCCAGATTATGGTTGTGAATGTCACATGTCACATCTTTTTTTTTTTTTTTTAGGAAGATTAGCCCTGAGCTAACTACTGCCAGTCCTCCTCTTTTTGCTGAGGAAGACTGGCCCTGAGCTGACATCCGTGCCCATCTTCCTCTACTTTATATGTGGGACGCCTGCCACAGCATGGCTTGCCAACTGGTGCCATATCCACACCCAGAATCTGAACCAGTGAACCCCAGGCCGCCGAAGCGGAACGTGTGCACTTAACTGCTGTGCCACCGGCCGGCCCCTGAATGTCACATCTTGCTGCAGGAGGCAAGGAAGGGTGCTTTGAAACTAAAAGACATTCTTGGTCATGGGCGTGGCTGTAAATGTACAGTGTGCCTTGGTGCCTCACGGGAGACAGTGAGAAACTGTGTAAGGAGCTGGCCAACTAGAGTCGGGTTCCTTTGAGGAAGGTAAGCTCCACCCACCCCCATCCTGACATTCATGGCTCTGAAGGGATGGCAGGATGGGGTTGCATCGCTTGGTCTAAGTCTGCATGGAAGCAGAGAAAGTGGCCCAGAGCAGATAGGGCCCGCTATACAAGCTCTTAGTTCATGGTGGCTGAGCAACCATTTGTACTGCCCATTAGAGAAAGATTTCCATCTTTGGGAGGAAGTTTGCCAGAGGTGATTTTGATTATATGGTTTTGTGTCTGTAGAATTGTGGTAAAAAAATATGTATCATAAAATTTGCCATTTTGACCATTTTAAAAAAGACAATTCAACAATATTAATTGCATTCACACTGTTGTACAACCATCACCACTATCTATTTCCAAAACTTTTCCATCGCTCTAAACAGAACCTCTATCCTGGTTTGTGTGCTTGTTTTTGTTGTTGTTTAAATAACTTTTTCTATAGAATATGTTGGTCTCTGTGCTGGTAGGTAGGGCCGTGTAAAGTCGGGCCTAGTCAAGAGGTCTCTTCCCCAGAGTTTCTTTCATCACAGATTGCCGTGCGTTCTTTTCCATGTAAACAGCACTCCTACTTTCCTTCTACATATGCACACTTATTTTAACAAAGTAGATATTATATCAAACTACCCCAAAACTTAGTGCTTCAAACTACAACCTTTTTACTTGCTCACAATTCTGAATCATCAATTTGGGCAGAGCTCAACTGGGCATTTCTTCTGCTATTATCAGAGAGGGTCATTCATGCCACTGCAGTCTTCTGGTGGCTCCGCTGGGGCTGGATGCTATAATACGGCCTCATTCTGTGCGTGAGACTTTCTGTGTCTGGCGCTAGCAGTGGGCTGGGTGGTATATTTCCAGCATACTACCTGGGCAGCTGGGTTCCAAAAGCAGCAAGAGAGAGAGGTCAAGACCAACTGCAGTTTCAAGTGGCTACCTGAATGATCTTTGCTAATGTCTCATTGCCCAGAGCAGGTCACAGCCCAGAGTTGATGTGAGAGGGGACTTCCTGAAAGTCCAGATACAGGCAGGTGTGGTTCACTGGGGCCATTACTGTCACAATCTACTACACCTACATACTATTTTGTATTTTGCTTTCCCCCTTAACAGTCTATCCAATTTTCTAAGTTGATATAATTATCATAATTACATTTGTAATGACTATACAATAGTCAATCAAAGGCTTATGCCAAAATGTACTATTACTCTATTTTTTGCATTTGTTTTAATTTTCACTATTAAACAGATATTTATTGAGTACCCACTATGTGTAAGGAATTATTCAAAGTCACTAGGGACACTCTTTGCTTAGATTCTTCAGTGGGGGGAGGGGGAGGAAATGCAGACAAATACATGACTATGTAACATGCACTATGGAAAGCAAGCAGGGAACAGAGATTAGAGCCTGGGGAGTGGAGGAGTAGGGTTTGCTATTTTAAATCTTTTGAAAAAGTGTTTTTGGGTTATGTTCTAAGAATAAAGGATTATCTCTTCAGCCTTACATCCTTGTAAGAAGTGAAATCACTGGCACATAGGACAGGAACATTGTTAAACCTTTCAAAATGCATTGCTCAGTTGTTCTCCTAAGGGCTTGCCAATTTATGCCAACACCAGCAGGAGTTTGCCAGCTCTGCTGCTTTGACTGTAGTAACACTGAGCATTCTTATTACAAAAGAAACCTTTGTCAATTTGATAGGTGAGGCTGGATCCCTTTTGTCAAGACAGCATTTTATGTAGTCATTTACCTTGACCACTTCAATCTTTTAAGTTTTTGAGCTGTGATGATTGCTATTTTCTGTTGCTCTGGGTTGTGTGTGTGTGTGTGTGTGTGTATGTGTGTGTGTGTGTGTGTGTGTGAGAGAGAGAGAGAGAGAGAGAGGAAGAACAGGAGAGAGGGAGAGAGAGATTAAGTAGCAGAAAAAAAATCTGGGTATGATCATACTTTGACATATCTATGTTTCCTGGTGTGAAAAAAATTAAGGATAAAATATCTGGAGTTGTAAAGGACCAATACGGAGGAAACCAAATATTTTAAATCGGTGGGTTTAGGTAGGGATTTCTTTGAGCAGCGGCTGAATCGTGGCCCTTGGGAGGGATAAAAGTTTCCTTGGTGGGGGCCCATCCAGCCATGTGTGGTTCTGACGCTGTGTTGTGTGCTCTGCTTGGCTGGGTATACTCTTGGGCACTGACCAGGAGGCAGGGCCACTTTTGATCCTAAGAGAAAAGGCCCCAGTCTTGGGCTCATTGCACCTATTTCTACTTTCTAGGCCAGTCAGTACCGGTAGGCTCAGTGTCCATGACCTGCACGTAGTATGTCTGTCTGCCTTATGAGAAAGTGTTTCATTCATTAATTAGTGCATGTATTTACACATTTATTTGTCCAATAATCTACCCATCTATTCGTTTGGGCATGTATTTACACGTTAATGCATTCATTCATTCAGTGCACATTAATTAAGTACAAGATTTGCAGCAGAGGGATGAATGATAATAAATTAGAGACCCAAGTAGGTGCCCAGGGAGAGGTTCTAGGCTCCAGACCTGCAGCCACGTGGTTGGTGTCGTGTAAATGGAGATCATGGCAATGTGCTGGCCAAGCCTTCTTGTTCCACTGACTCTGAACAAATAAACTCTTGTTTTACCAAACCAAAAGCAAAATGTGCTGACTGAGACTTCCTTACCAGGAAAATTGTATTACATTTCTTTTTGTGATAGGAAAGGTTAGAATGATATGTGACCTTACAGCTCTGGGCACTGAGTCTACACTATGTTAGCTGTTGAAAAACTGCTGTCTCTGCATTCAAGTGACAGACTTTATTTGGCAAGTTTATGTACTTTTGTGCTAAAGGATGAAGGGTATTTTTTTAAGAAGCGAAATTCAGATTACCTGTCTTTAAGGAGCTTGTAATCCAGTTGGAGAAATAAGCCCAGTCCACATAGAGTTATAGGTCATAGGCCTAAGGAATGTTTTATGTTGAAGGCTGCCTAAAAACCCATCTGGTCTGAAATTCTCCACCAGGATGTAACTCCTCCTGCAAAATACTCTGCAATAGTCTTTTCAGCTTTATATCAACACTTCTCTGGTGATGAAACTATTATTAATTTTTTGATTAGAAAAGCAATATATGCTTTTTTGTTTGTTTTGTGAGGAAGATTGACCCTGAGCTAACATCTGTGCCTATCTTCCTATATTTTGTATATGGGACACCGCCACAGCATGGTTTGATGAGCAGTGTGTAGGTCCGCGCCCGGGATCCGAACCCACCAACCCAGGGCCACAGAAGCAGAGTGCACAAACTTAACCACCGTGCCACCAGGCCGACTCCACAATATATGCTTAATGTAACACATTGAAACAATACGACAGAGTATAAAAGTAAAAAGTCAAACCTCACCCAAAATCTCCCACCTCCCCACCATCTGTTATGGGATGATGAGAATGGCTATTTTCTATACTTGTGCAAACACATCTATGAACATTTCACCCCATACTTTCAATTGTACTCTATTTTTTAAATTAGATGACATGTGTATAATGTAAAAATCAAATGGTATAAAAGAACATACAGGGGCCAGCCCAGTGGCGCAGCGGTTAAGTGTACATGTTCTGCTTCTCGGCGGTCTGGGGTTCACCGGTTCCGATCCTGGGTGTGGACACGCCACTGCTTGACAAGCCATGCTGTGGCAGGCGTCCCATATACAAAGTAGAGGAAGATGGGCACGGATGTTAGCTCAGGGCCAGTCTTCCTCAGCAAAAAGAGGAGGACTGGCAGCAGATGTTAGCTCAGGGCTAATCTTCCTCAAAAAAAAAGAATATACAATGAAGAGGAAGTCTCTCTTCTATCCCCATCCCTCTCCCTCTAGCCCCTCACTTTTCCTCCCCAGAGGCAGCCACTGTTACTACTTTCATGTGACTCCTTCCAGAGATAGTCTATGCATTTCACAAGCATATATGTTAATATTCTTTATTTAACATGTGTTAGCATACTATATACAATATTTTCCACTTAATAACATATCTTAGACCTTTTCCATACCATTAATTAGAGCAGTTTTATTCCTTTTAACAGGTGCATAGCATTTCATTGTACAGATATGTCATAATTTATTAAATCAATTTATGAATATTTTGATGTTTCCAACTTTTTGTTACTACAAACAAGGCTGCAGTGAATAACTTTGAATGTACATCTTTTTTCACATGCACAGAAATTTGTAGGCTAAATACAGTAGTCTCCCCTCATCCTGGGGCTCACTATCCTTGGTTTCAGTTACCCACGGTCAACCAAGGTTCAAAAATATTAAATGGAAAATTCTAGAAATAAGCAATTATGAGTAGCACGATGAAATGTCGTGCTGTCCTGCTTCATCCCACCTGGGAGGTGAATCATCCCTTTGTCCAGCGTATCCACACGGTATACACTACCCGCCCCTTAGTCACTTAGTAGTCCTCTCTGTTATCAGATGCCAGTCACAGTATCACAGTGTTTGTGTTCAAGTCACCCTTATTTGACTTAATAATGGCTCCAAAACACAAGAGTAGTGATGCTGGCAATTCGGTTATGCCAAAGACAAGCCATAAAGTGCTACTTTTAAGTGAAAATGTGAAAGCTCTCAAATTAATAAGGAAAGAAAAATAATTGTATGCTGAGGTTGCTAAGATCTATGGTAACTTTTATTACGGTATGTTCTTATAATTGTTCTATTTTAGTATTAGTTATTGTTAATCTCTTACTGTGCATAATTTATAAATTAAACTTTATCGTAGGTATGTGTACATAGGAAAAAACATAGCCTATATATGGTTTGGTACAATCCGTGGTTTCAGGCATCCGCTGGGGGTCTTGGAACATTTCCCCCAAGGATAAGAGGGGACTACTGTGTCTAAAAGCAGAATTACTGGATCAAAGGGCATATGCATTTGCTATTTTGATAGCTACTGCCATTTGCTCTCAGTAGAGATTGTATCAATTTGCATTCCTAGGGGCCGGCCCCGTGGCTGAGTGATTAAGTTCGTGCACCCTGCTTCGACAGTCCAGGGTTTCACCAGTTCGAATCCTGGGTGCGGGCACGGCACCACTCATCAAGCCATGCTGAGGTGGCGTCCCACATGCCACAACTAGAAGGACCCATAACTAAAAATACACAACTATGTACCAGGGGGCTTTGGGAGAAAAAGGAAAAATAAAATCTTTAAAAAAAAAAAGAATTAAAAAAAAAATTTGCATTCCTTTCATCAGTTATGAGAGTTCTTTTTCCCCATGCTCTTACCAGGATGTTAATGACTTCTTTTTTTAACTTTTGCCAACTCGGTAGGTCAAAAATAATTACCCCTAGCTGTTTTCACTTCCGCTTCTCACTATAAATGAAGTTGAACATCTTTTCATATATATGAGGGCCATTTCTGTTTATTTTTCTGTGTGTGTTCTATTCCTATCCTTTACCTATTTTTCTATTTGCTTTTTCTTTTTATTGCTTTTCTTGTCAATATCTAGACTTTTAATATATATACATATATAATTTTTTTTGGAGGAAGATTAGCCCTGAGCTAACATCTGCTGCCAATCCTCCTCTTTTTGCTGAGGAAGACTGGCCCTGAGCTAATATCCGTGCACATGTTCCTCTACTTTAAATGTGGGACACCTGCCACAGCATGGCTTGCCAAGCGATGCCATGTCCGCACCCAGGATCGCTACCAGTGAATCCCTGGCTGCCCAAGTGGAACGTGCACACTTAAACGCTGTGCCACCAAGCCGGCCCAAAAAATACGTTTTAAATAGTTGAATTTAGTGAGTTTAAGTGAAATAAACCAGACACAGGAAGACAAATACTGCATGAACTCACTTATATGTGGAATCTGAAAAAGTGGAATACATAGTAACAGAGAGTAGAGTGGTGATTACCAGAGGCTGGGGGCAGGGAGAAATGGGAAGATGTTGGTCAAAGTGTAGAGATTTTCAGTTATAAGATGAATAAGTTCTGGAGACTTAATGTATAGTACGGCGAGCAGAGTTAACAATAATGTTTCGTATACTTGAAATTTGCTGAGAGTAGATCTCAAGGGTTCTTACCACCACCAAAAAAAAGTAAGTAGATGAGGTGATAGATATATTAAGTGGCTTGATTGTGGCAAGCATTTCACGATGTATATGTATATCAAAACACCACCGTGTACTCCTTAAATACATACAATTTCAATTTTCAATCATACTTCAGTAAAGCTGGGGAGAAAAACACTGGAATTTATTAGTACTGTATTTTCTTTTTTTTAGTTTCTTGTTTTATTTATTCGTGTGTTTGTTTTATCATACTGAGGAAGGCTTGTCCACAGCGAGATTGTACATATACAAAAATTCTCACATGTTTCCTTCTAGGATCTTCTTTCTTTCACTTTTCACATTTCAATGTTTCCTCCGCCTGGAATTTATTTTGCTATAAAGTCTGAGGTCATGCTCCAATTTTATTTTTTTCTAGATTGCTCTCCAGCTTCCCCCAACACCTTTTATTGAATAACCCATCTTTTCCCAACTGATTTAGAATACCATCCTTATACTATGTACACAGAGAAATTATATATAAAATTTTATACATATATTTTTCTGGGCTTTTACTGTTGTTTCGTTGCTCTATCTGCCTAGTCATGTCCCTGTACTGTATGGTTTTAATTATTCTGTGTTTAATATGTTTAATACCTAGAAGAGGTGGTCTCCCTTTTTTTTTCAGAATTATTTTTCAGAATTTTCCAAGATATTCTTAGAATACAAATTTTAAAATTATCTAGGTAAAAGTTGACGTTTTACTCCTGGTTATGTTGAATGTATGGATTAATTTATTGCGAATTGACATCCTCATGACAGTGAGTCTTCTTATCCAGTATGTATATTTTCCTCTTCTGACCAGACCATTTTTTGAGGCAAGCCATTCATTCCATCATTGGGTGGTTCCGATAGTTTTTAAAGCTCTCCCTTGCTTGTTTTTCTTTTAAGATTTTATTTTTCCTTCTTCTCCCCAAAGCCCCCAGGGTATATAGTTGTATTTTTTTTTTTTTTTAAGATTTTAAAAAAATTTTTTTTCCTTTTTCTCCCCAAAGCCCCCCAGTACCTAGTTGCATATTCTTCGTTGTGGGTCCTTCTAGTTGTGGCATGTGGGATGCTGCCTCAGCGTGGTTTGATGAGCAGTGCCATGTCCGCACCAGGATCCGAACCAGCAAAACCCTCAGCTGCCGCAGCAGAGCGTGCGAACTTAACCACTCGGGCACAGGGCCAGCCCCCTCTCTCTCCCTTGTTTTGAAGTCCATCTCTTTCTCTGTATTTTCTAGGCAATGCTTCCAATTTTGCCCTTTGAAACTATACAGGAGTTAAATTTTAAAGTGTTTAAAACCTACAAAAACCTACATCAGAGCTTCCCAGCTTCCCATATCATGGAGCGTGAGGGAAATGAAATCTGTGCACGGAACACTGCAGTAAGTAGGTGAACATTTTTTTTTTTAAAGATTGGGCCCTGAGCTAACATCTGTTGCCATTCTTCTTCTTCTTTTTCTTCTTCTTATTCTCCCCAAATCTCCCCAGTACATAGTTGTATATTCTCCTTGTAGGTCCTTCTAGTTGTGCTGTGTGGACGCTGCCTCAGCGTGGCTTGATGAACATTGCTAGTTCTGCGCCCAGGATCTCAATCGGTGAAACCCTGGGCCACTGAAGCGGAGCAAGAGAACTTAACCACTCGGCCACAGGGCCAGCCCGTAGATGAACTTTTGAGGTCCAAGGTGGTGGTGGTGGTAGGGAGAAAATTAGGTTACTCTAGGCCCTACTTCTGCTGACTTGAGGGCTGAGGAGATCAACAGCTGGGCCTATGGGACCCCCCTGGGGCACATCACCTGGGAGGCTCTTCTGTAGAGGGTCCACTCCTTGCCCCTCTGTACCCCATTCCCTTCATTTCGGCTACCAGGACCTCAATTCTTTCTAGACCTCAAATATACCAAGCACATTCTCATTTTAGGCCTTTGCTGTTCCCTCTGCCTAGATTGCTGTGGCCCCAGAAGTTCACACAGCTGGCTACTCATTCTTCAGATCACTAGACTTCCACACCTGAAGAAGCGCCCCTCTCCTGCCCCGTCATGCTATTTTCTTGGTAACACTTATCAGTTTTAGAAATTTCCAAATGGTTTCTGTGTTCTTTGACTTTCTCCCCAACACTAGAGTGTAAGTGCCAAAGAAGACACGAGTCTTGTCTGTTTTGTTCTCTTCTATCTCCAGAGCCTCACACAGAGCTCAGCACAGGCACTCAAGAACTATTTGCTATGTGAATGGGCTTCCTACTCCAGATCTTGGAGGATATCTTTCATGACCACATCAGCTCTTCTCACTCCCAGGTTAACCTCTCTGTTCCTACCTGCTTCCCACAGCCAAACTTCTCCTGCTTGGTCTGATCAAACGGCTTTGGGAGGAATTATTCAGCCAGTTATGACTCCTGCTATTTACCCTGTGTCCCACTTTTTTTTTTGGCCATTGTGGTCACAGAGAGACCACGCGACTTTATCATTCCCCTTGCAGAATCCAGATATACTGTGTCTGCAGTATTCTCGGAACCCATCCAGTTTAGTAACCCTATCAAAAACGGAAATGAGGTTAGCTTGGCAGGAAATGAGGTCAGTTTGGCAACAGATGGTGAAACATTGAACAATGTGGGAGGTAGTAGTCTGAGTTAACAATGCAAGACATGTCCTACGGCAGTGCCATAGGAAGATCAAATGGACCATGAGCGGTGCAGGGCAATTTGGGCTCAGAGAGGGAAGACCCTGTAAACTATTGAATTGATGGCTTTCTGTGTACCTTGGACAGGTGAGTGTGTGGTGGAGCACTGTTGATTCCTCCCAAACTGGGATAAAGGTCTTTCAGGGCATCTATAGGAGAATGGCTTTTGCCAAAATCGGTAAGCACCATTTATGAAGCCTCTCAAACCCTGTGCTAACCATCTGTTGTCTCTACTCCTTCCAATATCCCAGTGAAGTAGGTAATCTCCATTTCAGAGAGAATGAAATGGAAATTTAAATGACTAAAGGACCGAAGTCACAGGGTGCATGATAAGGCAGAGAGTCTGTCTAGCCCCCACCCCCACCCCAGTTTGGGCCCTTTTTCTTTATCTATGCTAAGTGAGGGAAAACAATGCAAATCTGGGGCTGTAATGAATCCTTTGCGAGCAAACATTGCTTTGAATCTATCTACTAGGGTATACAATACTTAACAAATTCTGAAATGTTATATTTAAATCTTTGGATTTATTCTTGTTAAAGGGCCACACAGAAGGTAAGAGTCAGCATAGAAAGAAAAAATCTACAGAAAAATGTAGCATGGTTATCAAAGATGATCAGCATGCTCAAATTTCCATGTGTCATATTCTGTCAAAAGCTAATAGGCATAAAAGCTAATCCACAGAATATACCCTTAAATGAAAATAAAGATGCTGTTAATGTAGATGAGGGATACAATTGAGCTTATTAACCTCCTGTTTAATCCACATCTTTTCTGAATTTGTGGAAACAACAATGCAATTATACCAGAAAGAACCGAGGCCAATTAGAATTATAACTCCATATGGAGGATATTTAATCTTTCCATTGCAGGCTCATATCTCTCCATTTCTTCTGGATAATCAAAGCCACTGGATGCCTCCCTCTTCGGCCTCCCCACCTCCCCAGTCCTGCACCAGAATGTTTGAACTGACACCAAGGGAAGGAGTGCAGTTCTTGAGTGGGGTAATTGGGAGATGTGGTCTGAAAAGTGCCAGCAGCTATTTTTCCATTGACTTGTAGGAACTTGTCTGGAAGAGAGAGGAGTTGACATAGAGAGATGCACAGACAAGAGAAGGAAGGAGAAAAAGAGAGAGCCAGTCTTAGTTGCAGTTGCCCTTGGGGCTCTCTCTGTGGTTGTCCAAGCTGGTTGAGTTGGGTTTCTTTCACTTGCAGCCAAGAATCTGAGTGTTTATCTTATTCATTCCAAACACCTCAACCATCAGCTTTCTATTGGCTGTTTGAGGTTCATCCTCTCCAGTCCAGGGAGAATTCTGTTGTGTGTGTGTTGGGGTGTGTGTCCCCCCACCCATTCTCTCTTGAGAAGTCTCCCTCCTTTCCAGTCTGCACCCTTATCAGCAATGTTCTCAGGAACTATCAATAAGTTTTAATACTCAGTTGAAATAAAGTTAGTTCCACTTTTTGAGTCAACCTCATCTGTTTAAAAATAATCTTTTTTTTTTCTTTCCATTTATCCCTAAAACTGGGTGTGGGTAAGCCTTGGAGTCAACTGCGGAATAGTAAATAAAGCACTAGAACTGGAGTCAGGACCCAGGGGCTGGAATCCTAGTTCTTGTGGCCTTGCTGTGTGACCTTGAACAAATTTCTTGAAACTTTCTGAATTTGTCCTCATCTGTGGAATAAAATGAATATGTGCAAGCATCTAGCACAGTGCCTAGTACACTGTGCGTGCTCAGCAAATGTTTGTTAAAGGAATAATTTAATGAAGGAATTGAATCCCAGTGTCCCTTTTTGAGTCTAATACATGGACAATAAGTTCCCTTTGGTCTTTAGAGCCCTACCGTATTCTTAGCCCCCTACGACCAAAGGTCATACTTCTCCTTTCAGTTTGTTCCAGTGTCAAAGCCCTAGGAGAGAACATTTGCCCAAGGGGGCAGTGAGCGGAAGTTTCTGTTGGAAGGAACCTCTCGGGACACTTGTAGTTTCCTTAGTGAGAGGACAGATTCCTGGATTAACTAATTAACTCATGCTCAGGAACTACTAATAAAGTGAATACAAAGACTAATTTGCCATAAAATTATCACAACATACTTCAAAACCAAATATATTCATGAAGCTGACAAATAAAAATGGCAAGTAATAGGATATAGGGAATATATGAGGAAGCCATTTGGTGTAAACCTAATTCCGCCTGACCTTGTCTTTCTAAAAGGGCCTGACCGAGGGGTTGAGCATGCATTGTATATCTGCTTTAGGTATTCCCTATGGCAAGAGCAAAGGCCGTTGAGATAAAAGTGCAACTTCCCTCCCCCTCCCAAGGTTGGCATTTCTTTAAGGATTAAGCATCTTCCCTTAGGCTAGAAACTGATTGCTGCACTCACTTGTGACCCCCCCAGCTCAAGACAATAGGCTTGCCTGCTGCTACGCCCTCGGAGAGAGCAGACCCAGTACCTGCTGTGTCCATCAAGCGCTGTGCCGACAGGGCAATCTTGTGACTATTGTGGGAGGGACATTTCAATCACATGTGAAACGTCCTGCTTGGGGGTATATGACCACTCTGTACACCTCACTTCTTTGGTGCCCTTTCTTCCTTTGGAAAGAAAGGCCCCGGGCCATGGTCCTCAGATTTCAGCTCAGAATAAACTGACCCAAATTTTCACTTATAGATTGGTTATGGATTATTTTCGTCGACAAAGCCAATTATTTTGGGTTATTTGCACCTTTTCCTCACTTCTTTGGGGGAATAATCAGGTTTGACTGCAGAAACTCAACAACTTTGCCATCAACCAAAAACATTTACGAAACTCCTCACTATGGTAGAAGAGCTGGCGATGTACAAAGGTAGCAGGTCTGGACCTTAATCATGAAGACCTTGGCCATTGCGAAGACAAGCACTGCAGAAGTGTTCCTGCACAAACCCACAAGCATGTTTGCTAAAAGCACCTCTCCAACCTTTTAGGGTCCAGATTGAGAGGGCAGAGGACCATTTTACTTTATGGAAAGGGATTTTATTTTTTATTTTTCCCTGTTTTTTTGAGATATAACTGATATATAACATTGTAGTTGGTGTACAACATAATAATTTGATATACATACAGCAAATATATATACGAGATATATATATGTCTATCATATATATTTATTGCAACATGATTACTGGAAAGGGATTTTAAAACACTTCATCTTGGTAACTTGCCTTTTCGGTTCTTTTTTTTTTTTTTGGAGGAAGATTAGCCCTGAGCTAACATCTGCTGCCAATCCTCCTCTTTTTGCTGAGGAAGACTGGCCCTGAGCTAACCTTCATGCCCATCTTCCTCTACTTTCTTTCTTTTTTTTCCCCTAAAGATTTTATTTTTCCTTTTTCTCTCCAAAGCCTCCCTGTACATAGTGGCGTATTTTTAGTTGTGGGTCCTTCCAGTTGTGTCATGTGGGACGTCGGCCTCAACATGGCTGGATTAGTGGCCATGTCCGTGCCCAGGATCGGAACTCCAGAAACCCTGTGCCACCCAAGCAGAGCGCGCGAATCCAACCACTCGGCCACAGGGCCATCCCCTCATCTTCCTCTACTTTCTATGTGGGACGCCCGCCACAGCATGGCTTGCCAAGTGGACCCACGTTCTCGCCCAGGATCCAAACCAGGGAAACCCTGGGCCCCGAAGAAGAGTGTGCGAACTCAACCACTCGGCCATGGCGCCAGCCCCCTCATTTTCGGTTCTGTAATCTGCTTTTGTCCCCTTCTTGACTCCTGTATACTAAATGTTAATTTCCTCTGATTATAAATTTATCAACAGCTTCTTGATACTGTGGATTCTCCCATACTGTGCAAGATCACAATCAGATTAGATTCAGAGAGTAATCCAACCGGCGGCTCCTTCCCCAGACTCAAGGGCCGGCTCACTCATGCGCAGTTTGGCTCACCCAGCGCCAAGAGTTCTGCGCAGCCACGGCTTCGACCTGGGAGGACGCTGCGAATAGTTTTGCAGCTAAGGCCTACGCAAGGTTGGCCTGCTCCTAGTGGTCATTGTTGAAGTCTAGAGAAGAGTTGTTCAAGGGTCCCAGTGTAGATTTGCTGTTGGTGTCCATGTAAACACTGTCCCCATTGAACTAGGATCAAGGGTCAAGTATTTCCACTGCGGAGAGCACGTTGTGCGGAAAACTTCCTCATTGCAGCTCGCACTGTTTTGCAACCTGGATGAAAGGAGCAAAGTTCATCTGTGTGGGTCCTGATTCTCGGCAGCAGCAGTGCCCAGCCTCACCTCAGCTTCATCACAGGGATACTTCTTTTACTAATTGTTATCTTTTGAGTAGTTCTTTTCAACAATCAATGTCAGCCACAGCCAGGGGCTCCCCAGCCGCCTAGTCTGATCCCCGAGCCTTCCTATGAGAGCCAAAATAGTCTGGAGCTCACAGCACCAGGAGATAGTGGCTCCCCCAGGGCCATACCTGTGCGCTGGGGCTAGGATCTGGATTTCAAGCCTCGTGATCAGCAGGAGAAGTGCCTCTGACTGTGACCCAGAGGCGGAGTCTGAATGAATATAGTGAGTTCAATGGGGGAGGAAGAATTCCAGACTAAATAACTAAAGAAAGTTAAAGTGAAGAAAGAAGGATAAACGGAATTTAAATACTGTTCAGTCTGTATCTCCTAGGTTAAAAAATTAGTTATACAAAGAAAAGTAACTGAAAAGATTTACATTAAAATGTCGACAGAGGTTTTCTCTTAATGATGGGATTACAGCTGATTTTTCTTCTTTGTATCCTTTGTAGTATCCTGCCAG
This sequence comes from Equus caballus, assembly GCF_041296265.1. Lineage (NCBI taxonomy): Eukaryota > Metazoa > Chordata > Mammalia > Perissodactyla > Equidae > Equus > Equus caballus. The sequence continues at coordinate 84,909,264 of NC_091699.1, forward strand.
TCAATATTACCTTTTCGTTTTGGAAATTGTTTTTTATTTTTTATTTTTTAAAGAAATCATTTTTTTAAGATTTTTAAATTTTTTCCTTTTTCTCCCCAAAGCCCCCCGTACATAGTTGTATATTCTTCGTTGTGGGTTCTTCTAGTTGTGGAATGTGGGACGATGCCTCAGCGTGGTTTGATGAGCAGTGCCATGTCCGCGCCCAGGATTCGAACCAACGAAACACTGGGCCGCCTGCAGCAGAGCGCGTGAACTTAACCACTCGGCCATGGGGCCAGCCCCCAAGGAAATTGTTTTTTAAATCACAAAAATAATGTAGGCTTACGATAAAATCTTCAAATCACAGAGAAAAATACATGTAAAAGGTGAAAGTGCCATCTCACCCGAGGGCCAATGCTGGTCCCTCCCAAGTTGATAACCACTGATAAGAGTTTATTGTATGTGTATGCGTGCATGCATACATATATTTCAATAAGGGTACATATGTTTAAACATATGCTCAGGTTTTTTCCTCTTAACACTATGCATTGAAGACTTTTCAATGTCAGCTCTATCTCTACATCATTTTAAACTACAGTTTAGTATTTTATAGCATAAATCTATTTGTAATTTGACTAAATGTTCTCATTAAGGATATTTAGATCATTTCAAATCTTTTGCAGTTATAAACTATGCTGCATTCAAGATTATTGCATGTACTTCCTTGTGTAGGTGTATCTCTTTAGGCTCAATTCAGAGAAATAGAATTTATGGGCCAAAGATATATCCATTTAAATTCTGCATAGAACTTGCTAAACTGCCCTTCCAAAAGGCTTTACCAATTTATTTTCTGCTCAACAATAAAAGAGAGCACCCATTCTTCTGTAGCCTTGCCAGTGATAGATATTACTGATGTTTACATTCTTGATAATTCTGCCCCCCAAAATTGTATTATGTTGTTTTAATTCACATTTCTCTGATTGCTAGCAAGGATGAGTAACTTTTCATTTCTTTGTTGGATGTTTGTATCTCTTCTATAAATTACATCTTTATTGTCTTTTACAATTCGTCACTATCTCTACTTTATTGATTATATGTCTTGTGTATTAGTGATTTGGATGATTACATGCATTTCAAATATATTTTCTCAATTTATCACTTTCTTTTAATCTTGTGTTTTGTTTGCTGTGCATGTCTTTTGTTGCATAGAAGGTTTTAAATTTTATGCAATAAAAACAGTCAAATTTTTCCTTCATTGTTTCTGGGTTTCATTTCATACTTAGGGAAAACCTTCCATTATAAACTGAGTTTGTGTAATATTTTCATATTTTCCTCTAATACTTTAATGGTTTTTTATACTGCTCTCTTAAGTCTGTCTGGAATTTTTATTTGTATATGGCAAGAAATAAAATATAACAATTTCTAAATATTCAGTTGCCCAATACCAGGCACTGAATACTCATTGCACTTCACTGCTTTGAAAATGCCACCTTTATTACAAACTGAATACATTTTCATATATACATGCAGTCTGGTTTTGGATTTTCTATTAATTCTATTATCTATTTGTCTATTCCAGCAATCATACCACATCGTCTCCATTACTATTGCCTTTTATTATGCTTTGCTATTTGATAAGGCAACTCTCCTCATTATTGTCTATTTAAAAAAATGTTCTTTGCCATGCTCATGCATTTTCAGTTCAAACAATCTTGAGAATCAGATAAACTTAAAGATTACTACATGGGGGCCAGCCCTGGGACGAGTGGTTAAGTTTGCACACTCTGCTTCAGCTGCCTAGGGTTTTGCCAGTTCCAGTCCTGGGCATGGACATGGCGCTGCTTGTCAGGCCACGTTGAGGCAGCGTCCCACGTACCACAACCAGAAGGACCCACAACTAAAATATATACAACTGTGTACTGGGGGGCTTTGGGAAGAAAAAAGGAAAAATAAAATCTTTAAAAAAAATGACTATATGATTGTTCCAATAGATGTCAAAAAACGTTTGAGGAAGTTAAACATCCACAATATGGAATTTTACACAGTTGTTTAAAAAAAGGGAGAGAGAGAGCTATTTGTACCCAATGGGAAGATCCCCGAAGAAGTGAACAAAGCAATAGAACAATGCGTATCTTATGAGTCTCTTGAAGTAGAAAAAGAAAACGTACATACGTATATGCCTGTGTTTGAAAAAATATATGTATATGAGTTAAAAAAACACAGGTCTGGAGGGATACACATGTAACTGTCATGGTTTTTGTTTCTGGGGAGGGGAATAGGAATGTAGGGGTGTCCTGGATACTGTGGGGTGTTATCCAGATGCCCTTCCTTGGGACCAAGGCCCTTCATCCAGTTGCCAGGAGTGCTGCTTGCTGACAGCTTATGCAGGGTGCCTCTCCAGGCATCGCCCTTGGCTGCATGTAGCTGCTCTGCCAAGTTTAAGGCCCTCCCTGGGGCAGATTGCATCCAATGACTGATTATTATGCAGTACAAATGCATGTCCCCTTTGCCCCAATTTGGGACAGTTACAGAGAGCCATCCTAGCTTCAGAGCGCCCCAAAAGAATGCCACATGCAGCCTTTGTTGCAACACGAACTGCTTTGCAACCTAACTTCTCTCTGCGCCTCATTTGGCTTCTCTTACCCCCTTACAGACAGTGTTTCTGAGCGTACTTCCCAATAAACCACCTGCACACAAATTTGTCGCAGAGTGTGTTTCCTGGAGTACCTGGCCTACAACACTACGCGACAAATTGTTGGGTGGTGGAGGATAGACTGGTGAGTTTTTCGTATTTTGCTCTCTTATGTAAACCTGAATAATTGATAAGAATCTGTTGTATAGTTTTAAATTTGTGCCTAAATATTACCATTAAATGGAAAATATAACAATAACGTTGAGCTAACTTTTAAAAAAGAAACTCTCGTGCCCTGCACACCTTTCCCTCTTCCCACCCAGGAGTCTCACTACCATAGCACAAGAGTCATTTCGCTTCTACATACTTCCCTGAGTGGGGATCACACACAGTCATATTTTGCCTGGCTTGCTGTGGTGGAAAGAACCACATAGTAATGCAAAGATATCTCATAAAACTGGATTTTTCACTGCTCTATAAAGATGATAAAAAAGCAAGACACAGCTGAATCCGAACGGGCGTTCAGAGAGCTCTGAGAGCTGTCGTCTCAGCCTTGCGTCCAGAGCAGGTGAATTAGCTGTATTCCCTGAAAAGGGAAACTCCTGGAGGAAGTTCACTTAACATCACACAGCCTCTGAGCCAAAGGGTTCTGAGCTCTAGACTCCCAGTGCAGCCTTTTTTCCATCAAAGAAAGTCACCATTTTCTAAAGGCTGAGTGTATTCTCTGATTAGGGTCCTCCTCCAGATGGGCCCCATCTCTGAGGATGGCAGAGGATTTCTCGTCCTTGGAGGGGAAGAACAAGCTTGTCTGTGGTCACCCTGAGGAAGTAGCTGTGGTCCTCAGCTGCTCAGGGGTCCTTCTCTCCCCCCAAATTTCCTCCAGAGTTCTATTTTCAAGTTTCTCTGGGGACTGATCTCCAGAAGCTGTGAGAAACACTGCCCCACAACTTACTGTCACACATCCACAGAACTGCCCCTTTGGGAGTCGGGATCTCAGGTTGGCCAGGGAACAATTAGCCACAAGTGGGGTGGTTGGGAACTTCCCTCCAAAATGAGGAACTTCAACACTGAGGGGTCGATGTTTGTTGATCCAGGATATGTGTGCTTTATTCTGTCCCGAACAAACCTCATGCAACCCTAAATGCAGAAAATAACAAGTGTTGGTGAGGATGTGGAGAAATTGGAACCTTTGTGCATTATTGGTGGGAATGTAAAATGTTTCAGCTGCTGCAGAAAACTGCATGGCACTTCCTCAAAAAATTAAAAATAGAAGTACCATATGATTCAACAGTTCCACTCCTGGTTACATAGCCCCCAAAACTGAAAACAAGGTCTCTTTTTTTTTAAAGATTTTATTTTTCCTTTTTCTCAGAAAGCCCCCAGTACCTAGTCGTGTATTCTCAGTTGTGGGTCCTTCTAGTTGTGGCATGTGGGACGCCGCCTCAGCATGGCTTGATGAGTGGTGCCGTGTCCGCACACAGGATTTGAACCAGTGAAACCCTGGGCTATCGAAGCAAAGGGCACAAACTTAACCACTCAGCCACAGGGCCGGCCCCTGAAAACAAGGTCTTGAAGAGACATTTTCACACCCATGTTTATAGCAGCACTATTCACAACAGTAAAAACACGAAAGCAACCCAAATGTCCATGGATGAATGAATGGATAAACAAAATGTGGTATATGCATATAATGGATTATTATTCAGCCTTAAAAAGAAAGAAATCCTGTTACATGCTACAACATGGATGCACCTTGGGAACACCATGCTATGCGAAAAAGCCAGTCACAAAAAGATGAATACTGTATGATTCTACTTATATGAGGTATCTTGAGCAGTTAGATTCTACTGAAACAGAAAGTTGAATGGTTGTTGCCAGGGGGAGGGGAAAATGGGGAGTTGTTTAATGAGTATAGAGTTTCAGCTTTGCAAGATGAAAAAGTTCTGGAGATTTGTTGCACAACAATGTGAATATACTTAACACCACCAAAGTGGACAGTTAAAAATGGATAAGTCGGGGACGGGCCCCATGGGTGAGTGGCTAAGTTTGCACGCTCCCGCTTTGGCGGCCCAAGGTTTCACCGGTTCAGATCCTGGGCGCTGACATGGCACCACTCATCAAACCATGCTGAGGCGACATCTCACATGCCACAACTAGAAGGACCCACAACTCAAATATACAACTATGTACTGGGGGTCTTTGGGAATAAAAAGGAAAAATAAAATCTTTAAAAAAAAGCGGGATAAGATGATAAATTTTATGTTATGTGGGTTTTTTTGGTGAGGAAGATTGGCCCTGAGCTAACATCAGTAGCCAATCTTCCTCTTTTTGCTTGAGGAAGAGTGGCCCTGAGCTAACATCTGTGCCAACTTTCCTCTATTTTGTATATGGGACACCGCCGCAGCTTAGCTTTATGAGTGGTGCATAGGTCCACAATGCGGATCCAAATCTGCGAACTCTGTGCCACCAAAGTGGAGTGCATGAACTTAACCACCATGCTACCAGGCCAGCCTCTGTTATGTGTTTTTTACAATTTAAAAATATTAAAAACTAAATGAACATGTCATAAAGCAAATTAGATATAATTGAAATGAGAATTGATAAGCTAGAAGATAGATTTGCAGAAATCATTCAGAATGAAGTATGAAAGACCAAGAGATGTTAGGAAACATGAATGATATAATGAGAAGATATAACATACAGACAACCGGGTTCCAGAAGGAAAGAATAGAGAAAGTGGAAAAGAGATATTATTCAAAGAGAAAATGCCTGAGAAAATTTTCCAGAATTGATGAAAAATATGAATCCTCTGATTCAGATATCAGAATGAATCTCAAGAATGAAAATAAATAAGTAAAAATTAAAAAATAAAAATAAATCCACACCTGCACTCTTCATAGGGAAACTGCAGAGGATCAAAAACAGCGAGACTATCTCTGAAGCAGCCAGAGAGCAACTGAGATCAACAACCAGCCACTGAAGGCAGTGGGTGAATGGGTAAACAAACTGTACATCAATACAACGTATACATTGCACAGCAATGCATGGAATATTTGGCACTAAAAAGAGATGAGCTATCCAGTCATGAAAGGATATGGAGAAAACTTAAATGCATATTACTAAGTGAAAGTAGCCAGTCTGAAAAGGCTACCTACTGTATGATTCCAAGTATATGACATTCTGGAAAAATGCAAAATTTTGTAAAACTATGGAGCTGGTAAAATGATCAGTGGTTGCCAGGGGTTATTGAGGAGGGAGGGAGGAACAGGCACAGGGTCTGTAGGACAGGGAAACTATTCTGTATGATACTATAGTGGTGGATACATAGCATTATACATTTGTCCAAACCCATGGAATGTACAATGGCAAGAGTGACCCCTAATGTACGCTATGGACTGACAGTGATAATGATGTGTTAATATAGGTTCATCGATTATAACAAATGTACCACTCTGGTGAGGGATATTGGTGGCGAGAGAGGCTGTGTGTGTATAGGAGTCAGGGGGTAAATGGGAACTCTGTACTTTCTACTCAATTTTGCTGTAAACCTAAAATTACTCTAAAATAGTCCATTGAGAAGAAAAACCCAAAAAACAAAACCCACCCAAGCATCCACACAGAAAAAAACTAACAACCAGGGGCCGGCCCCATGGCCGAGTGGTTAAGTTCACGCACTCCCCTTCTGCTGCCCAGGGTTTCGCCAGTTCAGATCCTGGGTGCGGACATGGCACCGCTTGTCAGGCCACGCTGAGGTGGCGTCCCACATGCCACAACTAGAGGGACCCGCAGCTAAAATATATAACTATGCACTGGGGGGATTTGGGGAGAAAAAGCAGGAAAAAAAAAAGAAAAGGAAAAAGAAGGTCGGCAACAGTTGTTGGCTCAGGTGCCAATCTTTAAAAAAATAAATAAATAAAATAAAGGCAAAATTTTAAAAAATTAAAAAAACAAAAAAACCCCCTAAACCAATAACCTACAAAAGAACAATAATTATACTGACAGCAAACATCTTAAAACAAAACAACAAATTTTTAAAATTAAAAAAAATACACAGAACAAGAAATTTGAGTTTGGCCATTCCTAGGTATGGTCATACCCTCTTCCCTACTCCCTTCCCCCTACCCTCTGTCTATTTTCATTATTGCAAATGACAGCTTTTGTTTTGTAACTAGAAGGGATAGGCCAAGTGAAGGAAGAGAGAGAAAGGAAGTTTATTGAAGGAGGAAAGGGTAAAGATTTGGTTTTCGGGGCTGGCCCTGTGGCCGAGTGGTTAAGTTCGCTCGCTCTGCTTCAGCCGCCCAGGGTTTCACCAGTTCGGATCCTGGGCGCAGACATGGCACTGCTCATCAGGCCATGCTGAGGCAGCGTCCCACATAGCACAACCAGAAGGACCCACAACTAGAATATACAACTACGTACTGGGGGGCTTTGGGGAGAAAAAGGAAAAAATAAAATGTTTAAAAGATTTGGTTTTCAATAGTAATACGGACCCCTGAGGAGGGAAGGGGTCTAGGACGGCCATTGGTCCATTTCCATTTTACAAGGGCGTAAGATTATTCCCACATCAGTCTCTGTGGGGCAGGGGACAACTGCAGACACTTTCAATGATGGTGTCCATCTGTACAGAAGCTTAGAGGAAGCTCTAAAGTACACTTAGATACATTATCTGGTTTAGTCTCTGACAGAGGTCACTCTCCAACTCTGCGGGGCAGTGCCAACCACTTTCTGATGTTTGTTCGTTGAAGTTCTGCAGGCTCCCTCTGATTCCAACATTTCTTTTTGCTTATGAGCAGAGAAAGGCAGGCTAAGGTTTTGAAAATTTTTACCTCCAGCCTGGACCTTTTTCAGGAACTCCAGACTGCTAACTGAATATTGCTCCTGGAATGTCTAAATGAGCATCTCAAACTTAATATGTACAAAAATGAAGTTCTTGATGTAGTTATTTCTTTCTCTTCTTCTTCTTCTTCTTTTTTTTTTTTTTGGTGAGGAAGATCAGCCCTGAGCTAACATCTGTTGCCCATCTTCCTCTTTTTGCTTGAGGAAGATTGTTGGTGAGCTAACATCTGTGCCAGTCTTCCTCTATTTTCTATGTGGGACACTGCCACAGCATGGCTTGATGAGCGGTCCTATGTCTGAGCCTGGGATTGGAACCTGTGAACCCTGGGCCACCAAAGCAGAGCACACAAACTTAACCACTTACGCCACTGGGCTGGCCCATAGTTCTTTCAATTTGCTTGTTTTGCAGTGTGTCCTATTTCAGAAAATGGCAACACCACCCTTTCAGATACTTAGGCCAACAGCCTTGGAAGCATCCTTCTCTTCTTTCTTCCCTTGTACCTCACATCCAATCTGTCAGGGAAACCTGTTCACTCTACCTTTCAAAATACATCCAGAATCCAACCACCTCTCGTCACCCCCACTGCTACCACACTGGTCCAAATCTCCATCATCTCTTGCTTGGATTACTGCAGTAGCCTTCTTTTTTTTTTCTGAGGAAGATTAGCCCTGAGCTAACATCTACCACACATCCTCCTCTTTTTGCTGAGGAAGACTAACCCTGAGCTAACATCCATGCCCATCTTCCTCTGCTTTATATGTGGGACGCCTACCACAGCATGGCTTGCCAAGCACAGCATGGGTCTACACCCGGGATCCGAACCGGCAAACACTGGGCCCCAGAAATGCAATGTGCGAACTTAACTGCTGCACCACTGGGCCAGCCCCTGCAGAAGCTTTCTTAATGATCATACTTGGTAGGAGCTCAATAAATAATCGAATGAATAAATAAATTCAATAAATAAATAAATTCAATAAATTTCAATAAATAAATTCAATAAATAATTGAGTGAATAAGTGAAGTAACACCCAGGTATGGTTTATCATTGACTCTTTGGTAGCTCTGGTAGCTCATGGTTAAGCTTGAGACCCCTTACCTTTTTGGGGGGAGGGAGTGGGAAGAAGCAGTACTTGGATAGCAAATACTGTGGGCCCCCAGGGTCAGCCTGGTGGCATAGTGGTTAGGTTTGCGTGATCTGCTTCAGCAGCCTGGGGTGTGCAGGTTCAGATCCCAGGCGCAGACCTAGCTCTGCTTGTCGCGCCATGCTCTGGCAGCATCCCACATAAAACAGAGGAACTTTAGCATAGATGTTAGCTCAGTGACAATCTTCCTCAAGCAAAAAGAGGAGGATTGGCAACAGACGTTAGCTCAGGGCCAATCTTCCTCAAACACACACACACAAAAATACTATGGTCCCCTGGAGGAGACAACGGGGAGGAAAGATGAAACAACGTGAAAATGCAGG